>NW_027361693.1:22672500-23872500 GCF_039654945.1 Dendrobates tinctorius | reverse complement strand
AGAAATGGCAGAATTTTGAGCACCATTATATGTGATCCGTGTGATGGACAAACCACAGTTTTAAAGAGATGGCCTGTAGGTAACTATATTTACCAGAGTCAAGCAGCTGCTGCAAAGGCAAATAAAATAATGGGATGCATTAAAAGAGGCATAGATGCTCATGAGGAGAACATAATTTTACCTCTATATAAGTCACTAGTGCGACCACACTTAGAATACTGTGTACAGTTCTGGTTCTGGTGGAGTCGGGAAGGAATTTTTTTCCCCAATGTGAAGCTTACTGTTGCCACATGGGGTTTTTTGCCTTCCTCTGGATCAACATGTTAGGGCAAGTTAGGATAGGATATGGGTTCAACTAGATTGACTTAAAGTCTCCCTTCAACCTTAATAACTATGTTACTAGTAAACTGGTGTCAATAACTTCACTAACACACTGTTAAGCGTCGAGTTTCCCCCACTGCACTCACTGCACTGGGGGAATCTCAAGCCGTGTCCTCTGCGGTCTCCCATTCCTCTGTGGATGCAGGGATTCCTGCTCAGCAGAGACATCAGTCCTGGCACCTTGCCAAGGCTGATGTTAGGCATCTGGTTGCTCCTTCTGGCTCTGCTATAACACCATGCTTTAGTCAGCAGCAAGCAGACGCTCCTGGGACTAAGTCCTGTCTTTTGCCTACTGAGCATGACCTTGGGATGACCTCTCATTGGAGGATGGAGGTCAAATGCGCAGGTACCGTTCCTGCTCCGATTGGTCCACTGGGAAGGTCCCGGAAGGACGCCGCTATAAAAGAGTCACATGGCCGTTCGGCCATGCACTAATATAGACTCTTATGGGTAGTTGTGTGTGTAAAGATGGATGCATGAGACTGGTGACTGACTCATTATGATCCCCTCCCTTTGGTTGTGTATGGTATAGGGGTTACGGAGTCAGACTCAGTGCCAGTAGTGGCTTAGTCTATGGGCCACAGAGCATTTCGCTCTCCACACGAGCGTTAGTGTCACATAGTACCATCCAGCACAAGGCACCTCTGCACTGCACAATCAGTTGCATTCCTTAAAGCGGCGCCGTGTGCTACTTAAGCACTTTCCTCCCTGCAGTGCGCATTCGGTGCAATTAATATTATTTTGTTCTCTTGCTGGCACTACAGCTGCAGCGCCGAGCGATAGTGGTCTAGAGGGACTCTAGTCCTGTGACTCTGGGGCAGAGTTCTGTGACTGTTAACTAGAGCTTGCCCAAAAGAGCTCTGTGAGTATAAACTGGCTCTGGCAGTTGTTTTAGTGGCTCTGTGAGGTAACAGAGTTCGCTCCTGTGCACATCGGGTCAGCGGTTACCCCGCCGGTGTTCACTTAGTTCACCGCCATTACCGAGCAGCAGTTTACTATCTCTGCACGGTGGACCCCGGGCTGCACCTTATACCATCTTTATTATTTGGTGCATTCCGCAAGCCCCTAGCACACATTGCAACAAAATGTAAATGGAAGCCAGAAATGGAAACATTTTTAGCACAATTATATGTGATCAGTGTGACGGACAAACCACAGTTTTAAATAGCTGGCCTGTAGGTAACTCTTTTTACCAACAAACTGGTGTCAAAATTTTCCTAACACTGCAACAAAATTTAAATTGAGGCCTGAAATGGCAGAATTTTGAGCGCAATTATATGTGATGCACGTGATGGACAAACCATGGGTTTGAATAGCTGGCCCATAGGTAACTAATTTTACAAGCAAGCCGGTGTCAATAAATTTGCTAACACACTGCAGCAAAATTTAAATGGAGGCCAGAAATGGCAGAAGTTTTATCACAATTATATGTTATCCGTGTGACAGACAAACCACAGTTTTGAATAGCTGACCTGTAGGCAATTATTTTTACCAGCAAACTGGTGTCAATAACTTTGCTAACACACTGCAACATATTTTAAATGTAGGCCACAAATGGCAAAATTTTTAGCACAATTATAGGTGATCTGTGTGATGGACGAACCACAGTTTTAAATAGCTAGCTTGTAGGTAACTATATTTACCAGCAAACTGGTGTCAATAGCTTCGATAACACACTGAAACAAAGTTTAAATGGCAGAATTTTGAGCGCAATTATTTGTGATGCATGTGACTGACAACCACAGTTTTGAATAATTGGCCTGTAGCTAATTATTTTTACAGAAAAACTGGTGTCAATAACTTCGCTAAACACAATGCAACAAAATTTAAATGGAGGCCAGAAATGGCAGATGTGATGAGTCAGCTTCAGCTGAGTCGACTTTTCTTTTGAGTGGACCCTCTCGGTTGTGGCACCCACCCACCGAGGGCGAGATGATCTTGTGAGGAACCACCCCCTATACAGGGAGTGTCAGGGGCAAGACTAAGGGGGTGAGCCACCATGACTGCTGGGACCAGATGGCCGGCTCAAGGAGGACACAATGTGAGTGTCTGACGAGCAAGTACGAGCAGGAAACAAGACGAGACAAGACGAAAGTTCAAGGTATCTTCATTAAGGAAAACTTCAGGGTAACATCAGGTGCAAGGCGTGATAACACAGGGAAAATATAGCAAGGTGCGTGCAAGGGCACACCAAGGTCCATGGCATGGTACGTGCTAGATGGCATGCCTGGGTACAGGAAAAGGCACGATGACGTCGGACTCCGGACAGCAGGCAACAATCAACAGGGTCATCAGGTTCCGGGGCTCTGATGGCGATCAGCAGGATCCGGGCATCCGGCAAGCCAACCAGGGTTCAGGCAAGGAGGCATGACAGTGTTCAACACATGGTGCGTGTTAGGGAACATGCCAGGGTCCGAGGCAAAGTTCAAGGCAGGGTGCATGCTAGGAACACACCAGGGTCCAGGGCAAGGTTCAAGGCAGGGTTCAACACACAAGGCATGGTGCGTGTATAGGAGACACGCCAGGGTTCAAGGTCCAAGGTCCTGGGCGCGCTAAGGAGGCCGCCAGGATTCAAGATTCAAGGTCCTGCGTGTGCTAGGGCATGACAAGGGCACGGTACAAAGAATGGTCCTGGCCGTGCTAGGAGGCACGCCAGGGTACATGGTTAGCGGCAGGTCCTACACGTGCTAGAGAACTGGTTGGGCTTTGAAGTACAGGACAGATGTCCTGCGCATGCAGAGGGGCACACCAGGGTCAGGGTGCAAGACAAAGAGCAGAGCACAGAGCAAGGTACAAGCAAGACAAAGATTCAAGACAGGTCATGGAACTCAGAACACGACAGAGAGACAAGGTTCAGGACAGAGCAAGAAAGCAAAAGACTTGTGCAAGAGTAGCACGAAAATGCACAGTGCGAGAAACACCGAGAGTGCAAGAGAGCACGAAAACCATGACTGGGGCACCGGCTGGAGGCACAGACAGTCGGAGACACCCAGAGGCGGCACGGCTGAGGCACAGACAGGCGGAAACCACAAAAGCTCTGGACGGCGAGCACAGCTGAGGCACAAACAGGCAGGCACGGGACGACCAGGCACGTGCAAGAGGGCACACAGCCACAAGGCAGGGCTAGGCAAAGGTACAGGACAGAGACGCGTGCGAGACGGCATGGCAAAGCCAAGTACGAGAGGTGCAAGAGCGCATGAAAAACGGAGACAAGACACAGAGTTCAAGACATGGTGCTGCGAATGCAGAGGGACATGCCAGGGTCAGAGTTCAGGACAGAGATATAGAACTAGCAGCGGAGCGTAGGCCGAAGCCCAGAGCCGGGTCAAGGCTGAGCCTTGAGACTAGTCAGGGAGTGTGCTAGAAAGCACCATAGGACAGAGTCTAGCAGTGGAGCGTAGGCCGAAGCCCAGAGCCGGGTCAAGGCGGAGCCTTGAGACAAGACACGGAACATAGGACGAACAACATGGTAAGGAAGAGCTTAGGCAAGACATAGCGAAACAGGTTAAGGCAGAGAACAGAGGAAGTACTACAAGGCAAAGCATAGCAAGGACAAACACAGCACGAAAGACAACACAAGACATGGCACGAGACAAGAGACAGAGTACAAGCACAGAGCGTGTGCAGAGATGCACGACAGGGCAGAGTGCAGGGGCACAGAATACAGGGAGTGACCGAGCAGACCAAGCAGCCATGCAGAGAAGCAACACGATACTCAGGTCCTGACCATAGGAAGGGGCGGTCTGATATAGCACCATAGCACCTGCACTTCCGATTCAGCTCCTCCTGGTCATAGAGAGCGTGTCTAGATCAGACTGGGCTGGACCATAGAGAAGGTCACATGATCAGGGGCTCCAGGAATACAGAGGATTGCAGAATCAGAGACGGATGGCCACACAGCAATGGCGTATAGTCATGAGGTAAAATGCACATGCGCACTGGCAATGGCAGGCAGCCATGAGATGAGGCGCGCGTGCACACTGCTCCAGGCATCTTGCAGCACAACACTCACAAGGTGCGTGTGCACACTGCTTCCAGGGGTCTTGCTGCATAAGACATAATGGGCATGATAGTTCGGTGCACGTGCACACTGCTCCAGGCATGTTGCAGCACAACAGTCAGGAGGTGCATGTGCACACTGCAAGAGCCGCGGGGTGCCCGCAGGGACCCGGACCTGGGGACAATGAGGCATGACAGGCATGACAATGGGGATCATGCAGCGCAAGCAGCATGGCTGGCATGACGGGCATGACAGCAGAATTTTGAGCACAATAATAATGTGATCTGGGTGACAGACAAACCACAGTTTTGAATAGCTGGCCTGTAGGTAACTATTTTTACCAGCAAACTGGTTGTTAGGGTTGGCCGATTGCACTAAATAAAATAATAGAATAAAGTGCAATCGCAACCCGGGTCCACTGTGCAGAGATGTTACCTGCTGCTATTGAGAACAATGACGGAACAAGACAGCGAGCATTATCTTAAGCACATTGCTTTCGGTTCACACTGTGTGTTCAGTTACTTCACTGAGAGATTCATCATCAAGTATACAAGGTACTCTTACCCTGTTAAACATCACAGGGAAGTTAGCAAGTGGATTGGGATTGCTCTACTACTAACCTGCTAACTGTATACACAAATGAAACAGATGCAGAACCAAGAGAAAGAGCTCTTATGATGCTAGGCACAATACCCTGTTGGCTTCTCAGAGAAGTACAGCATAAAGGTTGAGCTTGCTCTGTAATTGAACTGTGCTAACTGCACATAAGAACGAAACAGATGCAAAGCCAAGCAGCTAGTTACCCCAGTCCTGCTGCCGCAGAACCTGTGCCTGACCTGCACTCTATGCATGCAGCAGACTAGAGATTCTGGGGTAGAGCCATGGGTACGAAACCACATAGGTGTGCTACCTGCCTGTCAACGTGTACAGTCTCGCATTAGAGTTTTTGTGCACAGCGTATCATCTGCATGCGCAAATGCTCATGCAAAAATGTATGCAAACACATGTTTGCACAGCATTTTATTCTGCGTCATCTTACACATGACGCCAAAAAAACTCTGCATGTGCATGCATTTGTATGTATTTTGGCATGCGTTTGCATTGTTTATGCACATGCGTTAGAAATTTCCAATGCTTCATAGTAGCTTTTCCTTGACATCACACACCCAGTAGGCGTGTCTCATTTGATTTCTATATAAATAGACAAACTGCGAAATCCTCGTCTCTGGCTGTTGTATCTACAGTTGTGGCCAAAAGTATTGACACCCCTGTAATTCTGTCAGATAATAGTCAGTTTCCTCCTGAAAATGATTGCAAGCACAAATTCTTTGGTATTATTATCTTCATTTAATTTGTCTTAAATGAAAAAACACAAAAGAGAATGAAGCAAAAAGCAAAACATTGATCATTTCACACAAAACTCCAAAAATGGGCCAGACAAAAGTATTGGCACCCTCAGCCTAATACTTGGTTGCACAACCTTTAGCCAAAATAACTGCGACCAACCACTTCCGGTAACCATCAATGAGTTTCTTACAATGCTCTGCTGGAATTTTAGACCATTCTTCTTTGGCAAACTGCTCCAGGTCCCTGATATTTGAAGGGTACCTTCTCCCAACTGCCATTTTTAGATCTCTCCACAGGTGTTCTATGGGATTCAGGTCTGGACTCATTGCTGGCCACCATAGAAGTCTCCAGTGCTTTCTCTCAAACCATTTTCTAGTGCTTTTTGAAGTGTGTTTTGGGTCATTGTCCTGCTGGAAGACCCATGACCTCTGAGGGAGACCCAGCTTTCTCACACTGGGCTCTACATTATGCTGCAAAATTTGTTGGTAGTCTTCAGACTTCATAATGCCATGCACACGGTCAAGCAGTCCAGTGCCAGAGGCAGCAAAGCAACCCCAAAACATCAGGGAACCTCCACCATGTTTGACTGTAGGGACCGTGTTTTTTTTTCTTTGAATGCCTTTTTTTCTCCTGTAAACTCTATGTTGATGCCTTTGCCCAGAAAGCTCTATTTTTGTCTCATCTGACCAGAGAACATTCTTCCAAAACATTTTAGGCTTTTTCAGGTAAGTTTTGGCAAACTCCAGCCTGACTTTTTTATGTCTCGGGGTAAGAAGTGGGATCTTCCTGGGTCTCCTACCATACAGTCCCTTTTCATTCAGACGCCGATGGATAGTACGGGTTGACACTGTTGTACTCTCGGACTGCAGGGCAGCTTGAACTTGTTTGGATGTTAGTCGAGGTTCTTTATCCAACATCCTCACAATCTTGCGTTGAAATCTCTTGTCAATTTTTCTTTTCCGTCCAAATCTAGGGAGGTTAGCCACAGTGCCATGGGCTTTAAACTTCTTGATGACACTGCGCATGGTAGACACAGGAACATTCAGGTCTTTGGAGATGGACTTGTAGCCTTGAGATTGCTCATGCTTCCTCACAATTTGGTTTCTCAAGTCCTCAGACAGTTCTTTGGTCTTCTTTCTTTTCTCCATGCTCAATGTGGTACACACAAGGACACAGGACAGAGGTTGAGTCAACTTTAATCCATATCAACTGGCTGCAAGTGTGATTTAGTTATTGCCACAGGTAAGTTACAGGTGCTGTTAATTACACAAAGTAGAGAAGCATCACATGATTTTTCGAACAGTGCCAATACTTTTGTCCACCCTCTTTTGTATGTTTGGTGTGGAATTATATCCAATTTGGCTAAAGGACAATTCTTTTTGTGTTTTTTCATTTAAGACAAATTAAATGAAGATAATAATAACAAAGAATTTGTGTTTGCAATAATTTTCAGGAAGAAACTGAGTATTATCTGACAAAATTGCAGGGGTGTCAATACTTTTGGCCGCAACTGTATGCTCCTAGATACTGCAGCCTGCCTGGAATGGCACAGTGGAGGAAGCAGAATACAGTAGTACACACTGTATGTCCTGCTCTTCCTCCACTGCTGTCCCCTGTGTGCTGTGCGCCCAGGCCCCTGACAACCAGTGAGTACTCACCATTGGGACGCGCCATGGAGGAGGACAAATGACACAACAGCCATTGAGTGCTCTCCTCAGTCTGGTGAGGAAAGTATTCATTGGTCAGCATCTCTCCCTGCATGACACACCCCTTTTTGAACTGCTGCTCTCCCGCGCCACTCTCTCCCCAACTCTGGTGTTCAGGTGATTACAGCAAGAAGTGAGAGGGGCCGATGCTGCAAAATACTGAGCCCCTTACACTCTCGCCGCCCGCAATCTGGACTCTGGCCCCATAGCGGCTGCATACTCTGCCTCTATGGGCAGTACGCTCAGGAGCCCCCTTCCACCTCTGGGCCCCAGTGCATTGCACCGGCTGAACCGGCGGTTTGTCCGCCCATGCATGATTTAACACGTGTAGTATTGCCAGTGAATACATGCCAATCAGTATAGCAAATGTGATTACATAATTGGTGTCATGTCCACCCTAAGAAGCAGTCATTTCTTCACTTGAGGACATGTTTGAAGAGCAGGCAGCAGTCAAGTGAAACACTACAGAAAAGAACAGAGACAAAAAATTAAACTTGTTAAGATCCAAACACAATGTAGACAAAAAAATCCATGGACACCAATACTTACATTACAGGCAGTAGTACAACAGCACAGCAGTAAGCATAGGCCAGGGACAGATGGCTGCACCAGGAGGCAACTGAAGCACCAGGAGACAACCGCAGCACCATGAGAGTCGACCAGTCTACAAGGAACAGGAAAAGCATTGAGAGACAGACATTTTCAAAGCTTCTATACTTAGGTCCCTGTCACACATAACGACGCTACAGCGATCCCGCTAACGATACGACCAGATGAGGATCGTTGTTGCATCGCTGTGTGATCGCTGGTGAGATGTCAAACTAACCGATCTTCCCGACGATGCTGCAACGATATGGCGACCCATAGTGACCTTTCTAACGATCCCGGTGGTCGTTGAAACCCTGTCACACTACTTTTGTTTTGACGATGCAGTACACGATGAGGATGGTACTTTGTGACGTTGCAGGCACCCAGGCGTGGATTAGCGTTGCCTTTTCCGTGCCGCCTAATCTCCGATTGATGGTCACTACTGCATTCTGATTGGCGGAGCATTTCTTCTTTGTTTGACCCCATGAAAAGGCAACCTTGCAGTGCTTCTGTTCTTTGTTCCTGCCAGTGTATTTCAGATCATAGTAGCGTTCTTTGTTCCTGCCAGCGTATTTCAGATCATAGTAGCATTCTTTGTTCCTGCCAGCTTTGTTCCTGCAAGATCTTACTAGCGTTCTCCGGCTGCGACTCCAAACAGAATTCCATTTTTTTCCACGTTTATTATTTGGACAACTATACTTTGTGCATGGTACGTATATTTGGGGTCTCAAATGAGTTGAAATTTAAAAAACAACATCCAATTTATAAAAAGTGATCGTTAGTGAGGGAGGGAGGGCGTGGCATCTATCTGTGTCCCTATGCTTTTACATGGGCAGCCATTTTTATTGGCCTTGTGTTCACACACCCGTGAAAACACGTGCTATGCCACAAAGTTGTGCGCTTCCAAATTTTTTTTTTTTTTTTCATATTTTTTCATATTTTCATATGAGTTCTACAAGTAAGGTTTGTGGTCGCTAATGTTTTTCCATTTTATAAATTTTATTGAACCACTACAAGTTCTCTGCTTTCTTAGCTCTTGAGGGTGTGGCTCTATCTGTGGATGGGCAGCCATTTTAGGTGGCCTTGTGTGCGCACACTCACTTTTTCACGACAACAGTACTGCGCTTCAATGTTTCATATTTGTTTTTTTCCCATTTTCCATGTATGCTCACTATATGCTATTCTTTATTTCAGATGTCTTACAATACAGAGGAGTTTATTCGTGAACTCATCGAACTGTATCGGTCTCTGCCATGCCTTTGGCAAATTTAGTCAGCCGATTACAGTAATCGCATAAGAAAAGGCATACGAGAAGATGATTGCCCTCTTCAAGCGGCATAATCCGGACGAGAAGGTGGATGAAGGTCTTGTTCGCAAAAAAATCCAAGGTCTACGCACTGTATGTAAAAAGGAGCTAAATAAAGTGGAGAAGTCAAGGAAGTCTGGTGCCAGCACAGACGAGGTTTATGTGCCCTCGTTGTAGTACTATGACTTACATGGCTTCACCCATGACCAGGAGCTACCACAGGCAACAGTATCTTCGGTGTGGCAGACCTTGGATGAAGACCCAGTGATCCAAATTGATCATGATTCCCCGGTTGGAGATGTAAGTACCTTGTTTGCTTTCCAGAATATAGCAATTTAAATTTGTATGTGCATTCGTATCGTTGAATTGTCAAAAATTAACAAAGGTTTTACCTTTTTAATTCTGCAGTTTACAAACGTTTTCCATGCCAGTTCAGATAAGTACACAAATAATCTCTTTTTACTTGACAATGGTCTCATTACCTTGAGTTAACCCATGCTGGTCATGAGAAATCGAATGTCAACTAATTATGTGGTGTGCTGCATGATGTTCATAAATAATTTTTTGGGTTTTTCTTTAACCGTTATTTTCTTTTTCTGCAGCCCCAATGCCAAGAACTTGGTACTCCAACAACTGCTGAACAAACTTGTAGTGAGAACAGTATGGAGGACCCTTGTGAGGGGTATAGGCAAGACCCAGCGCCATCTACTCTACCTCTTCGTCAACCGCTTTCAAGAAAAAGAAAGGCCGCGTGCAGCCATCCCCCGACCTCCTATTTTTGGCTAATCAAATTATGCCAAATCAGGCCAAGACCACCATGAACACCTTTGCAAACTTTGCGGCTGATAGACTTGGAAGGCTGGATGCTCGACAAAGGAAACACGCCGAAAGGTTGATCTTTCAAACGTTGAGTAAAGCCGAAGAAGGACAACTGGATGAGTCTTCAACTGTCCGAAGTGTGCTCGACCGTGATCCTTCTGAACAGTCATGGACACAAATGCCGGAGCTACTTCGGAGCACGCCTATGCGGAGGTTTTGTCATCCTCCAAACTGGGTTTCCCCCCCCACCCCCAGAGTATCCTGCTTTTTCCCAATCTTTTTTGCCACAAATGTCTTCTCCGTCCAGGCGTGGTTATTCGACAGAAGAAATCCAGTACCAGGAATTGTAGCGCCATTTAACTATTTTTTTTAATTTGTTTTGTACTATTGTAAAATAATTGTACATTCCACATTTTATTAACTATGTTTTGGTTGAAATATTTGTTTTTTATTGAATAAAAATTGGTTTTGTCTTAAAACTTGCATGAGGCTTTGATGAATTGAGCATCTGCTTATTGCCAGGTCAACTTGGCTGGTGAATGGGCTTGGTGCATCAATATTTATGCGTAGATGTTGTGGATGTGAGTTGATGTAATGATTGTGCTATATCAGGGTGTTACAAACACGTCACAGTAAATGGGCCGCACTTACAAAAAAATTTTACACGGAGGCCCCTGATCATGTGACCCATGACTCCTCCACCTCCTGAGACCTCATCCCAAGAAAAAAAAAAACACTACACAACAGGGGAACCTTTAAGTATACCTTTTTTTTAAGTATACTTTTTTTTTATAACAGGGCTGAACAGTGTCCAGACATGTAAACAAAAAACAAAGGAACAACAAACAGACATAAAAAAAATTAACGGCTGCCGCCCTGTTCTTGGCCAGCCAAGGAGCGTAGCAGGAGCGTTCTCAGATCTTCCAAGGCTTCAATTGCTCTCCCAAGTGAAGCCACAAGTTCTTGATTTGTAGGTGTTCCTTAAAAGGAAAGGGATAGTTAAATTTTTAATTCTATCCAAGGATTAAATTTACAGGTATGTGTTTGTTAATTCACACTTACGGTTTTGTGCTTCCTGATTATCAACACTGGATGCGCCTTCCATCAATTCGGGTGGAGATGGGCTCATGGACCACCCCAATCCTCTCACGTCCTCGGGCTGTCGGGAAGTCGTGTCCTGCTGTTGCTCTGGCTCATCATCTGACTCCTCCTCCTGTGGTTCCGGGTCTGCAGGTGCAGGAGAAAAGAATACCACATAAAGATTAATCTAAAGTTTAATTAAATGACACGACTGAAATTTATTTTAAATACAACAATACCTAAAAAAAAGGACAGTACATAACTCCATTTGTTATGCTCCATATATAATCTGGCCCATTTATAATGCTATGGTATATGATGGGCTCCATGGATGCTGCTCCAGTGTATTTTGTTGCCAAATAATGCTCCATATATAATCAGGCCCATTTATTATGCTACGGTATATGGTGGGCTCCAAGGATGATGCTCAAGTGTATGATGTGGCCAAATAATGCTCCATATATAATCAGGCCCATTAATAATGCTACGGCATATGATGGGCTCCATGGATGCTGCTCCAGTGTATGATATTGCCAAATAATGCTCCATATATAATCAGGCCCATTTATAGTGCTACGGTATATGATGGGCTCCATGGATGATGCTCAAGTGTATGATGTGCCCAAATAATGCTCCATATATAATCAGGCCCATTTACAATGCTAGGGTATATCATACATTTTTCAATTTTTTTTTCCTTACTATTTCTTTTGTTTTTTTTACATTATTCCCTTATCGAATTATTCATTATTACATTGCACAGGGTGGGGGAGGGGTGTAACACTTACCACGGTGGGATGCGCTCTGTGAGTGTACGCTTGCAAGGCGGTCACGCGATCTGTACCGCAGATCTGCCAATTTTTTGCGTATCTGGGTGGTGGAGCGGTGAATCCCAAACCGTGTTGTCAGGCCACGCTTTATCCTGCGCAGCACAGCTTGTTTGTGCAGGACCGGGTGCTCAAATTGTTCAGCGCATTCATAGTCCCGGGCATGCATCTGTTCAATGAGGTAACGTACCTCTGGCTCCCCCCACGGTGATGCATGACACCTGGCCACCATTTTAACGCCTCTCTACAGTGAATAGGCCGCACAGCATTCTAAAACACGCCCATGATGCATTAGCTCCGCCCAGTGTTATCGGCCGGGGCCCCGGCTATTAGAGAACAATAATGCATTCACTAAAGATTCGCCTTCATTCCTATGCTGCAATTGCGTCCTGAAATTGATGCTTCTTCAATTATGCGTCAGAGGTCATAAAATAAACTATATATGTATGCATACATGTATGTAAAAGTTTGAATGTGTATATGTTGGTTTGTGTATATATGTGTGTTTCTATATACATTATGTGTGGATGTGTTTGTATTGGAATATGTATGTTAATATGTATGTATGTATTTTTCAGTATACTATTGTGCCTAAGTTGGTTTTAGAAACTAAAAAAAGGAAGCATTGAGAAACCAAGGTTTTGCTATGGAAAAAGCCAAGTTTATTATCCAAAATATTAGAAAACTCTTAAAATACTGAATACAAACATAATTATCCATAACCTAAAAAACACAGAATATTATCAAAAAATGGCCAAAAATGAAAGTAATGTTAACTTTATCATGAGTAGTCCGCTATAAGTAGTGGTGCTGCCAATTAACAGCACCGGGACCATTAAAATAGGCACAGTAATTGTCTCTGCAGGTTATTGCATCCTGTGTGTTTCTTCCAGGTTCCAAAGGCCGAAGGCCAGCAATTGCATGTTCGATTGCCCGCCATTCGCCGAGCTGAACTTCTCCACTCTGGTTCACAGAGTCCACAAAGCCAGGAGGACAGTAAGAAATTGAATCCCGGCGGCGAAGGAAATTGTGAAGCACACAACTGTAATGATCTCAGTGCGGGTTTGACTCGCACACGTGGGGTTAATGTTTGGAACCAGTGCTGATGACTGGCATTTCTGGGGTTAAAGGTTGTGATCCTGATGCAGGCTTACCTGCACACCTGGAGCTATGATTGTGGCCTCTCCCTGGTTCTGGGGAGGCTTCTTATAGCTTCAGGACGCTCCCATCCCTGTCAGTTATACTCTTGCCCTTGGCATTGTGTGGTGACCCCTGAGTGTGTTTGTGCTGTGTTCTGGTTACTTGACTCTCTGTGTATGACTCGGTCTGTTCCTTGGATATCGCTTTGGATTCTACCTGGTACCTCCTATGTCTGTTTGGTTTTGATCTCTGCTTGGCCCTGATTATCCGCTCTGTCTCATCCCTGGTACTGTACTGTGATCCTGTGTATGACCTTTGGCTTTGTCTGACCTCCCGTCTGTTTATTCCTCCTGTACCTCGTTTAGCACTGCTTCTGTACTCAGGACACGCGCACTGGCTCTATGAGCAAGTGTTGTGCGGTGTCTTTGACAACAACAAGTTAAAACTACAGAATCAATAGAGTCAAGTTTAAGGTTAATGGATGTGTGCAAAACCCGAAAGCGATTAGCCATTATTCCAAAGGCATTCTCCACAACACGACGTGCCCTTGATAAACGGTAATTATAGATTCTCCATTCCGGTGTGAGAGATTTTTGAGGGAAAGGCTTTATAAGATTGGGATGAAGCGGGAAGGCCTCATCGCCAATAAAAACAAAGTTCAGGTTTCCTCTTGTGTTTGCGTTGGAAGGCAGGTGAAGTTCAGAGTTATACAAACGCTCTCCAAAATAAGCATTCTCCAAAACCCCACCATCGGAAACCCTTCCATTCATTCCAACATCAACATAAATGAACTCATAGTTGGCGTTTACAAGGGCCATCAGTATGATACTGAAATAGCCCTTGTAGTTGTAGAAATATGATCCACTGTTAGGTGGTTGAGTTATATGGACATGTTTTCCGTCCAAAGCCCCACCACAGTTCGGGACCTGCCACAACTGATCAAAATCGTTGGCGATCTTGCTCCATTCCGCCTCCGTGGTGGGAAACTCCATGTAGGTCCGAAGACAACTAAAAATCGCCTTAGGGTACCGTTACACATAGCGATGCACTAGCGATCCCAACAACGATATGGATCGCTGGTGCATCGCTAAGTGGTCGCTAGTGAGCTGCCACACAGGCAGATCTCAACAGCGACATCGCTGGGGTCGGGGGTCGCTACTTACCTGTCAGACGTGGCGATCCTCACGTCCTCCAGCCCGCGTCCACGCGTCGCTTGTCGGCGCCACTGGAAGCCCAGCAGGAAGCGCCCGACAAGAAATGATCCAGGAGCTTCTCGCGCGACCAACGATGAGCAGTGGGGGAACCGGTCGGAGGTCAGTATCACATGCAGCGATATCGCTAGCAATATCGCTGCAATGTCACAAAATCAGTGACTTTAACGGGGGCTTTACACGTTTCCGGAATCAGTACGCTCAGCAGTGGCCTTGAAATGGTGAAAAAAAAATGCAAATCTTGCAAGGAGCATCCGGTGGCCAGGTAGCGTAGCGTGACAGCCAACCTCTCATCTGCTGGGATGGCAGCACGCATCACTGTATCCTTGCGTTCGATAAGTGGTGTAATTTTGTCCAGTAAAAATGAGAATGAATCCTCAGACAACTGCCGATAATTGCAGAAATCATGTGGATTTTTTTCCTGGAGCTCTTTCACCAGCTGCATGTGGGACAATTCAGACCTCCTCTGCAGTCAATCTCTTGTCCACATGTGACGCTTTCTTTTTGAACGCCTCTCCTGCATCCGAGATTGCTCTTGCCGCCGATGTTCCTCAACAAGTAATGCAGCAACCACGACAGCACACTCTGCATTATTCATGATGGTGCAAACTGAAACCAAAAAAAAAATACATTAGTTGTTGTGTTGGGGGTTCGATGTGTGCACACAAGACCACGTAAAATGGCTGACCAGGTATTAAACATATACACAGACAAAGAAACCACACCCTCCCTCCAAAAAGAGCTATGAAAGCAGATAATTGGTAACTGTTCTATAAATTAGTTAAAATGGAAACGCAGTTGAGACCACAAATGATACCTACTGTGATCAGGAGAACCGTTAATGAATAGAAATCTCAGTGTTGAATCGCAGCCAGAGAACGCTAGATCTGTGACCAGCAAGAAGGTGCAAACTGAAAAAAAAGGTACAATAGTTGTTTTACTGGGGGTTGGGTGCGTGCACACAAGACCACCTAAAATGGCAGACCAGGCATTAAACATACGCACAGACAAAGGAACCACACCCTCTCTCCGACAAGATCAATGAAAGCAGACGATTGGTAAATGTTCTGTAAAGTAGTGAAAATAGAAACGCTGTTGAGACCCCAAATGATACCTACTAAAGATCAGGAAGGAGACCCGTTGATGAATTGATATAGCAGTGTGGAATCGCAGCCAGAGAACGCTATTTGGATGTGTGACCAGCAAGAAGGGACAAAGAACACAAACGCTGCTATGCTGCCTTCTTCATGGGGTCAGGAACAAAAAAGGAAAGCGCCACTGTGCTACATTCTTTAAGGGCAAGGGCGCCAATCAGAACGCAGTAGCGGCCACCAATCGGAGCTGAGGGGCGCGGAAATGGCACCGCTTAAACACGCCTATTGTTTCTCGCTTCAAGTCGCTAGCGAGGTCGTTGGTTCGGTGTCAAACAGAACGATGCATGCTACCCAGCGGGGCCTCAACAACCAAAAAAATGTCCAGACTTTTCTGAAACGACCAGCGATCTCACAGCGGGGGCCTGGTCGCCGCTACATGTCACACGTAGCGATATCGCTTGTGACTCAGCAGTGATCTCGCTAGCGATCTCGCTGTGTGTGACGAGGCCTTTACAAAGACAGTGTTGTCCTCACCATGACAGAAAGCAGCACCAGGAGACAACCACTGCAACAGGAGACAACCGCAGCACCAGGAGAGTCGACAAGTCTAAAAGTAACAGAAAAAAAATAGCGCAAACTGCAATGTGAGAGACAGACATTTTCAAAGGTTCTATACTTACATAGCCAGTCTTGTGCTATCATCCAGAGTACAGAGAGTTATGGCCTTGCAGTGTCCACACTTCCTTTCATAGAGATAGCAATTAGCAGGTGGTGAAATCACTTCCTGGACCAACTCATTAGAAGTACGCATGCGTATCGAATGCATATGCGTACGCATGTCCTTGCGTACCAATGCATTCCCATAGACAGTAATGCTTTTTTTATGCACTCATCAGCATGCGCATGACTGCGCATATTTGATGGATTTTTGCTGCTTCAAAAAATGCAACATGTTGCGTTCGCCGGACCCCGCCACACACCGAGAAACGCCGCTTACGCAAACACATGCAAACTGATGCAAACGCATGTCCCTGTGTACACCATGTTAAAGATAGATACACAAGACGCATGCAGATTTATGCGATCAAACGCTGCGAACAGATATGCAAATGTGAAACCAGCCTTAGAGCATAGACAGACACACACGCTTGCAGACAGAGTGATAGAGTACCCACCCACACACTATCATAAATGACATACACCACTGAGAGCCTTTTATATGCTAGGCTCCATCCTAAACACTCCCCCTCCAGTCAGTTGGTGCACCACCCATGGGCCAATCTGGAGCTGTTGTAGGAGGGTGTACTAATACGTGGACGAGTCTGGGTGTAAAGGGATAGATGTATGTGTGCTATGTAACAAGTTTTACTGTAACATATATATGTACGTGTAGGAAGGAGAGGGGTTTAGCTAGAGACAGTGGAGTACAGAACTTGGCCACTAGAGGGAGACACAGAACAGAGAGAGAAAATGTATTAACAATAGCTAATGCTAGGAAAAGCCAAGTCTTGGTGGGCAGAGCAAGTGGAACAGGAGAAGGGGATTTCTAGGTTGAAGGGATAAAAGGGGGAGACCTAAGGAGAGAGGAGCTCAGGAAGAGACAGAGGAGAGAGACAGAGGAGAAGAAGAAGGAGACAGTGAGAGAGCACAGAAAAGGGGGTGGCCCAAGAAGACAGCGGAAGGGACAGAGAGCCTGGGGTACCGAACTGCTGGAGAGCTGGGCACTGAAGAGAAGTAGGCGTGGCAGCGGGTGGACGAGCCGAGTAGGTGATCGCTGTGGCCATGGGCCGAATGGCAGCCACAGTGAGGGAGTCTGAAACGATGTCGCATCGGGGAAGTAGAGGTTACGGGTACCCAGGCAGGTGTGCAGAAGTCTGAAATTACTGTTACTGAAGAAAGGAACCGAAAAAAGAAAAACCTGCTGATATAACTATGGACTCTTGTCTTTGGTAATGATGGAAGCATGCTGTAGGGACCCCCCCAGTCGGCACACGATCCTACAAGTGGCATAGTCGGCATGATCATCACTGCCCAACAGGCTGTGAGACCGCGCCGGAAGATGAAGAAGAAGACAAGTGCTGTGTGCAGGATTAGAAGGATCCACAGGGAGTGGGTTGAAGATTCTGCTGGCATGATTTATGGACTGCCGTGTCAGCAAGGGGCACTCTGGGTGCGTGGTAGCATCTGGAAGGCACCAAATGCAGACTGCCAACTATGCCAGGTCTGCCCCTAGGAGGAATGGTGTATGCCGAGTGACAGATGCCTTGTCCGACTGAACACTGGAATATGGGTGGAGAGGCCAGCACTAGCCTCACCTTGGAATAGGAGTGAAATGGCTGGGAAAGCTGAGTGCCGCTACAGGAAAGCTGGGCACCCTTCCACGTTAAAGGACTGCAGCGGGATGTGAAGTCCCCAATAGCCAGACCTGCGGAGCTGGGAGTAGTTACAACAGCAGCAAGCTCTCACCTCTCTTGAAGACATGCCACAGATGGAGTCCCCGATGCTTCCATGCTCTCCATAGTCCATGCCGGAGACAGCGCGGGAAGCAGAACCTGTTCTTCAGCCAGAGGAACTACCGCTCATGCTCCCTGTGGAACCATCATGCCTGGAGGCTGTTCCTGCCATACAGCAGGAAGAAGACCCACAGAGCACCCCAGACGGCAGCACCGAAAGTGACTGTGAGGCAGCGGAGCCAACTCAGGAGCAGACAATGGAGACCCCGGCCTCCCGCATGCAGCAGTACCTGCAGGAGCTGAGGGCCGGACAGAGTGGAGCCGCGACATCAGAGTGGGTGAGTACATTTCTACCTCAGCCGGTGGTGGACCGCGTAGCCTCGGCGCTGTCCCACTGCGGGGACATGGGGCACAAGGTCCGTGTCACCAAGCACCTGTGGTCCCGCCTGGCATCCCCTGAACCCACCGTGCCCTCCGGAGAAGATGCCGGTCCCCATGCAGAGGCAGCTGAGGACACCTCTGCCCCTGATTCTTCCCTCTGACCTCGGGGCTCTGTGGCTGCAGAGTCCTTTTCGGCCCGAGCAAGGGCCCGGGCCTCCCGTAGGGATACGGCATGTGATGCGCACCGCGGAACTCTCTGTGGCCCCTTCTTGCCCTTCTAGTTCACGTTGGCACCTTCTGGGACAGCCCCACAGTAGGGAACCCTGCAACGCTCATCTGGAGAGTCCATGACAGTCCACGGGACCTCAGGAAAATTGTTTAGGGGGGACTGTTGCACTCCAGTAGCAGAATTACTACGTTAAGGTGGACACTCATGACCCTGGAACAGGCAGTCATCCTGGGGGCTCCATGGGGGCGAAGTTCCCTGCAGCTGGTGACCATGGTCGGTCAGCAGGAGGAGACCCGGAGCAACGCTGAACCATCCGATTGCGGGACTGCTGTGCACGGTTGCACAGCCTGGGGACTGTTCTGCATCCCCTCAGGGTATGAAAAACCCTGGCACCAGCAGCGTGGACATACACTGTGCTCCCCGCAAAGGAAGGGGAGCGCTACTGTTGAAAGTGACAAAATGTTAAAGTGTTGAACAAAGTTAAAAATATTAAAATGTAGATATCTAGGAAAAAGTGAAATGCCTGCCATGATAATATGTAAAGGAAGGTGCATGACATTCTGATATGATGGTTTATGGTTTGGTGCAGACAACGGTCCACGGATTAGGTCCTTGGTGGAAAAAGACCCACAGAAAGAGGGGGGAAAGCAGTGACCTGGTAGGCTCCAGGGCAGCCTCAGTCATTCCGCCCCGAAAACTAAGGATAGGTCCAGAAGTGTAAGATAAGTGTAAGTGGGGGAGAGTACCCGTTGAGGAGTCCGGGTGAACTTACCTCAACAAATTGTTGGAATTGTCATATAGGCGGAAGCGCCTGTCGGTAGCCATCAGCTACTCGGAGCTTAATTGCTCCAGGCCCTGCCCAGCACCCCGTGTAGAGCTAAATTGTTCCGGGCTCTGCTCGGCAACCAGCCACACAAAGAAAAGCAAAGGGGACATACAAAAAAATGAAAGTTACAGGATTGTCGGGGATGACAATGGTCAAAGGAAGGGGGTATGTAGGAGAGTGGACTAATACCTTGACCAGTCTGGGTGTAAAGGGACAAATGTATATGTGCTATGCAACATGTCTTACTGTAACATATATATGTACGTGTAGGACGAAGAAGGGATTAGCTAGAGACAGTGGAGTACAGAACTTGGCCACTAGGGGGAGACAGAACACAAAGAGAAAAGGTATTAACAACAGCTAATGCCAGGAAAAGCCAAGTCATGGTGGGCGGAGCAAGTGGAACAGGAGAAGGGGATTTCCAGGTTGAAGGAATAAAAGAGAACGGAAAGGGGGGTGGCCCCAGAAGACAGCGGAAGGGACAGAGAGCCTGGGGTACCGAACTGCTGGAGAGCTGGGCACTGAAGAGAAGTAGATGTGGCAGCGGGTGGACAGGCCGAGTAGGTGATCGCTGTGGCCGTGGGCCTAACTGCAGCCATAATGAGAGAGTCTGAAATGACGACACACCGGGGAAGCAGAGGTTACGGGTACCCGGGCAGGTGTGCAGAAGCTGTCTGAAATTTCTGTTACTGAAAAAGGGAACCGAAAAAAAAACCTGCTGATTAGAGTTGAGCGAAACGGGTCGAATAATTTCAAAAGTCGCCGACTTTTGGCAAAGTCGGGTTTCATGAAACGAAACCCGACCCTAGGATGAGGTCGGCCACGAGGTCGGCGACTTACGCGCCAAAGTCGCGTTTCAAAAGTTTGTTTAGCGCTCTTTTTCAGCCAATCAGGATCCACGGACACTGTGGGCAACGTGATGACATAGGCAGGGGTCACCACCATCTTTCAGAAGGGCATGCAAGTGATTGGCTTGCTTTGGTGGGCGTCACAGGGGTTATAAAAGGGCGTGCACGCCGACCGCCATCTTACTTCTGCCGATCTTAGCATAGGGAGAGGTTGCTGATTCTGTAGGGAGAGCGTTAGGCAGGGAAGAAGAAAAAAAAACTGCTTCTGCTGCTAGCGATTTTGCCTGTGCAACACACCAGTCACTGTGTGTGCAGTGCAAGGGGAGGCTATATTGTGGTGGATCAGTGGTGTTGGTTGTTAGGCTGCCTTCTAAGGCTTCCTGACAGCTGCATTGTTGTTTACCCACTGCTCTGCAAACTGCTTTTTTAAAAGCAATCCCAATTTTTTTTTTTGTCCTGCTGAGGTACTGAGCGTGCATTTATTCACACCATACAGCGGTGTACGCTCCTCACACAGTACCGTGTAACGGCTGTTATCACAGCCACAGTGAAGCTATCTGTGTGTCACTGTGGAAGGATAAGTGGAGGACTTGTTCCGTTCTTACAGACCTACACTCTAGGGAGATTCCTATTCTGCCCAATTCTACAATTCACTTTTTTCACACCTGTGCCATCGAGCCTGTGACATAGCGCTCTGATATTCAGTGGGCCTCACACAATCCAAAAGTGTCCAGTGTCCACAAGTGTCTGCAGAAATTCAAAATCTCCCTTATCCTGTAGTCACTTTTTTCACACCTGTGCCATCGAGCCTGTGACATAGCGCTCTGATATTCAGTGGGCCTCACACAATCCAAAAGTGTCCAGTGTCCACAAGTGTCTGCAGAAATTCAAAATCTCCCTTATCCTGTAGTCACTTTTTTCACACCTGCTGCATCGAGCCTGTGACATAGCGCTCTGATATTCAGTGGGCCTCACACAATCCAAGTGTTCAGTGTCCACAAGTGTCTGCAGAAATTCAAAATCTCCCTTATCCTGTAGTCACTTTTTTCACACCTGTGCCATCGAGCCTGTGACATAGCGCTCTGATATTCAGTGGGCCTCACACAATCCAAAAGTGTCCAGTGTCCACAAGTGTCTGCAGAAATTCAAAATCTCCCTTATCCTGTAGTCACTTTTTTCACACCTGCTGCATCAAGCCTGTGACATAGCGCTCTGATATTCAGTGGGCCTCACACAATCCAAAAGTGTCCAGTGTCCACAAGTGTCTGCAGAAATTCAAAATCTCCCTTATCCTGTAGTCACTTTTTTCACACCTGCTGCATCGAGCCTGTGACATAGCGCTCTGATATTCAGTGGTCCTCACACAATCCAAGTGTCCAGTGTCCACAAGTGTCTGCAGAAAATCTAAATCTCCCCTGTCCTATAGACACCTTGTACCTTGTTTTACATTACTATATAGTTTGTTGGATTTTGTCTACATTTCTGCCAAAAATGAGGAAGGCTGGTGGAAGAGGCCGTGGAATTGGGCGGGGGTTGGCAGCTGGTAATGATGGTGTTGGTGGTGGATCTGATGGTAGTGGCAAAAGCAAAATAGGACCGAATGCAGGAGGTGTTGAGCCTGCGTCATCGTCTGGCTCCATAAGGCTTCGAAGGCTTAGTTTTCTAGAAGTTGGCAAACCGCTTTTAACGCCAGAGCATCAGGAAAAAGTTTTGTCTTACATTGCTGACTCAGCCTCCAGCTCTATCGCCTCCTCTTCTTCAGTTGTAAAAAGTAAAAGCACTGAGTCGTCATTGGAGGCTCATGTTCATGAACCACACCTTTCCTTGTGTCCTTCACCCCAACCAAGATTGAAGGATGACGCAGGCCATACTACTGATTACTCCATGGAGCTGTTTTCACATACCATGCCTGGATTATCAAGTGAAATGGTGAATTACCCAGGCCAAGATGAATCTGACATGGAGTGCACTGATGCACAGCCGCTGATAGATGATTCTGCTGGTACATTCACTCAGAGCACTACATTGTCCTCGCAGTGTACAGAGCCAGATTCTGACCCTGATGAGACTCAGGTGCCCCTTCCCGCACACTATACCACCATACACGGTGACACAGAGGAAGGTGCACATGACATTGAAGAAGAGGTGATGGATGACCCAGTTGTTGACCCAGATTGGCATCCATTGGGGGAAGAGGGTGCTGATTCCAATAGCTCAGATGAGGAGCATCCACAGCAGACATCGACATCGCAACAGCTGTTATCTGGCAGGCCCGGAGCACTCCAAAGACAGGTTCCAAAAATCAAAAGAGTTGCTGGACAGCTTGTCCAGAGGGTCAAAAGATCACAGCGTGCTAGGCCGCAAAATGTTTGCCAAAGTAGGAAGAGTGCAGTGTGGCACTTTTTTGAACAAAATCCTCATGATCAGGCCAAGGTTATCTGTAAGAAGTGCGCAAAGACCTTTAGCCGAGGGAAAAATCTGAAAAATTTGAATACCAGTTGCATGCTTAGACATTTAACCAGCATGCACTTGCAAGCGTGGACACAACACCAAACCTCAAGTGCCACATGTGCAACTGATCACAACGAAGGTAGTCAGCAACGCTACATTGTTTCCCCCACTGTAAGCCCACCGGTTAGCACAGCAGCAAATGTTGAGGTGTCGTTGCAAGACCACAGCAGTCAGGGAATCCCACTGTTATATCAACGAAATACTGAATCTAGGCCATCAGAAAGAACACCAACTCCATCACCATCATCAACCCTCTCTCAGTCCGCTCTGTCCACCGCTACTTCCACCATATGCAGCTCTCAAGTCCAGCTCACCCTCCCAGACACTATGAGTAGGTCAAGAAAGTACTCAGTCTCTGATCCGCGTACACTGGGTTTGAACGCCCACATTGCCAAACTAATCTCGTTTGAGATGATGCCCCATCGGTTGGTGGAAAGCGCAGCTTTCCGCGAACTCATGGCCTATGCAGTACCACGCTATGACCTACCCAGTCGCCACTTCTCTCGCAAAGCCATCCCAGCCCTCCACCATCATGTGAAAGACCGCATTGTCCATGCACTCAAGCAGTCAGTGAGTGGAAAGGTGCACCTCACAACTGATGCATGGTCCAGTCGGCATGGCCAGGGCCGTTACGTGTCCATCACTGCGCACTGGGTTAATGTGGTGGATGCAGGGTCCACAGGGGACAGCGGTGGTGGGAAAGTGCTGCCTAGCCCATGGTATAGGAAACAGTTGGCTGTAGGCGTTCCACCCTCCTCCTCCTCCTCCAGAAGCGAAAGCTCGTCAACAGAGCGCAGTCGTACGAGCACTCCATCTGCAGCTGCCACTGTTGCACACGAGGTGTCCCCCTATCGAGCAGCTAGTGGAAAGCGTCAGCAGGCTGTGTTGCAGATGATGTGTTTGGGCGACAGACACACCGCCGAGGTGCTGGCCGAGTACTTGAAGCGACAAACTGAGTCATGGCTGGGCAGTGTACATCTTGAGGCAGGCAAGGTAGTTAGTGATAACGGCCTTAATTTTGTGGCAGCCATAGCCCTTTCAAAACTCAGCCACATACCTTGCTTGGCTCACACCTTGAACCTGGTGGTGCAGTGCTTCCTCAAAAATTATCCGGAGTTAACAGCCCTGCTCCATAAGGTGCGAAGACTGTGCGCGCACATCCGCCGGTCGCCTGTACACTCCGTTCGTATGCAGAAGCTGCAGCGATTGCTCCACCTTCCCAACCACCGCCTCATTATCGACATTGCAACAAGGTGGAACTCCACCCTGCACATGGTGGAGTGGCTGTGCGAGCAGAGGCAGGCCATAATGCATTTGTGGGAGGATACACGGCCAGGCACTTTGAGAGCAGACATGGAGTTGACAGGTGTGCAGTGGTCGAAGCTGAAAGACCTCTGTAAAGTCCTTCAGTGTTTTGAGGAATGCACACGGCTGGTAAGCGCAGACGACGCCATCCTAAGCATGAGCATCCCACTTATGCGTCTGCTCATGCAAACTTTGATGCACCTTAAGGAGCAGGTGTCTGCAGCCAATGTTGACGAGGAGGAAGAGGTGGAGGGAATCCTTGATGACATTCAGCCATTGTCTGCTCAGGGACCTCTCCTGGACGAGTTGGAGGAAGAAGAGGAGGAGGATGATGATGGGGATGATTACTTAGGGGAGGAGGATGCATCTCGTGGGGCAAGTGAAAATGTTGGCATGGCAATGTCTGGTACAGGGTTTGTGCGTGACTGGAGGGATGTGGATTTGCCAGAAAGTGCTCCTCCAACCATCACTCGCAGTGCATCATTGACACCGGGAACATTGGCCCACATGTCAGATTATGCCTTGCGGATCCTAAAGAGGGACCCCCGCATTGCCAAAATGATGAACGATGATGACTACTGGTTGGCCAGCATCCTGGATCCACGCTATAAAGGCAAATTACAAAACATCATGCCACAGGAGAACCTTGACCTAATATTGGCTAATAAACAAGCAACTCTGGTAAATCGGTTGCTTGAGGCATTCCCAGCACACAGCAGCGGTGATGGTTCTCACACGAGCCGTACGGGCCGGGGGCAGCTTGGCAGAGGTGTTCATAGTGCACACAGCAGAAGTGGCATTGGAGACAGGGGTTTCATGACAATGTTGTGGACTGATTTTTAAAGTACCGCTCACACAACTGGTAATACAGCATCGATGGAAAGTGACAGGAGACAGCAGTTGTCAACTATGGTTACAAACTACTTTTCCTCCCATATTGATGTTCTCCCACACAGGTCATTCCCCTTTGACTATTGGGCCGCTAAACTGGACACCTGGCCTGAATTGGCACAATATGTCTTACAGGAGCTCGCTTGCCCAGCTGCAAGTGTGCTATCGGAAAGAGTCTTCAGTGCAGCTGGATCAATCCTGACAGAAAAAAGGACCCGTCTGTCAACCCAAAATGTGGATGATCTAACCTTCATTAAAATGAACCATGCATGGGTTTCCAAGGATTTTGTCCCACCTTCCCCTGATGACACTTAGGGTGACAGAAAAATGGCTTGCTTTGGTCCACCTCTTCCTGGGACTTGACCTATTTCGCCTTTTGCATCAGCTGAATGTCCAACATCAACATATGCCACTTTCTAAAACTCCCTAACTGTGCAGCCTCCCCCCCCCATGGCCGGGGTCACCACCTAGCGCACGACACCGTGCGAGTGCCGTTGCCCTGGACAGGTGGGTAGGCCGACTCTTGAGCGCGGGCACTGGCACAGGGTCCCTCATAGTGCAATCAAGTGTCTCTGACGGTGGTGGTGCACACCCGCCGTCAGACACACCGCCATACTATGAGGGGCCCAGTGCCAGTACCGACGCCCACGAGTGGGCCCCCCTTGCTTGGGCAGGGCCCCAGCATTTGCAATCTTTACCTCTCCCTGCTCCTCCGCTGTGTAGTCTGGGCCGTCAAATCCATACTGTGCCTGACACCGTCTGAGCCTGCCTCCTGATGTATAGACATATCTTTTGAATGTGTATGCTATCCATACATGTTATCTGGGGATACGGTACCCTTTCTCACCTTTGTGCAATCACGTGCAAACCATACTGGGCCTAACACCGTCTGAGCCTGCCTCCTGATGTATAGACATATCTTTTGAATGTGTACGCTATCCATACATGTTATCTGGGGATACGGTACCCTTTCTCACCTTTGTGCAATCACGTGCAAGCCATACTGGGCCTAGCACTGTCTGAGCCTGCCTCCTGATGTATAGACATATCTTTTGAATGTGTACGCTATCCATACATGTTATCTGGGGATACGGTACCCTTTCTCACCTTTGTGCAATCACGTGCAAACCATACTGGGCCTAACACCGTCTGAGCCTGCCTCCTGATGTATAGACATATCTTTTGAATGTGTACGCTATCCATACATGTTATCCGGGGATACGGTACCCTTTCTCACCTTTGTGCAATCACGTGCAAGCCATACTGGGCCTAGCACTGTCTGAGCCTGCCTCCTGATGTATAGACATATCTTTTGAATGTGTACGCTATCCATACATGTTATCCGGGGATACGGTACCCTTTCTCACCTTTGTGCAATCACTTGCAAGCCATACTGGGCCTAACACCGTCTGAGCCTGCCTCCTGATGTATAGACATATCTTTTGAATGTGTACGCTATCCATACATGTTATCCGGGGATACAGTACCCTTTCTCACCTTTGTGCAATCACTTGCAAGCCATACTGGGCCTAACACCGTCTGAGCCTGCCTCCTGATGTATAGACATATCTTTTGAATGTGTACGCTATCCATACATGTTATCCGGGGATACGGTACCCTTTCTCACCTTTGTGCAATCACGTGTAATCCATACTGGGCGTGAGAACGGCTGGCGAGCTGTTAAGCAAGCTACAGCACCTGTGGTTTGCACACGTAAGTTTTTCATTTTTTCAGGAATGTCGGTTAGGCCTAATTCCGGAACTGCGGTTGACCTGCACTTACTGGGAAATCATCGTTCGCGAGTAATAATTGTAATCAGTGATCCCCATCACTAACGTTGTTCAGTGGGTTATCTGCACCTGTAAGCGACAAACGCTGGCCTTTTCAGTGTAGCGCACATGCAGCCACGGACATGTAAGGGCATGACACACCAGTTATTGGCCAATCTCATGTGCCAGAGCCTCACGTGTCCCTCTAGTAAGCCGGACTCGGACCGCGGGGCATGACGGAGTCTCGTTCGTTAACGGAATTAAGCTTGCAATGTGTGCATCTCTTCTGTAGCTGGCATGGTTGAGGTTGCCCGTGTTGAGTCAAATTACGCCGTAGGCTCCACTCCTGGTGGTGCCCTTCTGGACATTCCTTTAAGGTTCAGCTTTGCAACCATACTGCCCACGTAAAACAAACACTTTGCCTTCATGAACGCTGTTTGGAGGGTCATGACTCGTGGGAATAACGCCGCCCAATCAGTTAACCTGCTAGAGAGATCCTTTGTTGCTCCCAAGCATCACATCACACTCCCTAGGAGGAAGGTAATGCCACTGTGGCGACCGTACTCCTGGGGGCGACACAAGTGCACTGATGCCCAGCCACTGCTCGATGAATCTGCTGGTACATTGACCCAGACCACTACATTCCCCTCGCACGCTACACGGCCTGAATCTGACCCTGATGAAACTCAGGTTACCCTTCCCATATACAGTTCCATCTTACACGGTGACAAAGAGGAAGCTGCAGATGAAAGTGCAGGTTCGGCCCACCCGCCATCAGACACACCACCGTACTATCAGGGGCCCTGTGCCAGTGCTGTCGCCAATGAGTGGGCCCCCCTGCTTGCTCAGGATCACAGCACTTGCAAGGTTGAAATACTGTGCAGTGAGATGGAAGATGGGGATGACGAGGAGTCCAGACTAGTACAGGGATTCCCTAGCGAGGAGACTTATTTGATTGTTTTCAATGTTGGGACAGCAATTTTTGGGGAGCACTATACTCTGGAGAATGATAGATGGGGCCCACCATACACTGGAACATTCCAAATGTGGACATCAGACACTGGAGCAGCATTTACAGGGCCCATTATACACCAGAGCATTAGAAATGGGGCCCATTATGTTTGGAGCATTATTTGGGCCCATAAGACAGTGGAGCTTCATCCATGGGGACAAACATATACTGTAGCATTATGTGGAGCGCATCATATACTGTATCAAACATTATATGGGACCAATGATTCTGTATGGAGAAATAGATGGGCCTCGTCATGAGATGTAAATGTGAAGTATTTTTCATTGTACTATACCGCTATTTCTCTGCCGTATCAGAGCATGATGAGTTGTGGTATGTGTTAAAGGGGCGCTCTTTCGCCCAGGGCACATGAAAACCTGGAGCCAGCCCTACCCCCCCACAACTTTAGCCAAATAACCCCCATTTTTCAGTGCGTAACTTGTATTATGAAGTTAATTAAGGATGACCAGCTTAAGTAAGAAGAATTGATGCTTTTGGCATTCAAATGAGCACTGTAGGTGTGTTCCTGACCTCCTCTCACTGCCGACTTTTATTCCCCATTGACTTACATTGGGTTTCGTGTTTCGGGACGACCCCGACTTTTCCCTATAATCGGCCGATCTTGCTCGACCGGACTTTTGGAAAAGTCGGGTTTCACGAAACGAAACTCGACCATAAAAAACCAAAAGTCGCTCAACTCTACTGCTGATATAACTATGGACTTCTGTCTTTGTTAACGATGGAAGCGTGCTGCAGGGACCACCTCCCCAGTCGGTACATGATCCTACACTTCCACATCACCAGAGCAGCTAATGTCCGACCACCAATAGGAAGATTCCCCATCATGGACATGCCCAGTAAGGTGATCTCTGGAATTAGACTCTGGAGTGCAAGGCTGCACCTGTATATCCCCGGTTGCCATAGCCTTAGCTGTGGAGAGCCATCAGTAACCAAACGTACATCATGAGTCGACTGGGACCTACATATGTGCTGAGGAGCACCTGCAACGTCCGGACCCGAATTGGAGACCACAGCACCAGACAAGGCTTGGAATATATCCCACGCAGCTTGTGAATCCTGACACCTGGTGTCAATATCTTCGCTAACACACTGCAACAAAATGTAAATGGTGGCAGAATCTTGAGCGCAATTACAGTGCCTTGCAAAAGTATTCGGCCCCCTGGAACTTTTCATCTTTTTCCCACATATCATGCTTCAAACATAAAGATACCAAATGTATTTTTTGGTGAAGAATCAACAAGTGGAACCCAATTGTGAAGTTGAACAAAATTTATTGATTATTTTAAATTTTTGTGGAAAGTCAAAAACTGAAAACTGGGGCATGCAATATTATTCGGCCCCTTTACTTTCAGTGCAGCAAACTCACTCCAGAAGTTCATTGTGAATCTCTGAATGATCCAATGTTGTCCTAAATGACTAATAATGATAAATATAATCCACCTGTGTGTAATTCATCTCTGTATAAATGCACCTGCTCTGTGATAGTCTCAGGGTTCTGTTTGAAGCACAGAGAGAAGATCAAGGAACGCAACAGGCAGGTCCGTGATACTGTTGTGGAGAAATTTAAAGCCGGATTTGGATACAAAATGATTTCCAAAATGTTAGACATCCCAAGGAGCACTGTGCAAGCGATCATATTCAAAATGGAAGGAGTATCATACCACTGCAAATCTACCCAGACCCGGCCGTCCTTCTAAACTTTCATTTCAAACAAGGAGAAGACTGATCAGAGATGCAGCCAAGAGGCCCATGATCACTCTGGATGAACTGCAGAGATCTACAGCTGAGGTGGGACAGTCTGTCCATAGGACAACAATCAGTCCTACACTGCACAAATCTGGTCTTTATGGAAGAGTGGCAAGAAGAAAGCCTTTTCTCAAAGATATCCATAAAAAGTGTTGTTTAAAGTTTGCAACATGCCACCTGGGAGACACACCAAACATGTGGAAGAAGGTGTTCTGGTCAGATGAAACCAAAATTGAACTTTTTGGCAACAATGCTAAAAGATATGTTTGGCGTAAAGGCAACACAGCTCATCACCATAAACACACCATCCCAACTGTCAAACATGGTGGTGGCAGCATCATGGCTTGGGGCTCCTTTTCTTCAGTAGGGACAGGGAAGATGACCATTCTTGAAGTAAACCTGTTGGAGTCTGCAAAAGACGTGAGACTGGGACGGAGATTTGTCTTCCAACAAGACGATGATCCCAAACACAAAGCAAAATCTACAATGGAATGGTTCACAAATAAACGTATCCGGGTGTTAGAATGGCCAAGTCAAAGTCCAGACCTGAATCCAATCGAGAATCTGTGGAAAGAGCTGAAAACTGCTGTTCACAAACGATCTCTATCAAACCTCACTGAGCTTGAGCTGTTTGCTAAGGTAGAATGGGCAAGAATTTCAGTCTGTCGATTGTACAAAACTGATAGAGACATACCCCAAGCGACTTTCAGCTATAATCGCAGCAAAAGGTGGGGCAAAGAAGTATTAAGTTAAAGGGGCCCAATAATATTGCACGCCCCACATTTCAGTTGTTGACTTTCCACAAAAATTTAAAATAACCAATAAGTTTCGCTCAACTTCACAATTGTGTCCCACTTGTTGCTGATTCTTCACCAAAAATTTACATTTGGTATCTTTATTAGGGATGAGTGATATTGCCCAATATCATATCGGTATTCCGATTTCCGATATTGGAAAATATCGGATATCGGAATTTCCGATTTCCGATATCAATGCAAGATAATGGGAGAAAAAAATCGGAATTACAAAATGACCACTACAGAGCTATATAATGGATAAAATGGAGGGGAAGCACCTCAGGATAATGGGGAAGGAGTTTGCAGAGGCAGAGGAGCAAAAAAATCGCTAGAAAAATGCACAGAGCGAAAGCTGTAGCAGGAAAACTGGTCGCCATCTTCTTAACAGCGGCGTTTTTTCTTTGGGTTAGGATTAGTTGGGGTAGGGTTACGGTTTTTGGTTAGTAGGGTAAGGATAAGGGTAAGGGTTAGGGGTTAGGGTTAGCAAGGTTAGGGTTAGGGTAAGGGTTAGGGATTAGGGTTAGTTAGGGTTAGGGTTATGCTTATGGTTAGTATGGTTAGGTTTAGGGGTTAGGGTTATTAGGGTTAGGGTTAGTAGGGTTAGGGTAAGGGTTAGGGGTTAGGGTTAGTTAGGGTTAGTAGAGTCAGGGTTTTCGGTTAGGGTTATGCTTATACTTAGTAGGGTTAGGGGTTAGGGTTAGTAGGGTTAGGGTTTAGGGTTATGGTTAGTAGAGTTAGGGTTAGGGGTTAGGGTGAGTAGGGTTAGGGTTACAGTTATGCTGTTGGTTAGCAGGGTTAGGGTTTAGGGTTAGGGTTTAGGGTTAAGGTAAGGGTTAGGTGTTAGGGTTAGTGGTTAGGGTTAGTTAGTGTTAGGGTTAGTGGTAAGGGTTAAGGGTTAGGGATAGTTAGGGTTAGAGGCTCAGAGGCTGAAGGATTATGGGATTTCCGATGTGAAAAAAATATCGGAATCGGAAATTGGAATTCCGATATCGCAAATATCGGGCCGATTTCCGATATTTCAATATCGTAAAGCTCATCCCTAATCTTTATGCTTGATATGTGGGAAAATGTTAAAAAGTTCCAGGGGGCCGAATACGTTCGCAAGGCAATGTATATGTGATCCGTGTGACAGACAAATCCACAGTTTAAAATAACTGGCCTGTAGGTAACTATTTTTACCAGCAAACTGTTGTCAATAACTTCGCTAACACACTGCAACAAAAGTTAAATGGAGGCCAGAAATGGCAGAATTTTAAGCACAATTACAGTGGGGAAAAAAAGTATTTAGTCAGTCAGCAATAGTGCAAGTTCCACCACTTAAAAAGATGAGAGGCGTCTGTAATTTACATCATAGGTAGACCTCAACTATGGGAGACAAACTGAGAAAAAAAAATCCAGAAAATCACATTGTCTGTTTTTTTTTCATTTTATTTGCATATTATGGTGGAAAATAAGTATTTGGTCAGAAACAAAATTTCATCTCAATACTTTGTGATATATCCTTTGTTGGCAATGACAGAGGTCAAACGTTTTCTGTAAGTCTTCACAAGGTTGCCACACACTGTTGTTGGTATGTTGGCCCATTCCTCCATGCAGATCTCCTCTAGAGCAGTGATGTTTTTGGCTTTTCGCTTGGCAACACGGACTTTCAACTCCCTCCAAAGGTTTTCTATATGGTTGAGATCTGGAGACTGGCTAGGCCACTCCAGGACCTTGAAATGCTTCTTACGAAGCCACTCCTTCGTTGCCCTGGCGGTGTGCTTTGGATCATTGTCATGTTGAAAGACCCAGCCACGTTTCATCTTCAATGCCCTTGCTGATGGAAGGAGGTTTGCACTCAAAATCTCACGATACATGGCCCCATTCATTCTTTCATGTACCCGGATCAGTCGCCTGGCCCCTTTGCAGAGAAACAGCCCCAAAGCATGATGTTTCCACCACCATGCTTTACAGTAGGTATGGTGTTTGATGGATGCAACTCAGTATTCTTTTTCCTCCAAACACGACAAGTTGTGTTTCTACCAAACAGTTCCAGTTTGGTTTCATCAGACCATAGGACATTCTCCCAAAACTCCTCTGGATCATCCAAATGCTCTCTAGCAAACTTCAGACGGGCCCGGACATGTACAGGCTTAAGCAGTGGGACACGTCTGGCACTGCAGGATCTGAGTCCATGGTGGCGTAGTGTGTTACTTATGGTAGGCCTTGTTACATTGGTCCCAGGTCTCTGCAGTTCATTCACTATGTCCCCCCGCGTGGTTCTGGGATTTTTGCTCACCGTTCTTGTGATCATTCTGACCCCACGGGGTGGGATTTTGCGTGGAGCACCAGATCGAGGGAGATTATCAGTGATCTTGTATGTCTTCCATTTTCTAATTATTGCTCCCACAGTTGATTTCTTCACTCCAAGCTGGTTGGCTATTGCAGATTCAGTCTTCCCAGCCTGGTGCAGGGCTACAATTTTGTTTCTGGTGTCCTTTGACAGCTCTTTGGTCTTCACCATAAGGCCTCTTTCACACATCAGGTTTTCGCCGTCAGGCACGATCCGGCGCTTTTGACAGAAACCGGATCCGGCGAAATGCAATGCCGGATCCGTTTTCCCCCCCATTGACTTGCATTTGCGCCGGATCGCGCCGGATGGCCATGCGTTTCCTCCGGTTTTCGCCGGATCCGGCAATGTGTCGCGATCCGGCGTCTGGAAAAAACGGTGACTGTAACGTTTTTTGTCTCCGTCGAAAAAGCCGGACACGCCGGATCCGGCGCGTCCGGCTTTTTCACACAATGAAAGCCTATGAGCGCTGCAATGCGCCGGATCCGGCGAAAGCCGGATCCGTCGGCCGGATCCGGTTTTTTGGTCTGAGCATGCTCAGTAGCTCTGCCCACAAGACATATATAAAAGCAAGACAGTGGGACCCACAGCCACACCCAACATGCCACCCAAGACAGCAACCAGGCGCAGGAGAAGGCAGGAGACCACTGCAGCACCATCCGCACCACCACCACCCCAAATGGAGCAGCAAATAGAACATGCTGAGGAGGGGAGGCCAGCAGCAGATGAGAGACGGTAATTATCAAATCCCCCATTCCTCCAAACTAGGGCTATTGAATATCAAGATATTCATTGGCCCTTTGTTTCTCTTTATTCAACAGCCGCCCAAGAGATGCAGCAGCAGCAGCAGCAGCACTGGCTTCACTGGCAGCAGCTGTAACACCACCCACAGCCATGGAGTCTGGCCAGCAAGAGGACAGCACATCTTCTGGGAGCCCTCCCTCGCATCGTCAGCGTTTGACGGTAAGTTTTTATTTCCAAAATCCATCTTCTCTGTAATATATGTCTATTCATGGCCTTTTATTTCAAAACAGGAATCACAAGATGAAGAGGAGCTCCCAGAAGAAGAAGGAAGGGGTGGACAGACACCTGGAGTGGGCTCACAATTCGTAAGTTTTTTGCATCAAACGCAGAAACACAACATCACACTACACACAACACATAGAAAACAATGTTCTGCAGACCACACACAGCAAAAACAAATGCCTACATCCAAAGACATAACTTTTTTTGTTTTCTTCTCTAGTCTTCCCAATCTGGTGCTTGGCCAAGAGGTCCTCGCAGTGCCTCCCAGGGTCGTCGGCGACAGCAACGCGGCGGTCACCAGCGTGTTAGTATAAATATTTTTGCTTTGTTTTTTTGCACTTTTTATTTCATTTCTTTTGTGGAGGCTAATTATGTTATTTTTGTCTTTTTCTTTAACAGCCTTCGAGGCGTGCTCCCGACTCTGACGGTGAGGATGGAGGGATTGATGTGGACCACCTCATCGATCTCGTCAGAGAAAGGGAGCCGCTCTGGAATATGGCTGACCGCCGCCACGCTGACCTGATTGTTACCCGACGACTCTGGGAGGAAATCTGTTCTCTCCTTGTGGGCCGCTGGGAGGACCTCGAAGCTCGGGCCCAGATTAAAGAGCGTAAGTATATACAGTACTGGTTGCTTGATGTAAACCAGTGTTTCCCGAACTCCAGTCCTCGTGGTCCCCACGGATCATGTGTTCAGGATTTCTATTTACTATAGAAATCATGAAAACATGACCCCTGGGGACCATGAGGACTGGAGTTTGGGAAACACTGATGTTGTATACTAACCACTCCTTTCTCGTTTCAGGGAACAGAATTGTGAATCGGTGGCGGTCTGTGAGGGATCGTTTCAAGAAGGAGTTCAATAAAGAGATGTGGGCCCCGAGTGGATCTGGAGGACGCAGGAGCAAGTACAAGTACGCAGAAGCCCTGTCGTTCCTCCGGGAAACAATGGTCACCAGAAGGTAAATATTACACACCACATGTGAAAAAAAATGTTATATGTAAAAAAATTTTTCAGCCAGGGCCATACCATGTCAGTATTTTAATTGTTTTTTTTTCTCTTTATTCCACAGCACGGTGAGCAGCACTCGGGAGCCGGCACGATTGGACCCTTCTGAGGCGATCCCTGAGGAGACCGGCACCGAGGGACACTTCGACCGCCCCGGTACATCTGCACCTTCCCAGCCTTCCCACACATTCGACCCATCTGTCCCATCCACCAGCACAGGAGCATCGTGGCCGCCTACATTACATGAAGCTGCTGGTGAGGAGATCGCTTTCCCTTTACCCCACCCTTCTGCCCCTGCCACCTCTAGTACACCTGCGGGTACTGGGCGGCAGCGGCAGAGGGGTCAGGAAAAGACTTATGCGCCAGAGTTCTTGCATCTGAATGCATCTTTCCAGAACTGTCTAAAAGTCTTGTCAGAGCAAATATCCGCAGGCTATCAGCAGATCAACTCCAGCATTCTGGAGGTGAAGACACTTCTGCAAACCATGCATTCAGAAGCAAGATCTTCGCCAAACCACACCTTTTTCAGGTCTGTTGTGGAGCGCATGGAAACGCTCTCTCCTGCCCAGCAGATGCATGTAATGCATTCATGCCACGCTGCTCTCCAGCAAGTTACCTCCCAACCTCCTCCTCCTCCCACCACAGTAGTTCCTCCACCTGCACCCCCTCCAGCCACTTTCCATCCTCCCCCTCCTATTACATCTACACCCCCTCCAGCCACTTTCCATCCTCCCCCTCCTATTACATACCATCCACCTCCAGCCACTTTCCATCCTCCCCCTCCTATTACATACCATCCACCTCCCCAGCACCATCCACCTCCCCAGCACCATCCACCTCCCCAGCACCATCCACCTCCCCAGCACCAGCAACCTCCCCAGCACCAGCAACCTCCCCAGCACCAGCAACCTCACCAGTACCAGCAACCTCCACAGTACCTGCAAACTCCCCAGTACCAGCAACCTCCCCAGTACCAGACATCTCCCCACTTCCAGCAACCTGCCCCGTACCAGACATCTCCCCACTTCCAGCAACCTGCCCCGTACCAGACATCTCCCCACTTCCAGCAACCTGCCCCGTACCAGACATCTCCCCACTTCCAGCAACCTGCCCCGTACCAAACTCCTTCCCCATGCAACTTGCCATCAACATCATCTGCTCCTACAGTCCCTGCCCAACCCTCCACTCCACCACCCACCACCTCTTCTGCTTCCCACATGTCCACCCATTCTGTAGTTTTTTCCACACCTTCACCTCTAACTGTTCCTTCCCCACCACGATCCCAGTCCTCTCTCCACACTCCCAGTGTCGAAGTGTCCCGCAGCCCCTACAGCAGTATTTCCACCACACACTACACAGAATTATAATGTGTGTATTTAAATAAAAATGACCAGTTTTATGGTTTCAGTTTTATAGTTTCAAAGTTTTATTAAACAAGTTTATTAAAATTTTAAAAAAGTTTACTAAAAAAAACATTTTTCAATAAAAGTTAAATTATTTTACACTGGTTGTCTGTCATTTCTTTCTGCGGCGAAAAAGGTTAAATACAGGGTATTTAAAAGGTGAAATGGTATTCAAAACTAGGTATATAACTGTGGGTAAATTTTAGCTTTTTGCCACAGTTGTGTTCCTGGTTGTGTTTGAAGCAAAGTATTTCACCTAAAAAGTTGTGTTTATTGTTGGTGATTTCCTAACAATGTACACAACTTTTGTTAAAAGGTGAAATACTTTGCATAAAACACAACCAGGTACACACCTGTGGCCTAAAGCTAACAAAAGTAAGACCATGACAAGATAGCCAACTTTGGTTGGCAAAGGTATATACTGTTGGTCCAGAAGGTACACAAGTTTGGTTAGGGCACAAATCTTTCACACTCTGTCATCCTGCCAGTGTACTCTGCCTTGAGGTGACATAAAGTATAGTGCAAAATTGTCCCTCATTACTGAAACCGTCACAGAACTTCTAGTGGTAATGTCATGGTAATCTTGCAAGGTGGTTTCTTCAGAGGTGTCCTCAATGGAAATGGGTTCCTTGCAGATAACAAAATTGTGGAGTACCACGCACGCTTTGATCACCTCGTCCACAGTTTCTGTCTTGAGGTTGATCGCAGTCAATAGGACCCGCCATTTGGCTGTCAGAATACCAAAGGTACATTCAACCATTCTTCTTGCTCTTGTGAGGCGGTAATTAAAAATGCGTTTTGGTCTTGTCAATCCTCTGCTAGAGTACGGTTTCAAAAGGTGTTCTGACAGCTGGAAGGCTTCATCCCCTACACAGACAAATGGCATAGGTGGACCAGATGTTTGCGGCAGCGGTCTAGGTGGTGGGAACTGGAAGGTGTTTCCATACAGTTTACGCCCCATGGCAGACAGTTTGAAAACTTGAGAGTCATTGGAGCGGCCATAGGCCCCAATATCAACCGCAATAAATTTGTATTCCGCGTCAGCGATGGCCATGAGGACAATTGAAAAATATTTCTTGTAATTGAAATATTCCGATCCCGATCCAGCTGGCTTTACAATGCGGATATGTTTCCCGTCCACAGCGCCCAAGCAGTTTGGAAACTGACATATCTGTTGAAACTTGTCAGCAATTTCAATCCACCTCTCTGTTGTGGGCTCTGGTAAAAACTCTTCAGCTAAGGAGTCCCACAGTGCACAGCATGTGTACTTCACAATTCCAGATATGGTGGAAATCCCGAGTCTGTACTGGAAATGCAGTGACGAAAGGGATTCTCCAGTTGCAAGAAATCTGTGGGGAATTAAAAAACAATAAATTAGTTTTAAATCACAGCATTACATACCAAAACTGACCTATAACACTTGGAGATACAAATTACCACCAACAAGATTGCAGTGAAAGTGTGCTCTGATGCGATCATATCCAATAAATGTGGCTTACCTTAAAGTCACCATCAGACGCTCTGCGGGTGAAACAGAGAAGCGGCAATAGGTGTCCGCTTTTCTTATGAGGTGTGCAATGCGCTCCACCAAGTAATCAAAATTCTCCATTTTCATCCTAACATATCCAAAAAATTTATCCGGGTTTCGTCGAAGGTCCATGCATAGTGTAGAATAGACCCCACGCGTCATTCTCTTGGCTGTGATGGGGTGGATCCACAAACGTTGTCTACGATGCCTGATGCGCTGCTGTCTCGCTCTCTCCTTCTCCAGAACATTCACCCTCAAACGATTCGCCTCCGCTGTAAAATCCGCCAAATTCTTCAAAATATTTCCAATCACAACATCCATCTTCGCCAGTAACTTGCTCTTCTCTCCAACCTGCACTTTCTCCTCTACAACCTGTCAAAGAAGGGCTGTAGGAACACGCTATATATAGTTTTCCAGTAGCCAATCCCGTTCGGAAGGCCACAAGGGTCAATTTTAAAAACCGGATCCGGCGTAATCCGTCGAAAAAACGGATAGAAAAACGGATGAACCGGATGAGACGGATCCGGTTTTGTCTGTCCAGAAAAAGACGGATCCAGCAGAAAACCGGATCCGTCACATCCGGTTTTCAGAAACATTTGCCGGATCCGGCGTTCCGGCACGACGCCGGATCGCGCCTGACGCAGAAAACCTGATGTGTGAAAGTAGCCTAATGGAGTTTGGAGTCAGACTGTTTGAGGGTGTGCACAGGTGTCTTTTTATACTGATAACAAGTTTAAACAGGTGCCATTACTACAGGTAATGAGTGGAGGAAAGAGGAGACTCTAAAGTTACAGGTCTGTGAGAGCCAGAAATCTTGATTGCTTGTTTCTGACCAAATACTTATTTTCCACCATAATATGCAAATAAAATGAAAAAAAAAACAGACAATGTGATTTTCTGGATTTTTTTTTCTCAGTTTGTCTCCCATAGTTGAGGTCTACCTATTATGTAAATTACAGACGCCTCTCATCTTTTTAAGTGGTGGAACTTGCACTATTGCTGTCTGACTAAATACTTTTTTTCCCCACTGTATATGGGATCCGTGTGACAGACAATTCATAGTTTTAAGTAGCTGGCCTGTAGGTAACTATTTTTACCAACAAACTGGTGTCAATAACTTTGCTAACACTGCAACAATATTTAAATGGAGGCCAGGAATGGCAGAATTTTGAGCATAATTATATGTGATTCATGTGATGGACACACCAGAGTTTTAAATAGCTGGTATGAAGGTAACTATTTTGACCAGCAAACTGGTGTCAATAACTTCGCTAACACACTGCAACAAAATTTAAATGGAGGCCAGAAATGGCATAATTTTGAGTGCAAACTTATGTGATCTGTGTGATGGACAAAATACAGTTTTAAATAAATGGATTTTAAAGCTGTAATATGGAAAGGATCTGGCTGTATTCTGCAGTGCCAACAAGCAAATAGAGCAGAAAAATGGTGTTCTCTGGATTGCTTTTTAAGCAAGTAATCAGGATTAAGGTCCCCCCAAAAAATATCCCTGACCCCTGATTCCTGGGGTTACATCTAGAAATATCTGTCAAAGCAGCAGCAGACAGAACTGGAATGGACCCTTTTGCTATATGCACGGTAGTCTGCCACACACACTGCCTGCCTGCCTAGCACTGATATCTATGCAGCTGGATTAGTCCTCAGAAGGACTGATAGTTGAGATGGATATGTGTCTAACATATTTTGGTATACCTATACCAACTAAGACACAAGCAAATATCTCCCTACCTCCGCAGCAACTCTCCCTATGCTGCTTAACCCCTTCCTGCCATCCGACGTACTATCCCGTCCATGGGACCCGGGCCCCTATGCCCATGGACGGGATAGTACGTCTCAGCGATCAGCAGCGCCCACGTGGTGAGCGCCGCTGATCGCAGCCGGGTGTCAGCTGATTATCACAGCTGACACCCGGGACAATGTGTCAGGGGCGGTCACGGACCACCCCCGACACGTTAACCCCTTGCACACCGTGATCAAACATGATCGCGGTGTACCGGGGGTTAAAGGGAAGCATCGGCAGGGAGGGGGCTCCCTCCATGCTTCCCTGAGCCCCCCACGGCAGCGCAATGTGCAGCGCTGCTGCGGGGGGCTCCTTTCCTGCAGGCCCCCGAATCCAAGATGGCGACGGGGGCCTTCGGGGGCCTGCAGGAAGCTGGCTTCCTCAGTGCCTGCAAAGCGCAGCCATGAGGAAGTCTGCTTCAATGCCTGTGACAGATCGCTGATCTGTCACAGTGATCTGTGATGTGACAGATCAACGATCTGTCACAGGACAGTGATGTCCCACCTGGGACTATTTAATAAAGTAAAAAAAAAATAAAAAAAAGTGTTAAAATAATTAAAAAAAATCGCCAAATAAATTAGAAAAAAAAAAAAATATTCCCCCAATAAATCCATTTCTTGGAAATAAAAAAAACAAAACAATAAAAGAACACATATTAGGTATCGCCGCGTCCGTAACGACCCGCCCTATAAAACTGTCCCATTAGTTAACCCCTTAAAAAATAAAAATAAAAAACGAAGCAAAAAATAATGATTTATTATCATACCACCAAACAAAAAGTGTAATAACGCGCGATCAAAAAGATGCATATAAATATCCATGGTACCGCTGAAAACATCATCCTGTCCCGCAAAAAACAAGCCACCATACAGCATCATCAGCAAAAAAATAAAAAAGTTATAGCTCGCAGAATAAAGCGATGCAAAAATAATTATTTTTTATATAAAATAGTTTTCATTGCATAAAACCAACAAAACATAAAAAAACGGCCTAAATGAGGTATCGCTGTAACCGTACTGACCTGAAGAATAAAACCACTTTATCAATTTTACCGCACGCGGAACGGTGTAAACGCACTCCCCCAAAAGAAATTCATGAAACGCTGGTTTTTGTTCATTCTGCGTCACAAAAATCGGAATAAAAAGCGATCAAAAAATGTCACGTGCCCGAAAATGGTACCAATAAAAACGTCAACTCGTCCCGCAAAAAATAAGACCTCACATGACTCGGTGGGTCAAAATACAGAAAAATTATAGCTCTCAATATGTGGTGATGCAAAAACTATTTTTACAATAAAAAGAGTCTTTTAGCGTGTGACAGCTGCCAAACATAAAAACCGCCATAAATAGTAAATCAAACCCCCTGTTATCACCCCCTTAGTTAGGGAAAAATAATAAAATTAAAAAAATGTATTTATTTCCATTTTTCCATTAGGGTTAGGGTTAGGGCTAGGGTTAGGGCTAGGGTTAGGGTTAGGGTAGGGTCAGGGCTAGGGTTAGGGTTAGGGCTAGGGCTAGGGTTAGGGCTAGGGTTAGGGTTAGGGCTGAGATTAGGGTTAGGGGTGTGTTGGGGTTCGGGTTGGAGTTAGAATTGGGGGTTTCCACTGTTTGGGCACATCAGGGGCTCTCCAAATGCAACATGGCGTCTGATCTCAATTCCAGCCAATTCTGAGTTGAAAAAGTCAAATGGTGCTCTTTCCCTTCCAAGCTCTGCCATGCGCTCAGTGTTTTACCCCCACATGTAGGGTATCAGCCTACTCAGGACAAATTGCAAAACAATTTTTGGGGTCCAATTTCTCCTGTTACCCTTAGGAAAATAAAAAATTGGGGGCAAAAATATCATTTTTGTGGAAAAAAATGATTTTTTTATTTTCACGTCCGAGTGTTATAAACTTCTGTGAAGCACTTGGGGGTTCAAAGTGCTCACCACACATCTAGATAAGTTCCGTGGGGGGTCTAGTGTCCAAAATGGGGTCACTTGTGGGGAGTTTCAATAGCTTAGGTACATCAGGGGCTCTCCAAACGCACATGACACCCGCAGACCATTCCATCAAAGTCTGCATTCCAAAACGTCACTGCTTCCCTTCCGAGCCCCGACGTGTGTCCATACAGTAGTTTTCTCCCACATATGGGGTGTCAGCGTACTCAGGACAAATTGGACAACAACTTTTGGGGTCCAATTTCTCCTGTTACCCTTGGGAAAATGAAAAAATTAGGGACTAATTGATCATGTTTGTGGAAAAAATAAGATTTTTTTATTTTCATGCCCGGGCATTATATACTTCTGTGAAGCCCTTGGGGGTTCAAAGTGCTCACCACACATCTAGATAAGTTCCTTAGGGGGTCTAGTTTTCAAAATGGGGTCATTTGTGGGGGGTTTCCACTGTTTAGGTACATTAGGGGCTCTCCAAAGGCAACATGACACCCGCAGACTATTCTATCAAAGTCTGCATTCCAAAACATCACTACTTCCCTTCCGAGCCCCGACGTGTGCCCATACAGTAGTTTTCTCCCACATATGGGGTATCAGCATACTCAGGACAAATTGGACAACAACTTTTGGGGTCCAATTTCTCCTGGTACCCTTGGGAAAATAAAAAAATGGTGACTAAAAATCATGTTTGTGGAAAAAATATGAATTTTTTATTTTCACTCCCAGGCGTTATAAACTTCTGTGAAGCACTGGGGGGTTCAAAGTGCTCACCACACATCTAGATAAGTTCCTTGGGGGGTCTAGTTTACAAAATGGTGTCATTTGTGGGGGGGGTTCCACTGTTTAGGTACATCAGGGGTTTTCCAATCGCGACATGGTGTCCGATCTCAATTCCAGCCAAAAACGTCAAATGGCGCTTCTTCCCTTCCGAGCTCTGCCATGCGCCCAAATAGTGGTTTACCCCCACATGTGGGGTATCAGCATACTCAGGACAAATTGCACAATAACTTTTAGGGTCCTGTTACCCTTGGAAAAATAAGAATTGAGGGTGAAAAGATCATTTTTGTGGAAAAAATATGATTTTTTAATTGTACGGCTTTATGTTATAAACTTCTGTGAAGCCCATGGGGGTTCAAAGTTCTCACCACACATCTAGATAAGTTCCTTAGGGGGTCTAGTTTCCAAAATGGTGTAATTTGTGGGGGGTTTCCACTGTTTTGGTACAGCAGGAGTTTTCCAAACGCGACATGGTGTCCGATCTCAATTCCAGCCAAAAACGTCAAATGGCGCTGCTTCCCTTCCGAGCTCTGCCATGCGCCCAAATAGTGGTTTACCCCCACATGTGGGGTATCAGCGTACTCAGGACAAATTGCACAATAACTTTTAGGGTCCTGTTACCCTTGGGAAAATAAGAATTGAGGGTGAAAAGATCATTTTTATGGAAAAAATATGATTTTTTAATTGTACCGCTGTACGTTATAAACTTCTGTAAAGCCCTTGTGGGTTCAAAGTTCTCACCACATATCTAGATAAGTTCCTTGGGGGGTCTAGTTTCCAAAATGGGGTCACTTGTAGGGGGTTTCCACTGATTAGGTACATCAGGGACTCTCCAAACGTGACATGGCGTCCAGTCTGAATTCCAGCCAATTTTGCATTGAAAAAGTCAAACGGCGCTCCTTCCATTCTGAGCTCGGCCATGCGCCGAAACAGTCGTTCCCCTCCACATGTCAGGTATCAGCGTACTCAGGACAAATTGCACAATAACTTTTGCAGTCCAATTTCTCCTGTTACCCTTGGTAAAATAAAAAAAATTGAACCTGAAGTATTTTTTTATGAAAAAAAGTTAGATGTTCATTTTTTTTAAATATTCAAAAAAATTCCTGTGATGCACCTAAAGGGTTAATAAACTTCTTGAATGTGGTTTTGAGCACCTTAAGGGGTGCAGTTTTTAGAATGGTGTCACTTTTGGGTATTTTCTATCATATAGAGCCCTCAAAGTGGCTTCAAATGTGATGTGGTCCTAAAAATAAAATGGTGTTGTAAAAATGAGAAATCGCTGGTCAAATTTTAACCCTTATAACTTCCTAACAAAAAAAAATTTTGGTTCCAAAATTGTGCTGATGTAAAGTAAACATGTGGGAAATGTTAGTTATCAAGTTTTTTGTGTGCCGTATCTCTGTGATTTAAGGGCATAAAAATTCAAAGTTGGAAAATTGTGAAATTTTCAAAATTTTCGCCAAATTTCCGTTTTTCTCACAAATAAACGCAAGTTATATGAATGAAATTTTACCACTAACATGAAGTACAATATGTCACGAGAAAACAATGTCAGAATCACGGGGATCCATAGAAGCGTTCCAGAGTTATGACCTCATAAAGGTACAGTGGTCAGAATTGTAAAAATTGGCCCGGTCATGAACGTGCAAACCACCCTTGGGGGTGAAGGGGTTAATTGCGGAGTAGACTGTGATGAGCATGGCGGTGCCAGGTCTGATATAGACCTGATGATGCTGTGCGGCAGCCAATCACTGTAATGCCTCAACCAACATGGCAGCAGCATTACAGTGTTGCAGACAATCCCTGCATGTTCATTGGCTCTTAAAAGAGTGCCAAACATGCAGGGCGGGGACCTGAGCTCTTGCCGAGCAACCCCGAAATACTAAGCGAGCTCCAAGCATCTCGAGAAGTGAGATGCTCGGGCAAGTACCGAGTAGTGGCAAGCATGCTCGATCATCACTAGTGGCCACCAATAGATGAGGCATTGAAAGAGAATGTTCTGTGATGAATTGCGAATGACACAGACACTCTGCCTGAGTGAGTGTCACCGAGAGACTCTTGGGTATGTATGCATTTATTCTATCATCTACGAGTGGAGGCACTTCTGTACTCTACCACTAATGAATATTTTATTCTACAGTATTCCCTTAAAGGGACACACCACAAACCCACCCATATTCATCTGATAGAAATACAATATATGTCTCTGCATTAATATGACATACAGTAGAAGTATAAAGTTTCCACCAGCTTTTTCAAATTTTATTCCAAATGATCCTGTAAGTGGGTTCACTATAGCATTAAATCGGCATTTCCATCTTCAAGATCCTAGCACAATAAGTAGTAGGTATAATAATTCTAATAATAATAATATTAGCAAATACTTCCAATTGGAAATGTAGTATAGTTTTTCTGATTCGCATTGTCGAAAGCTCATGTGCAGGGCAATTCAATAGATAAGATATCCATGGTTATGACCACTAACAAATAACAAACTAACTGTAATTATATGAGTGGTTGTAACCATGGATGCCTGAGCTGCTACAATGCCCTGCATATGGGGTAAGTGACCCATCTTATCAGAAGTACTATTCTACATTTCTAATTAAAGGTATTTGCTAATATTATTATTATTACACCTACTACTTATCGAAATAGGATCTTGGAGATGGGAATACCCCTTTAAACATTTTTTACAGTCTGGTTGTACAGTCACTGAATATTTTATTAAAACTTTACTGGAGGTTCTCTCTCATATATTAAAATAACAAATAATGTGTTTAGGGTGAATGGTTCCTATCAATTTTCATGTCTAACAATGAGAAAGCTAAAATGAGTAATTAATTCAGCATAAAGTGCATTTCTATTTTAGGAGATTATAATTAATGGTGTTGTGTTGTTGACATATGTTTTACTGTTAATAAACCCAGTTTAATTCTTGCAAATGTCTATTAAATAACTCAAAATTGTAAGTAATGAGGTGGAAGAAAATCAGATGCATGAGGTGAACTAAATCCATCTGGTATCCTTAGTCATCCTTGCACATAATCTTTTTGATATAAACTAATGAATATATGGATGAATAATTCGAAACAAACATATCCCATGTACTATTACGAGTTAATGACTATAACAAGATAGAACGAGAAAATGAAAATTGCTTCTATTGTTTTTTATCATCTTACTAATTCACTAACCAATTCCAGTTATTTCTTTAGAATTTTATATTTTCACACAAAACAAGGACGCATACTTAGTTATAAAAATATATATTTTTGAGTATTGAGAAGTTTCTTAAACTGTTACGAGGGGGAGATTTCAATAGGAAACTATTTAATAAAGGATCATGTTGGATATCCATAAAGGATAAATATCAAGCAGGGTCTTAGTTTTCAAAATCAATTATCTGATTGTAGCAACATAAATACCGTATGTATATATATATATATATATATATATATATATATATACATACAGTGCCTTGCAAAAGTATTCGGCCCCTTGAAACTTTTCAACCTTTTCCCACATATCATGCTTCCAACATAAAGATACCAAATGTAAATTTTTGGTGAAGAATCAACAACAAGTGGGATGGGACACAATTGTGAAGTTGAACGAAATTTATTGGTTATTTTAAATGTTTGTGGAAATTCAAAAACTGAAAAGTGGGGCGTGCAATATTATTCGGCCCCTTTACTTTCAGTGCAGCAAACTCACTCCAGAAGTTCATTGTGGATCTCTGAATGATCCAATGTTGTCCTAAATGACTAATGATGATAAATATAATCCACCTGTGTGTAATCAAGTCTCCGTATAAATGCACCTGCTCTGTGATAGTCTCAGGGTTCTGTTTGAGGGACAGAGAGCATCATGAAGACCAAGGAACACAACAGGCAGGTCCGTGATACTGTTGTGGAGAAGTTTACAGCTGGATTTGGATACAAAATGATTTTCAAAACTTTAAACATCCCAAGGAGCACTGTGCAAGCGATCATATGGAAATGGAAGGAGTATCATACCACTGCAAATCTACCAAGACCCGGCCGTCCCTCTAAACTTTCATTTCAAACAAGGAGAAGACTGATCAGAGATGCAGCCAAGAGGCCTATGATCACTCTGGATGAGCTGCAGAGATCTACAGTTGAGGTGGGACAGTCTGTCCATAGGACAACAATCAGTTGTACACTGCACAAATCTGGCCTTTATGGAAGAGTGGCTAGAAGAAAGCCATTTCTCAAAGATATTCATAAAAAATGTTGTTTAAAGTTTGCAACATGCCACCTGGGAGACACACCAAAAATGTGGAAGAAGGTGCTCTGGTCAGATGAAGCCAAAATCGAACTTTTTGGCAACAATGCCAAATGATATGTTTGGAGTAAAGGCAACACAGCTTATCACCCTGAACACACCATCCCCACTGTCAAACATGGTGGTGGCAGCATCATGGTTTGGGCCTGCTTTTCTTCATTAGGGACAGGGAAGATGGTTAAAATTGATGGGACGATGGATGCAGCGAAATACAGGACCAGTCTAGATGAAAACCTGTTGGAGTCTGCAAAAGACCTGAGACTGGGATGGAGATTTGTCTTTAAACATGACAATGATCCCAAATATAAAGCTAAATCTACAATGGAATGGTTCACAAATAAGGGTATGTGCACACGCTGCGGATTCTACTGTGGATCCGCAGCGGATTTGCCTCTGTGGTCCCGCAGCAGTTCCGCAGGCAGTGTACAGTATAATGTTATCCTATGAGTTTTCAAATCCGCAGTGCACATGCTGCAGATTTTTCCTTGAGGAAAAGCTGCGGTTTGAAATCTGCAGCATGTCAATTCTTTCTGCGCATTCCGCTGCAGTTTGACTCCTATTCCATTGTCCAGGTGTCAAACTGCAGGGGAAAACCACTGGCCAATCCGCAGAAAAAACGCAGATCACTTTACCTGCGGTTTTACCTGCGGATCCACATGGAAAAATCTGCAGGGGAATCCTCAGCGTGTGCACGCAGCCTAAACGTATCCAGGTGTTAGAATGGCCAAGTCAAAGTCCAGACCTGAATCCAATCAAGAATCCAATCGAGAATCTGTGGAAAGAGCTGAAAACTGCTGTTCACAAATGATCTCCAGCAAACCTCCCTGAACTCGAGCTGTTTGCCAAGGACGAATGGGCAAGAATTTCAGTCTCTCGATGTATAAAACTGATAGACATACCCCAAGCGACTTGCAGCCGTAATCGCAGCAAATGATGGAGCAACAAAGTATAACGTTAAAGGAGCCAAATAATATTGCACGCCCCACTTTTCAGTTTTTGAATTTCCACAAAATTCTGAAATAGCCAAAAAATTTCATTCAGCTTCACAAATGTGTCCCACTTGTTGTTGATTCTTCACCAAAAATTTATATTTGGTATCTTTATGTTTGAAGCATGATATGTGGGAAAAGGTTGAAAAGTTCCAGGGGGCCGAATACTTTCGCAAGGCACTGTTTATTACCTTATTTTGCCTTATTACTTATATTACTTGTGCAGGTTTTGTTTTCTTTTTCTCTATAGGATTTTCCTATGTTTTTTTTTCTGGTTTAATTGAGATGCAGCACTAGGAGACTCAGACACAAGGTATTAAAATGTCGGAAACATATTTTTGATTACACCATGATAGAGGAGTAATCTAAAACGTGTAGTCTGTTCAGGTCACATGACATATGGGGTAGATATTTGTACTAGAGTTGAGCGTCACGGGTCGGTCATATTCAAAAGTCGGCGACTTTCGCTGAAGTCGGGTTTCATGAAACGAAACCCGAACATAGCGTGAGGTCGGCCACAAGGTCGGCGACCAGAGCGCCAAAGTCGCGTTTCAAAAGATGCTTCCAGCGCCTTTTTTCAGTCAATGATGGAGGACGCACAATGTGGGCAACGCGATGACATGGGCATCGGTCACCACCATCTTTGAGAAGGGCATGCAAGTGATTGTCTGGCTTTGTGTGGCGTCACAGGGGCTATAAAAGGGCGTGCACGCCGACCGCCATCTTACAGTACTTCTGCCGATCTTAGCATAGGAAGAGCTGCTGCTGCTGCTGATTATGTAGGGAGAGCGTTAGGCAGGGAAGAAGAACCAAAAAACTGCTTCTGCTATTAGCGATTTCCACTTACAGCACAACACTTTGTGTGCAGTGACAGGGGAGGCTATATTTTTGTGCATCAGCTCTGTTGGTTATTAGGCTGCCGTATAAGGCTAAGAAACACCTAGAGAACAAATACTATAATTGCACCGTATAAAAACAGGAATACTCAAAACAATCGATCAAAACCACAAAGAAGAGAGTACAAAAACCTGTATATAGTGTCAAAAATGTACCAATTTTATTAATATTAATTTATAAAAATGTTATTAGGACAACACATAGTTCACAATAACACATCATTCAAAAATTGAAAATATGAAGGACATGAACAGTAACAATGTGTTAGACAATTTAATACAATGCCCCCTGAGGAAGCCCAAGTGAAACGCGAGTTGGGGCCGTTTTGCATGTGGTATACTTGGACTCAATTGGTAAGAAATTTCCTGTATGATTGCTGTAATGTATGGCATTTTGGAAATATGTGGAGCTAATTTAATTACAATTAATGCACATATATTTAGGCTAGTCTCCCTTTTCCAATTGACCACAAATTTATGGGATAAAATCTTATGTGGATTCTATAGATAATTTTATCTGGATTTTTCTATACCTAGTCCTTGTATCTATTAAATTGTCTGCCACATTGGTACTGTTCATGTCCTTCATATTTTTAATTTTTGAATGATGTGTTATTGTGAACTACGTGATGTCCTAATAACATTTTTATAAATTAATATTAATAAAATTGGTACATTTTTGACACTATATACAGGTTTTTGTACTTTCTTCCTTGTGGTTTTGCCTTATAAGGCTCCCTGATAGCTGCATTGCTGTTTGCACACTGCTGTGCAAGCTGCTTTTTTAAAAACAAAAATACTTTTCTTCCTCTTTTCTGCACAGTTACCAAGCATTCATTTTTCCACCCTTTTGTGTGTGCAGCAGTCCTGCTTATTAGGCTGCCTGCGTCCATACTTGGACTGACAGCATCATTGTCAGCGTCCTCAAATCTCTAATGAGATCCAAATTCTCACCAATCCTATAGACACCCTCCACTTTGCCATACACTATCCAATTTCAGCCTGTTACATTGAGGTGTAACCTCTCCTGGGCCTGAGACAATAGTTCTGCATCCTCAAATCTATAGTGAGATTCAAATTCTCACCAATACTATAGACACCCTCCACCTTGTCATACACCATCCAATTTCAGCCTGTTACATTGAGGTGTAATCTCTCCTGTGCCAGAGACAATAGTTCAGCATCCTCAAATCTCTAGTGAGATCCAAATTCTTACCAATCCTATAGACACCCTCCACCTTGTCATACACCATCCAATTTCAGCCTGTTACATTGAGGTGTAATCTCTCCTGGTCCTGAGACAATAGTTCTGCGTCCTCAAATCTATAGTGAGATTCAAATTCTCATCAATACTATAGACACCCTCCACCTTGTCATGCACCATCCATTTTAAGCCTGTTACATTGAGATGTAATCTCTCCTGTGCCAGAGACAATAGTTCAGCGTCCTTAAATCTCTAGTGAGATCCAAATTCTCACCAATCCTATAGACACCCTCCACCTTGTCATACACCATCCAATTTCAGCCTGTTACATTGAGGTGTAATCTCTCCTGGTCCTGAGACAATAGTTCAGCATCCTCAAATCTCTAGTGAGATCAAAATTCTCACCAATCCTATAGACACCCTCCACCTTGTCATACACCATCCAATTTCAGCCTGTTACATTGAGGTGTAATCTCTCCTGGGCCTGAGACAATAGTTCTGCATCCTCAAATCTACAGTGAGATTCACATTCTCACTAATAATATAGACACCCTCCACCTTGTCATACACCATCCAATTTCAGCCTGTTACATTGAGGTGTAATCTCTCCTGTGCCTGAGACAATAGTTCAGCGTCATCAAATCTCTAGTGAGATCCAAATTCTGACCAATCCTATAGACACCCTCCACCTTGTCATACACCATCCAATTTCAGCCTGTTACTTTGAAGTGTAATCTCTCCTGGGCCTGAGACAATAGTTCTGCGACCTCAAATCTATAGTGAGATTCAAATTCTCACCAATCCTATAGACTCCCTCCATCTTGTCATACACCATCCAATTTCAGCCTGTTACATTGAGGTGAAATCTCTACTGGGCCTGAGACAATAGTTCTGCGTCCTCAAATCTCTAGTGAGATTCAAATTCTCAGCAATAGTAGATACACCTTCCAACCTTGTTTTACAGTACCATATAACTGGTGGTATTTTGGGTACATTTTCACAAAAATAAGGAAGTATGGTGGAAGACACCAAGGAAATGGATGGGGGTTGCCAGCTGGTCCCAATGGTGGTGGTGGTGCATCTGTTGGTAGTGGCAAAAGCCCAATAGCACCTAAGGCAGGAGGTGATGAGCCTGCGTCATCGTCTGGCTCCACAAGGCCTCAAAGGCTTTTTTCTGGGAGTAGGTAAACCACTTTTAAAGCCGGAGCTTCAGGAACAAGTTTTGGCTTACATTGCTGACACAGCCTCCAGCTCTCTCGCCTCCTCCTCTTCTGAATTTTCACAAAATAAAAGCACTGAGTCGTCAGTGGAGGCTCCTGGTCAGGAAGAACACCTTTCTTTGTGTCCTTCACTCCTACCAAAAGTGAAGGATGTGGCAGGCCACACTACTGATTACTCCATGGAGCTTTTTTCACATACCATGCTTGGGTTAGCAAGTCAAATCGTGAATTCCCCAGTCCAAGATGAATCTGACATGGAGTGCACTGATGCACAGTCACAGCTAGATTTTTCTACTGGTATATTCACTCAGAGCACTACATTGTCCTCGCAGTGTACTGAGGCAGAATCAGACCCTGATGAAACTCAGGTGCCCCTTCCCGCATACTATACCACCTTACACGGTGACACAGAGGAAGGTGCACATGAAATTGAAGAGGAGGTGATGGATGAACAAGTTGTTGACCCAGATTGGCATCCATTTGGGGAAGAGGGTGCTGCTTCCAATAGCTCAGAAGAGGTGGAGGAGGATCCGCAGCAGGCAACGACATCACAACAGCTGTTATCTGGCAGGACCTTAGCAGTCCAAAAACGTGTTACAAAAACCAAAAGAGTTGCAGGACACCTTGGCCAGACGGTCAAATTAGCACAGCGTGCTAGGTCTCAAAATGTCTTCCATAGTAGGAAGAGTGCAGTGTGGCACTTTTTTGAACAAAATCCTAATCATCAGGCAAAGGTTATCTGTAAGAAGTGCGCAAAGACCATTAGCCGAGGGAAAAATCTGAGAAATTTGAAAACTAGTTGCATGCTTAGACATTTAACCACCATGCACTTGCAAGTGCGGACGGACTACCAAACCTCACGTACCACATGTGCACCTGCTCCGAATGAAGGTAGTCAGCAATGCTACATTGCTTCCCCCACTGTAAACCCACCGGTTAGCACACCACCAGCAGCAAATGTCGAGGTGTCGTCGCAAGGGCAAAGCAGTCATGGAATCACAATGTTATTGCTTCAAAAGACTGAATCTAAGCCATCAGCAACACCACCAACACCATCACCAACCCTCTCTCTGTCCGCCATGTCCACCGCTAGTTCCACCATATGCAGCTCTCAAGTCCAGCTCACCCTACCAGAGACTCTGAGTAGGACAAGAAAGTACTCATCCTCTCATCTGCGTTCACTGGCTTTGAACGCCCACATTGCCAAACTAATCTTGTTAGAGATGATGCCCTACCGGTTGGTTGAAGGCAAAGCTTTCCGAGAGCTCATGGCCTAAGCAGTACCACGCTATGGCCTACCCAGTCGGCACTTCTTTTCGCGAAAAGCCATCCCAGCCCTCCACGTGCATGTGAAAGACCGCATTGTCCATGCACTCAAGCAATCAGTGAGTGGAAAGGTGCACCTCACAACAGATGCATGGTCCAGTAAGCATGGCCAGGGCCGTTACGTGTCCATCACTGCGCACTGTGTTAATGTGGTTGATGCAGGGTCCACAGGGGACAGCGTCGGTGGGACAGTGCTGCCTAGCCCACGGTATAGGAAACAGTTGGCTGTAGGCGTTCGACCCTCCTCCTCCAGAAGCGAAAGCTCGTACATAGAGTTGAGCGATACCGTCCGATACTTCAAAGTATCGTATCGGATGGTATCGGCCGATCTTTAAAAAAAGTATCGGTATCGCCGATTCCGATACCGGAAGTCCCATTCAAGTCTATGGGACTTCCGGTATCGGAATAAGAAAAACCCTTTCCTGCCCTTGTACAGCCTCTCTGGGGTCTGTACGGGCCTTTCGGGGGGCTGTGCCGGCCTGCCAGGGGGTCTGTGCAGGCTCCGGTGGTCTGTGCCGGCCTGCCGGTGGTCTGTGCAGGCTCCGGGGGGCTGTGCCGGCCTGCCGGGGGGCTGTGCCGGCCTGCCGGGGGGCTGTGCAGGCTCCGGGGGGCTGTGCCGGCCTGCCGGGGGGCTGTGCCGGCCTGCCGGGGGGCTGTGCCGGCCTGCCGGGGGGCTGTGCAGGCTCCGGGGGTCTGTGCAGGCATTGTCCGATGGGACTACAAGTCCCATCGGGCGATGCCTGCTACCATGACAGTGATTGACACATTAGCCAATGATGGGACAGTAGTAGTCCCATCATCCGGCTAATGTGTTAAATGTTAAAAAAAAAAAAAAAAAATACTACATACATACTACATGCATGCTACATACATACTACATGCTACATACATACTACATATATACTACATACATACTACGTACATGCTACATACATACTACATACATGCTACATACATACTACATGCATGCTACATACATACTACATGCTACATACATACCACATATATACTACATACATACTACATGCATGCTACATGCATGCTACATGCTACATACATAACACATATATACTACATGCATGCTACATACATACTACATACATACTACATGCTACATACATACTACATATATACTACATACATACTACATACATACTACATGCATGCTACATGCATGCTACATACATACCACATACATAACACATATACTACATGCATGCTACATACATACTACATGCTACATACATACCATATACATACTACATGCATGCTACATACATACTACATGCATGCTACATACATACTACATGCTACATACATACTACATATATACTACATGCATGCTACATACATACTACATGCATGCTACATACATACTACATGCTACATACATACCACATACATACTACATATATACTACATGCATGCTACATACATACTGCATGCTACATGCATGCTACATACATACTACATACATACTACATGCTACATACATAACACATATATACTACATGCATGCTACATACATACTACATACATACTACATGCTACATACATACTACATATATACTACATACATACTACATACATACTACATGCATGCTACATGCATGCTACATACATACCACATACATAACACATATATACTACATGCATGCTACATACATACTACATGCTACATACATACCATATACATACTACATGCATGCTACATACATACTACATGCATGCTACATACATACTACATGCTACATACATACTACATATATACTACATGCATGCTACATACATACTACATGCTACATACATACTACATATATACTACATGCATGCTACATACTACATGCTACATACATACTACATATATACTACATGCATGCTACATACATACTACATGCATGCTACATACATACTACATGCTACATACATACCACATACATACTACATATATACTACATGCATGCTACATACATACTGCATGCTACATGCATGCTACATACATACTACATACATACTACATGCTACATACATACCACATATATACTACATACATACAATACATTCATACAATACATACATAGACATACAGTACATATAACATAGAGTAACATACTTACCAATACTTGTCACATTGTTCCCCGAAGCCATTGTCTTTTCCGGAATAAATATTAACATAACAAACCACAAAAATACTCACCCACGATCCGAAGCAGTCCACGAGTGTGTCCCACGACGATCTTGGGTAGAGAACTGCAGCATCAGCTGTTGCTGCCATTCTCTACGGGCTGCAGGAATCCAATGACGGAAGGTAGGTATCCTTCCGCACTGTATTCCTCCGCCACTTAAAAAAAAAAAAGTCCCTAGTCTCACTTTATGCCATTGCTGTGTGGGAAATTCCCACGCAGCAATGGCATAAAGTGAGACTAGGGACTTTTTTTTTTTTAAGTGGCGGAGGAATACAGTGCGGAAGGATACCTACCTTCCGTCATTGGATTCCTGCAGCCCGTAGAGAACGGCAGCATCATCTGATGCTGCAGTTCTCTACCCAAGATCGTCGTGGGACACACTCGTGGACTGCTTCGGATCGTGGGTGAGTATTTTTGTGGTTTGTTATGTTAATATTTATTCCGGAAAAGACAATGGCTTCGGGGAACAATGTGACAAGTATTGGTAAGTATGTTACTCTATGTTATATGTACTGTATGTCTATGTATGTATTGTATGAATGTATTGTATGTATGTAGTATATATGTGGTATGTATGTAGCATGTAGTATGTATGTAGTATGTATGTAGCATGCATGTAGCATGTAGTATGTATGTAGCATGCATGTAGTATATATGTAGTATGTATGTAGCATGCATGTAGTATATATGTAGCATGTATGTAGTATGTATGTGGTATGTATGTAGCATTTAGTATGTATGTAGTATGTATGTAGCATGCATGTAGCATGTAGTATGTATGTAGCATGCATGTAGTATATATGTAGTATGTATGTAGCATGCATGTAGTATATATGTAGCATGTATGTAGTATGTATGTGGTATGTATGTAGCATGTAGTATGTATGTAGCATGCATGTAGTATATATGTAGTATGTATGTAGCATGTAGTATGTATGTAGTATGTATGTAGTATGTATGTGGTATGTATGTAGCATGTAGTATGTATGTAGCATGCATGTAGTATATATGTAGTATGTATGTAGCATGTAGTATGTATGTAGTATGTATGTAGTATGTATGTGGTATGTATGTAGCATGTAGTATGTATGTAGCATGCATGTAGTATATATGTAGTATGTAGTATGTATGTAGTATGTATGTGGTATGTATGTAGCATGTAGTATGTATGTAGCATGCATGTAGCATGCATGTAGTATGTATGTAGCATGCATGTAGTATGTATGTAGCATGCATGTAGTATGTATGTAGTATGTATGTAGTATGTATGTAGTATGTATGTAGCATGTATGTAGTATGTATGTAGTATATATGTAGTATATATGTAGTATGTATGTAGCATGTAGTATGTATGTAGCATGCATGTAGTATATATGTAGTATGTATGTAGCATGCATGTAGTATGTATGTAGTATGTATGTAGTATGTATGTAGCATGCAGTATGTATGTAGCATGTATGTAGTATGTATGTAGTATACACTCACTGGCCACTTTATTAGGTACACCATGCTAGTAACGGGTTGGACCCCCTTTTGCCTTCAGAACTGCCTCAATTCTTCGTGGCAGAGATTCAACAAGGTGCTGGAAGCATTCCTCAGAGATTTTGGACCATATTGACATGATGGCATCACACAGTTGGCGCAGATTTGTCGGCTGCACATCCCTGATGCGAATCTCTCGTTCCACCACATCCCAAAGATGCTCTATTGGATTGAGATCTGGTGACTGAGGAGGCCATTTGAGTACAGTGAACTCTTTGTCATGTTCAAGAAACCAATCTGAGATGATTCAAGCTTTATGACATGGCGCATTATCCTGCTGAAAGTAGCCATCAGATGCCTGTTCTTAGCTGAGAGGAGTGGTACCCAGTGTGGTCTTCTGCTGCTGTAGCCCATCTGCCTCAAAGTTCGACGCACTGTGCGTTCAGAGATGCTCTTCTGCCTACCTTGGTTGTAACGCGTGGCAATTTGAGTCACTGTTGCCTTTCTATCAGCTCGAACCAGTATGCCCATTCTCCTCTGACCTCTGGCATCAACAAGGCATTTCCGGCCACAGAACTGCCGCTCACTGGATTTTTTTTCTTTTTCGGACCATTCTCTGTAAACCCTAGAGATGGTTGTGCGTGAAAATCCCAGTAGATCAGCAGTTTCTGAAATACTCAGACCAGCCCTTCTGGCACCAACAATCATGCCACGTTCAAAGGCACTCAAATCACCTTTCTTCCCCATACTGATGCTCGGTTTGAACTGCAGGAGATTGTCTTGACCATGTCTACATGCCTAAATGCACTGAGTTGCCGCCATGTGATTGGCTGATTAGAAATTAAGTCTTAACACACAGTTGGACAGGTGTACCTAATAAAGTGGCCAGTGAGTGTATATGTAGTATGTATGTAGCATGTATGTAGTATGTATGTAGTACAGTGGGGCAAAAAAGTATTTAGTCAGTCAGCAATAGTGCAAGTTCCACCACTTAAAAAGATGAGAGGCGTCTGTAATTTACATCATAGGTAGACCTCAACTATGGGAGACAAACTGAGAAAAAAAAATCCAGAAAATCACATTGTCTGTTTTTTTTCATTTTATTTGCATATTATGGTGGAAAATAAGTATTTGGTCAGAAACAAGCAATCAAGATTTCTGGCTCTCACAGACCTGTAACTTCTTCTTTAAGAGTCTCCTCTTTCCTCCACTCATTACCTGTAGTAATGGCACCTGTTTAAACTTGTTATCAGTATAAAAAGACACCTGTGCACACCCTCAAACACTCTGACTCCAAACTCCACTATGGTGAAGACCAAAGAGCTGTCAAAGGACACCAGAAACAAAATTGTAGCCCTGCACCAGGCTGGGAAGACTGAATCTGCAATAGCCAACCAGCTTGGAGTGAAGAAATCAACTGTGGGAGCAATAATTAGAAAATGGAAGACATACAAGACCACTGATAATCTCCCTCGATCTGGTGCTCCACGCAAAATCCCACCCCGTGGGGTCAGAATGATCACAAGAACGGTGAGCAAAAATCCCAGAACCACGCGGGGGGACCTAGTGAATGAACTGCAGAGAGCTGGGACCAATGTAACAAGGCCTACCATAAGTAACACACTACGCCACCATGGACTGAGATCCTGCAGTGCCAGACGTGTCCCACTGCTTAAGCCTGTACATGTCCGGGCCCGTCTGAAGTTTGCTAGAGAGCATTTGGATGATCCAGAGGAGTTTTGGGAGAATGTCCTATGGTCTGATGAAACCAAACTGGAACTGTTTGGTAGAAACACAACTTGTCGTGTTTGGAGGAAAAAGAATACTGAGTTGCATCCATCAAACACCATACCTACTGTAAAGCATGGTGGTGGAAACATCATGCTTTGGGGCTGTTTCTCTGCAAAGGGGCCAGGACGACTGATCCGGGTACATGAAAGAATGAATGGGGCCATATATCGTGAGATTTTGAGTGCAAACCTCCTTCCATCAGCAAGGGCATTGAATATGAAACGTGGCTGGGTCTTTCAACATGACAATGATCCAAAGCACACCGCCAGGGCAACGAAGGAGTGGCTTCGTAAGAAGCATTTCAAGGTCCTGGAGTGGCCTAGCCAGTCTCCAGATCTCAACCCTATAGAAAACCTTTGGAGGGAGTTGAAAGTCCGTGTTGCCAAGCGAAAAGCCAAAAACATCACTGCTCTAGAGGAGATCTGCATGGAGGAATGGGCCAACATACCAACAACAGTGTGTGGCAACCTTGTGAAGACTTACAGAAAACGTTTGACCTCTGTCATTGCCAACAAAGGATATATCACAAAGTATTGAGATGAAATTTTGTTTCTGACCAAATACTTATTTTCCACAATAATATGCAAATAAAATGAAAAAAAAACAGACAATGTGATTTTCTGGATTTTTTTTTCTCAGTTTGTCTCCCATAGTTGAGGTCTACCTATGATGTAAATTACAGACGCCTCTCATCTTTTTAAGTGGTGGAACTTGCACTATTGCTGACTGACTAAATACTTTTTTGCCCCACTGTATATATGTAGTATGTATGTAGCATGCATGTAGTATGTATGTAGCATGTAGTATGTATGTAGCATGTATGTAGTATGTATGTAGCATGTATGTAGTATGTATGTAGTATATATGTAGTATGTATGTAGCATGTAGTATGTATGTAGCATGCATGTAGTATGTATGTAGTATTTTTTTTTTTTTTTTTAACATTTAACACATTAGCCGGATGATGGGACTACTACTGTCCCATCATTGGCTAATGTGTCAATCACTGTCATGGTAGCAGGCATCGCCCGATGGGACTTGTAGTCCCATCGGATGATGCTTGCACAGACCCCCGGACATCAGCACAGCCCCCCGGCAGGCCGGCACAGCCCCCCGGCAGGCCGGTACAGACCCCCACAGGGTGCACAGACCACCGGCAGGCCGGCACAGCCCCCCGGCAGGCCGGTACTGACCCCGGGCAGTCCACACAGCCCCCCGGCAGGCCGGCACAGCCCCCCGGCAGGCCGGCAGAGACCCCCGGAAGGCCCGAAATGACGGCGCATCATGATGCGCACACACCGCGCATCATGATGACGTCAGGCCGTCAATCAACTGAACTTCCGATTCCGATGCCGAATTCCGATATTGAAAAAATATCGGAAGTCGGTATCGGAATTCCGATACAGCAAGTATCGGCCGATACCCGATACTTGCGGTATCGGAATGCTCAACACTACTCGTACACAGAGCGCAGTCGCACGAGCACTCCATCTGCAGCTGCCAGTGTTGCACACGAGGTGTCCCACTATCGAACAGCTAGTGGTAAGCATCAGCAGGCTGTGTTGAAGATGATGTGTTTGGGTGACAACAGACACACTGCGGAGGTACTGGCCGACTACTTGCAGGGACAAACTGAGTCATGGCTGGGCAGTCTACATCTTGAGGCAGGCAAGGTAGTTAGTGATAACGGCCGGAATTTTGTGGCAGCCAAAGCCCTTTCAAAACTCAGACACATACCTTGCCTGGCTCACACCTTGAACCTTGTGGTGCAGTGCTTCCTCAATAATTATCCTGAGTTAACACCCCTGCTCCATAAGGTGCGAAGACTGTGCTCGCACATCTGCCGGTCGCCCGTACACTCCAGTCGTATGCAGAAGCTGCAGCGATTGCTCCACCTTCCCAGCACCGCCTAATTATCGACATTGCAACAACGAGGAACTCCACCCTGCACATGGTTGAGAGGCTGTGCGAACAGAGGCAGGCTGTAATGCATTTGTGGGAGGATACACGGGCAGGCAGTTTGCAGGCAGACATGGAGTTGTCTGGTGTGTAGTGGTCGAAGCTGAAAGACCTCTGTAAAGTCCTTCATTGTTTTGAGGAATGCACATGGCTGACAAGCGCAGACGACACCATCATAAGCATGAGCATCCCACTTATGCGTCTGGTCATGCAAACTTTGACGCACATTAAGGAGCAGGCGTCTGCAGCCGAGGAGGAAGAGGAGGAGGGAAGCCTTGATGACAGTCAGTCATTGTCTACTAGGGAAGTCTCGTGGACGAGGTGGAGGAAGAAGAGGAAGAGAAGGAGGAGGAGGATGATGGGGATGATTATTTTGGGGAGGAGGATGCTTCTCAGGGGGCAAGAAAAAAAGTTGGCGTGGCAAGGTGAGGTACAGGGTTTGTGCGTGACTGGAGGGATGTTGATTTGCCAGAAAGTGCTCCTCCACCCAGCCCTGGCAGTGCATCATTGACACCTGGAACATTGGCCCACATGTCAGATTATGCCTTGCAGATACTAAAAAGGGATCCCCGCATTGCCAAAATGATGAACGATGACGACTACTGGTTGGCCAGCATCCTGGATCCACGCTATAAAAGCAAATTCCAAAACATCATGCCACAGGAGAACCTAGAGCTAATAGTGGCTAACAAACAAGCAACTCTGGTATACCGTTTGTTTGAGGCATTCCCAGCACACAGCGGTGGTGATGTTTTTCCAATGAGCCAGAGGGGGCAACATGGAAGAGGTGTTCGTGGTGCACACAGCCGAAGTGGCGTTGGACACAGGGGTTTCATGACCATGTTGTGGACTGATTTTTCAAGTACCACTCACACGACTGGTAATACTGCATCGATCAAAAGTGACAGGAGACAGCAGTTGTCAACTATGGTAACAAACCACTTCTCCTCCCATATCGATGTTCTCCCTCATCGGTCATTCCGCTTTGACTATTGGGCCAGTAAACTTGACACCTGGCCTGAATTGGCACAATATGCCTTACAGGAGCTCGCTTGCCCTGCTGCTAGTGTGTTTTCTGAACGAGTCTTCAGTGCTGCTGGATCAATCCTGACAGAAAAAAGGACCCGTCTGTCGACCCAAAATGTTGATGATCTAACCTTCATTAAAATGAAGCATGCACGCGTTTCAAAGGATTTTGTCCCACCCTCCCCTGCTGACACGTAGGTTGCCAGAAAAATGGCTTGCTTTTGTCCTCCTCTTCCGCGGACTTCTCCAATTACTCCATTTGCAGCTGCTGGATGTCCAACATCAGCATATGCCATTTTTTCCACCTCCCTAAATATGCTGCCTCCCCCCACAGGGCCGGTGTCACTACCTGGGGAACGCACCCGTGCGAGTGCCGTTGCCCTGGACAGGTGGGTGGGCACACTCTTTGGCACTGGCACAAGGTCCCTCATAGTAGAATCAAGTGTCTCTGACGGTGCGGGTACACATCGGCCGTCAGGCACACCGGCATACTATGAGGGGCCCTGTGCCAGTACCGCCGCCCACGAGTGGGCCCCCCCTGCTTGCTCAGGGCACCAGCACTTGCAATACTTACCTCTCCCTGCTCCACCACTGTGTAGTCTGGCCTGTTAAATACTTCACTGGGACTGCCAATACAAATTTGGTGAAATAATAGATGATGGTTAAGACGTAGTTATGCCCTGTCCTGCTGGGCTCTATCTTCAGATGATCAATGGCTTCCTGTTGTGAGTTCATTTTCCCCTTCACCGTCGATGTCTGATGAACTCCCTCTTCTGGTGAAGGAAGGTTGTGAGGCTGATTACCAAACACCTGATCTGGTAGATGATGACTGGGTTACAGGAACTGCTGACTGGATATAAGGCAGCCGACGCCCTTCTGAGTCGCTGGTGATTTCTCTGCTGGATTCTTGGAGACCAGTCTGATTCCTGCTTCCCAAAGATAAGCTTTTGCTCTGCTATTGAACTTATTAGTTTTGTTTTGTTTACCTTGTTTTTTGGAGTTCAGCCTTCCCCGGTCGGGGGTGTGCTGAGTTCCATTTTTGTCTCTGATCAGTTTGTCTCTTTGCTCTCTCTTCAGAATTTACCTTTAGTCATTTTTGAAGTCCTAGCGACTTCAGGGCCTGTTTTTCCTATCAGACAGTTGGGACATTTTTTGGTAGGGTTTTTTGCGGATTGCAGACAGCAGCTTTTCTATCCAGTCCTTTTTAGTTAGCTTGGGTCCCATCGTTTGTTCAACCTATCTTTCTATCTGTGTTAGTGTTTTCATCTTGCTTCACCGTCATTATATGTTGGGGGCTGCCTATTGCTTTGGGGTCTGCTCTGGGGCAGTTTAGATTTCCCCTTTCTTTCATTAGGCCTAGTTAGTTCTCTGGCTGTGATTGAGGGGTCTAGGGCATCGTAGGAACCCCCCACGGCTACTGTTAGTCGTTGTGGATAGGATCAGGGGTCTGCAATCCGATAGCTACCACTCTCCGGTTTTCTGGACTTAGCTTGTATTTTTGTTTTTTCCTCCTTCGGTGACTAATTCATAACAGAATCACGAGCCATACCGCAGAACCTAGGGTACTCAATAGCAGGAAAGAATTGTAAAAAAAAAAAAAAAAAAAGTTTGTCAGAATGTTTTTTTTTGAGTATATTTTTTCCTCTATGTCTCTGAGGCCGCAGGGGGAATTTTTTTTCTTTCTCAATGGAGATGAAGCAATTGTCTGATCGTGTGGAGCAGCTCACTGCTGAAGTGTGGGGAATTTCCGCCTATCTTGCTCATTCACATGCTGCTGAACCAAAGATCCCTACTCCTGATGTGTTTTTTGGGGATCGGTCTAAATTTTTGAATTTTAAGAATAATTGTAAATTATTTTTTGCCTTGAAGCCTAACTTGTCGGGGAGATCCGCGCAGCAGGTTAAAATTGTCATCTCTTTGCTGCGCGGCGATCCCCAGGATTGGGCGTTTTCTTTGAAACCTGATTATCCTATTCTTACTAATGTGAACACATTTTTTCAAGCCTTGGGGTTGTTGTATGATGAACCTAATGCTATTGATCAGGCTGAAAAGGCCCTGTTGGCTTTGAGCCAGGGTCAGGATTATGCAGAGTTGTACTGTCAAAAATTCCGAAAGTGGACCGTCCTTACTACCTGGAATGATGGTGCCTTGGCAGCTCTCTTTCGGAAGGGTTTGTCAGAAACCGTAAAAGATACTATGGTGGGATTTCCTATTCCCTCTGGTCTTGACGATTCTATGTCATTAGCCATTCAGGTTGATCGGCGTTTGCGTGAACGCAAAACCGCACGAGAGGTGTTGCCACCTGTTGAACAAATGTCTGAACCTATGCAATGTGATAGAGTTTTGTCTGGGGCGCAGCGTCAGGAGTTCAGAAGGCGTAATAAGCTGTGTTTCTTCTGTGGTGATGCCTCGCATATCATTTCTGTCTGCCCTAAACGAGAGAAACGTTTTGCACACACATTTGCTGTGGGTGGTGTCCAAACCTAAGTTTCTTCTGGCAATTACTCTGATCTGCTCCCTGTCCACATTTTCCGCTAAGGCTTTTGTGGATTCGGGAGCATCTCTGAACCTGATGGACTTGGATTTTGCTAAACGTTGTGGATTTCCTATGACACCTCTTCGGACACCTATTCCTTTGAGGGGTATTGATACTACTCCTTTGGCGAAGAATAAACCTCAGTTTTGGACCCAGGTGGTAATGCGGGTCGCCCCAGACCATCAAGAGAATTGCAGATTTTTGGTGTTGCATAATTTGCATGATACCATTGTTCTGGGGTTTCCCTGGTTGCAAATCCATAATCCAGTTTTGGATTGGAAATCTGTGTCTGTGGTGAGTTGGGGTTGTCGGTGTGCCCTTAGTGATGCTCCTGTTTTCTCCACCTCTCCCCAGTTGCATGATGTTCCTGACTATTTGGCTGATTTTTATGATGTATTTAGTGAGAATGAGTCTGCGTCTTTGCCTCCTCATAGGAGTTATGACTGTGCAATTGAGCTGAGCCCTGAGTGTAAATTTCCCAAGGGTCGACTTTTCAATTTATCTGTACCCGAGCACGAGGCTATGCAATCCTATATTAAGGAGTCGTTGGAGAAGGGTCATATTAGACCATCCTCTTCACCCTTAGGTGCTGGGGTTTTTTTTGTGGCTAAGAAAGATGGGTCATTAAGGCCTTGTATTGACTATCCTTCCCTCAACAAAATTACTGTTAAATATCAGTATCCGTTACCCCTGATTTCTGATCTATTCTCCAGAGTTAAAGGTGCTTGCTGGTTTACAAAGCTTGACCTCAGGGGGCGTATAATCTTATTCGCATTAAGCATGGGGATGAATGGAAGACGGCGTTTAATACTCCGGAGGGACATTTTGAGTACCTGGTGATGCCTTTTGGGCTCACTAATGCCCCTTCTGTCTTCCAGTGCTTCATGAATGATATTTTCCGAGACTTGGTGGATAAATTTTTGATCATCTATCTGGATGATATTTTGATCTTTTCCAAGGATTGGGACTCTCATGTGGAACATGTTCGGACTGTGTTCCGGATTTTGAGGGAGAATTCCCTGTATGTCAAGGAATCGAAATGCCTTTTTGGTGTACAGAGGATTTCATTTTTGGGATTTATTTTGTCTCCGTCAACTATTGAAATGGACCCGGTCAAGGTACAGGCCATTTATGATTGGGTTCAGCCCACTTCTTTGAAGGCCCTCCAGAAGTTTTTGGGTTTTGCTAATTTTTATCGTAAATTTATAGCTAATTTTTCTGGTATTGCCAAACCATTGACTGATTTGACTAAGAAGGGTGCTGATGTGCTGAATTGGTCTCCGGAGGCTGTTTCTTCCTTTCAGGAGCTGAAGCGAAGGTTCACTTCTGCTCCGTTTTTGCGGCAACCTGATGTCTCACTCCCGTTTCAGGTAGAGGTGGACGCTTCTGAGATTGGTGCAGGAGCTGTTTTGTCCCAAAAGGATCCTGTAACATCTAAAATGAATCCCTGTGCTTTCTTTTCCCGAAAGTTCTCCCCATCCGAACGTAACTATGATGTGGGGAATCGGGAACTGTTGGCCAAGAAATGGGCATTTGAGGAGTGGAGACAATGGTTGGAGGGAGCTAAACATCAAGTCGTGGTCCTTACTGACCACAAGAATTTGATTTACCTGGAGTCGGCCAAATGCTTGAATCCTAGACAGGCTAGGTGGGCCTTGTTTTTCACACGTTTTGATTTTGTGGTCTCTTTTCTTCCGGGCACTAAGAATGTCAAGGCAGATGCCCTATCTATGAGTTTCTTTGCTGATTCTCCTGTTGTGACCAAGCCTGCTACCATCTTAGGTCAGGGGGTAGTTCTTTCTGCCATCTCGCCTGTTTTGAGACGTGCTCTGGAAGAGTTTCAGGAGGACAAACCTGAGCATTGTCCCATTGGAAAATTGTATGTTCCTGATCAGTGTAGGAAGAGAGTGATGTCTGAAGTTCATTGCTCTGCATTGGCTGGTCATCCAGGTATTTTTGGTACTAGAGATTTGGTGAGTCGGTCTTTTTGGTGGCCCGCCTTGTCTCGTGATGTCAGGAATTTTGTGCACCTGTGGGACTTGCTCTCGGTCTAAACCTTGTTCTCGCTCTAGTGGGTTGTTGATGCCTTTGCCGGTGCCCAGGAGGCTATGGACCCATATTTCAATGGATTTTATCTCTGATATGCCTGTCTCTCAGAGAATGACTGTTATTTGGGTGATTTGTGATAGATTCTCTAAGATGGTCCATCTTGTACCACTCCCTAAGTTGCCATCTTCCTCAGAGTTGATGCCCTTGTTTTTGCAACAGGTGGTTCGCTTGCACGGGATTCCTGAGAACATTGTATCTGACAGAGGAGTTCAGTTTGTGTCTAGATTTTGGAGGACTTTCTGTTCCAAGCTGGCAATTCAGTTGTCCTTCTCCTCTGCGTTTCACCCTCAGACCAATGGGCAGACGGAGAGAACAAACCAGACTTTCGAGTCGTATTTGAGATGTTTTATTTCTGCTGATCAGGATGATTGGGCTTCATTTTTGCCCTTGGCTGAATTTGCTTTAAATAATAGAGCTAGTTCTGCCACTTTGATGTCACCTTTTTTTGTAACTTTGGGTTTCATCCTCGATTCTCTTCAGGGCAGGTGGAGCCTTCTGCCTGCCCAGGTGTTGAAACTGTGGTGGAGAGAATGCACCAGATCTGGGACCAAGTGGTGGATAAGTTGTCTCTCTCCCAGGAAAAGGCCCAGCGGTTTTCCAACCGGCATAGGACCATTGGTCCCCAGTTTAAGGTGGGTGATATGGTTTGGTTGTCATCAAAAAATATTGCTATGAAGGTGGCTTCTCCAAAGTTTAAACCTAGATTTATTGGACCTTACAAGATTTTGGAGATTCTTAATCCAGTCTCTTTCGATTGGCTCTTCCTGTTACATTTAAGATCCATAACGTGTTTCATAAGTCTCTGTTAAAGAGGTTTGTTGAGCCAGTAGTTCCAGTGGTGGCACGTCCTGACCCGGTATTGGTTGAAGGTAATGTGGAATATGAGGTAGAGAAGATACTGGATTCCCGTCTGGCTAGACGGAGTCTCCAGTATTTGGTTAAATGGAAGGGTTATAGCCAAGAGGATAATTCTTGGGTCCCTGCATCCGATATTCATGCCGAAAGATTGGTTCGTGCCTATCATCGGGCCCATCCTGATCGCCCTGGTGGTGTGGATGAGGGTTCGGTGACCTGTCCTCAAGGGGGAGGTACTGTTGTGAGTTCATTTTCCCCTTCACCGTCGATGTCTGATGAACTCCCTCTTCTGGTGAAGGAAGGTAGTGAGGCTGATTACCAAACGGCTGATCTGGTAGATGATGACTGGGTAACAGGAAATTCTGACTGGATATAAGGCAGCCGACGCCCTTCTGAGTCACTGGTGATTTCTCTGCTGGATTCTTGGAGACCAGTCTGATTCCTGCTTCCCAAAGATAAGCTTTTGCTCTGCTATTGAACTTATTAGTTTTGTTTTGTTTACCTTGTTTTTTGGAGTTCAGCCATCCCCGGTCGGGGGTGTGCTGAGTTCCATTTTTGTCTCTGATCAGTTTGTCTCTTTGCTCTGTCTTCAGAATTTACCTGAGTGCTGATATAGTCATTTTTGAAGTCCTAGCGACTTCAGGGCCTGTTTTTCCTATCAGACAGTTGGGAAATTTTTTGGTAGGGTTTTTTGCGGATTGCAGACAGCAGCTTTTCTATCCTGTCCTTTTTAGTTAGCTTGGGCCCCATCGTTTGCTCAACCTATCTTTCTATCTGTGTTAGTGTTTTCATCTTGCTTCACCGTCATTATATTTTGGGCTGCCTATTGCTTTGGGGTCTGCTCTGGGGCAGTTTAAATTTGCCCTTTCTTTCTTTAGGCCTAGTTAGTTCTCCGGCTGTGATTGAGGGGTCTAGGGCATCGTAGGAACCCCCCACGGCTACTGTTAGTTGTTGTGGATAGGATCAGGGGTCTGCAATCCGATAGCTACCAACCTCTCCAGTTTTCTGGACTTACAGTCATGGCCAAAAGTATTGACACCCCTGCAATTCTGTCAGATAATACTCAGTTTCTTCCTGAAAAAGATTGCAAACACAAATTCTTTGGTATTATTATCTTCATTTAATTTGTCTTAAATGAAAAAACACAAAAGAGAATGAAGCAAAAAACAAAACATTGATCATTTCACACAAAACTCCAAAAACGGGCCGGACAAAAGTATTGGCACCCTCAGCCTAATACTTGGTTGCACAACCTTTAGCCAAAATAACTGCGACCAACCGCTTCCGGTAACCATCAATGAGTTTCTTACAATGCTCTGCTGGAATTTTAGACCATTCTTCTTTGGCAAACTACTCCAGGTCCTTGATATTTGAAGGGTGCCTTCTCCAAACTGCCATTTTTAGATCTCTCCACAGGTGTTCTATGGGATTCAGGTCTGGACTCACTGCTGGCCACCTTAGAAGTCTCCAGTGCTTTCTCTCAAACCATTTTCTAGTGCTTTTTGAAGTGTGTTTTGTGTTATTGTCCTGCTGGAAGACCCATGACCTCTGAGGTAGACCCAGCTTTCTCACACTGGGCCCTAAATTATGCTGCAAAATTTGTTGGTAGTCTTCTGACTTCATAATGCCATGCACACGGTCAAGCAGTCCAGTGCCAGAGGCAGCAAAGCAACCCCAAAACATCAGGGAACCTCTGCCATGTTTGACTGTAGGGACCGTGTACTTTTCTTTGAATGCCTCTTTTTTCTCCTGTAAACTCTATGTTGATGCTTTTTCCCTTAAAGCTCTACTTTTGTCTCATCTGACCAGAGAACATTCTTCCAAAATGTTTTAGGCTTTTTCAGGTAAGTTTTGGCAAACTCCAGCCTGGCTTTTTTATGTCTCGGGGTAAGAAGTGGGGTCTTCCTGGGTCTCCTACCATACAGTCCCTTTTCATTCAGATGCCGACGGATAGTATGGGTTGACACTGTTGTAACCTCGGACTGCAGGGCAGCTTGAACTTGTTTGGATGTTAGTCGAGGTTCTTTATCCAACATCCGCACAATCTTGCGTTGAAATCTCTTGTGAATTTTTCTTTTCCGTCCACATCTAGGGAGGTTAGCCACAGTGCCATGGGCTTTAAACTTCTTGATGACACTGCACACGGTAGACACAGGAACATTCAGGTCTTTGGAGATGGACTTGTAGCCTTGAGATTGCTCATGCTTCCTCACAATTTGGTTTCTCAAGTCCTCAGACAGTTCTTTGGTCTTCTTTCTTTTCTCCGTGCTCAATGTGGTACACACAAGGACACAGGACAGTGGTTGAGTCAACTTTAATCCATGTCAACTGGTTGCAAGTGTGATTTAGTTATTGCCAACACCTGTTAGGTGCCATAGGTAAGTTATAGGTGCTGTTAATTACACAAATTAGAGAAGCATCACATGATTTTTCGAACAGTGCCAATACTTTTGTCCACCCTCTTTTTTATGTTTGGTGTGGAATTATAGCCAATTTGGCTTTAGGACAATTCTTTTTGTGTTTTTTCATTTAAGACAAATTAAATGAAGATAATAATACCAAATAATTTGTGTTTGCAATCATTTTCAGGAAGAAACTGAGTATTATCTGACAGAATTGCAGGGGTGTCAATACTTTTGGCCATGACTGTAGCTTGTATTTTTGTTTTTTCCTCCTTCGTTGACTAATTCATAACAGCTTCCATTTGTTATGGACGTTGTCTCACAATGAGATGCAGTGGTGGTTTATCATCAGCTTTCACGGTTTTCCAACTCACAGACGTGTGACATTCCTGCCCACATTTTTAAATGTGTCCTCTCATGCCAATCCAATAGAATCGCCTACGGCCTGTGGCTTGTGTCTTTTGCACTCCAAAGTTACCTGACAGATCATGATAGGCAGTGAGAACAATGTCTACATCTGTCCCTGTAATCACAATTTGATGGAGATGAGTAACGGTGATGGATTCCATGGTACTGCGATACAGCAAACCTTTCTTCACAAGAAATGTTTTCGCTGTCTCCACAAAGTAATTGAGAGTCAGCATCGCCTCTGAGAATTCTCCCTGGAGTTTTTACCGTGATTAGTAATTCCAAAATTTCTGCAATCACTCGACTTTCCGTCTGTACTTGTATCCATCTCGTTTCCTCTTGCAGAGAGTCTGGACTGCCTTACTGAGACTGAAATATATATGAAGATTGAAAAATACCCCAACAGTGTATACTGGTGTACGCTTTGCATACATAACCCTTTTTCTACTTTTTAGATTCTTGTCTAATCCATACTGAGGCTGTGAGTGTCTTTGTCGGACTCCGGAAATATACACGCAGATTTTTAATGTTTAAACTATGCTATATATACCTGCTATCCAGTGATACTGTACCCTTTCTCAACTTTCTACAATCACGTCGAATCCATACTGGGCCTGAGACCGTCTGAGTCTGCCTCCTGATATATAGACATAGGTTTTTAATGTTTAAACTATGCTATATATACCTGTTATCCGGTGATACTGTACCCTTTCTCAACTTTCTGCAATCTTGTCGAATCCATACTGGGCCTGAGAACGTCTGAGTCTGCCTCCTGATTAGAGATGAGCGGTGTTCGAGTCGACCTGTTCGCCAAGTTAAAATTCCAGCTGTTTTGGCCGGTGTTCAAGCCATTTGTCGAACTCGAACACTTTGCTTAAAATTCGGCTGTTCGAGGTTCCGTTCGAGAACGTTTCTTTCACCAAAAGCAAAACTTCATTTTCACATTAACAATGGTTTTCAATGTTAATAGACTGTTTCATGGCATAGTAGCGGTGTGTGGTAGCAAGCGGTGTAGCACACCTGTCAAGGAGCTACACCATGTGTGTTTCTAATTATTTTTTACCGCATCTTGTCCAGAAAATCCTTTTGGGCCTTGTAGCACTGTCTGCTACTCATCAGAGGAGCCCACCCGTGAACCAAGCATTGCCGCCTGTTTATGTAAGAACCATTTTTTAACTCAATTTAGCCCAGTGAATACTTTGGGACTAGAACCGGTGTCTACTGCTCAGCAGAGGAGCCCACCTGTGAACCTAGCTATGTCGCCTGTTTATGTAAGCACTGTCTGTTACTCAGCAGAGTTGCCCACCAGTGAACCAAGCTATGCTGCCTGTTTATGTAAGAACTGCTTGCTACTCAGCAGAGTAGCCCAGCTGTTAAGCAAGCTACAGCACCTGTGGTTTGGACGCTTAATTTTTTCATTTTTTCTGGAATGCCGGTTAGGCCTAATTCCGGAATTCCGGTTGACCTGCACTTACTGGGAAATCCTCGTTCGTGGGGAAAAATTGGAATCCCAGATCCCCATCACTAACGGGGTTCAGCGGGTTATCTGAATCGACACACGCTGGACCTTTCAGTGTAGCGCGCATGCAGAACCAGACATGTAGGACATGACAGACCTGTTATTGATCGATCTTGCGTGCCAGAGCATGCCATGTCCCTCTAGTAAGCTGGACGCGTGCTGCAGGGGCATGCCGGAGTCTCGTTCGTTAACGGAATTAAGTGACAAATCGCTAGCACAACTAAAAACGGACATCCACCACCACCCACAGAATCAACAAAGCTTGCAATCTGTCAATCTTTTCTGTAGCTGGCATGGTTGAGGTTTCCCGGGTTGAGTAGAATTAAGCCACAGGTTTCACTCCTGGTGGTGCCCTTCTTGACATTCCTTTAAGGTTCAGCTTTGCAACCTTACTGCCCCCGGAAACCAAACGCTTTGCCTTCATGGACGCTGTTCGGAGGTTTATGGGAATAACGCAGCCCGATCGGCAGTTGTCCTAATTTATGGTGGGAAGTCCGACTGTATATGATCGTCTTCGATTTCAGATTTTTACTGTTTTTTGGTATTTTACATTTTTATTCCAACCTTTCTTGACTTCATAAGGGCATGACATGCCTATATCTGTTTCTCCTCCTCCTTTTACTCCTCCACCTCTTTTCTATATGTAGTTGCTGTTTTCCATATGCTATTTTTGTATTCTGAGGATTATGTCTGCTTTGGGACACCTTTTAAGGTGTTTTGTAATTGTTTTCTATGTGTTTGTATGTGTTTGTGCTTGCCTGCCATTGTTTTCAATGGTGTTCGACGTTGTTCGTCGAACGTCCGACAAACATTCAACGAACTTGCCTCGTGTTCGACTAACCAAAATGAACTGGAACACTAGCGGGGTGGCTCAACACTACTCCTGAATATATAGATGTACATTTTTAATGTTTAAAATATGCTATATATACCTGGTATCTGGTGATACTGTACCCTTTCTGCCAGGAAGTCCTCCTCAACCCACCACTCTAAGTGTATCATTAACACCTGGAACATTGTCCCACATGTGTGATTATTTTTTGCGGATCTTCTTGTTATATTGTGGTGTGATCCATCCTGAGCGTGTGACAGTCTGTGGGTTACTCCTGCAATTTAGATGTACATTTAGAAATTACCCCAACACTAGTGTATACAGCTCTACGCTTGTGATACATTACCCATTTACTGCTTTTTATATTCTGGTCTAATCCAAACTGACCAAGTGAGAGTTATTTTCTGACTGTGGAAATAAATACTGAGATTGACAACAATGACCCCTACACTGTGTACAGCTGTATTCTTCAGATCCATTACTGTTTTACGGCTTTTTATATTGTGTTGTAATCCATACTGAGCCTGAGAGCGTCTGTGTCTGCCTCCTGAAATATCTACGGAGATTGAGAATGTTTAAACTATACTATATATACCTAGTATCTGATGATGCTGAACCCTTTTTCTACTTTTTATATTCTTGTCTAATCCATACTGAGCCTGTAAGCGTCTCTGTGTGACTGATGGTGTATATATAGGGAGATTGACAAGCATCCTTTGACTGTATAGAGCTGTACGCTTTTGATACAGTACCATATATCTGATGATATTTTGGGTTCATTTTCTGCAACATTTTGAAGTTTGGTGGAAGAGGCCGCGGACGTGGGCGTGGGGGGGCCAGCTGGTGCTTATGGTGGTGGTGCATCTGCTGGTAGTGGAAAAAGCACAATAGCAGCTAAGGCAGAAGGTGTTGAGCCTGCATCATGGTCTGGCTCCGGAACGCCTGGAAGACTAGCTTTTCTGGGAGTAGGTTAACCGCTTTTAAAGCCGGAGCATCAGGAACTGGTTTTGGCTTACATTGCCGAAACAGACTCCAGCAAATATGCCCTCCTCTTGCGAAGTTTCTAAAAATGCAAGCACTGAGTCATCAAGTGCAGGCTCCTGGTCAGGAAGAACCCCTTTCCTTGTGTCCTTCACCCCCACCAAAAGTGAATGATGCAGCAGGCCACACTTCAAATTAGTCCATGCAGCTCTTTCTATCATACCATTCCTGGGTTATCAAGTCACCTAAGAAAGATGTGCCAGCGCTACACCAGCATGTCGCAGACAATTCTGTGTTTGCCAGGGTGCATTTCAACACTGACACCTGGACGAACAGGTATAGACAGGGGAGTTACATCTCACTGACTGGGCACTGGGAGACTCTGGTGGCTCTGTGGGCAGTCAGGGATGGGGCTGCTCTGCAAGTCTTGGAATCTCCAAGACTTGCAAGGTGCTTGGGGATGGAGAACTAAACTACTACAGACCATAAAAATGAAAACTAAACTACTAGATAACAGGGCTTGGTGAAATAACTACTAAATACCTAAATTAGACCATGGACGGGATAGTACATCATGGTGGAGCTTGGCTGATCATGGTCAGGTGTCAGCTGATTCTCACAGCTGACACCGGGCACTAAGTGCCAGGAGCGGTTACAGACCGTTCCGGCACTTTAACATCTGGAACACTGCGATCAAATATGATTGCAGCATTCCAGTGCAGGTAGAGGGGCTGACAGCCCCTCTGCCTTTGGATCGGAGACCCTGCGGCATGATGCGGTGTCCCGATCACTCCCATGGTAACCCGATGTCGTCATTATGACATCCATGTTACTAGAGCTGAGAAACTTCCTGTCATGCGCAGTACATGTCAGAAAGTCTCTCAGGTCAGTGTGACCAGAGAGTAGCGCTGACAGCTTATGTAGCATGCAGATGCTGCTTCATCTGCATGCTATTGAAGCGATCAGCCTGCACAAAATGAGTGTCCCATAGTGGGACAAAGGCTGGGGTCAGACTTGTGAGAAACTCGGACGAGTCTTGTACGTCAATACTCAGCACTGTCGCCGGCACTCGGAATCAGAGCGTGCGGCTGCATGTCTTTCTATGCGTCCAAGTTTCTCACATGTGTGATCCCGGCCTAAGTGTAAAAATTAGAATTAAGTAAAAAAAAAAAAAATAATTGGAAAAATATTTTGAAAAAATAATAATAATAAAAATATATTTATTCTATCATTAAATCAATATTTGAATTAAAAAAAATTTACATAAAAGTACACATATTTGTTATCGCCATGTCTGTAACGACCGATCTATAAATATGTCCCACTATTTAACCCCTTTTGTGAACATCATTAAAAAAAAACAAGGCAAAAAACAATGCTTTATAATCATACTGACGAACAAAAAGTGGAATAACACGCGATTAAAAAACGAACCGCCATACAGTGTCATCAGCAAAAAATTAAAGAAGTTATAGCTGTCAGAATAAAGTTATGCAAAAACAATTATTTTTCTATAAAATAGTTTTTATTATATAAAAGGGCCAAAACATAAAAAAAATAAATGAGGTATCGCTGTAATCCTTCTTACCCAAAGAATAAAAAACTGCCTTATCAATTTTACAACACACGGAACGTAAACAACCCCCCCAAAAGAAATTCATGAATTGCTGGTTTTTACTCATTCTGTCTCCCAAAAAATCAGAATAGAAAGCAATCAAAAAATGTCATATGCCCGTAAATGGTGTCAATAAAAACGTCAGCTTGTCCCGCAAAAAACAAGACCTCACAGGACTCTGTGGGCCAAAATGTGGAAAAATTATAGCTCTCAAAACGTGGTGATGCAAAAACATATCAATAACCAGGGGAAGAGTCCTGAGGAGAGAATTTGCATATTCCCAGTGCCTTTTGGGATAAGTGAAGAGTCTCTGCAATTCAAACAACACTAGATTTTTGCCGTTGCAGCAGAAAGAAGGGAAGGACATCGGTAAACAAGGGGAAGAGTCCTGAGGAAAGAATTAGCATATTCACAGTGCCTTCTGGAATAATCGAAGGGTAACATTTTCCACCACTTTGATATCTCTTTAACAATAAGGACATGGAAGAAGCCAGGAGCTTTTGGTGACCTGCATTTCTTGCTACATGTTCACAGACTTACCAGTGGAAAAGCCAAACTACACATGCCAGAAATGCAAGCTTGAATCATTGTTGAAGGAAAAGTTGCAAAATCTAGAAGAGAGGTTAGCTACATTGAAAATAATTAAGGAAGGTGAAGAGTTCTTAGACAGAGCAGACTTATCTCTTCATGTTTCAGAAAGAGAAGAAATTCGAAGTGCACCTAAAGAAACAGAGGAATGGAAGCATGTGAGCCAGAGAAGCAGGAGGATGAAGAATCAGTCAGCACGTATACTGCTCAGGAACCAGTACCAGGCTCTCACGCAGGAAAACGATGAAGAAATACATCAGGTTAAGACTTTGCGCACAAACAAAAACCTTGTACGCCTTCAGAGTCCTCCTGGATGGAGAAAGAAAAACGTTGTGAAGAAACAGAGAGTTGTCATCATGGGGGATTCCCTGTTGAAAGGAACAGAGGCCGCTATCTGCAGACCAGATATAACCTCAAGAGAATTGTGCTGTCTTCCAGGTGCAAAAATTAAAGATGTGACCAGCAGGATATCAGGACTCTTCAGACCTACAGATGACTATCCATTCCTGCTAATACATGTGGGGACAAATGACACCATGAGAAACAACCTGGAAACCATCTGGTGGAATAAGATTCTGAAGGTAAGCAATTGGCTATGTCGATGATGCCGTCAGGAAGGATTTGGATATCTGGATCATGGAGTGAATTACCTATACGATGGACAACATTCTAGAGATGGGGTGCACCTTGCGAAGACTGGAAAACATGTATTTGGAAGTCGCCTTGCTATACTTATAAGGAGAGCTTTAAACTAGAACAATGTGGGAAGGGAAGCAAAAGGCCAGAAAAAGCCATACACCTGACAAATACTATTGAGAATTCTGCTAATAGAAGTGGAAAGGAAGAACAAAGACAAAAAAATCTAAATAATAAAAATATTGAAGAAAGAAAAACCAATCACATACTAAAATGTTTCTAAACAAATGCGCAAAGCATGGGCAACAAACAAGGAGAATTGGAACTACTAACGCAGGAAAAGAAATATGATGTCATTGGAATCACTGAAACTTGGTGGGACAATACACATGAATGGAATACAAGGCTAGAAGGATACAACTTATTTGCAAGAGACAAACTTGATAAACGAGGAGGAAGTGTCACATTGTATGTTAGAAAAGCATATATCTGCACAGAGATTGAAGCTTCAGAGTCTGGGAGTTCTGTGGAAACTGTTTGGGTAAGAATACAAGGACAGAAAAATGGAAAGGACACCATTGTAGGTATTTACTACAGGTTGCCTGTGCAAGCTGAAGATATGGATGAGCACTTTATGCATCAAATGGCCAAGTTCTCCAATAAAATATGGCATAGTTGTCATGGGATATTTCAATTATCCAGACATTTGTTTTGAATCTCTCTCAGGTAAAACTAACAGGTCAAGGAAATTCTTATTCTCTCTTGCTGACAACTTTATCTTCCAATAGGTAGGGAAGAATACAAGGGGATCTGCTACCTTGGATCTAATCCTTATAAACAGGGAGGGAAATCGATGAGGATGTAAGAGTGACTGGGACCCTAGGAGGTAGCGACCATGCTATTTTAGAATTTTGGATAATTAGAGGAGGAAGACCTTTGAAGAATAAAAACGTCAAGGTTAGATTTCAGAAAGGCAGATTTTAAGGGACTCAAAAAAGAGAATTAGAGGCATCCAATGGCTGGATATTCTTAAGGACAAAAATGTCCAGGAAGGATGGGAAATCTTGAACAATGAGATTCTCAAAGCACAATCGTTAACAATTTTGAAAAGAGGAAAGAATAGGAAGCATTTAAGGAAACAAGGATGGATGAACACAGAACTTAAACACATGGTAAAAAGGAAGAAAAATGTTTATCAAATGGAAAGAGGGAGGCATATCTAAATAAGAATATAATGCTTTCTGCAGAACCTGCAGGGCACAAATCAGATTACTAAAGCTGACAATGAATTAATACTTGCAAAAGACATCAAAAGCAATAAAAAAGGATTTGGGGGATATGTCAAAAAATAAAGAAAAGTCATAGATGCTATAGGATTTTTACAGGATGAAAATGATGAAATGGTAAGACAGGATGTTGAGAAGGCCAAACTTTTAAATTCCTATTATGCATCTGTTTTCTCTCAGAAAGGAAATGTAACATCAACTGATCTTCACTGTCCTATTAAGGGAATAGAATAATCCAGGATATTTATAAACAGAAAGATAGTGAGGAAACACTTAGCTAACCTAAATAAATTCAAGTATTCAGGTCCAGATGAATTTCAACCCAGAGTACTGACGAAGAAAGCAGAAGAAATTTTTGAACCACTCTCCATAATCTTTGAAAATTCTTGGAGAACAGGAGAAGTCCCAGAAAACTGGAGAAGAGCAAATGTTGTTCCTATCTACAAAAAAAGGAAGAAGGTGGACCCAGAGAAATATAGGCCAGTGAGTCTGATATCTATACCAGGAAAGATCTTTGAACAAATTATTAAACAACATGTATGTAAGTACCTGGATAAGAATTAAGTGATTAAACAAAGTCAGCATGGGTTTGTAACTAATAAGTCATGTCAGCCTAACTTAATTTCCTTCTATGACAGAATCACTGACTGGGTGGATCAGGGAAATGCTGTAGATATAGTATATCTTGACTTCAGCAAAGCATTTGACAAAGTATCTCACACAATCCTTATTAAAAACATGACTAAGTATGGAATGGACAAGGCAACTGTTAGGTGTATTCATATCTGGCTTAGTGATCGGACCCAATGAGTGGTTGTAAATGGCTGCACATCCAGTTTGAACAATGTCTCATATGGGGTACCACAGGGCTCTGTCCTGGGCTTTGTATTGTTCAACATCATTATCAATTATTTAGATGAAGGAATTGAGGGTAAACTGATTAAATTTGCTGATAGCACAAAGCTAGGAGGAATAGCTAATACTAGAGAAGAGAGAGAAAGGATTCAAAAAGATGTACATAAACTGGAGCAATGGACAGCAACTAAAAGAATGTTTTTTAATGGAGAAAAAAATGCAAAGTACTAGATCTGTGCAATAAAAATGAAAAGAGCATATACAGAATGGGAGGAATAGGGCTAAGAAACAGCACATGTGAAAAAGACTTGGACATACTAAAAGATCACAGAGTGAGCATGAGCCAACAGTGTGAGGCAGGAGCAAAAAAGGCAAATACAATTCTAGGATGTATTAACAGAAGCATAGAGTCTAGATCACTTGAAGTCATTATTTCCCTCTACTCCTCTTTGGTCAGACCTCATCTGGAATACTGTGTCCAGTTTTGGGCACCACATTTTAAAAAAGACATCAACAAACTGGAGCAAGTTCAAAGAAGAGCGACCAGAATGGTGACCGGTCTGCAAATCATGTTCTATGAGGAACGGTTGCAGGATTTGGGAATATTTTGCTTGCAAAATAGAGGACTGAGAGGAGACTTAATAGCTGTCTACAAATATCTCAAGGGCCATCATATTGTAGATGGATCATCTTTATTCTCATTTACACAAGGAAAGACTAGACGCAATGGGATGAAACTAAATAGGAGGAGACACAGATTAGGTATTAGAAAAAACTTCTTGACAGTTAGGGTGATCAATGAGTGGAACATTCTGCCACAAGAGGTTATGAGTTCTCCTTCAGTAGAATTCTTCAAACAAAGGCTGGACAGACATCTGTCTGGGATGATTTAGTGAATCCTGCTTTGTGCAGGGGGTTGGACCAGATGGCCCAGGAGGTCTCTTCCAACTCTACCATTCTATGATTCTATGACTCATCTTTTAGCGTGTGACAGCTGCCAAGCATAAAAACCCGCTATAACACCTCTTTCACACATCTTGATAGTTCAGGCACAGGAGATGTCAGAGTCTGTGTACGTAATACTTGCGGCACACGTGTGGCATGCATGTGCCACATCAGTACGACTGTCATGACTCTTGCATATTACTGATGTGGGGAGAGCTGCACACAACAGCAAGGGAGCTGAGCAAAGCGCCAGGTAACTATCCAGGTAACAAACAGGACCTGAACCATGTGACAGAGTATGAGGTTGTCAGGGGCGGAGCCAGACACCGGGGTGCAGAGGAGACAATAAACACAGGAGAGTAATCAAACAAGCTAAGATCAGAACCAGGAGATCACAAGGTACCAATGGGGTGAGACAGGGGACTGTCAGAAGGGAAGCCTGAGGTCAGAAATCCAGAAGTATAAACAAGGAGAGTACCAAACGGAGAGCAAGCAAACAAATGCAAACCGGACGAAAGTATAGCTGACAGGGAAACCTACTCTGGAGTGAGTATAAATACCCCTCCCAGGTCCAAAGGGAGGCCAGCAAAATTAACCCTGAGCAGGACATTAATCATGTCCAAACCATGACAACCACAAGGATGGGCACCAGGGAAGAAGCTTTACAGTAACCTCTGTTCCCTGGCGCTGGGTGCTGAACACGGCTCTCGTCATTCTCCCCTGCTCTGCTGGCAATCGGCGTGATCAGGGGAGAGTGATGAGTTACTTTTAACCACTTAACGACCACCGATACGTCTTTTAACGGCGGTAGCTAAGGGTATTTAAACCACAGCGCCGCTTTTTAATGGCACTGAGGTTTAAGGTTATAGCTTCCCACAGCATCTGAATTTTCTGGGCTCTCAGTTGCCTGGGGTAGCCGAGACCCCAGATAACATGACTTGGGTTGATTTTTACCAACCCGGTGTTGCGATCGCCGTTATTAACAGTATAACGGCAACAGCAAAAAAGTCTGATTTTCCATTTACTTTCTCTCTCCTCGGATGTTATCGCACATCAGAGGAGAGAGAAATAGGGTCCCCCAATCCTCCGATTACCCCAATGGTTCTTCTGTTGTCCCTGCAAGCCCCCCTGAAGTCCCCCCAGCCGCCGGCTTCTTCTTCTGGGAGAAAATGGCAGATGCATGCGCCCGCCGAGATCTGCCAGCCGGCACCCAGCAACAATAGGACATTTTTTCCTATTGGTTTATTTTTGGCACTGTGATAGACCCTATCACAGTGAAAAAATAAAGAAAATAGTAAATCAAACCCCCCTTTATCACCTCCTTAGTTAGGGAAAAATAATAAAATAAAAAGTATTTATTTCCATTTTCCCATTGGGGTTAGAGTTGGGCTAAAGTGAGGGGCTAAAATTAGGGTTACGGTTAGGGCAAAAGTTAGGGTTGGGGACTAAAGTTAGGGATAGGGTTGGGGCTAAAGTTAGAGTTACGGTTAGCGATGGGGCTAAAGTTAGAGTTAGGGTTGGGGCTAAAGTTAGGGTTAGGATTGGGGCTAGAGTTGGGGTTAGGGTTGAGATTAGGGTTAGGGGTGTGTTAGGGTTAGATTTGTGGTTAGGGTTATTGCTAGGGTTGGTTTTAGGATTAGGAGTGTGTTGGGGTTAGGGATGGATCTAGAACTTGGGGGTTTCCCCTGTTTAGGCACATCAGGGGCTCTCCAAATGCGAAATGGTGTCCAATCTCATTTCCAGCCAATTTTACCCTTGGGAAAAAAATTGGGGCTAAAAGTGTTAAGCGTCGAGTTTCCCCCACTGCACAGGGGGATCTCAAGCCATGTCCTCTGTGGTCTCCTATTCCTCTTCAGCCACAGAGATTCCTGCTCAGCAGAGACGTCGCTCCAGGTGTCTTGCCCAGGCTGATGCTAGGTGTTTGGTTGCTCCTTCTGGCTATGCTATAACGCCATGCTAGAGTCAGCAGCAAGTAGATGCTTATGGGACTAAGTTCTGTCTTTTGAGTACTGAGGATGCCCGTGGGACGACCTCTCATTGGAGGTCAGAGGTCACATGCGCAGGTCCCGTTCCTGCTTGGATTGGTCCACTACTGGTAAGGACGCCGCTATAAAAGAGTCGCATGGCCGCTCGGCCATGCACTAGTATAGACTTTAATTGTTAGTTGTGTGTGTGATGATGGATGCTTGAGACTGGTGACTGACTCATTAAGAAACCCCTACCCTTGGTTATATTTGTGTTCAGGGTTAGTGTTTAGAGTCAGCGCTGAGTAGTGGCACTGCCTTGTGCCGCAGTGTCCCAGGCTCCTCTCACAAAGTAACGCCAGAGTGTGCCATCAAGCATGAGGCACATTGTACCACTTACTGTAGCGTCCGTCAGTGCGGCGCCGTGCGCTGATAGAGTCTTTCCAGTTAAGCATAAGCTGGTTAGTGGCGTCCGCCAGTGCGGCGCTGCATGCACCAGTAGCGGTGCTACCTTTCTTTATTCAGTCCTGGCATCACAGTTGCAGTGTCGAATGCTAGAGGGACTAGAGGGACTCCAACCCTGTGTCCTTGGGGCAGAAACCTGTATCCCTTTACTAGAGCTCACCCTACCGAGCCCTGTGAAGTTAACAGGCTCCGGTGTTGGCTTCTGCGGCTCTGTGCAGTAACAGAGTTCGCTCCTGTGCACACTGGGTCAGCAGATATCCCGCTGGTGCTCAGTTAGTGTCCGCCATTAACAAGCAGCAGTTTACCACCTCTGCACGGTGGACCCTGGGCTGCAAAGGCACCTAACTATTCTTTTATTATTTGGTGCGTTCCGCCAGCCCTAACAAAAAGATCATGTTTGTGGAAAAAATATGATTTTTTTTCACACCCCGGCGTTATAAATTTTAGTGAAACACTTGGGGGTTCAAAGTTCTCACCACACACCTAGATAAGTTTGTTGAGGGGTCTAGTTTCCAAAATTGTGTCATGTGTGAGGGGTTTACACTGTTTAGGTGCATCAGGGGCTCTCCAAACACAACATGGTATCCAATCTCAATTCCAGCCAATTTTGCATTGAAAAGTCAAATGGCGGTCCTTCCCTTTCAAGCTCTGCCATCCACCAAAACAATGGTTTACCTATATATATGGTGTATCGGCATGCTCAGGACAAATTGTACAACAACTTTTGTGGTCCATTTTCTCCTGTTACCCTTGGTAAAATAAGAAAATTGGATCTGACATAAATTTTTGTGAAAAATGTTAAATGTTCATTTTTTTAAACATTCTAAAAATTCCTGTGAAGCACCTGAGTGGTTAATAAACTTCTTGAATGTGGTTTTGAGCACCTCGAGGGGTACAATTTTTAGAATGGTGTCACTTTTGGATATTTTCCATCTTATAGACCCCTCAAAGTGACTTCAAATGTGATGTAGTCCACCCAAAAAATGGTTTTGTAAAAATGAGAAATCGCTGTTTAACTTTTAACCCTTATAAAATTTCCTAACAAAAAAAAATTTGGTTCCAAAACTGTGCTGACATAAAGTAAACATGTGGGAAATGTTAAGTAATAAGTATTTTGGGTGACGTACCTCTGTGATTTAAGGGCATGAAAATTCACAGTTGGAAAATTGCGAAAATTTTCAAACTTTTTGCAAAATTTCCATTTTTTTCACAAATAAACGCAAGTCATATCAAATAAATTTTACCACTGCCATGAAGTACAATATGTCATAAGAAAACTGTGTCAGAATCACATGATCCATGGAAGCATTCCAGAGTAATTTGCTCATAAGTAGTGTTGAGCATTCCGATACCGCAAGTATCGGGTATCGGCCGATATTCACTGTATTGGAATTCCGATACTGAGTTCCAATACTTTTAGCATATCGAATACCGGAATCGGAAGTTCCCATAATGCTATGAGCCAGTTTGATTTGATTCAGCCAATGACAATCCTCAGAAGTGTGGGCACATCCTGTTAGGCATGTAGGCATGTTAACTAATGGCATGGCTGTGATTGGCTGCTGAAATGATGTCATGATGCACTATAAAAGCTGCCACCGCTACCATTTCCGGTTCACTCTGCTGTGAATTCAGTTAGGGACAGGCTGCTGTTCAAGACTGTGAGGGACAGTTAGAGATAGCGATTTTCACAATCATAGTGTGCTTTACCCAGGCTACATAATCCACCACTGTAGCTTTCTTTGGCCTTGCAGCAGTGTTCACAGCTGTCTGCAAAGTCTGTGTGAGTGCAGCTCATGCTGAGTAGTGTGTCCTGCAGCCACGTCTGGTTGTAGGCCGCTCAGCGTGTGTCACTGCCTCATACATATTTTTCTTTTTTTGCTGCTCATTTTTCATTCTCCTATTAGTGTGCACTGTGCATCCATCCGTATCCATATACTTTGGATGCAAACACTATAGGAGTAGACAGCAGAGCCTCTCTGCAGCCTTTCAGTGCTGGTGCCCAGTTTGCTGCACTGTTCACGGCTATCTGAGAGGTCTCTGTGTGTGAGTGCAGCTCACGCTGACTAGTGTGTCCTTCAGATACGTCTGGTTGTAGGCCGTTCAGCGTGCGTCACTGCCTCACACATATTTTTCTTTTATTGCAGCTCATTTTTTATTCTCCTATTAGTGTGCATCCATCCGTATCCATATACGGTGGTTGCAAACTCTATAGGAGTAGACAGCGGACCCTCTCTGCTGCCTTTCAGTGCTAGTGCCCACTTATCTGCACTGTTCATGGCTGTCTGAGTGGACTCTGACTGTGAGTGAGTGCAGCAAATGCTTAGTAGTGTGTCCTGAGGCCAAGTCTGGTTTTAGGCCGCTCAGCGTGCGTCACTGCCTCACACATATTTTTTTATTGCAGCTCATTTTTTATTCTCCTATTAGTGTGCATCCATCCGTATCCATCTACATTGGTTGGTTGCAAACACTATATAGCAGTAGATAGAGGAGCCTTTTTTCTGGCTTGTGCCCTTCAGCTGCAGCCAGATTAGTATTACTCTATTTTTTGGAGCCTCATCTTTTGCATTGTAGGTTACCTTCCCGTATTGTAATAGCTCCAAAAAGTTTGTGATACTATCGCTTTCAAATCTTTGGTCACATCCTTTTAGTGTTCTTTAAAAAATAAACAAAATAAAGTTCACCAAACACTTCATTTGACAGTTGTGTAGGCCACATTAGCTCCTATTAAAATGAAGTCCACATACACACTTGATAAAATTAGTGTTTCTTATACCTGTTACCAGCTGTTCACGAATAAGCACACTAAGCCACCCTTTGTACTTTTCTGCCTATCTTTATCAGTCTACCAAGAGGAAGAAGGCAGGGAGTAAGGCAAGTGGGCGTGGGCGTGGAGTTTCAGCAGGGAGAGGACGTGGGGATTCAGCTGGGAGAGGATGTGGCGATTCTGCAGGGAGAGGACGTGGGGATTCTGTGCCTGCTGCGGGCATCAGTGAGTCAGCATCCCCCAGTTTTAGCAGGCAACAGTCCTTTATGCGCAGCTTTGTAGGACCTCGCCGTACCCCACTGCTGCGGGAGGAACAAATTGAAGCCGTTGTCGGATGGATGGCAGCTAACGCATCGACTTCAATGTCTTCCACGTCCTCTCAGGGCCAGAGCACTGAAGAGAAACCATCTGTCTCTTCACCACCTGCCAGAGTGCCCAGGCAGTCAGAGAGCCCTGGACAGGAGCCATCACAGTCTCTACTTCTGTTCTCTGAATCTGTTGGCTTGGAAAGAGGGGGCCAGCCAAGCAGCATTCAAGAATGTGAAGAAGAGGGAGTATGCAGTGATGTGCAACTTCTTTGTCCCTCGGAATCTGAGGAGGCGGGTGGGCCAGTGCCTATGGTCAGCACACCTCAGTACGCATCAGATGATGACGAGACTCAGGTGCCACTTTCTGGTGCATACGGTGCTGGCGAGACAACGCAGGAGAAGCAGGTGTTTGAAGAGGGGAGTGTAGATGATGAGGTCCTTGATCCATCATGGCATGAGGAACAGGATGGTGGTGGGAGCAGCTCGGAGGAAGAGATTCCCTGAACGGCCAACACAGGAGGGAGAGGGAGGGGGCAGACTTGGTTGCCTGTAGACTCCACTTTGGCACCCGCTAGGAGCATTCCTCTTTCAATAGCCAAAATGGGTGCTCCCAAGACTTGCAGTGCGTGGTCCTTTTATGACACAGTTGCAGATGACATTTGCTTTGTCAAATGCAAGCTGTGTCATCAGAAAGTCAAAAGAGAGAAAAATGTTAGCAACCTCAATACCACAAATATGTGGAAACATGTGCGGACCAAGCACGAGGTGGAGTTACACAGACACTCTGAAGACATAGGCCAACGTACAGCACCACCTACCACCTTTTCAGCTCATGTTGGGGCCTCTTCCTCCAGCTCACACACAGCTGGTTCGGCTACCTCGCAGGATCGCCAAGGAAGAACCTCTGGCACTGTTGTCCGGAGACCCAGTGATATTCCACCCACAGCACCACGTTCCCAGTCATCCTCACACTCCCAGGCCACTCTACAGCCATCGTAGCACAGGCATGGGATAAAAGGTGGCCATACTCGGCAAACCATCCCCAAGCACAGGCTCTGAATGCTGGCATTGCCAAACTACTGGCCCTTGAAATGCTGTCATTCAGGCTGGTGGAGACTGACACCTTCCGGAACTTCATGGCATTGGCAGTCCCACAATACATCATGCCCTGCCGCTTTTATTTCAGCAGGCAAGCAGTCCCTGCCCTGCAAAAACATGTGGAGGGAAAAATAAAACATGCCCAATTAAACACCGTCAGTAGCAAGGTCCACCTGACCACCGATGCGTGGACCAGTAACCATGGACAGGGACGATACCTTTCCCTCACTGCCCATTGTGTCACTGTTGTGGAGCCGGGTACAGATCTGGAGAGTGGCACTGTACGTGTTCTGCCAACTCCACGGATTGCAGGAATCCAGGCTCTACACATTGACTCCTCCTCCTACTCAAGTTTCTCAGAAACAACGCTGCAGGAGCCTGTTACGACCGATATGAGCACAGCCTTGGCCAAACGTCAACAGGCCGTACTGAAATTAATTTCTTTGGGGAATCGAAGCCACACAGCACAGGAGCTCTGGAATGCCATCAAGCAGGAGAGCAACGTGTGGTTTGTGCCAGCGAATCTCCAGCCGGGCTTGGTAGTGTGTGACAATGGCCGAAATCTGGTGGCAGCTCTGGGCCTAGGCAACCTCACTCACATCCCATGTCTGGCACATGTGCTGAACTTGGTCATGCAGAGCTTTCTGAGGGACTGTCCGGATCTTGATGCACTGCTGCACAAGGTCCGCATAGAGTGCGCTCACTTGCAGCGTTCCAAGCACGGCAAGATCGCGCCTTGCTGCTCTGCAGCGCCGATTTCGCCTTCCGGAACATCGCATCATATGTGACCTACCCACCAGGTGGAATTCAATGTTACATATGTTGGAGCGGTTGTGTGAGCAGCAGGCAGCAGTCATGGAGTACCAGCTGTATCAGGCGCAAACAAGTCGCACTGTGCGCCGGTCACACTTCAGCACCACTGAGTGAGCCTCTATGAAGGACATCTGCCTCGTTTTGCATGCCTTCAATGATTCCACGCGGATGGCGAGTGCAGATGATGCATTAGTCAGCATGACTGTCTCCCTTATCTGCCTGCTTCAATAAACACTGCAAGCACTAAGGAAGTAGGTTTTGGAAGAGGTGGAGGATGAGGAGTCACAAATGCCATCTGCTTCTGGACAGTCTGCGCTGCGTGGTTCCTCACAAAGGCCTAGGCAGGGGACACTTTGTGAGGAGGAGTCAATGGAGGAGGAAGACATCTCTCCATAGGAGGGAGGTACACAATGCTCTAGTCAGTATGTACAGCGAGGGTGGGGTGATGCAGAGCAGGCAGAGATGACGACTCAAGCAGGGGACAGCGTTTCTTTGGCATTTGGGAGTCGGCAGCACATGGTTGATTTCATCCTGCAGTGCCTGAGAAATGACCGCCGCATCGCCCACATTCTCAACACGACTGATTATTGGGTGTACACCCTCCTAGATCCTCGTTACCGGGACAACTTACAAAGCCTCCACATTCAAAAACCATCAGGCCTCTCCCTGCTCCATGCTTGAACCTGGGCTCCAACAACGCCAGTTGGTGTTCAGAAGTGACGTCTTCACAGAGAAAAACACACTAGCTCCTCTGTTAGTGGGGATCAGTAACGTCAGTTGTTCCCCTGCTGTGTGGATGGCAATGTCTCCTGCTGCCTCCACATTCAAAAACCATCAGGCCTCTACCTGCTCCATGATTGATCCTGGGCTCCAACAACGCCAGTTGGTGTTCAGAAGTGCCGTCTTCACAGAGTAAAATACACTAGCTCCTGTGTTAGTGGGGTTCAGTAACGTCAGCTGTTCCCCTGCTGTGTGGACAGCAATGTCTCCTGCTGCCTCCACATTCAAAAACCATCAGGCCTCTGCCTGCTCCATGCTTTATCCTGGGCTCCAACAACACCAGTTGGTGTTCAGAAGTGCCGTCTTCACAGAGAAAAACACACTAGCTCCTGTGTTAGTGGGATTCAGTAGCGTCAGCTGTTCCCCTGCTGTGTGGACGGCAATGTCTCCTGCTGCCTCCACATTCATAAACCATCAGGCCTCTGCCTGCTCCATGCTTGATCCTGGGCTCCAACAACGCCAGTTGGTGTTCAGAAGTGCCGTCTTCACAGAGAAAAACACACTAGCTCCTGTGTTAGTGGGGTTCAGTAACATCAGCTGTTCCCCTGCTGTGTGGACGGCAATGTCTCCTGCTGCCTCCACATGCAAAAACCATCAGGCCTCTGCCTGCTCCATGCTTGATCCTGGGCTCCAACAACGCCAGTTGGTGTTCAGAAGTGCCGTCTTCACAGAGAAAAACACACTAGCTCCTGTGTTAGTGGGGTTCAGTAACATCAGCTGTTCCCCTGCTGTGTGGACGACAAAGTCTCCTGCTACCTCCAAAATCACACTACATCTTATTTTCTACGCGCTCCAAGTAGGCCTCAGCCTGCTCCATGATTGATCCTCGGCTTCAACACAGCCAGTTGTTGCTTGGAAGTGCCGTCCGCACAGAGAGAAACAATAGCTCCTGTGTCAGTGGGGTTCAGTAACGCCAGCTGCTCCCCTGCTGTGTGGATGGCAAAGTCTCCTGCTGCCTACAGTCACACTACTACTGATTTTTAACCGTGCTTCACTTAGGCCTCTGGCTCCACTGTCTCTAGTATTTCCCCTGGCCTCCAACCCCGCCAGTTGCTGCTCTGAAGTGGTGTCTGCACAATCCACACTTGTTCCTGTGTTACTGGGGCTCAGTCATGTCAGTTGATCCCCTGATGTGTGTCCGGCAATGTCTCCAGCTCTGTCCACATTCCCATTACTAGTAGTGGGAATGTGGACAGAGCGGGAGACCTTGCCGGACACACATCAGGGGATCAACTGACGCGACTGAGCCCCTGTAACCCAGGGACAAGTGTGGATTGTGCAGATGCCTCTTCAGAGCAGCAACTGGCGGGGTTGGAGGCCAGGGGAAATACGAGAGACAGTAGAGCCAGAGGCCTAAGTGGAGCACGGTTACAATCAGTAGTAGTGTACAACCGATATAAAACTTGCTTCAAGTAGGCCTCAGCCTGCTCCATGATTGATCCTGGGCTTCAACACAGCCACTTGTTGCTCGGAAGTGCCGTCTGCACAGAGAAAAACACATGCTCCATTGTTAGTGGGGTTCAGTAATGCCAGCTGCTCCCCTGCTGTGTGGACGACAAAGTCTCCTGCTGCCTCCAAAATCACACTACGTCTTATTTTCTACTCGCTCCAAGTAGGCCTCAGCCTGCTCCATGATTGATCCTGGGCTTCAACACAGCCAGTTGTTGCTTGGAAGTGCCGTCCGCACCGAGAGAAACACTAGCTCCTGTGTCAGTGGGGTTCAGTAACGCCAGCTGCTCCCCTGCTGTGTGGACGACAGAGTCTCCTGCTGCCTTCAAAATCACACTACATCTTATTTACTACTCGCTCCAAGTAGGCCTCAGCCTGCTGCATGATTGACCCTGGGCTCCAACATCGCCAGTTGCTGCTCAGAAGTGTCTTTGGCACGGGTACTCCCTCCTGCCCAGCCTGGTTCCAGCACGCCTGCTGTTTCCGGGGATTGTCAACGTCACTTTGCCACCAATACATTGTCCTGTCGTGTTGCGGTCAGGTTAGCCGAGTCTATGGTGCCTGCAGTTTCGGTGCTTCCTATGTGGGCTGCGTGTTCTGGTAATAAAGGCTGGTTCCATAGTGCCAATAGGACAAGCACCCCCTGTTGGACTGTGGGTTTGGGTAACTGCGTCCTGCTCGCGGCCTTACAACTTTGTTTATTATGGGTACCTTGTGCTACCCATCCGGGTTCCAGCACCGTCAGCTGGTTCTCGGCAGTGCCTTTGGCCTAGGTGCCTCCTTCTCGGTATCCGAGTTCCAGCACTGTCAGCTAGTCCACGGTTGTGCCATTGGCTCTTGTTCCTTCTGCTGCCCCTCCAGGTTCCAGCACCATCAGCTGGTCCTCGCTAGTTTCATTTGCTCTTGCAGCTTCTGCTACCCATCTGGGTTCCAGCACCGTCAGCTGGTTCTCGGCAGTGCTTTTGGTCTAGGTGCCTCCTTCTCGGTATCCGAGTTATAGCTACGTCAGCTGGTCCTTGGTAGTGCTTTGTAGCACAGGTACCTCCTGCTTAGTAACCATGTTCCAGCACTGTCAGCTGGTCCACGGTTGTGCCATTGGCTCTTGTTCCTTCTGCTGCCCCTCCAGGTTCCAGCAACGTCAGCTGGTCCTCGCTAGTTTCATTTGCTCTTGTAATTTCTGCTACCCATCCGGGTTCCAGCACCGTCAGCTGGTTCTCAGCAGTGCCTTTGGCCTAGGTGCCTCTTTCTCGGTATCCGAGTTCCAGCAACGTCTGCTGGTCCTTGGTAGTGCTTTGTAGCACAGGTACCTCCTGCTTATTAACCGTCTTCCAGCACCGTCAGCTGGTCCTCGCTAGTTCCATTTGCTCTTGTTCCTTCTGCTACCCATCCGGGTTCCAGTACCGTCAGCTGGTTCTCGGCAGTTCCTCAGCCTTCTTGTACCTTCTGCTACTTTTCCAAGTTCAAGCTTGTGGAAATGGTTTATGGTTCTCACTCTGGATCTCCCTGAAGATGACCCTGAAGACGACGACCCTGAAGACCACACCGAAGAACACCAAAAAGATGACTCTGAAGAAGATGACCAAGAGGACAAAGAACATGAAGACAACCACCGAGATGCAGAACAACAAGAGACAGAAGAGGAAGAAGCAGAAGAGCAAAAAGCAGAAGAACCAAAAGCAGAAAAACATTAAGCATAAGACTAAAAATCAGAGCAAAAAATGTTATCTAAGTTATAAGCAGAAGAAGACTAAGCAGTGTATGGGAGTGAGTCAGTTCCTCCTCGTGGTGCCCCTGGAAAATGACTGCTGCTGCAGGCCAAACTGAACGTGGACAAATTCTGTTGTAAATCTTTTGTGACAGGCAGAACGGAAGGTGTAATCTTCAAACTTTTATAGATAACCACTACAGGAATGCCTGTCACAAATAAGAATATGATGAAAAAGAAGAAGAATAGGAAGAAGATGAAGAAGTAGAATATGAAGAAGAATAATCGTTGAATAAGAAGAATATGAATAATGTACAAAAAAAGAATAATAGGAAGAAGGTGAAGAAGAAGATGAATTAGGTGAAGAAGAAGTTGATGAAAAAGATGCTGCTGCTGTTGCTGCTGCTGAGGATCATGAAGGAGAAAGTGTGGGAGAAGTAAAAAAGAAGGTGAAGAGCATGGAAGTAGAGAAACATACATATCTGACAAAATATAAAAGAGGTTAACAAAGTCAATATCTTTGTAACTCCGAACGTCTTTAAAAAAAAAAAAATAATTCCTGCTGTTGCATTTGATTGGGCTAAACCTCTATGGCTTTAATGTCTCCTACACCTCCCACAATACATTCTACATTATTATTAGTTGTTTTTCTTCATGTAGAATTAACCTACAGGGAAAGAAAGAGTTTTTTTTAATTCCGATATTTCTGTTCCATTGACTTGAATGGGACTTCCGGGATCGGAATCGGCGATACCCGATACTTTTTTGATATCGGCCGATCCAATCCGATCTGATATTTTTCAATATCGGGTGGTATCGCTCAACGCTACTCATAAGGGGACAGTGGTCAGTATTGTAAAAATTGGCCTGGTCATTTACATGCAAACCAACCTTGGGGGTAAAAGGATTAAAGGCTTATATAGCAACTATATGTACTCCAGATCATGGAATAGTCTATAGATGAGCAATATAATACAAATAAATTATGAACAAGTTTTTTGAGGCTTATATAGCAACTAAATGTATCAAAAAAGATGTAATACCCTATGGGTGAGCAAAATGATACAGATAAATGTAGAACAAATTTTTGGAGGGTTATAAACCAACAAAATGTACCCAAGAAAATGTATTATCCTATGGGTAAGCAATATAATTCCGATAAATTTTGAACAAGTTTTTCTGATGGTTGCACATGACCAAAATGTAATCCAGACCACTGAATACCCTATGGGTGAGCAATTTGAAAGAAAATAAAATTTTGAAACAAAATGATTCTGAAGTGTGAAACAAGGTAGATCCATCGCCTAAAAACACAAACACCTACGGGCCTCAATGAGACCCTCACTTATAGCTGCTTTCTGTAGATTAAGATGTAGATATGGATTAGAATTTTTAAGGGGAACCGTCGCTGAGTTGGGTCGCCACTTTTGTTCCCCCTTAGGGTGCCAACCTCCACTGCTGATCCATAGGGTATCAAATTGAGGCTTAACACTGTAGTACCATTGTCTATTCTCCGGTTTCCTTTTCACTGAATCTTTTGAATTTTTGAACAACTGACATTTTATTGCCAATAATCTTCATTCTACCTCTCACGAGACTGCCCAAGAGTAGAGTACACCAGGGCACAACCTAAGGTCAGCCGCCATTGAGTGAGGGAACCACTTCTCACTTGCCTTTAGGGTGCCAGTCTCCACTAATAGGCAGTTTTGAATCCATGGCAAAAAATAGAGCTTATTAGAGTCTCAGTTTTCTCCTGGTTCCCAGTGTTAACATTCTCTGCAATGTCTTACACAACTATTTAGGATATATTGAGGTGACAACAGTCTCCATCCTAGTGTCAATGATCTTATCCCTTTATACACTGAACCTACAGTGCCACCTTCTTTATTTTCCTCCCTCTTGAATTGAGGTTGTAGGAGACCTCCACTGTGTGGGTTAATTACAGTCTTAACCCCCACATAAAAATATGAATATGTAATGCATCATTAAATATGGCCTTCAAATGGGATGTATCACCCCTTGTCCATGGTTAAAAAAAGCAATTGAAGCCATTTTTCATTATTTTTTTTCCTCTTTTATTGGTTGTTCTCCTTTATTTTTGGATCGGTTTTGAATAGGTGCCATTTAATTCCGGGGTACCTGGTACCTATAGGGAATAGCCGAGGTATATCTGCATTCCATGATGCCGCACTGGAAGTGACATGTGCGGCTCACCGATGTATTCCAGGTTACAGGAAACCGGAAGTCACTAAAGCACACGCCGCACCAGCAGTGTCGTGTATGGCTCACTGGTGTGCTCCAGGATGCGAGACATTGGAAGTCATCTAAGCACACGTAACTCTGACACTCTAGAAGGGATGTGTGCGTATCACAAGTGCACTCCACTTGGGAGTGCACCGGAAATGACACCTTCACTGCTACTACGGTGGTATACTTAAACCCTCACCATTACCTACACAGGGCACCAGACCCTTTCTATCTACATCAAAGATGTGCAGGTAACCATCATCTCTATAAGACTTCTCCAACTATTTTTTGGTTCCTTACCTCCCCTGATGAGCTGCCAAATGAAACGCATTGGGAGCAATAAGGGGCAAAGAATATATTTATCCCATTGAGTCTTCTGAATGGTAGGGTAATATGTGGCCAAAAACCCAAGCCCCCCTCCATATACTAAACCTATAGGAATTCTTTTGGACTTCACAATTGGGTGATACCATTCATTTTCTTGCAACATATTTTATTATCACTGTATGAATATTGGGACCCAATTACATCTAATTAGGTTTGACATAATCTAATAATCCTGATTTATACAAATGAATATGTCTAGTTTTTGATTATATACATCAGGGTGTTCAGGAGACCCATTGTCTCACATAAAATATATCACAGCTGATGCATATGATACATTATGTCATGTTAATTGTTTTTGTATGTCTCAGTTTTGTCTTAAGATTTTGAGGACCTCATATTTTCAATAATAATATTAAAAGTTATAGTTTAACGATTACCTCTACCTTGCTTTTTGATTATAAATTTGATTGGTAGCCCTACACCTTATTCTACCAGTTGTTTATTTCCAACATTTACCATCCATTACCAATATTCATATATGAAAAGGTCAATTTGATATGAACAAGGCAATGATTTCATAAAAGCGCTTGAGAGCATGATAGGGGTTAAATACTGTCCTGGGAGATCTCAATATATTATGCATATCTTTCCTGTCCAATGAGAAGCTCTTCAGTACTTGCCATTTATGGTGAATCAATTCTCAGCATTTTTTTATTTTTTACTCTGCTAAGCTGTCAAATTTCAATTTCAAAAGATTTTCTCATCTCTAATAATTTTACGTGCAAAATGATAATAATAGCCTAAACATCATGCCTTTAAATTACCAATATTTTAAATGTTCATTGTGACAGGGACAATCATATAAGCTTAAAAGCTATGTTAAATACAGGTGAATTCTGATACTTAAAATTTCTCCTGTTCCTTTTTATAAACTTCTTTCATGAACTGTACAGTTAATGAGAAGCAAATTAGTTATTACTCATGAATGACACTAACTACCAACTCTCACAAAAAAGAAAAATATTACAATTTACATTTAAATGAGTTTTGAAATGTTAATGAACAGATCCAGTATTTCTAATTATCTCTACAAATACATTAAATTAAGATGAACTTCAGTAGATGAATTACAGTTAGAGTCATATAGTTGTGAAAATGGATCTAGACAGTTCAACTAAGCATATAATAACAAAAACATAAGAAAAAAATATGCAATAATGCAAAATAGGAACGAAAAAGTGTTTTCAAATATAGTTTCAATGTTTTTTTTGTCTGAAATTAGTGATGAGTAGAGTTGAGCGAAACGGGTCGAAAAAATTCAAAAGTCGCCAACTTTCACCAAAGTCGGGTTTCATGAAATGAAACCCGACCTTAGTGTGAGGTCGGCCATGAGGTCGGTGACCATCGCGCCAAAGTCGCGTTTCAAAATATGCTTTTGCGTCCTTTTTCAACCAGTCAGGAAGAACGGACACTGTGGGCAACGTGATGACATAGGCAGGGGTCACCACCATCTTTGAGAAGGGCATGCAAGTGATTGGCTTGCTTTGTGGGGTGTCACAGGGGGCATAAAAAGGCATGCATGCTGACCGCCATCTTACTTCTGCTGATCTCAGAATAGGGAGAGCTGCTGCTGCTGATGATTCTGTAGGGAGAGCGTTAGGCAGGGAAGAAGAACAAAAAAACTGCTTGTGCTGCTAGCGATTTTGCCTGTACAACACACCAGTCAGTGTGCAGTGCAAGGGGAGGCTATATTTTGGTACATCAGCTCTGTTGGTTATTAGGCTGCCTTATAAGGCTCCCTGATAGCTGCATTGCTGTTTTCACACTGCTGTGCAAACTGCTTTTTTAAAAGCAAACATACTTTTCATCCTCTTTTTTGCCCAGTTACTAAGCGTTCATTTTTTCACACTTTTGTGTGCAGCAGTCCTGCTTATTAGGCTGCCTGCTGCCATACTTGGGACTGAGAGCATCATTATCAGCTTGCTAAAATCTCTAGGGACAATCCAATTTTCCCCAGTCCTCTATACACATTTTTTACACCATCCAAAATCAGCCAGTTACATTGCGGTGTAACATACACAGGGCCTGAGAGAATCCTTCAGTGTCCTCAAGTCTGTAGCGAGATTCCAATTCTCCCCAGTCCTCTATACACATTTTCTACACCATCCAAAATCAGCCTGTTACATTGTGGTGTAACATACACAGGGCCTGAGAGAATCCTTCAGTGTCCTCAAGTCTGTAGAGAGATTCCAATTCTCCCCAGTCCTCTATACACATTTTTACACCATCTAAAATCAGCCTGTTACATTGAGGTGTAACATACACTGGGCCTGAGAGAATACTTCAGTATCCAGAAGTGTGTAAGGAGATTCAATTTCTCCCCAGTCCTCTATACACATTTTTTACACCATCCAAAATCAGCCTGTTACATTGAGGTGTAACATACACAGGGCCTGAGTGAATCCTTCAGTATCCAGAAGTGTGTAAGGAGATACAAATTCTCCCCAGTCCTCTATACACATTTTTACACCATCCAAAATCAGCCTGTTACATTGAGGTGTAACATACACTGGGCCTGAGAGAATCCTTCAGTATCCAGAAGTATGTAAGGAGAGTCCAATTCTCCCCAGTCCTCTATACACATTTTCTACACCATCCAAAATCAGCCTGTTACATTGCGGTGTAATATACACTGGGCCTGAGAGAATACTTCAGTATCCAGAAGTGTGTAAGGAGATTCAAATTCTCCCCACTACTATATACACCTTGTACCTTGTTTTACAGTACCATATAGTTGGTGGAATTTTGGGTACATTTTCCCCAAAAATGAGGAAGTGTGGTGGAAGAGGCCGTGAAAGTGGGCGGGGGTTGCCAGCTGGTAATGATGGTGTTGGTGGTGGTGGATCTGCTGGTAGTGGCAAAAGCAAAATAGCACCTAATGCAGTAGGTTTTGAGCCTGCGTCATCCTCTGGCTACACAAGGCCTCAAAGGCTCCCTTTTCTGGGAGTAGGTAAACCGCTTTTAAAGCCAGAGCTTCAGGAACAAGTTTTGGCTTACATTGTTGACTCAGCCTCCAGCTCTATCACCTCCTCTTCTGAAGTTTTACAAAATAAAAGCACTGAGTCGTCATTGCAGGCTCATAGTCATGAACCACACCTTTCCTTGTGTCCTTCACCCGTACCAAAATTGAAGGATGCGGCAGGCCACACTACAGATTACTCCATGGAGCTGTTTTCACATACCATGCCTGGGTTATCAAGTCAAATCGTGAATTACCCAGGCCAAGATAAATCTAACATGGAGTGCACTGATGCACAGCCACTGCTAGATGATTATGCTGGTACATTCACTCAGAGCACTACATTGTCCTCGCAGTGTACTGAGCCAGAAACTGACCCAGATGAAACTCATGTGCCTCTTCCCGCATACTATACCACCATACACGGTGACACAGAGGAAGGTGCACATGACATTGAAGAGGAGGTGATGGATGACCCAGTTGTTGACCCAGATTGGCATCCATTGGGGAAAGTGGGTACCGCTGCCAATAGCTCAGAAGAGGAGGAGGAGCATCCCCAGCAGGCATCGACATCGCAACAGCTGTTATCTGGCAGGACCAGAGCAGTCCAAAAATGGGTTACAAAAACCAAAAGAGTTGCAGGACAGCTTGGCCAGACGGTCAAATTAGCACATCATGCAAGGCCTCAGAATGTCTTCCCTAGTAGGAAGAGTGCAGTGTGGCACTTTTTTGAACAAAATCCTAATGATCAGGCAAAGGTTATCTATAAGAAGTGTGCAAAGACCTTTAGCCGAGGGAAAAATCTGAGAAATTTGAATACCAGTTGCATGCTTAGACATTTAACCACCATGCACTTGCAAGCGTGGACAGACTACCAAACCTCACGTACCACATGTGCAACTGCTCCCAATGAAGGTGGTCAGCAACACTACATTGTTTCCCCCACTGTAAGACCACCGGTTAGCACACCACCAGCAGCAAATGTTGAGGTGTCATCTCAAGGCCAAAGCAGTCAGGGTATCACAATGTTATTGCTACGAAAGACTGAATCTAGGCAATCAGAAAGAACACCAACTCCATCATCATCATCAACCCTCTCTCAGTCCATCATGTCCACCGCTAGTTCCACCATATGCAGCTCCCAAGTCCAGCTCACCCTACCAGAGACTATGAGTAGGACAAGAAAGTACTCATCTTCTCATCCGCGTACACTGGGTTTGAACGCCCGCATTGCCAAACTAATCTCGTTAGAAATGATGCCCTACCAGTTGGTTGAAAGCGCAGCTTTCCGGGAACTCGCCACTTCTTTTCTCGCAAAGCCATCCCAGACCTCCACCTTCATGTGAAAGACCACATTGTCCATGCACTCAAGCAATCAGTGAGTGGAAAGGTGCACCTCACAACAAATGCATGGTCCAGTAGGCATGGCCAGGGCCGTTGCATGTTCATCACTGCGCACTGGGTTAATGTGGTGGATGCAGGGTCCACAGGGGACAGCGGTGGTGTGACAGTGCTGCCTAGCCCACGGTATGGGAAACAGTAGGCTGTAGGTGTTCGACCCTCCTCCTCCTCTTCCAGAAGCGAAAGCTCATCCACAGAGCGCAGTCACACGAGCACTCAGTTCCGCAGCTGCTAGTGTTGCAAACGAGGTGTCCCACTATCGATCAGCTAGTGGAAAGCGTCAGCAGGCTGTGTTGAAGATGATGTGCTTGGCCGACAGACACACCGCGGAGGTACTGGCCGACTACTTTCAGTGACAAACTGAGTCATGGCTGGGCAGTCTACTTCTTGAAGCAGGCAAGGTAGTTAGTGATAACGACTGGAATTTTGTGGCAGCCATAGCCCTTTCAAAACTCAGACACATACCTTGCTTGGCTCACACCTTGAACCTGGTGGTGCATTGCTTTCTCAATAATTATCCGGAGTTAACAGGGCTGCTCCAGAAGGTTCGAAGACTGTGCTCGCACATCCGCCGGTCGCCCGTACACTCCATTCGTATGCAGAAGCTGAAGCGATTGCTCCACCTTCCCAAGCACCGCCTAATTATCGACATTGCAACAAGGTGGAACTCCACCCTGCATATGGTTGAGCGGCTGTGCGAACAGAGGCAGGCTGTAATGCATTTGTGGGAGGATACACGGGCAGCCACTTTGAGGGCAGACATGGAGTTGTCTGGTGTGCAGTGGTCGAAGCTGAAAGACCTCTGTAAAGTCCTTCAGTGTTTTGAGGAATGCACACGGCTGGTAAGCGCAGACGACGCCATCCTAAGCATGAGCATCCCACTTATGCGTCTGCTCGTGCAAACTTTGGCGCACATTAAGGAGCAGGCGTCTGCAGCTGAGGATGATGAGGAAGAGGAGGAGGGAAGCCTTGATGACAGTCAGCCATTGTCTGCTCCGGGACCTCTCCTGGACGAGGTGGAGGAAGAAGAGGAAGAGGAGGAGGAGGATGATGATGGGGATGATTATTTAGAGGAGGAGGATGCTTCTCATGGGGCAAGAGAAAATGTTGGCGTGGCAAGATCTGGTACAGGCTTTGTGCGTGACTGGAGGGATGTGGATTTGCCAGAAAGTGCTCCTCCACCCAGCACTCACAGTGCATCATTGACACCGGGAACATTGGCCCACATGTCAGATTATGCCTTGCAGATACTAAAAAGGAACCCCCGCATTGCCAAAATGATGAAAGATGACGACTACTGGTTGGCCAGCATCCTGGATCCACGCTTTAAAGGCAAATTCCTAAACATCATTCCACAGGAGAACCTTGACCTAATATTGGCTAACAAACAAGTAACTCTGGTAAACCGGTTGGTTGAGGCATTCCCAGCACACAGCAGCGGTGATGGTTCTCACACGAGCCGTACGGGCCGGGGGCAGCTTGGCAGAGGTGTTCGTGGTGCACACATCAGAAGTGGCATTGGAGACAGGGGTTTCATGACCACGTTGTGGACTGACTTTTCAAGTCCCGCTCACACGACTGGTAATACTGCATCGATCGAAAGTGACAGGAGACAGCAGTTGTCAACTATGGTTACAAACTACTTTTCCTCCCATATCGATGTTCTCCCTCACAGGTCATTCCCCTTTGACTATTGGGCCGCTAAACTGGACACCTGGCCTGAATTGGCACAATATGCCTTACAGGAGCTCGCTTGCCCAGCTGCAAGTGTGCTATCGGAAAGAGTCTTCAGTGCTGCGGGATCAATCCTGACAGAAAAAAGGACCCGTCTGTCGACCCAAAATGTGGATGATCTAACCTTCATTAAAATGAACCATGCATGGGTTACCAAGGATTTTGTCCCACCTTCCCCTGATGACACCTAGGTTGCCAGAAAAATGACTTGCTTTGGTCCTCCTCTTCCTCTCACTTGCCCAATTTCGCCTTTTGCAGCAGCTGAATGTTCAACATCAACATATGCCATTTTGTAAACCTCCCTAACTGGGCTGCCTCCCCCCCATGGCCGGGGTCACCACCTAGCGCACTCAACCGTGCGAGTGCCATTGCCCTGGACAGGTGGGTGGGCCGACTCTTGGGCGCGGGCACTGACACAGGGTCCCTCATAGTGCAATCAAGTGTCTCTGATGGTGGGGGTGCACACCCGCCGCCAGACACACCACCATACTATGAGGTGCCAAGTGCCAGTACCGACGCCCACGAGTGGGCACCCCTTGTTTGGGCAGGGCCCCAGCATTTGCAATGTTTACCTCTCCCTGCTCCTCCGCTGTGAAGTCTGGCCTGTCAAATCCTTCACTGGGACTGCCACAACAAATTTGGCAAACTGATACATGATGGTTAAGACACAGCTATGCCCTGTCCTGTTGGCCGGGCTCTAGCTTCAGATGATCAATGGCTTCCATTTCTTATGGACGTCAACTCACAATGAGATGCAGTGGTGGATTATCATCAGCTTTCACAGTTTTCCTACTCACAGACGTGTGACATTCCTGTGCACATTTTTAAATGTGCCCTCTCCCAATGCCAATCCCATAGAATCGCCTACAGCCTGTGGCTTCTGTCTTTTTCACTCCAAAGTTACGTGACAGATCATGATAGGCACTGAGCACCATGTCTACATCTCTCCCTGTGATCAAAATTTGATGGAGATGAGTAACGGTGATGGGATCAACGGTACTGTGATTCAGCAACCCTTTCTTCACAAAGAACTGTTTTCGCTGTCTCCACACACAAAAAGTAATTGAGGGTCAGCATCGCCTTTGAGAATTCTCCCGGAAGTTTTTCCCTGTGATTAGTAATTCCTACATTTCTGCAATCACTAGACTTTATGTCTGTACTTTTATGCATCTCATTTTCCTATTGCGGAGAGTCTGGACTGTCTTCCTGAGACAGAAATATACATGAAGATTTAAAAATACCACTAAAAGCGTTTACTGGTGTACGCTTCAAATACATTTCCTTTTTCCTACTTTTTAGATTGTTGTCTAATCCATACTGAGAACACGGAGATTTTAAATGTTTAAACTATGCTACATATATATGTTATCCAGTGATAATGTACCCTTTCTCAACTTTGTACTATCTGGTCAAATCCATACTGGGCCTGAGACCGTCTGAGTCTGCCTCCTGATCTATAGACATATATTTGTAATGTGTAAACTATGCTATATATACCTGTAATCCGGTGATACTGTACCCTTTATCTACTTTCTGCAATCTTGTCGAATCCATACTGTGCCTGAGACCATCTGAGTCTGCCTCCTGATTACAGCTGAGTGGTGTTTGAGTGGAACTGTTAGCCAAGTTCAAATTCTAGCTGTTTTGGGCGGTGTTAGATCCGTTCGTTGAACAACAAAACTTTGATTACAATTCCGCTGTTTGAGTTTCCGTTCCAGAACGTTTCATCAAACAAACGCATAACTATATTTTCACATTAATTATGGTTTTCAAAGATAATAGACAGTTTCAGGCCATAGTAGTGGTGTCTGGTAGCCAGCGGTGTAGTACACCTGTGAAGGAGCTACACCGTGTGTGTTCCTAATAATTTTATAGCGCATATTGTCATGAAAATCCTTTTTGGCCTAGTAACTGTGTCTGCTACTTAGCAGTAGTGTTGAGCGATACCATCCGATATTCAGAAATATCGGATCGGATTGGATCGGCCCGATACCCCAAAAAGTATCGGTATCGCCGATTCCGATACCGGAAGTCCCATTCAAGTCAATGGGACAGAAATAATGGAATTAAAAAAACCCTTTCTTGCCTTGTACATCCTGTTCGGGAGGGGGGAAGAGTGTGGGCGGTGCATGGGCGGACACTCTGCATGTCTTTGTGTGCGGGCGGGCTCTGTGCAGGCCTCTCGGGGGTCTGTGCCGACTGTCGGGGGCATGTGCCAGCTGCCGGTGGTCTGTACGGGCCTCTCGGGGGTCTGGGCCGACTGTCGGGGGCCTGTGCCGGCTGCCGGTGGTCTGTACGGGCCTCTCGGGGGTCTGTGCCGACTGTCGGGGGCCTGTGTCGGCTGCCGGTGGTCTGTACAGGCCTCTCGGGGGTCTGTACAGGTCTGTTGGGGGCCTGTGCTGGCTGCCGGTGGTCTGTACGGGCCTCTTGGGGGCCTGTGCTGGCTGTCGGTGGTCTGTGCCGGCTGCCGGTGGTCTGTACGGGCCTTTCGGGGGCCTGTGCCGGCTGTCGGTGGTCTGTGCCGGCTGCCGGGGGCCTGTACCGACTGCCGGTGGTCTGTGCAGGCCTGTTGGGGGTCTTGTGTATGTGCAGGCATCGTCCGATGGGACTACAAGTCCCATCAGGCGATGCCTGCTACAATGACAGTGATTGACACATTAGCCAATGATGGGACAGTAGTAGTCCCATCATCCGGCTAATGTGTTGAATGTAAAAAAAAAAAAAACATACTACATACATACTACATATATACTAATTCATACAACATACATATATACTACATACATGCTACATATATGCTACATTCATACAACATACATATATACTACATACATACTACATGTATACTACATTCATACAACATACATACATACTACATACTACATACATGCTACATATATACTACATTCATACAACATACATACATGCTACATACTACATACAGTTGTGGCCAAAAGTATTGACACCCCTGCAATTCTGTCAGATAATACTCAGTTTCTTCCTGAAAATGATTGCAAACACAAATTCTTTGGTATTATTATCTTCATTTCATTTGTCTTAAATGAAAAAAACACAAAAAGAATTGTCCTTAAGCCAAATTAGATATAATTCCACACCAAACATAAAAAAGAGGGTGGACAAAAGTATTGGCACTGTTCGAAAAATCATGTGATGCTTCTCTAATTTGAGTAATTAACAGCACCTGTAACTTACCTGTGGCACCTAACAGGTGTTGGCAATAACTAAATCACACTTGCAGCCAGTTGACATGGATTAAAGTTGACTCAACCTCTGTCCTGTGTCCTTGTGTGTACCACATTGAGTATGGAGAAAAGAAAGAAGACCAAAGAACTGTCTGAGGACTTGAGAAACCAAATTGTGAGGAAGCATGAGCAATCTCAAGGCTACAAATCCATCTCCAAAGACCTGAATGTTCCTGTGTCTAGCGTGCGCAGTGTCGTCAAGAAGTTTAAAGCCCATGGCACTGTGGCTAACCTCCCTAGATGTGGACGGAAAAGAAAAATTCACAAGAGATTTCAACGCAAGATTGTGCGGAAGTTGGATAAAGAACCTCAACTAACATCCAAACAAGTTCAAGCTGCCCTGCAGTCAGAGGGTACAACAGTGTCAACCCGTACTATCCGTCTGCGTCTGTATGAAAAGGGACTGTATGGTAGGAGACCAAGGAAGACCCCACTTCTTACCCCGAGACATAAAAAAGCCAGGCTGGAGTTTGCCAAAACTTACCTGAAAAAGCCTAAAACGTTTTGGAAAAATGTTCTCTGGTCAGATGAGGCAAAAGTAGAGCTTTTTGGGCAAAGGCATCAACATAGAGGAGAAAAAAGGAGGCATTCAAAAAAAAGAACACTGTCCCTACAGTCAAACATGGAGGAGGTTCCCTGATGTTTTGGGGTTGCTTTGCTGCCTCTGGCACTGGACTGCTTGACCGTGTGCATGGCATTATGAAGTCAGAAGACTACCAACAAATTTTGCAGCATAATGTAGGGCCCAGTGTGAGAAAGCTGGGTCTCCCTCAGAGGTCATGGGTCTTCCAGCAGGACAATGACCCAAAACACACTTCAAAAAGCACTAGAAAATGGTTTGAGAGAAAGCACTGGAGACTTCTAAGGTGGCCAGCAATGAGTCCAGACCTGAATCTCATAGAACACCTGTGGAGAGATCTAAAAATGGCAGTTTGGAGAAGGCACCCTTCAAATATCAGGGACCTGGAGCAGTTTGCCAAAGAAGAATGGTCTAAAATTCCAGCAGAGCATTGTAAGAAACTCATTGATGGTTACCGGAAGCGGTTGGTCGCAGTTATTTTGGCTAATGGTTGTGCAACCAAGTATTAGGCTGAGGGTGCAAATACTTTTGTCTGGCCCATTTTTGGAGTTTTGTGTGAAATGATCAATGTTTTGCTTTTTGCTTCATTCTCTTTTGTGTTTTTTCATTTAAGACAAATTAAATGAAGATAATAATACCAAAGAATTTGTGTTTGCAATCATTTTCAGGAAGAAACTGAGTATTATCTGACAGAATTTCAGGGGTGTCTATACTTTTGGCCACAACTGCATATGCTTCACATATACTACATTCATACAACATACATACATAGTACATACATACATACTACATACATACATACAACATGCTACAGACATACAACATACATACTACATACTGCATACATACTACATACATACTGCATACAATACATTCATAGATTCATACAATACATACATAGACATACAGTACATATAACATAGAGTACATACTCACCATCACTTGTCACTTTGATCCCCGAAGCCAGTGTCATCTGTGGAAAAATATGAAAATGACAAACAAACAATATACTCCCTGCTCCGCAGAAATTCACGCGTGTCCCATGCCGATCTCCCGTGGAGAACAGCAGCATCAGCTGATGCGACCACTTTCTACGGGGCTCCAGGAATCCAGTGATGGGAGGTAGGTATCCTTCCGCACTGTATTCCTCCGCCACTGTAAAAAAATAGTCCCTGGTCTCACTTTATGGCAAAAGCTGCATGGGAACTTTCTCACACAGCAATGCCAAAAGTGAGACTAGGGACTATTTTTTTACAGTGGCAGAGGAATACAGTGCCGAAGGATACCTACCTTCCGTCATTGGATTATTGAAGCACCTAGAGAGCGGTCGCATCAGCTGATGCTGCTGTTCTCCATGGGAAATTGGCGTGGGACCCGCGTGGATTTATGTGGATCAGGGAGCATATGGCTTGTTTGTTATTTTCATATTTTTTCATAGATGACAATGGCTTCGGGGATCACAGTGACAAGTGATGGTGAGTATGTACTCTATGTTATATGTACTGTATGTCTATGTATGTATTGTATGAATGTATTGTATGCAGTATGTATCCAGTATGTATGCAGTATGTAGTATATATGTATGTATGTTGTATGTCTTAGCATGTTGTAGGTATGTAGTATGTATGTAGTATGTATTATGTATGTATGTTGTATGAATGTAGTATATATGAAGCATGTATGTAGTATGTATGTATGTTGTATGAATGTAGTATATTATGTAGCATGCATGTAGTATGTATGTATGTTGTATGAATGTAGTACAGTATATATGTAGTATGTATGTATTATGTAGTATGTATGTTGTATGAATGTAGTATATATGTAGCATGTATGTAGTATGTAGTATGTATGTATGTTGTATGAATGTAGTATATATGTAGTATGTATGTTGTATGAATCTAGTATATATGTAGCATGTATGTAGTATGTATGTATGTTGTATGAATGTAGTATACATGTAGTATGTATGTAGTATGTATGTATGTTGTATGAATGTAGTATATATGTAGTATGTATGTATGTTGTATGAATGTAGTATATATGCAGCATGTATGTAGTATGTATGTTGTATGAATGTAGTATATATGTAGCATGTATGTAGTATGTAGTATATATGTATGCTGTATGAATGTAGTATATATGTAGCATGTATGTAGTATGTTTTTTTGATTGTTTTTTTTTTACATTCAACACATTAGCCGGATGATGGGACTACTATTGTCCCATCATTGGCTAATGTGTCAATCACTGTCATTGTAGCAGGCATCGCCCGATGGGACTTGCCTGCACACACAAAAGACCCCCGGCAGGCCCGCACAGACCACCGGCAGCCAGCACAGGCCCCCGGCAGCCGGCACAGGCCCCCGAGAGGCCCGTACAGACCACCGGCAGCTGGCACAGGCCCCCGAGAGGCCTGTACAGACCCCCGAGAGGCCCATGCAGACCACCGGCAGCCAGCACAGGCCCCCAACAGACCTGTACAGACACCCGAGAGGCCCGTACAGAACACCTGCAGCCGGCACGGACCCCCGATAGTCGGCACAGAACCCCCGCAGTCGGCACAGACCGCGCATGATGCGCACAGACCGCGCATCATGATGACATCATTTCAGCAGCCAATCACAGCCACAACAGTGGCTCATTGCATTATGGGGACTTCCGTTTCTGATATCCGATACTGAAAAAATATCAGTACTCGGTATCGGAATTCCGATATTTGCAGTATCGGAATGCTCAACACTACTCAGCAGAGGAGCCCACCTGTGAGCCGTGCTATGCCGCCTGTTATAAAAGAACCAGTTTTTGACTGCATTTACACCACTTAATACTTTGGGCCTAGTACCTGTGTATGCTACTCAGCAGAGTTGGCCACAAAGCTATGCCGCCTGTTTAGGTAAGAACTGTGTGCTACTCAGCAGAAGAGCCCAGCTGTTAAGCAAGCCACAGCACGTCTGGTTTGGACACTTAATTTTTTCCTTTTTTCTGGAATTCCGGTTGACCTGCACTTACTGGGAAATCCTCGTTCGCGGGGAAGAATTGTAATCACAGATCCCCATCACTAACGGTGTTCAGCAGGTTATCTGCACCTGTAAGTGACACACGCTGGTCCTTTCAGTGTAGCGCGCATGCAGCCACGGACAGGTAAGGGCATGACAGACCTGTTATTGGCCGATCTCGAGTGCCAGAGCCTTGCATGTCCCTCTAGCAAGCTGGACACGGACCGCAGGGGCATGACGGAGTCTCATTCATTAACGGAATTAAGCTTGCAATGTGGGCATCTTTTCTGTGGCTGGATGGTTGAGGTTGCCCGTGTTGAGTCAAATTAAGCAGCAGGCTCCACTCCTGGTGGTGCCCTTCTGGACATTCCTTTAAGATTCAGCATTGCAACCATACTGCCCCCGGAAACCAAACACTTTGCCTTCATGGATGCTGTTTGGAGGGTCGTGACTCGTGGGAATAATGCCGCCCAATCGGTTTACCTGCTAGAGAGATCCTTCGTTGCTCACAAGCATGACATCACATTCCCTAGGAGGATGCTAATGCCACTGTGGCGAACGTACTCCTTCGGGCGCCACAAGTGCACAGATGCCCAGCTAATGGTAGATGATTCTGCTGGAACATTGACCCTGACCACTACTTTCCCCTCGCACAGCCAGAATCTGACCCTGATGAAACTCAGGTTACCCTTCCCACATACTATACCACCTTACACGGTGACAAAGAGGAAGGTGCAGATGAAAGTGCAGGTTCGGCCCACCCGCTGTCAGACACAACACTATGAGGGGCCCTGTGCCAGTGCCGTCGCCAACGAGTGGGGCCCCCCTGCTTGGTAAGGATCACAGCACTTACAAAGTTGAAATACTTACCTCTCCTTGCTCCTCCGCCGTGACGTCTTGTGCGTTTCCTGACAGTGACATTCTGGTCAAAGAGTGCGATGACATCACGTCTGTATGCCCTCTGCCTAAACAGTCCAAGTGCAGAGAGAGGGAAGATGGGGACGATGATGATTCCAGACTAGTACAGGGATTCCCTAGCGAGGAGACTTATTTTATTGTTTTAAAGGTTGGGAGCAATTTTTGTGGAGCATGATACTCTGGAGAATGATATCTGCCCATAATACTGTGTGGAGGAATATACTGTCTGCTTTTGGAGCTATTGGAGAATTTAAAATGGATATCAGTCATGAGATGTAAGAAGTGAAGTATTTTTCATTGTACTATGCCGCTAATTCTATGCCGAATCAGAGGATCATGAATTGTGGCATGTGTTAAAGGAGCCCATTGACACTCTTTGGCCCAGGGCCCACGAAAATCTGGAGCCAGCCCTACCCCCCCACAACTTTAGCCAAATAACCCCCAGTTTTCAATGCCTAACTATTATTAGGAAGTAAATTAAGGTTGCCAAGCTTAAGGAATAAGAATTGATGTTTTTGGCATTAAAATGGGCACTGTAGGTGTGTTTCCTGTCCTCCTCTCACTGCCGACTTTTATTCCCCATTGACTTGCATTGGGTTTCGTGTTTCAGTCGGCCTTCGAATTTTCACGATAATCGGCCGATTTCGTTCGACCCAACTTTTGCGAAAGTCGGGTTTCACGAAACCCGACTCGACCCGAAAAAACGCAAAGTCTAGTGATGAGCGAGTATACTCGTTGCTAGGGTGTCCTCCGAGTATTTTGTCGTGCTCGGAGATTTTGATTTTGTCGTCTCAGCTGCATGATTTGCGACTTGTAGACAGGCTGAATACATGTGGGAATTCCCTGACAAATAGGCATTCCACACATGTATTCAAGCTATATAGCAGTCGCAAATCATGCAGCTGAGACGACGAAAACTAAATCTCTGAGCATGCCAGAATACTTGGAGGAAACCCGGGCATGCTCGGAAAAACCCGAGCAACGAGTATGCTCGCTCTTCACTATCTGAAATGTTTATAACAAAAGAATGAAGGGAATTGCATTAAATCATGTAAACTCTAAACCAATACTTGTTTGGTGAATATTTTGTACAACAAAGCTTGATTGTCAAAATTAAGTAACTTGAAGTTGTCTTATTCTTATATGTCACTGGAGAGCCAGCAAGAATTAAAGTGTTTAAAAATATGAAAATATAAGAATATGATCAAATTGATTTGACACAAATTGCATTCAACTTAAATTTTATGAAATTGGTAAGTCCTTTAGCATTCAAACGATTGGTGATTTGATTCATAAGTAATTGTCAAAAAAAATACTCCATCTATTTTTACCAGTGACAGAAGTGTTAAATAGTCGCAGAGGACTAACAAGACCTCAGGGGCCACCTTGTGAATTTTCCCATCATGCCTTTCAGCATTCACATCACATGGTATAGCACTTCGCATCAGAAGCAACTATCAAAGCTTGTATAAAAACCCAATCATGGAATTCAGCAGCCACTTTAGGAGGATTTTATGATATTGAGTTTACTGTATTCACAGCTTAGCAGCAGTGACGGGAAGAGAAAATCCTAAAACATTGGATAAATACACCATACAGTAACTTGTTGAATAACTGCAAGAATGAAGAAGATGACAATAGAGTTATGTAAAAAATATAGATTTTGAAATGTGATATGAACGTACAGTGGCATGTAAAGGTTTGGGCACCACTGGACAAAATGACAGTTATTGTGAACAGTTAAGCAAGTTGAAGACTAAATGATCTCTAAAAGTGTCTAAAGATAAAGATTACAAATTTCTTTTGTATTTTAGGCAAAATACTTAATTATATATTTTCTTCTTTCACATTTTAAATATTACAAAAAGGAAAGTGGGGCTATGCAAAAGTTTGAGCACCCTGCATGATTAGTACCACCCAGTTAGTAAGTATCACAGCTTGTAAACACTTTTTTTAGCCAGCCAAGAGTCTTTCAATTCTTGGTTGAGGGATTTTCATCCATTCTATCTGGGAAATGTATTCCACTTCTCTAAGATTCCTGGGTTGTCTTGCATGTAATGCTATTTTGAGGTTTAGCCACAGATTTTCAATGATGTTCAGATCAGGGGACAGTAGGGGCCATTATAAAACGCTTAGCTTGTAACTTTAAGGTAGTTGTTTACTATCATTATCCATTTGTAGAAGCCATATTCTTCTCAACTTTACCTTTTTTTCCAGATGGTGTTATGTTTGCATCATGAATTTGATGAAGTTTCACTAAATCCATTCTTCCCTCTACCTGTGAAATGTTCCTAGTGCCATTGAGTGCGACATAACCCCAAAGAATGATTGATTCACCCCCATGCTTAATGGTTGGTGAGATGTTCTTTTCCTGAAGTTCTGTGCCCTTTTTTCTCCACATATACCTTCGATCATTGTGGCCAAAAAGTTCTATTTAGCTTCATTGGTCCACGGGACCTGTTTCCAAAATGCTTTAGGTGTGTTTAGATGTTCTTCTGTATATTTTTGATGATGCATTTTATGGTGAAGACGCAGGATAGGTTTTCTTCTGAAGACGCTTCCCGAAAATACATATTTGAGTAGATGTCTCTTAACCACAACTCCAGTGTATGCTAAACTTTCTGAAAGTCTTTTGCAGTCAAGCAGTGGTTCTGAATTGCCTCTCTAGCAATCCTATGAGCAGCTCTCACTGAAATTTTGCTTGGTGTTCCAGACCTTATCTTGACCCCCACTGGTTCTGTTAACTGACATTTTTTTATTGCATTTCAAACTGAGGAAAGGATAGCTTGAACATGCTTTGCTATCTTTTTATAGCCTTCATCTGTTATGTGGACCTCCACCATTTTTATTTTCAGAGGGCTAGGCAGCTGCTTAGAAGAACCCATAACTGCTGTTTTTTGGCATAAGTTTAGAGGAGCCTGGATTTTTACAAAGTTGGGAAATTTGCATCACCTGGCCTTTTCTAATGATTATACTGAACCAGCCATAACCCTAACAGGCTAATTAATGTCTGAAACCTTGGTCAAAGATATATGAGCACACAAATCTTCAAGGGTGCCCAAACTTTTTCATTGGTCCATTTCATTTTTGCAATGTTTAAAATGAAAAAGATGACAATATATTTGTTTGCCTAAAATAAAAAAAAAGAGTCATCTTTAACTTTAGGCCTTTCAGTGATCATTTCATCTTCAACTTGTTTAACTGTTCACAATAACAGCAATTTTGACCAGGAGTGCGCATACTTTTACATGCCACTGTATAGGTACTCTTTATGATTAAACGATACTTTTGTGGCTGTTATATCTTTCTATGACATGGTATTGTTAACATGTTGTGTTTTAAGTTAGGAAATGCTATATAAGTGATTTTGAGAAAACAACTTTGAAAAAATGCATACATTCTTGCTTTTTTTTGTGCGTATATTATGGCGTGGAAAACCTGATGTGTATTGAAAACTGTGCTGAAAATTTGTGCATGTGCCATGAGAGAGAGAGAGAAAGAAAAAGAATACAGCATCTAGGCCATGTGAAAACACAGAAAAACATTAAAACCATTCAATTTAGATAATAATCCTCAAAAATATTTTTTCAAAAAATATTTTTTTACTTACAGTAATATGAAATTGAAGATTCTTAGTGCACAAATTTGCCAATTCATGTAAGCCCATCAACCACGGCAAGGTGACCTCCCCTGATGGGTCCCTGCTCTACCATACATAAGCCACTTCTGGGACACCAGCCTACAATTTTGGACAAACATGTCACTACTGGGCTAAGCCTACAATTTATGTGCAGGTAGAGCTGATTGCGGCCACCTGCAGGCCAATGGGATGGGTGCAAGATCAGGCTGGAGGCAGCTAGCATCCAGCAACTAAATAGACAGAAAAAAACCTGACCAGCACCTCCTAGTGTGAACACGTGCAAGCTGCAAAAACTGCCCAATACAGAGAAAAAGAATACAGCAGCACATGTACATGAATCTAGGCCATGTGAAAACACAGAAAAACATTAAAACCATTAAATTTAGATAATAATCCTCAAAAATAGTTTACTGTAAGTAAAAAAAAAAATTTTGAAGATAGGAACAACATTTGCTCTTCTCCAGTCTTCTAGGACTTCTTCTGTTCTCCAAGAATTTTCAAAGATTATGGAGAGGGGTTCGAAAATTTCTTCTGCTATCTCCTTCAGTACTCTGGGGTGTAATTCATCTGGACCTGGAGACTTGAATTCATTTAGGTTAGCTAAGTGTTTCCTCACTATCTTACTGTTTATAGATATCCTGAATTATTCTATTCCCTTAATAGGACAGTGAAGAACAGTTGATGTTACATTTCCTTTCTGAGAGAAAACAGATGCAAAATAGGAATTTAAAAGTTCGGCCATCTCAACATCCTGTCTTACTATTTCATCATTTTGATCCTTTAAAAACCCTATAGCATCTTTGACTTTTCTTTTACTTTTGACATATCCCCAAAATCCTTTATTATTGCTTTTGACGTCTCTTGCAAGCCTCAATTCATTGTCAGCTTTAGTAATCTAATTTGTGCCCTGCAGGTTTTGCAGATAGCATTATATTCTTCTTTAGATATGCCTCCCTCTTTCCATTTTATCAACATTTCTTTCCTCCTTTTTAGCATGTGCTTAAGTACTGTGTTCATCCATCCTGGTTTCCTTAAATGCCTCCTATTCTTCCCTCTTTTCGGAATTGTTAACAATTGTGCTTTGAGAATTTCATTTTTCAAGATTTCCCATCCTTCCTGGACATTTTTGTCTTTAAGGATATCCAGCCATAATAAATAATCAACAAATAACTGCAATAAAATTGACCAAGACACCAATCCACCCAGAAATACTGGGCAATTTTCCCAAACGCCATGACTAGCTAGGCATGGCCCCCCCAAAACGCCATAGCCATTTCTCCACAGTAGCTTGGAGATCCAAATTAAAGATGTCCAAGCCAACCTCAGACAAATGACCAAATCCCTCCTATACATTCCAGGAATGACCTCCTCCAGCTCCACATGCCTAAAGGAAAAATCATTAAGTAACAACATAAATTTCTCAATATTTCGATTAACTCTCTTGCAAATCTTTTAAAAAAAGAACAAATTAGGATGAGACCAAAGAAGCCTTGGTATAATCTCTGAAAAAACAAAGCAAGAATGAAAGAACTCAGATTTTAAAATGGAGATATCCATTTTCATGAAAGCAATTAAATCGAGGGTACCAATTTTTCCAATATCGTTACCACCTAAATGGATAATAATTAGGTCTGGATAAGGCCATTTTTCTGCCAAATTACACATCTCAGGAACCAGGTTCTTCCAAAGCATACCCCACCTAGAATGCCAAAATATATTAACAGAGGAAGAAGAAAAAGAAAGGTTCTCTGTGTAAGACCTCACAATAGCTCTCCTCTCAGCCCAAAAGACATAGGAGTGTCCGATGATCCACACAGTAGCCAGACCTATGAAATGAAAAGATGTTAATAGCCGGATAAATTAGGACGAACATATAGTCTAAACCTATTAGACTCCCACCGACCAATCCTTTTTATATCATTATCTTGTAAGCCAAGCCTGGCTGCATCTGTTGCTGCTCCTATCCTGAAAGAATGGGATGAGAATTTAAAACCTTCTAAACCAATTGCTTTCAAAGATTTCTTCAGCACTGCGCCAAACTGAAAAATGGTAGCCGGCTCACCATTAGAATGCATAAAAAATGGGCCCACTCCAGCCGATCTGAGAGATGCCCAATGCTTCGCATTTGCCACTGGAGAAATTGAAGTATCCAAAATGGGGTTCAGACATAAACTGGCTCCCCTACCCAACTGATCGGTTTTTTGACTTTCTAATGAATAATAACATATATGGTTCAAAGAAAGTCACATCCTCAAAAAGCAAACCCGAGGGTAAAGATTTTTTAGAAGATACAATTTCCTCAACCCTCAAAGCTGCAAAAAATGCCAGAGTAAAAGCTGATGAAAATAAACAGGCTTCGCTAAAATTATCGCAAATAGAAAAAAGAGCTGCGCAAATTCTTTTCAGCAAATCAAGCGACATGGGGCAACGACTATCTGGCTTAAAATTCTGCCTCTTAAGACCCTTAAAAAACTGTCTAACAGGAAATGTTCAGAAATGGGGCTCACGCCATGTATTTTCAGAAAAAACTAAACCCCCTCAAAAGATTTGGCTAAAGATGAGTACGATAAACCCCAAAAAACTAAATGTTCAGCGAACGCTAAAGCAGAGTCAGGATGACACAAAAAACAAATATAATTATTCGTTGTACAAAAATTGCATCCACTGGCGCCAAGCAGCCGAATAATCTGACCAAGTTCTGTTTGCTAAAGATTGTCTAATTAAGTAAGGCACTAGACTAGAACTATGTTCCAAAGATGTGGTGGGCAGAGAGTTCCTCTGATGTCTCTGTCTGGAACTTCCTTCCGAAACAATGAACACTAACAATGACAAACAAGCTTAGCATTACAAATATCAACGGTAGGGGAAAAAATAGCTTTGATCCAAATATTAAATTCTAAGCAAAGTAGCACCAAAGGCCTAATAATCTGAGCGGCCCATTTATTCTTAGAAGACAGCGTATTAATAGCAAAAACCAAACCTTGGTTATTAGAAGAGACTATAACACGCTTGTCTCTAATAAATGGACCCCAAAAATGAACAGATACAAAGATTGCAAGTAGATCCAAAACAAAAGGACTTTTAGTCACTTTTTCTAAAACCCAGGATTCGGGCCACTTGACCGACACCAAGTGACAAGCAAAACATAGACCAAGGCCCGCAACTCCTTCTGTATAAAACGATAAATTTAGTGTCTGATGTTACAAATGGGTGTTGCCAGACAGTCATACCAAAATATTTTGTTAAAAAAGACAGCCATGTTTTTAAATCATGTTTTGCCGCTCTACCCAATCTAACGTGGGAAGCCGGTGATGAATGACCTGACGTAGCCTCATAAAGACGTCATCAAAATACACGACCAATTGGAATGATACTTAATGCAAAGTGTAATAATCCCAATAGAGATTGTAGCTCCTTCAGAGTAACCTTTTCCTTCCTCAGGAATGAATTGATCATAAAACAAAGTTTTGAAACTTTATCTTGGAGAAGAGAACAAGTCATTTTATTTGAGTCGATTAAAGGAGCCGTCTTCCTATACTTGTAATGCCCATACACTAAGTGCATGGGCTTAAAAACCTTTCCTCTGGGGGGTACACCTGAACATACTGTGTACACATTTTTGGAACGGGCATCATAAACACACTTGAAAAAAATTACTTGGCTGTTGCATAACAGAACACGACCACGCTGGTGATCTAGTGGTGGTGTCAGAAGAGACGTGGAGGATGGCCTCCAAAAAATGTTTTCCCAGTTTAAAGGAGCAGATTTCCTATAAACTGTTGAGGTGTACCCCCTTTCCAAAGGGGGGTACACCTCAACATATTGTGTAAACATTTCTGGAACGGGCATCATAAGCACCCTTGAAAAAAATTACTTGGCTTTTGCATCACGGAACACTTTCATGCTGGTGATTTAGTGGTCATGTCGAAAGAGACGTGGAGGATGGCCTCCGAAAAAATGTTTTCAAAGTTTAAAGGAGCGGGTCTCCTTTACTTGTAATGCCCATACACTAAGTGTATGGGCTGGCAAACATTTCCTCCAGGGGGGTTCACATCAACATAGTGTGATAACATTTGTTTTAAAGGGAATCAAAGCAACCCTTTTACACAATAAGTTGGCTGTTGCATCACGAACCATGGTCACCATGGTGATCTAGTGGTGGTGGTTGATGTGGATGAGGAGAAGGAGGAGGATAACACCAAATAGCTAAAATCAGGAAGCGCATACCCATGTGTGGGTGTGAAGAGGTACATGGGAATACACCTCCTAAAAAAGACACTGTATTGGAGGTTATGTTTCACTGTTATCATTCGGTGGTGTAGAGAAGTCTTTCCCAATACAGCCCTTGTTCATTTTTATAACAATCAGCCTGTCAGCATTTACAGTTGACATGCGGATGTGCTTATCAGTCATAATTCCACCAGTAGCACTAAAAACACTCTCTTACAAAACGCTAGAGGCAGGGCAGACCAGGACCTCCAAGGTGTAGTGAGCCAGTTCATGCCATGTGTCCAGCTTGGATACCCAATAATTAAAAACACAGAGGAATCATGGAGGACGTTGGTACTGTCAGCAAGGTATTCCCTCAGCATCTTCCCAAACTTTGCACTCCTTGTGAAAGTATCTCGCACCTCTGGGCTAGGGCGATGGGAGAGTCTGAGAGAACTCTCCCAGAACTTTGCCAGTGTTCCCTTTCCTCTGGTGGAATGGAGTTGTGTCTCTCTCATTTATACTCCTTGGTTGTCCAATGAACTTTGACATCTGCAGCCAGCATTTTCAGATGAGAACTTTCTTAATAGTTCCACAACAATGGCCATCTGGTACTGCAACAGTTTAGTACACCCATCTGCCTCTGGAAAAAGAGATTGAAAGTTCTCCTTGTAGTGTGGGTCTAGAAGTGTCACCAACCAGTAATGAGTGTCACCAAAAATTTTGATAATGCAATGGTCACGGGAAAGGCAGCGCAACATAAAGTCAGCCATGTGTGCCAGGCTGCTACCAGGCAAGACGTCCATGTCCTCACCAACAGTACGATTAACCATGCTGTCCTCCTCCTATTCCCTGTCCTCAGGCTATCCACGCTGAACATATGGAATGACAGCTGTGCTTGTAGTAATGTCTATAGTGCATGTAAGTAGCTCCTGTTCCTCCTCCTCTTCCTCCTCATTGTCAACCAATCCACGTTGGGATTATATGAAACAGGGCTGTGTGTAATCACTCTGTATGGTTCGTTGCTCCATCTCATAGTGCTCCGCCTGCAATGCATCCTCTTTCATTGTGAACAAAGAGCTTTTCAGAATGCAGAGAAGCGGGATAGTGATGATAATTATGGCGTTATTGACGCTCACCATCTTGGTGGAGTACTCAAAGTTTTGTAGGATGGTACATATGTCTGACATTCATGTCCACTCCTGAGGTCATATGTGTGGAGTCTGAACTGTAAAACGACTGCCTTGTTGATGCTGGTAGTCAACAACTGCCCTCTTCTGCTCACAATTCCTTTCCAATACACACAGTGTAGAGTTCCAACGTGTGGAGACTCCACACACCAGTCGGTGAGCCGGAAGCTACAAATGCTGCTGAAGCACAGCAAGGGTGGCTCAAGCTGTAGCTGACTTTCTAAAATGGGCACACAGGTGGCATACTTTGACAAACAGATCCGGCAGCTCTGAGTAGGTTTTGAGAAACTGTTGAACTATGAAGTTAATCACATGGGCCAGGCATGGTACATGTGTGAGCTTGCCTCGCCTCAGAGCTGCCACCAGGTTTTGGCCACTGTCACACATGACCATGCCTGGCTGTAGGTTCAGCCGTGTCAGCCACAGATCTGCCTGCTCTTTTAGAGCTGTCCACAACTCTAGCATTTTGCGGTTTGTCACCTAAGCATATTAGCTTCAGAACAGCCTGTTTCCACTTGGCTGAGGCAGTGCTACAGTGCTTCCAGCTTGTGACTAATGTGCTCATTTCGGGCATGGATGCTGAAGAAGAGGAGGAGGAGGAGGTCCATGAGCTGTACACTGTGGCGGCAACCTTGATTGACGTAGGGCCCGTAATTCTCAGCATCGAGAGGACGTGTTCCATTACAAGGTCTGACTGGGTCTCAGCTTCCATTATGTTAACCCAGTGTGCCGCCAGAGAGATGTACTATCCCTGCCCACAAGCACTTGTTCACATGTCCATGGTTAGGTGCAGTTTCCCAGTAACAGCATTGTTGAGAGCACAGGTAATGTTGTGGGACACGTGCTTGTGTAATGCCAGGATGGCACACCAGGAGAAATTGTGGCGCCTGGGGACTGAGTACCTTGGGATAGCCGCCATCAGGTTGCAGAAAGCTTCCATCTCCTTGAGCCTAAAAGGCAACATTTTGAGCGCAAGCAGATGAGAAATGTGTGAATTTAGTACTGTGGCCTGTGGGGCGTTGGCTGCGTATTTCCGCTTACGGTCCAATGACTGGGGTATGGACGACTGAAGGCTGAGCTGGGACAAGGACGTGGACATACTAGATGATAGTGGAAGTTGAGTGTGTGCAACGACAGGTGCAGGGCAGGAGGCATCTTTGCAGGCACCATGGACAGAGGAATGGCTTCCACGCACAGCAGCTGAAGAAGCAGTGGTGTCATCTGCAGACAGAGTTTCTGGACCCTGGGGTTTGGCCCAAAAAGTCGGGTGCTTTGTTGCCATGTGCCTAATCATGCTGCTGGTGGTTAGGCTGGTAGTTTTGCTATCTGTGCTGATGAGGGCATGGCAGATGGCGCAAATGGCGTTTTTGCGGTTATCGGCATAGTCTTTAAAAACAACAAGACTCGGGAAGACCTAACAGTTGTATTGCCAACTTCCGTTGTGTTGGTGTTTTAAGGAATGGTTGCCTGCCTTCTTTCTGTGGCCACCACACTGCTTCTTCCTTTCTGTTGGGGTACTATGCTGCCCTTCCCCTGTGTGCTGCTCTCCTCGCTCTGAATGTTATCCTGCCAGGTTGGGACAGTTACTATATCATCTACCACCTCGTCTTCCTCTTCTGCACCCTGGCCCTCCTCCTGAGTTTCTGACAATTGTGTCTCATCATCATCCGCCTCTTGTGACACGTTTCCACCTATGCCTTCATGTGTACATGGTTGCTCAAATATGTGGGCATCGCTACATGTGATCTCATCTTTCCGTGCTTCAAGTGGACTTGGCGAGAGGCCTGAATCTATAAATGGAAAAATGAACAGCTCTTCAGATTGTCCAAGTGTGGAATCAGTTGTCTCCAGGCACTTGGCATGGTGGGAGGATGGAGGATCAGGGTGATGAATATGCGGTCGAGACTCACGGCTACTCAGACTTGACCGTGTGGAAGACAGGCTGCTGGTCGTGATGGCAAAGTGACTGGAAGATCCAACCAACAACTTTTTGACACTGCTCTCGGTTCAATAGTGGTGTTCTGCGGTGCCCGAGTAATTCAGACAGGAATGTTATGATTGGGTCACCGAGGAGGAGAGCAAGACCAAGCTAAGCCACAGAAAACCAGAGAGGATGGTAACTAAGTGGATTGCAGACCCCTGATCCTATCCACACAACTAGCAGTAGCCATGGAGCGTACCTACGATGATCCTAGATGCCTCGACACAGCCGGAGAGCTAAATAAGCCTAAAGCAAGAAAGGGGAAATCTAAACTGCCCAGAGCAGATCCCAAAGGAATAGATAGCCCCCAAACATATATTTTCGGTGAGACAAGATGAAAACACAAACTCAGGTAGGAAAATAGACTGAGCAAAAGATGGGGCCCACACTAACTAGACAGGACAGGAAAGGAAAGATACTGTCTGCAATCACGCAAAAAAACCTGCAAAAAATGTCCAACACGTCTGATAGAAAAATACTGAAGTCGCATGACTTCGCCCACTATATCAGCACTCTGGTATAATCTGAAAGCAGAGCAAAAAAGAGGCCAATCTAATAAGGGACAAAAACAAACAGGCACAAGCAGTAACATATGGATGGAGATTCAGCACAGCCCCAGCCAGAGCAGGCTGATCACACAAAACTGAAATAGACAAAACCAGATCAAATGTGAACAATAGCAAAAGAACAGCTGAGCATACAGGGACTGAGCTGGAAACTAAGACCTCAGGAGGCAGGAAAAAAATCACCAGCAGGGATAGAGGGAGTCGACTGTCTTAAATCTAGTCAGAAACTACAGATCTCCAATCGTCCTCCTCATTATCAGGTGGCAAGCCTCTGTTAATCAGATCAGCTCCATTACCGCCAGTCACCACCAGAGGAAGCCCAGAAAGAGAACTCGTGACCCCTCTGTCAATACAACCAGCTCCACTACCTTCACTAGTAACCAGAGGTAGGCCAGAAAGCTAATTCAAAACAGTACCGCCCCCTTGAGGAGGTGTCAACAAACACTCATCCATGTCACCAGGCCGATCAGGATGGGCCCGGTGAAAAGCATGAACCAATCTATCGGCATGAATGTCAGAAGCAGAGACCCAAGAATTATCCTCCTTGCAATAACCCTTCCATTTGACCAAGTACTGTAGTCTCTATCTAGCCAAACGAGAATCCAATATTTTCTCTACCTCATATTCCACATTGTCTTTAACCAATACAGGGTCAGGAGGTGCCACCATAGGAACTACTGTCTCCACAAACCTCTTCAACAGAGATTTATGAAACACATTATGGATCTTAAACGTAACTGGAAGAGCTAATCGAAAAGAAGCAGGATTAAGAATCTCCAAAATCTTTTAAGGTCCAATGAATCTTGGCTTGAACTTTGGAGATGCAACCTTCATAGGAATATTCTTTGACGACAACCAAACCATATCACCCACTTTAAACCGGGGACCAATGGTACTATGCCGGTTGGAAAACCGTTGAGCTTTTTCCTGAGAGAGGGACAACTTATCCACCACTTGGTCCCAAATCTGCAGCATTCTCTCCACCATGGTGTCCACACTTGGGCAGGTCGAAGATTCCACTTGCCCTGAAGAAAATCGAGGATGAAACCCAAAGTTACAGAAAAAGGGCGACATCAAAGTGGCAGAACTAGTTCTATTGTTTAGCGCAAATTCGGCCAAGGGCAAAAATGAGACCCAGTCATCCTGATCAGCAGATATAAAACATCTCAAATAGGACTCCAAAGTCTGGTTTGTTCTCTCAGTCTTCCCATTGGTCTGAGGATGAAATGCAGAGGAGAAAGATAACTGAATTCCCAGTTTGGAACAAAAAGCTCTCAAAAATCTGGAAACAAACTGGACTCCTCTGTCCGACAAAATGTTCTCAGGAATCCTGTGCAACCGAACCACCTGTTGTAAAAACAAGGACACCAACTCTGAAGAAGAGTGACAACTTTGGGAGTGGTAAAAGATGGATCATCTTAGAAAATCTATCACAAATCACCCAGATAACAGTCATTCTCTGAGAGACAGGAAGATCGAAAATAAAATCAATTGAGATATGGGTACATGGCCTCTTGGGCACCGGCAGGGGCATCAACAACCCACTAGAACGGGAACAGGGTTTGGACCAAGAACAAGTCCCACAGGACTGCACAAAATTCCTGACATCACAAGATAAGGCAGGCCACCAAAAAGACCGACTCACCAAATCTCTGGTACCAAAAATACCTGGATGACCAGCCAACGCAGGGCAATGAATTTCAGACATTACTCTATTCCTCCACTGGTCAGGGACATACAATTTTCCCATAGGGCAACGTTCAGGTTTGTCCTCCCGAAATTCCTCCAGGGCACGTCTCAAATCCGGTGAGATGGCGGAAAGAACTACCCCCTCATTTAGAATGGTGGTAGGCTCAGTCACAATAAGAGAATCTGCAAAGAAATTCCTAGAAAGGGAGTCCGCCTTAACATTCTTAGTGCCCGGAAGAAGAGATACCACAAAATTAAAACGTGTGAAAAACAAGGTCCACCTAGTCTGTCTAGGATTCAAGCGTTTGGCTGATTCAAGATAAATCAAATTATTGTGGTCGGTGAGGACCACAACTTGATGTCTAGCTCCCTCCAACCAATGTCTCCACTCTTCAAATGCCCATTTCATGGCCAATAATTCCCGATTCCCCATTTCATAGTTGCATTCAGACGGGGAGAATTTTCGAGAAAAGAACGCACCGGGTCTTTTTGGGACAAAACTGCTCCTGCACCAATCTCAGAAGAATCTACCTCCACTTGAAATGGGAGTGAGACATCAGGTTGCCATAGAACTGGAGCAGAAGTGAATCTCTGCTTAAGCTCCTGAAATGCCGAGACTGCCTCTGGAGACCAATTCACCACATCAGCACCTTTTTTGGTCAGATCAGCCAGTGGTTTGACAATACCAGAAAAATTACTTATAAATTTACGATAGAAATTAGCAAAACCCCAAAACTTCTGGAGAGCCTTCAAAGAAGTGGGCTGAACCCAATCATAAATGGCCTGTTCCTTGGCCGGCTCCATTTCAATAGCCGATTGAGGCAAAATGAATCCCAAAAATGAAATCCTCTGTACACCAAAGAGGCACTTCGATCCCTTAACATACAGGGAATTTTCCCTCAGAATCCAGAACACAGTCTGGACATGTTCTACATGAGAATCCCAATCACTGTAAAAGATCAAAATATCTTCCAGATAAATGAACAAAAACTTATCCACAAAGTCCCGGAAAATATCGTTCACAAAAGATTGGATGACAGAAGGGGCATTAGTGAGCCCAAAAGGCATCACCAGGTACTCAAAATGTCCCTCTGGAGTATTAAACGCCGTCTTCCATTCATCCCCATGCTTAATGCGATAAGATTATATGCCCCCCTGAGGTCAAGCCTGGTAAACCAGCAGGCACTGGAAAATTAATCAGAAATCAGGGGTAACGGGTACTGATATTTAACAGTGATTTTGTTAAGGGAATGATATTCAATACAAGGCCTTAATGAACCATCTTTCTTGGCCACAAAAAAACCAGCACCTAAAGGTGAAGAGGATGGTCCAATATGACCCTTCTACAATGACTCCTTGATATAAGATCGCATAGCATCACGTTTGGGTACCGATAAGTTGAAAAGCCGACCCTTGGGAAATTTACACCCGGGCATTAACTCAATTGCACAGTCATAACTCCTATGAGGAGGCAAAGATGCAGACTTACTCTCACTAAATACATCAGAAAAATCAGCCAAACAATCAGGAATATCATGAGACTGGGGAGAGGTGGAGAAAACAGGAGTGTCACTAAGAACACACTGACAACCCCAACTCACCACAGACACAGATTTCCAATCCAAAACAGGATTGTGAGTTTGCAACCAGGGAAAACCCGGAACAATAGTATCATGCAAATTGTGCAACACCAAAAATTTACAATTTTCTTGGTGGTCCGCGGCGACCCGCATTATCACCTGGGTCCAAAACTGGGGTTTATTCTCTGCCAACGGAGTAGCATCAATACCCCTCAAAGGGATAGGAGTCCGCAGGGGTATCATCAGGAGTAGGGATTTTTGGTTCAACAGCAGATGATTGAGCGAGATAGGCAGAAATTCCCCGCACTTCAGCAGCGAGCTGCTCAACACGATCAGACAATTGCTTAATCTCCATTAAAGAAAGAAAAAAAATCCTCCTACGGCCCCAGAGAAAAAGAGGGAAAAATATGTAAAAAAAATTCTGACCCTTTTTTTTTCTACAATTCTTTCCTGCTTTTGAGAACCCTAGAATCTGCAGTTTAGGCTGGTGATTCTGTTATGATTGGGTCACCGAGGAGGAGAGCAAGACCAATCTAAGCCACAGAAAAACAGAGAGGTTGGTAACTAAGCAGATGGCAGACCCCTGATCCTATCCACACAACTAGCAGTAGCCGTGGAGCGTACCTACAATGATCCTAGATGCCTCGACACAGCAGAAGAGCTAAATAAGCCTAAAGCAAGAAAGGGGAAATCTAAACTTCCCCAGAGCAGACCCCAAAGGAATAGATAGCTCCCAAACATATATTGCCGGTGAGACAAGATGAAAACACAAACGCAGGTAGGAAAATAGACTGAGCAAATGATGGGGCCCACACTAACTAGACAGGAAAAGAAAGACACTGTCTGCAATCACGCAAAAAACCTGCAAAAAATGTCCAACACGTCTGATAGAAAAATACTGAAGTCGCACGACTTCGCCCATTATATCAGCACTCTGGTATATTCTGAAAGCAGAGCAAAAAAGAGGCCAATCTAATAAGGGACAAAAACAAACTGGCACAAGCAGTAACATATGGATGGAGATTTAGCACAGCCCCAGCCGGAGCAGGCTGACCACACAAAACTGAAATAGACAAAACCAGATCAAATGTGAACAATAGCAAAAGAACACTTAGCTGAGCATGCAGGAACTGAGCTGGAAACTAAGACCTCAGGAGGCAGGAAAAAAAATCACCAGCAGGGATAGAGGGAGTTGGCTGTCTTAAATCCAGTCAGAAACTCCAGATCTCCAATCGTCCTCCTCATTATCAGTTGGCAAGCCTCTGTTAATCAGATCAGCTCCATTACCTCCAATCACCACCAGAGGGCGACCCCTCTGTCAATACAACCAGCTCCACTACCTTCACTAGTAACCAGAGGTAGGCCAGAAAGCGAATTCACAACACAGGAATGTTGGGAAAGAACATGTGGGTGCTTGTTGTGGCACAATTTCAGCTTGCCCACGGCCTCGGCCTCTGCATGCACCATCACGTCCATTTCCCCTTCCCTTGCCACGCGCCTTGCCCATTTTAAATGGACTACAATATTTACACGTTCATTACAAATGGCTGAATTGGGGGCGAACTTATATGTGATCTGTGTGTGGGAAAACCACAGTTTAAAATATCTGGACTGTAGGTAAAACTCTTTTTTGTTTTTAGCAAACTGGTGTCAATAACTAGAGTAAAACATAGCAAAATCAGTTGAACGGATCCCTGAAATGCATCAATTTGTATCCCACAGATAGATGAGGCGTCTTACAGAGATACCACACTGTTCAATATGTGGCCTGTATTTTTTGTTTTTACCACAAAATAGTGTATGGAACTAGGGTAACAGACAGCAAAAACAGTTGAATAGAGGTCTCAAATGAAACAATTTGTAGCCCACAGATTGATGAGCAGTCAGACGGAGATACCACACTGTTCAATATGTGGCCTGTATTTTTTGTTTTACCACAAAATAGTGTATAGAACTAGAGTCATAGACAGAAAAAACAGTTGAATGGAGGCCTCAAATGCCACAATTTGTAGCCCATACATATATGAGGAGTCTAACAGAAATACCACGCTGTTCAATATGTGGCCTGTATTTTTTGTTTTTACCGCAAAATAGTGTATAGAACTAGGGTCACAGACAGCAAAAAGAGCTGAATGGAGGTCTCAAATGCCACAATTTGTAGCCCACAGATAGATGAGGAGTCAGACGGAGATACCACACTGTTCAATATGTGGCCTGTATTTTATTTTTACCACAAAATAGTGTATAGAACTATGGTCACAGACAGCAAAAACAGTTGAATGGAGTCCTCAAATGCCACAATTTGTAGCCCACAGATAGATGAGGTTTGTGACGGAGATTACACACTCTAAAATATGTTGCCTGTTTTTTTATTTTTTTACAGGAAAATAGTTTCAAGAACTAGGGTAACACACAGCCAAAACAGTTGAAAGGAGGTCTCAAATGCCACAATTTGTAGCCCATAGATAGATGAGGAGTCAGATGGAGATACCACACTGTTCAATATGTGGCCTGTATTTTTTGTTATTTTTACCACAAAATAGTGTATAGAACTATGGTCACAGACAGCAAAAACAGGATGAAGCATAAAAGGGACCAGGTGCACTACCATACACATATAAAAATTAGGGAGGTGCAAAACCAGTAGTAAAAACGTATGAAAATCAAGGGGAAGTGAAAATTACTATGGTAAAGTATGCACACTACACCAAAAGAGATGAAAAACATGTATAAACTTTATTGGCACGCAATAGAAAAAGTGGCATTAAAAAAAAAGTAAAAACATGTAGCTATACCCACTCATGGTCACCTGCAGAAAATGTATAATATAAACATGGTATACATGATACACATTGCACAATATGAGAAATAAACCCTGCCAAAATATGGCTCATGAGGGATAGAACCCAGGATACCAGGATCTATGAAAGTGAAGGTCAAATGGTATATAGAGGTAAAATTAAGCCCCTATTGGTCAAACAATCAGTAGATTTGGTTTCCAGTACCATCTCTATGCTGATGACACCCAATTATACGCTTCTTCTCCTGACATCACGCCAGCCTTTCTAGAAAACACCGGCGATTGTCTAAACGCTGTGTCTAACATCATGTCCTCACTATATCTGAAACTGAACCTGTCAAAGACTGAACTCCTGGTGTTTCCTCCCTCTACTAATATACCTATACCCAACATTGCTATTTCTGTGTGTGGTTCCACTATTACTCCCCAGCAACAGGCCCGCTGTCTTGGGGTCATACTTGATTCTGAGCTTTCCTTTGCCCCCCACATTCAATCACTGGCTCGCTCTTGTCATCTGCACCTCAAAAACATTTCTAGAATTCGACCTTTTCTTACTTTTGACTCTGCAAAAACTCTTACTGTTTCTCTTATTCATTCTCGTCTGGACTATTGTAACTCTCTTCTAATCGGTCTCCCTCTTACCAAACTCTCCCCTCTCCAATCTGTCTTGAATGCTGCAGCCAGGATCATATTCCTCACCAATCGTTACACTGATGCCTCTACCTTGTGCCAGTCATTACACTGGCTACCCATCCACTCCAGAATTCAGTATAAACTTATTACCCTCACCCACAAAGCCCTCCATGGCTCAGCACCACCCTACATCTCCTCCCTTGTTTCAGTATACCACCCTACCCGCGCCCTCCGTTCTGCTGATGACCTGAGGTTAGCATCCTCAATAGTCAGAACCTCCCACTCCCGTCTCCAAGACTTTACATGTGCTGCGCCAATTCTTTGGAATGTACTTCCCAAGTCAATACGATTAGTCCCCAATCCCCAAAATTTTAAGTGTCCCCTGAAAACACATTTATTCAGACTGGCCTATCGCCTCAACACATTAACCTAATCTATCCCTGTGTGGCACAGCCAAAAGTTTTACCATAACCAGATTTCCCGCATCATGTTCCCACATGCTTTATGCATCCATTAGCCCTCTGTGTCTGTACTGTTACACACTTAACATTATGGCTGGTCCATACAATCAGGGCAACTGTTACCACCCACCTTTCGTGTCTACCTCTTTCCTCATAGACTGTAAGCTTGCGAGCAGGGCCCTCTTTCCTCTTGGTATTTGTTATAATCTACTGTATGTGATTATTGTTATGCTGTAATGTCTATTGTCTGTACAAATCCCCTCTGAAATGTAAAGTTCTGCGGAATATGTCGGCGCTATAAAAATAAAATTTATTATTATTATATTATTATTATTAAGCTAAAACCTCATGAACACTCCAAAACCTAAGGCCTGAAAAGCCCATGCCAAAAATATAGCACAGGGGACTGCTGCAATTGAAGATAAGTAGAAATCACAAACTGGGGCTAAAATAAACAACCAATGCAAAACTGTATATCTGAATAAATACAATAAATGCAATTAACCAGTATCCAAAGAGACAGCCCAATCATCAGTAAAAGTGTTGTGGAAATGTTACCAGGGTAAGATCATGCGTGCAAGAGAGTCCAAGTAAGCAGGGACATGAGCGGAAGTCCAGGAACATGGCCCCACGCGTACCACCGTAGCATATACTGCTTAGTCAGAGGAAGTGCCGCGATTGTGGCCAGCTGAGCATAAATACCTGAAAAAACATGTTTAATAGCATGCCGGTGTGGACCGGTGATCAGGAGGCAAAAGCGGAAGTAAGCAGAGGAATCCTATGCATACGGGCCGACGTCTCACCCCAAAAATGAATGTTCACATGCGCGAAGTGGAACGCATTGTGCGCTCGAAGGAGCGCAAATAGGACACGTGGAAGCAATATAACGCATGCGCAGCTCCCAGGAGACTAGAACGAGCGAGCTATACAGCGATTGGAGCCAAAGAAGCATACACCAAGACAATGACCTAGTGGTATGATGAAAAAAGGGGAAAAATGTGTAATTGTAATGTCAAAGTGTGTGGATAAGAGTACCTGGATGGATTGAAAACGAATGCAAAAAATCCCAAAAATGGATAAAGATAATAAAGAGGGGCAGACAAAATGAAAATAATAATATTGAAAAAAAATTACAAATATTAAGTAAGCAAAAAATAATATATAAATGATAAATAAAATGTGAAAAAATAGAAAGAAAAAGAAAAGAAATATAAAAAGAAAAAATGTGTCTCTGATGAAATGATGAAGAGTGGAAGAATAAACAATAAGAGGAAAAATAAATGATAATAAACAATTTTTTTATATAGTAAAAAATGAAAAAATAAAAAAATGAAATAGTAATAAATTAAATAACAACATGACTGAATATAATATGCAAATGAATATTAACCAAACATAAAATATAAAGAATAAGTAATTTTTCTAAAGTTATACATAATGAAAATAACAAAGTTAAAAATATGTCCCTTACCCCTATATAGGGGAAAGGAGAACAAATGAACTTGACTGTAAAGCATGAAGTCCTATATCCAACGATTGAAGAAGCCCAAAATGATAAATGGAAGGCATATGGAAAACAGGCCAAAGGAGCTTGCCAACAAAGGCTATCTAGAGATCGCCCCCCATAGTAAAGCATGGAAAAGGATGTTTATTCATATGTAAAGGGTTCTACTAATGAACTCCCAAGCGCATGGAAAGATCTACAAAACCTCATGAGCCATAAATTAAGATAAAAAGAGCCCCATAATACCAGGTTAATAGGCAATGTTGTGCTACAGATATTGGATCAAAATCCATTGAACCAGGGCAGAAGAGAGGCATCCACACAAAATATATACAAATGGCCATTGGGAAACACACAACTACAAAAACAATGGCAAAAGGGACTTTTGGGACAAGACTAATATGACCAAAATATCCTGAGGATGATTCAACAAGAATTGAGGTTATCTGGGCCAAGCCCAAAAATAAGCTAGAAGTCCAAAGGATGATGTCCGATAAGAAAGAAATTGATACAGGTAAGAGTCATATACTTGGATAAACCAGTTGCTAGATGACCGAAGCTTGACATAGGTAAGAGTATTATAATTTGGTAAGCCAGTTGCTGGATGACTGCATATCCAACAGAATGCCATCCATATACAGAAATGTTGAGGTAAGGTAAAAATTCGGCTAATGCCAAAATTAACCCAGAAATCCAATAAATAACAACTCTTCGTTGAGACCTGTAGGAGTAGTGGAGCCAAGATTAAAAATCCAGCGAGTCTCAGATTGTAACAAAAGTTTTTCAGGGCAATCCCCTCTATAATAAACCATAATCTTCACCAGTCCCACCACCCGTGTATTGGCAATCTTATCTGAGTGATGGGCAAGGAAGTGAGCCGCCACCAAAGTCAAAGTCTTGCCCTTCAATTGGTCAGAGGAGGCCAAATTGATGGTGGAAAAATGATTCTGGATTCTTCGTCGCAGCTCCTGGGATGTTTGGCCTACATAGACATGTTGACAAGGACAAATTAAGAAATAAATTACGCAACTGGTTTTGCAATAAACATAAGTTTTCAGATTATGTCTTGTACGTTCACTTGTATTAGTGAATGTGCAGGTGTCTTTTATACTGATAACAAGTTCAAACAGGTGCCATTACTACAGGTAATGAGTGGAGGCAGAGGAGCCTCTTAAAGAAGACATTACAGGTCTGTGAGAGCCAGAAATCTTGCATGTTTTTAGGTGACCAAATACGTATTTTCCTCTATAATTTGAAAAATAAATCTTGCCAAATCAGACAAGGTGATTTTTGGATTTGTTTTCTCATTTTTTCTCTCATAGTTGTGGTCTACCTATGATGCCAATTACAGGCCTCTCTCATCTTTTTAAGTGGGAGAACTTGCACAATTGGTGGCTGACTAAATACTTTTTTTCCTCACTGTAATCCTGGAAATGCTCTTTGCTCGGGTGAGTAACGAGAATTACTGAGTATGCTCACTCATCACTAGAGGGTACATCATGGGTGAGTGGGTGGAAAAAATTGTGTGAGGGTGTAATATAGAGACTGGGTAGTATGGTGGCAGTATTGAGAGGTGGCAGCAAGGGGTCAGTTGATGCCACAGTATGGAGAAGACAATATGCAGAGAGGAGTTGTGAGGAAGGGGTACAGTATAGAAACTGGCAGCATATGGGATACACAGTGTGAGGGGAAACTGTGAAAATGAGCCGAAGTTGGAAAAGAAAGCACAGTGTGGAGGCAATTCTCTATAACAGAGACAGGGTGGAGGTAATATTTTTGTAGGGAGCACAGTGAGGGGCAATTATCAGGCTTACAATGTAGAGCAGATAATTTTATTCCGGAGCATTATAATTGCACTGTTATTTTTAAGGGCACTGTGTCAGGATGTGCTACGTAAGAGAAAATAGAGGTCTATAGACACAAAATGTGAATGTGAAAAGTCATCTATGAAGTGACCCAGTCCAGAGTGTGTCTGTCCCTTTAAGTAATACTGAATTGTGAGTAGGTTCTGTACACTACTGCTCACTCTCTAACTGGCCCTCTACATTATTTGTGAGCTGTAATTCTCCATATCTAGTCACCTTCATTTTAGATGCAATGCATTTCTCGTTTGCTGTGTTGTGTCACCATCTAATGACTAAATTATTGTTTTGTATGGATCTAAGATGTGAATTCGGTCTCATATTGGCCAGCTCCTAGTCACATGGTGAATAGGAGGAGCTGTTTTTCCAGGCAAGTCTAGAATGTTCTTTAGTTTGAGGGATGCCTTCAGAGAGAGCAGAACACACGTGGAGAAGGTTTTTACCTCAAGATCTCCTGCAGGCATAAAAGCCTAAATTCCCTGTAACCTGTACAGACATCATTCTATTTCTGACAGGATTCACCACATGTAAAGTATTGCTGACAGGATTCACCACATTTAAAGTATTGCCAACAGGATTCACCACATCTAAAGAATTGCTGACAGGATTCACCACATCTAAAGTCTTTATGACAGGATTCACCACAGTGAACTGTAATTGCCGTGGACTACCCATGAGAGACTGTTCCTTATTTGTTCCAAGTTAAAATTCCCGTTCCTGCTGAAGTAAAAGCAACGGTTATCCCAGAGACCGGTGTGTGTCATAATTCCTTCGGCTGCGGACACCGTGTGGGGGTGGATAGCAGGGAACGTTCGGCCTGGTCATTGCATCATGACATGTGGACGAGATAGAGAAGAAAAGAAAGAACATGACTCCAATAAGAGATGTCAACTATAAGGTACCTGGTTGTAAATGTTTATTTGTGATACTGACTACATCTCATAAACATTGTGGTTCCTGTATTGTCCGTAGTCTGATGATGACTGGTAACAACAACTTCCAGTATTTTATTTCCATTGTTATGGAGGTACTGCAATTTTCATGCAATATAATTGAATATGGGTTTGACCTCACATTGTTGTTGATTGCTGTGCAAAGCTTGGTTATTACTTATGCTCAAATGCTGGTACTGGTGATATATTTATGCACTGATGGTGATTCATGTGATGTATTCCTGTTCTTATTGTGCATCTAGTGATGTTATATTCCTGTACTAATGGCAGTTTTGGTGATGATTTCCTGTACTATTATTGGCTTCTATACTGTAAGAATGTAGCAATCCATAACTTGTCAAATGACATGATACATGACTACATTAGTTAGGTATTGTGCCATCTGATAAGTTAAATATTATGACTTCTGCATGTATGTTTGGAGCGCTAATTATAAAATTGAACCTAACTGTGCATTACATTCTCACTGTCACAATGTGCCTTGCTTGCTGTTTCCAGCGATTAAAAGATGAGCACTCAAATGTGACTTTCATACTTATGCTCATGCAAGCCCCCCCTTGAGGATACAAGGGGGGTCTCATGAGAACACAGACCCCTATTAAAAATGTTTTTTATGTGGTCAGTAGATAATATGTAGTGAAAATACTGCTGGAAGTCTAAAAGGGTTAATGCTGGCTTTAGTAAGCTGTGTGGTGCATGAGCAGGTTCAAACCAGTTTGTTTCCAGTTGGTCTCCCGCTTTTTCCTGGACTCCTTATTGGCAGATATGAAAAAGTACGGGAAGAATTTATTGTATAAATAACAACTGATTCAACGGTTTTGTCATTCCTGTCAAAAAGAAAGAAGCTTGAAGAACAGCTGATGGAGCCGTTATTACAACAGCTAATCCAGCGGGCCCAAGGGGATGACGGAATGGAATGGATACAGCGCTGTTTGGCTATACAACCTGCTATGAAGCTTACCTCTGTCCCTGAGGTTTTATCAGCGCCTGTTCCTCATCCTCCATTGTCCCCTGGCATTTCCTCAGAACCCCCTGCTGGCGTGCAGCCTAGCCATTCTTCAAGGAGAAGCTGCCGAGCCCGTGTCACTTATTCTCCTCCCTCAGCTGCTTCCAGGAGTGAAGGCAGTCAGCCAGACGTGAGTCAGCGGGACCGGAGATCGGCAGGCCGGAAATCTCACAGTCCTCCGTGACATTCCCGGCGAAGTGATGTGTCGGAACGACCATCGTCATCTCTGCCCACCGGTGACGCGGCACTGGGGCCAGTGAGAGTGGCTGCTGAAGCGGCAGAGGCTGGCAGTGGTCCTCACAGCTCATCTAGCTGCTGCGGTCTTACAAGCACCGTGGCGGCCCAGGGATTGCCGGCGGCATCATGCCCCTTGCCGTCCACCGAGATATCATCGCGGTCAAGATCCGACTTTGCAGCAGCAAGGTCCTGGAGAGCCGGGTCCCCAGATTCCATCCAAGATGAAGATCCTGACATTTTTGTGCAGCCACGCTCGCCCATTGTTATGGGCTTGAGCGCTGGTGGTACCGTCAGCCAGGAGCATCCATCACAACGTCGCAGTGAGAATAATGATGTCCCATTGTCTATCTCCCATTTTAATTTAAAGTCATTAATTAAGGACTTTTTTATGAGTATTTAAACTGTGCCGACTCTGCTTTATTGCCCAGGTCTGCTTCTTCAGCAGTTAATTTTTGCAGCGGCAGTCTTATTGTAAATCCTGGGCTGCCTGAAATTCACCTGAAAGAGTCACTGAATTGTGAATTGTCTCCGTTAGGTTTTCATTTAAGCTCCTCCAGCTTATTTGGAACAGAGAATATGGAGATCTGTTTTCCCTTTTACCATCTGCCAAGGAATAGCCAGGTAGACATGATAAAAAAGATGAAGCCGATGATAAAAAGAAAGCTAATGTAAAATCCTTTAATAATTGGCTTCAGGCATTTTCAATCTATGCGGCTGTCCTTGGCGAAAAATTTCCTTACTTATGTTCTGGCATTTTTCAACACATTGATATTATATTAGAAGCATACTGCAATTTTGGAGGTATGGCTTGGCTTCATTATGATGAAGCATTTCGCCAAAAGATTGCCATGTACCCTAATTTAGCTTGGGGTTCTAAAGATGTGGGTTTATGATTATACTTAATGTTGCCTCAAAGATTTTCTTCCCCAAGACAGGGCGTGAGTGTTCCTGTAAAATAGGGCATCTGTTTTGCATTTAACGAATCTTCCTGCAAGTGGTCTTTTAATTGTCGATTTCAGCATGAATGCTCCTTTTGTGCAGGAGCCCACCCCATGTCAAAGTGTTTCAGAAAGCAAATCCAATCTAGTCAACAAGGGGTTAACAAAGAATCTGTTTCAAAAAGCTCTGACACCAGTGACTTTGGAAAACATGATCTCATGGCTAGAAATTTACCCAGATCAGGAGAGCAGCTCCCTCCTTTATGAATGTTTTAAATTCGGATTTTTTGTGCCCCCATTTAAGGGCATAGGGTGTACGGTGGTAACAAATCTTTCCTCAGTGCATGAATTTCCTCTTATTGCTAATGAAAAAATTGTGAAAGAATTGGAAGCGGGTAGGATTTCCGGCCCTTTTGATGTTCCCCCTTTTCAGGACTTTAGGGTTTCCCCCCTAGGGGTTGTACCCAAGAAAGAGCAAGGCTCATTGAGGCTTATACATCATTTATCATCGTTTATCTTATCCTTTAGGATCGTCCTTTAATGATGATATAAGCAAAGATGTTTGCTCAGTTAAGTACACGTCTTTTAGACGTTGCATTAGAATTTTTGCAAAAATTCGGTAAAAATTCATTAATGGCCAAGTCAGGTATTAAATCTGCCTTTCGTCTTTTGCCAGTTAATCCAGTTGGCTTTAATTCTTTGGGTTTTATTTTTGAAGGAAAATACTTTTTTGACAGATGCCTTCCCATGGGGTTTTCATTGTCATGTTTTTATTTTGAGCAATTTTCTTCTTTTTTGCAATGGGTAGTTGAAGCTGCCAGTATAGGGGGTTGCGTTTTGCATTATTTGGATGACTTCCTGTTTATTGGCACTAGTGATTCTGACATTTGTGCATTATTATTGCAAAGGTTTTTACAGATTTGTCATCATTTTGGGGTTCCTGTGGCTGATGAGAAAACGGTAATGCTTCAATTGAATTTTTAGGCATTTTAAACTGGGAAAACCTTTTTTAGAGGCCATCCTCCACTTCATGTCAGACACCACCACTAGCTCATAAGGGTCATCGTGTTTCATGATGCAACAGCCACTATACTTTTTTGCAAGGGTGAGTATGATGGCCGTAAAAAAATATTTACACAGTACATTGATGTGTACCCCCCAGAGGAAAATGTTTTTCAGCCCATGCACTTAGTGCATGGGCATTACAAGTATAGGAGACCAGCTCTCCTAAAGTGGGAAAGCATTTTTTGGAGGCCATCCTCCACGTATCTTCTGACACCACCACTAGATCACCAGCGTGAAAGTGTTCTGTGATGCAACATCCAAGTAATTTTTTTCAAGTGTGTTTATGATGCCTGTTTCAAAAATGTTTACACAGTATGTTGAGGTGTTCCCCCCAGTGGAAAAGGTTTTTGAGGTCATGCACTTAGGGTATGTGCACACGCTGCGGATTTGGCCTCTGCGGATCAGCAACAGTTCCGCCGACAGTGTACAGTACCATGTAAGTCTATGAGATTTACAATTCGCAGTGCACATGCTGCGGTTTTTTCACTGCAGAAAAGCTGTGGTTTTAAATCCGCAGAAAGAATTGATATATCAATTCTTTCTGCGGATTTGGTTGCGGTTTGCCACCTATTTCATTGTCCAGGTGTCAAACCGCAGGGGAAAACCACTGGCCAATCTGCAGGTAAAACCGCAGGTCAATTTGCCTGCGGTTTTACCTGCGGATCTGCATGGAAAAATCTGCTGGTGAATCCGCAGCGTGTGCACATAGCCTAAGGCTATGTGCTCAAGTTGCGGATTCTGCGGCGGATCCGCAGTGTTTCAGGCTCTGCGGGTCCGCAGCAGATTTAGCTGCATTGTACAGTACCACTGTATTCAATGGTAAACTGAAAAACGCTGTGCACATGCTGCTGATTTTTCCATGCGGATTTGCTGCGGGTTCAAATCCGCAGCATGTCAATTCTTTGTGCGAAATCTGAAGCAGTTTCACACCTTCTCCATTGTAGAGGTGTGAAATCGCAGGCTAATCCGCAGGTAAACCGCAGGTCTTTTGACCTGCAGATTTACCTGTGGATTTTCCCAAATCCGCACGGACAAATCCGCAGCACCTAAAACTACGTGTGCATATAGCCTAAGTGTCAGCCCATACCACATTACAAGTATAGGAGACCCACTCCCTTAAACTGAGAAAACATTTTTCCAAGACCATCCTTCAAATTTCTTCCTTGGGGGATTGGAGTGCATGCAAATTTTGGGCATACCTTGTATTCACGTAATGGGCAAACTTTAGTTGACTTAAAAAAATCAGAATAATGTGAACTTTGGTTTCATGTGGCCATCCATTACGTGGGTTCAAAGGCTTATTGTGGTGCATGTAACCTTGGTGGAGGGCGGGCCTTGCATTCAATGCAAGGGTAAACAGTATGGGAGTGCCAAATGAATACTGGGAACTTTGGTTTCATGCGACCATCCAGTACGTGGATTCAAAGGTTTATTGAGGTGCATGTAACCTTGGTTCAGGGCAGGGTTTGCATTCAATGCATAAAGAAACATTATGGGAGTACCAAATGAATAATATGAACTTGGTTTTCCTGTGGCCATCCAGTATATGGGTTCAAAGGCTTATTGGGGTGCGTGTGGCCATCCAGTACGTGGGTTCAAAGGCTTATTGAGGTGCGTGTTACTTTGGTGTAAGACAGGCCTTGCATTTAATGTATAGGCAAACAGTATGGGAGTACAAAATGAATACTGGGAACTTTGGTTTCATGTGGGTTCAAAGGCTTCACTGAATAAGCAAACAGTATAGGATTACCAAATGTATTATGTGAACTTGGTTTTTTCTGTGTCCATCCAGTACGTGCGTTCAAAAGCTTATTGGGGTGGGTGTAGCTTTGGGTCAGGACAGGCCTTCCATTCAATGCATAAGCAAACAGTATGGAAGTACCAAATTAATTCTTGCAACTTTTGTTGCATGTGGTCATCCATGACGTTTGTTCAATGGGTTGTTGGTGTGCGTCCAAATTTTGGGCAGTCCTGCCAATCACTGCAAATGCAATAACATTATAAGGGACATACTGTATAATATTGGAAAAATAAGGCATAGCCGACTTATGGCTCTCTAAGAAAAGTGAGGGCCGACTGCTGGCCCTATAAAAATAGACTATGTGATTTTCAGAGTCCCTCCTTCATAAATGAAACAGGATGTGTCTGATGATGAGTCACACCCCACATGGCCAAATAAGGTTGTGAAATGTTAAAATGACATTTCCTCGTGAATTCATTTGTCTTGGTTGAAAGCAGTAGGAAAGTTGAAAAACGCATCAAAAATGCTACGTGTGAACATAGCCCAAGTGTTGGAGAAACATTTTTGTTTTGGGTTATTTATTTTGCCTTACATACAAATCATTACCCTGGAAAGGATGTTCGTTAACATATTTCCCAGGAAAATCCATTTTGGTTTCGTTTTTGTATGTTTTGTTGTGCGCCTGTAAAAGAGGTGTAATACTCTGACAACATTGTTCACAGATGTGACATGGGAGTCAAAAATGCTTCCAGGGGTATTCCCCATGATGTTCCCATGTCATTTGAACACTGTTCCTATTGATTTCAGATGTTTTTAGACCCTAAAAGGACACCCGTGGGGATGGCAGCAAAAATGCTCGGTTTTCCCATAGATTTACATTATGCTCATTGTTCGGGTCGAGCACCCAAGCATTCCAATTTGCTCAACCCGAGCAACAAGCACCTGAGCATTTTAGTGCTCACCCATCCCTAGTCCCCTCACACATTTTCCTCCCATACTGTTCACTCACATATTTCTCCTGTGATTCTGTCTCCTCACATATTACAAGTCCCACTTCCCATATTGTCTCTTTACAAATTCCAACCCCCTACTTATACTGTCTTCTCAAACACTACCAGACCCTCCTGCATGCCTATACTTTCTCCTTACACATTCCACTCTCCTATGGCCCATACTGTCTCTACTGTTGTGAGTTCATTTTTCCCTCCATCACTGAGGCCTGGTGAACTCCCTATTCTAGTGAAGGAAGGTAGTGAGCCTGATTATCAGGCACCTGGGACTAATGAAGACGATTGGCTGAGTGGAGTCACTGACTGGATTTAAGGCAGCCTACGCCCTTTCTGCCCTGTGGGTGATTCTCTTGGACTCTTGGACACCAGTCTGATTCCTGCTCTCCTAAAGCTAAGTTTTCTGTTTTGCCTTTTTGCATCTAAGATTTGTTTTTCTTGCTTTTTGGATTCTGCCACTCCCTGCTGGAGTGTGCAGTGTTCCGTGAGCTCTGTCTTCTGAAAGTACCTGAGTGCTGATTTAGTTTTTGAAGCTTAGTTGCTTCAGGGCCATTTTTATATCAGCATGTTGGCTTTTGTCTCTGATAGGGTCTTGGCAGATTGCAGACAGCAGCCTTCCTATCCGTTCCTATCTAGGTAGTTTTTGGGCCCCGTCTTTGCTCAGCCTGTCTTTCTGTCTGTGTAAGTGTTTTCATCTTGCTTCACCGTCATTATATGTGGGGGGCTGCCTATTGCTTTGGGGTCTGCTCTGGGGCAGTTAGATTTCCCCTTTCCTTCTTTAGGCCTATGTATCTCTCCGGCTGTGATCGAGGAGTCTAGGTCATCGTAGGAACCCCCCACGGCTACTGCTAGTTGTGTTGATAGGTTCAGGGGTCTGCAATCTGATAGTTGCCAACTTCTCTGGTTTTCAGGACTTAGCTAGCATTTCTGTTTTTGCCTCAATCATGTACTTGTGTACCACAGTTGTGAGTATACCCGAATGATGGGAGCAGGAATTTTACAACTTCTTTTAGATAACTATTTTGTTGAAAGCCAGCCAGGAGAATTGCTGAATTCCACTCTGGGGGTGACAAAAAGAAGCTGCCCAGAGACATCTCGGAATGACACATGAGTTGGGCCGATGGCACACCTTATGCTGGATGCAACCATTGCTGGCTGCCATATTTTTTTTTAAATTTATATAGTAATATTTTTCTCCACAAAATTAAAATGAATAAGTCAGTAGACAAAACAACGTTTTTTCTTGTTAATATTCCCCATTGGAATCTTTTAAAGGGTGTGATGGGATATTGAATTGTTAGATTGCAAATACACATCTTATTTTTTTTAATTTGCTATTGAAACTGTGCTATTAACAAAACAAAAGCAACTGCATAAATAGATACACAATCAGCATTCAAAGGAAATACATCTAATGCAGGGATAATTCCTGATTATTAAAAAATAAAATGATAACAGCAGCATGAAAGTGTATGTTCAGGCTTGTTGCCATCCAGAAATAAATATACTTCAAATATCAGTTATCTAGATTTAGATTAGACGTCTAAAAATATGCAGTGCTAAAACAGAGATGTTGAAAATAAATAATAAGCAGGCAATCTGTTCAGCTACAGAGAGTTAGATTTCAAGATTCAAAATAAAACATTAATTATTTATGTATCTAACAAACTAAAATGTATAAATATCCCCAGCCATTTTCATCAAAATAATTGCACATTTTAAACCATTGAAGATGAATACGTATACTTTGTAGATTAAATACATATTTTATTTTTTATCTGCTTTTATTTAGAATAATTGATTTTGAATGATTATTTAATTATGAAAACATTATTTTTTTTTCTTCTATTCGTATGTAAATGTTGACAAATTAATATGAATCATTTTAGATGGTAATGGAAAAATGTGTTAGGGCTCTGTTAGCTTGTGCTCAAGCTCTGAATTCATACCGCATATAGATTATAGGCCTTTCTTTATGTTCATTTTCCTTCTATTTCATACGGAAAAGTACACTTTTTTTGTAGAGTTATTAAAATAACAAAAAATTGAGAAAATATTTCAATTTTTTTTTGCTTCATAAAGGAACCTGAAGTCTGCACAACTCATGAAGCACAATTTTAACCCCTTTCCGACATCGGGCACAATAGTATGTCGATGCTGGACTCCCTCGCTTTGATGTGGGCTGCGGCAGTGAGTCCACATCTTTCCCAGAACATGTCAGCTATCTTGAACTGCTGACATGCGCCCGTAACAGCTGTGAGCGGAATCGCGATCCAACCGTGACTATTGACCCATTAAATGCTGCTGTCAAGCTCAGCGGCATTTAACATACGCTTCTGGCAATTGCGCCAGAAATCCGCCCACCGGTGACCCCGTCACGTGATCGCGGTTTACCGGTGGTTTGGCATGACAACAAGAGGTCTCCTGGAGATCTCTATGGTAGTTACTGCCGGATTGCTGTGAGTGCCGCTCGGTGGTCGGCGCTCATAGTAAGTGAATAATTCACCTACATATAGGCGAACTGATACAAAGAAACTCCAAAGATACATGCTTCAAATAAAGACACCAGAGTGCCGAATATTCCCATAAGTATTAATGCAAAAAAGACTCATGAACATATGGAAAAACAGAGAAAAATTGAGTCACCAATTGCTGCATAAATAGACACAGTTTTATTAATTACAAAAGGACATATACATTGGGACAAGACAAACTTCATAAAATAGTCACATAATGAGTGCAAAATGACGGGAGAATAATGACCATTACCGGGAAAAGAAAGGCCGGTATAGCCCTACTTTCAGTAACCCATGGGTAGAGGCATGCTGAGGCTTTTCAGACTGCCAGATGGATAGGCGACATGTAACCAGAAATGACAGGTAGTAATGAACGTGTAAGGGGATAGGCACCCTGCCATACCAATTATATATCGACCACCAGAAGGCAAAGAAAAGCCAGGCTCAGCACACAAATGTACAGCTAGTAGCCACCGAAGGGGCACACAAAATAACATATGAAGTGGGGCAGAAAAAGCCTCTATATAATAAAGCAATGTTGGAAAATTCCCTGGTAAAAAAGAGGCTTGACAGCACCACCCTCAGAAAAATCATGAAACAACAATAGCCAAAGAATAAATTACCCATTGTAGAGGATGTAGGCGAACACCGGCCACCTCGGCATACATTTCACGCAGGTGATATTTGCTTCTTCAGAGGGAGTGGCTAATAAGGGGCTAGGTGTCTCTTAAGTATAGAAGGACCTGCAGTCACATGACCTAAAAGACCCTATGGAAAGAAAGAAAAATAAAAGGGAAAAAGAAAGAAAAACGGCACCTGTGCAATGAGTCCGAGGCATCGCGTTGTGCCAACAGGAAATAGGCAGGCACGTGAAAAACAGGCCAAAGGGCCGTGGCAACACATGCGCCGTGCGCCCCAGGCAACATGTCCCTGGCAACCAAACACCACAATGGAGCGGACCCACGTGATTAGCCAGCACCCACCCATCAACGCGGTCCGACCACATGTGGAGGAAGGGAGAGCGGGAGTGAGCCCAGGTGACAAGCGCAAAGCACAGGTGTGTAAAAAGAGAGAGAGGGGCTGCTTATAGCGCAAAAGCGCATAGGAAACTAAAAGAGTACATGACACAAACCACCAGGGGGAATGCGGTAAAATGCTCTGCCAAAAAATGGTGCCTAGGGATGGGCGAATCTACTCGTTAGGACTCGTTACTCTGCGAGTAGTAGGGGACTTGCAGGAGTCGGTACTCTGCGAGTTTCCAAGCGATTACTCGCACAGTAACGAGTCCAATACAAATCAATGGCAATCCTAGTTTTTTCAGAGTTTAATACAAGCAGTCCTAGTTTCTTAGCGATTTTGTGTCCCCCTGCTGACACAAAATCGCTAAGAAACTAGAATTGCTTGTATTAAACTCTGAAAAAAAAAAAATAGGAGTCTTAGGCCTCTCTCTCTCTCTCTCTCTCTCTCTCTCTCCCCCCAGCACAGGAATCGCTGCAATACTCGCATCCCCATTCATTAACATTGGACTCGCTAGACTTGCAACGAATAGCGAGTTTCCGACTCGGACTCGTTACAGTCTAGCGATTCCGAGTATTTCAGGATTCGCCCATCCCTAAATTGGTGCCCCTACAAAAAGAGCCCCAATAAGGACAGGTGAAATCCTGCTAAAAATGCATTTGTCAACCAAGTGAATGCCCAAAGAAACATCCTCAAAAAGCATACATAGATGCACAGATACAAAAATGGTATGTCTAATCCATATTAATATCGTATATAACCATACTAAGAAACAATTTTGGACACGCATATTGTTAAATAGCCGTGCAGGGATATAGTTTTGGACATACATCATGCTGAATTAACCATCACAGAAAAAAGCTACTACACATAAATAAATCAATTAATAAATATTCATTTTTAGGTGGAATTCAAATACAACAATTGTTTTCCTTTACATACATTTTTTTTTAGGAGATTCACTACATGGTCTAGTAGCTTGTGCAATGCACAGCCGACTTCGGTGTTTGAAAGTCTCGATCTACAGGTTCTTGTCCAATTTTTTTCCTTTCATAGAATAGATTAACAGTTTATTCATTTAACCAATTGATTTAGTTCTTTTTAGCCCGATATTCTGGGAATATATATTGATATGTTAATAAGAAGTTATTTTGCAATGTATAATATAAATTCTGTGCCGACAAAGGTTTGCTAGCTGTCTGTTAACTATGAACCCTGACACCACACGTCAGCTGACTATTTGGCGCCATTTTTTTAATTCTGTATGTATTTAACCCCTTTCTGACATCAGACGTACTATCCGTTCATGGGACCCGGGCCTCTATGCCCATGGACTGGATAGTACGTCTAGCGCGATCAGCGGCACTCACAGGGTGACCGCCTCTGATCGCGGCCGGGTGTTAGCTGGTTATCACAGCTGATACCTGGCACTATGTGTCAGGGGCAGTCACAGACTGCCCCTGACACGTTAACCCCTGGCACACTGTGATCAAACACGATCGCAGTGTACCGGGTGTTTAGGCAAGCATCGACAGGGAGAGGGCTCCCTCCGTGCTTCCCTGAGACCCCCGCAGCAGCGCAATGTGCAGCGATACTGCGGGAGCCTCCTTCCCTGCAGGTCCCCGAATCCAAAATGGCAGCGGGGACCTTCGGGGGCCTGCAGGGAGGCGGCTTCCTCATGCCTGCACAGCTCCAGCATGAGGAAGCCTGCAGCACTGCCTATGACAGATCGCTGATCTGTCACAGCGATCTATAATGTGACAGATCAGCGATCTGTCACATGACAGTGATGTCCCCCTGGGACAATGTAATTAAGTTAAAAAAAAGTGTAAAAATAATTTATAAAAAAAAAAATTTAAAAAAAAATATTCCCTAATAATTCATTTTTTGGAAATAAAAAAAAACAATAAAAGTGCACATTTTTAGTATCGTCACGTCCATAACTACCTGCCCTATAATACTGTCCCATTAGTTAACCCCTTTAGCGGACCCCTTAAAAAATAAAAATAAAAAAAAACAAAGCAAAAAATAATGCTTTATTGTCATACCACCGAACAAAAAGTGCAATAACGTGCAATCAAAAAAACAGATATAAATAACCATGGTACCGCTGAAATCAACATCTTGTCCCTCAAAAAAACGAGCTGCCACACAGCTTCATCAGCGAAAAAATAAAAAAGTTATAGCTCGCAGAATAAAGCAATGCAAAAATAATTATTTTTTATATAAAATTGTTTTCAGTGCATAATAGCGCCAAATATAAAAAAGACATAAATGAGGTATCGCTGTAACTGTACTGACCCGAAGAATAAAACTGCTTCATCAATTTTACTGCACGCGGAACGGTGTAAACGCACCCCCCAAAACCATTTCTGGAAATGCTGGTTTTGTTCATTCTGCAACCCAAAAATCGGAATAAAAAGCGATCAAAAAATGTCACATGCCTGAAGATGGTACCAATAAAAACGTCAACTTGTCCCGCAAAAAATAAGACCTCACATGACTCAGTGGGTCAAAATATGGAAAAATTATAGCTCTCAAAATGTGGTGATGCAAAAACTATTTTTACAATAAAATGCGTCTTTTAGCGTGCACTTGCTGCCAAATATAAAAACCAACCATAAATAGTAAATCAAACCCCCTTTATCACCCCCTTAGTTAGGGAAAAATAATAAAATTAAAAAAATGTGTTTATTTCCATTTTCCCATTATGGTTAGGGTTAGGGCTAGGGTTAGGGCTAGGGGTAGGGTTAGGGCTAGGGTTAGGGTTAGGGACAGGGCTAGGGCTGAGATTAGGGTTAGGGGTGTGATGGGGTTAGGGTTGGAGTTAGAATTAGGGGGTTTCCACTGTTTTGGCACATCAGGTGCTCTCCAAATGCAACATGGCGTCTGATCTCAATTCCAGCCATAAAAGTCAAATGGCGCTGCTTCCCTTCCAAGCTCTGCCATGCGCCCAAATAGTGGTTTACCCCCACATATGGGGTATCAACGTACTCAGGACAAATTGCACAATAACTTTTGGGGTCCTGTTACCCTTGGAAAAATAAAAATTGAGGGTGAAAAGATCATTTTTGTGGAAAAAATATGATTTTTTAATTGTTCGGATGTACATTATAAACTTCTGTGAAGACCTTGGGGTTCAAAGCTCCGTGGGGGTCTAGTTTCCAAAATGGTGTAGTTTGTGGGGGGTTGCCACTGTTTTGGCACATCAGGGGCTTTCCAAACACGACATGGTGTCCGATCTCAATTCCAGCCAAAAAAATCAAATGGCGCTGCTTCCCTTCGGAGCTCTGCCATGCACCCAAATAGTCGTTTACACCCACATATGGGGTATCAGCACACTCAGGACAAATTGAACAATAACTTTTAGGGTCCTGTTACCCTTGGGAAAATAAAAATTGGGGGTGAAAAGATCAATTTTGGAAAAAATATAAATTCTTAATTGTATGGCTGTACATTATAAACTTATGTGAAGCCCCTGGGGTCCCTTGTGGGGGATTTCCACTGTTTAGGCACATCAAGGACTCTCCAAACGTGACATAGTGTCCAATCTGAATTCCAGCCAATTTTGCATTGAAAAAGTCAAACGGCGCCCCTTCCCTTCTGAGCTCTGCCATGCACCGAAACAGTGGCTCCCCCCCAGCATATCAGGTATCAGACTATCAGCGCACTCAGGAGAAATTGCACAATAACTTTTGCAGTCCAATTTATCCTGTTACCCTTGGTAAAATAAAAAAAATTGGACCTGTTGTGAAAAAAGTTAAATGTTCATTTTTTTAAACATTCGAAAAAATCCAGTGAAGCACCTGAAGGGTTACTAAACTTTTTGAATGTGGTTTTGAGCACCTTGAGGGGTGCATATTTTAGAATTGGTGTTGCAAAAATGAGAAATCGCTGGTCAACTTTTAACTTCCTAGGAAAAAAGAATTTTGTTTCCAAAATTATGCTGATGTAAAGTAAACATATGTGAAATGTTACTTATTAAGTTTTTTGTGTGCCATATCTCTGTGATTTAAGGGCATGAAAATTCAAAGTTGGAAAATTGCGAAATTTTCAAAATTTTCACCAAATTTCCATTTTTTTCACAAATAAATGCAAATTATTTGAATGAAATTTTACCACTATCATGGAGTACAATATGTCACGAGAAAACAATGTCAGAATCAGTGGTATCCATGTAAGCGTTCCAGAGTTATTACCTCAAAGGGTCAGTGGTCAGAATTGTAAAAATTGGCCCGGTCATGAACGTGCAAACCACCCTTGTGGGTAAAGGTGTTAAGCAATGTAAGTACACTGTTTCTCTATGTTGTATGTGGTATTTCCTGATGAAGAGGTCATAATGAATAAACCACCGCTTAATTTCATCATCCTTTGGAAGAAGGAAAGCGAGAAATTGAAAATGCAAAAACGAAAATACCTCCAGGGGTTAAGTAGTTAATATATAGAGAGAAGTGTATAAGGTTGCACCTTTCAGCAAAGATATTTTTCTGAGGAGTCTCCTTCTTGATGTTAAGCGAATCCATCGGGAGTTTGTTTGTTGCATATGCTGAAGGTAATGCATAAATTCAAAGAACCATTTCATTAAAATTTTCAACTTTTTGTATCAACAGCCCTTGTGCAGATCTATATGTCTTTATGGCAGCAGATTGCAAACAAATCAGGTGGTAGTGCTTAACCTGTAACCTTTATGGTTCCAAACCGCAAATAAATTAGGTTGTCATTCCTATCCAACAGTCTGTCAACTCTCTTATGCCATTCCGTCTAACTACTCTCTTATTTCATTCATATCCCACTCTCCTGTCTACACTTATTATTGACCTACACAAAGCATAAAAACATAACAGACTGATCAGTCATAACATCAACTGAAGGGAATAGCCTTTATTGTTTTGTGAAATTGGCATCTGTTATGGGGTTAGACATACTAGGCAGCCATATAACATTCCCTTCTGTAAGTTTATTTGTTGTAAGTAGAAAAATTGGGCATTTGATATAAATGGAATAAATAAGAAAGGATAAAATAGAATGTGAATGTACAAGAATTGTTAAGATATAATATTTATTGCATTAATTATTGTTGTTTGCTAAATCGAATAAAAGGTCTCACTGGTAGAAGTATTTCTCATATATTACGGTCATAATCAGTGGTGCACACTTATGTAAATATTCATTGTGGAAGTATAGTAATGAATCCATTTGTAATGAATATCAGGAAGGTTACGACTTGAGTAACTCCAGACTGGCTTGTGGGTTTTCCCACTTGGCATTGGTAAGTACCTATCAAAAGGAGACCATGAAAAGATAAATGGAGAACTGGAGACAGTGCTCATGCTGACTACTACCCTCTGCTCAAATTCCTAAAAGTTATAAGCACTTCCAATATACTCTATAGGTAAGCATCAGAAGCGTATTATGGAGCAATGGAAAAAGATAAGTGTAAAATGGCAACAGCCATTTTAGGCAATTTACGCATAGTAAATTGCAAATTGTTAAAGTTCACCGTGTTCAGCTAATTCTTTAGAATTCGACATGTTCAATTTGCATAGAGTTATTTTGCTCCCTAATCATCTGTGTTTCAATAGATAAGAAAACATAACACAAAATAAAAATATTTTCAGATAGACTTAATTTTAAAAAAAATCTTTAATTATAAACAATGGATACTACTGCCATGTCAATAGTTTGTGGGAGTGCAGTAGGTAGGAAAAAGAGCAACCATAAAAAGATAATATAAAAGGTATAGTGCTGACAAGTCTGATTAGGTATATATTAGTAAAGTAACATATATTGCATCATTATTACAAATAAGGAGTCATGCATTGGTACAGTAATATAGTGTAGTATCAGTAATGCTAAAAAAGGATCAATGGCATGTCAAATATAGAAAATTAATGCTAGGACATGTCAGTCCATATGGATAGTAGAATTGGTCCACTGTAACCTCTTTAAAAATCTTTATGCAAGGTGCAGGATACCGGCTTCCCAGTGCTCACTCCAGTGCGTGTGGTATGTTGAAGATCACCTGAATCCAGAAGTGCTGTGAAAGTAAGCGGCGCTGCAGTTTTCGGAGTGGTGGGTATAACCAGTATCATTGGTAACTATGCAGGCTGAAGCAGCGGAAGCGGGTAATGTCACGGATCAGAGCTGCAGTGTCCTGTGGAGACCAAAAAAACTACACATTTCAGGAAATATTTCCCCTTCATCAGGGTGCGCTGATTGCTTGCGACAAGTAGGTATTTATAGTCCTGAATTTTCTGTCCTCCACAGGCCTCCGTGGCTCTCATCTTTGACGTTACCCACTTCCTCTGCTTCCGTCCTTGTAGTTACGAGGGACGCTACTGGCAGCAACGCCCTGGTTATACTGAGTGGCTGACAGATATTTGTTCAGTGAAAGCTTCGCAGAGCAGATAACACAGCTTATCCTGGTATAAAGCTAACTTGGAATTCTTTGCAATACCCAGAAAAAAAATCTAATTTTGATTTTATAGAGAGGTTCTAAGTACATATTCGAAAGTAATCACCTTACTTAATGTTAAGTATATGCCTGTTACCCACAAGCATTTTAGTATACATTTTATTACACTGTGTGCACTATGTGTATTTTTGATTATTAATATTATTATTGAAAAATTACTGTGTTGTTGATCAATCTAAAACCTGAAACATGACTATTTAAGAAACTAAAAGTGATTTTTTTTCTATATTGAGAAAGTAGCTATTTGTGGAGAATTATTGGGTAACTATTAGTGTGCAGAATTATTTGCAACTAAATGAAAAATGTAAATGTTCCCATCTCAATTGTTTATTTTTCTCAATTTAACAAATGAAAAAAAAAAATCTCAAAATGTAGAAGATACATTTATGTGATTGAAAAAACAATATATATAAGTGACCAATGTAGACAACTTTCTTTTTATTAACAGTCAAAATCCTTCCATATGGAGAGTCTGTCAGTTTCTTAATTTATTGAAAATCAACATTTTGGGCAGCATCAACAACAGCCTCCCAAATACTTTTCATTTGGGCTTTTTTGCTTTCTTTCACCAGAAATATCCCTATAGGGTTGAGAAGAAGAGAGACTTCATTATTGTTTAATCTTTAAGGCTTTTACTAGCTAGCCAAACAGTAAGTACTTCAATGCAAGCGACAGAGCATTTTCCTGTGTAAAAATCATGGTTTTCTTGAAAGATGCAGAATTTTCCCTGTACAATTGCTTAAAGAACGTGTACCCTAAAAACTGACAGTAGGTTTGAGATTTGATTTTCAGTTCATCTTGAAAAAAGGTCTAACTAGCTCATCTTAAATAATAGCCCATAGCAGTATCCCACCACCTAGCTGGCATCTGAGTGAAAATGCCTGCTACAGATCCAGCCACAAGCCCATCCCTCAGGTCCATCAAATGTCAAACTCACATCAGTCCATAAAACCTTTCAAAAATCTGTCTTCTAATATTTCTTGGTCCAGTCTTGATGCTTCATTTTTTGTGTTTTGTTCAGCGGTGATCGGCTTTTAGCTTTACCTTGGCCATGCCTCTGAGCTCTGAATAACTTGTACTTTTGGGTACTCTAGAGATGTTGCAGGTCAGAAATATGACATCACTGGAGAATAATAGGTTCCTAGTTGCTTCATGCTTGATTCTTCTAAAATCATTGACAGTTATTGCGATTCTTTTGCACCCACAGTTCCTAGTCATTACATGACAGGTGTTCATGTCCGTAGGCCTCATTCTCCCTCATTAAACAAATAAATATCACCTGATATGCTTTAAGCCAAATATAATTAAAGTTTATACAGCTTAGAGTTGGAAAATCTGCATAAAAATTATAATAAGGTCAAAATATTATCTTGCCTATTAATTGTGCACATAGTGTATTTATAATACCATATTGATTTAAAAGTGGTATTTAAAACCGTCATAGAAGGGTTTAATTCTCCTTTTTATGCTTATCTCTAAATCTGCAACTCTGCCTGGGGTAGCAGTATTCTGTTTCTTGATGCAGCACACATTTGTGTTATAGCAAAATGTGAAGATTTTTTTACAGCTTCAAAAAGGTTGACTTCCCGCTCATTGAAACTTTGAATCTTATGCAGAGTGGTAGCCTACCTTTACTCCTCCAACTCTGCCAGTGCTATGTCTAAAACAAGTAGCTAAGAAGCAATAGTGACAAGAGTATATTTGACATGATAGACTAGATGTTGTATCTGCTGCTGGGCAAACCTGAATAATTTCAGCAAATAAACACGCACCGGCTGAACCAACAGGTTCAATAGTACCTGTTCAAGTCTATATCCTTTCTCCAGCTGATCCCCAGAATCCCAGTGCCATGGACTTTAGGGTCAGCAAATTTCATAATTAGCAGTACTGCCAAAGCTGATCATAAATTCTAAATATGAAATAATTCCTTGACTAAATCCATTATATTCTAGTGTGTTGTTGCTGCCACTGATGCAAGATGCCCCCAATTATGTCATCCTTGTTTAGTGTGCTGTTTAGCTATGCATTAATGTTCCTGTGAATTGTACCCTCTTCAACCCTCAGCTATTAGCTTTATATTGGCTGGTTATTAAAAATAGAGGGGTCCCCATGACATTTTTTAATATTAAAATTAATAATTTAAAAAAAGGCATTGGGTCTTCGCAATTTTTTACAACCTGCCAAGCTCAAGTAAATCATAGTGTTTATTTTCCGACTGGGAAGGGGCCATGGATATTGACCCTCTCCAGCTGCCCCAGAGAAGGCACATCTATTACATTTGCCAATTCTTTTGTTTTGCCTGGCTCTTCCCAATTGCTCTGGTGCAGTGGCAAGTGAAGTTATCGGTTTGGGGTTGATATCAGTTGTTTTATGGCAGCTGACGTCAAGCCCAGGAGTTAGTAATGGAGAGGCATGTATAAGACGCCCCCACCATTACTAGCCTCATTATCAGATTGTTAAAAAATACATAGCCAGAATAAAGTCCTGTATGATGTATTGTTCATATGACTCTGAACCTTGACTCTTAGGCTGTGTTCACACGTCGCGTTTTTTTCGCATTTCCGCAGCGGTTTTAAGCGCGCAATTTTGCCACAAAACGCAAAAAATAAGCATCCCATGCATTCCTATGGGATTCCGCAATGCTGTGCTAATGCTGCATTTTTTTCCGCGGCGGAATCGCTTCGCGGTAAAAGATGCAGCATGCTCATTAATTTAGCGGAATCGCGGCGATCCAGCACCCATAGGAATGCATTGTTCTGCTTACTTTCCACATGTGGCTGTGCCCACCATGCGAAAAGTAAGCAGAACATTTGCGGATGGTACCCACGGTCCGGAGGAGCGGAGACTGTCCTCCGGGCTCTGGGTACCATATCCCTGTAAAAAATAGAATTTTAAAATATTGTTATTCTTACCTTCCGGCGTCCCGTACAGCCTTTCCTCCTCTCTCCAAGCTCCCAGTCCCAGTAATCCTTTGCGAGAATGACCACGATGATGTTGCGATCTCTGCATAGGCAGCCTCAGTAGTAAAAAGTTGGTCACACTCGACAAACACTATGTTTGACGAGTGTGACCAACCTGTCAATCAGTTCTACAAGCGATGCTATAGATCGATTGGAAAACGCTAGCATTCTGCAAGCTAATTACGCTTGCAAAACGCTAGTTTTTCCGTGGGAAAATCGCGGGAATTTAAATGCGATTTTCCTGCGAAATTGAATCCGGAATTCTCGCGGTAATTTCCGCGAGAGTTCAGCTACGTGTGCACATAGCCTTATTGTTTGGTGATTTGTTGAATGGTTGCTGATTACCTATTGTATCAGTCTTACCAGCTTATCAATCGATGTTTCTTAATATGTGGATTACCCATTGTATCAATCCATGCAGCTTGTTGTTCTGCAAACATTTCAGGACAAACTATGCAGGTTAATTGAACACTTGAACAATGAGAGATGACCTCCTCTCAACTTCCTCCAATCCTGTGGAAAAATGCCTGGATTAGAGCTGTGAGCTATAAACGAGGATCGCTAGCGAGATCACTGATGCATCACCGATTTTGTGATGCAACAGCAATCACGCTACATGTGACATGCTGATCGTGCTCGAATGGCCTGGGCCATTTTTTCATTGTCGGTGTCCCACTGGCCAGCATGCATTGCTGTGTTTGACGCTGACAAGCGACCTCGTTGGTGACGCAGAACTTAAGGACGCAGGCTGGAATTGTTCAGAATAGCTGCTGTGTGACAACGCATTAACGATCCTTACCAGGTCGTATCGTTGTCGGAATCGCTGGTGCGTCGCTATGTGAAACGGGACCCTTACTCTGTTTCCAAGCAGACTCTACTGAACAGCAGCAAGAGAACCATGGCACCAACTGGAGAAATACAGATCTGCTTCACTTACCATCACTGAACCCTCAAAGACATTTGGAGTAACCAGGTTGGGACAACCAAAGTCACCTGGCCTCAAACATCAATGTACTCTGTCAGCCTTATAAGCTTACTGCTACCTTTTCTCTGTGCATACCCGCCAAAAGGGGGGTGCCACTGGTTGGGGTAGTTTGCCCTGGAACATTGAAAGCCGCAGATGTTCAATTTCCCGGTGAGCCAGCGGAAGGGTGAGACTCTGTAATTTGCAATATCTTATGAACTTGCTGGGACTGTACTATATGTACTATATGTTATTGACAGCTGATGATCCATTAAATTATTATTGTAGTGTGTTACCCTCTCCTTTTGTTATCTGAGTAGTATTCTGCTCATAAAAAAGGAGTGTGGGCATACATTGGGATGAGCCCTGGTCCATGCGGTCTTTCAAAAGACAGCCGGGCCAGCGGACAAGAGCACCCAGTGACCCTCTTTCTTTACAGCAAACATTAATTGTCATGTAATGACTGCTGGAGCTGTCAATCACAACTGAATCTTGACAGTGATTATATTACAAGCTGTTAAGATTGGTTATGCTATAACTTGATAATTAAAGGCGTTCTCCAAGTTTGTGTTAAAATCCTGCAGTCATTCTATGTCATTGCAGAATTCTGAATTTAACAGAGCACACAGTGCACTATATTGTCAGGATTTCCTAACTACAGTGGCAACAGTGGACAGTTATGTAACCCACGGTATGTGATTTGCATACTTCCGACCAGATTCTGACTAGACAAATTGAATGAGGCAGCTCACATCTAGTCAGCATGTGACCATATACATGCAAAAAGCATGCTTATGCTCCTGTTGTGAAGGGTTCAAACTAAAGTCAAAGCTGAAGTTTCATTTTGTCCATTCTCTGAAGGTTTTGTTTCTCCATTTTTGTTGCTGTAAGATACATTTTTTTAATTGGGATGGGCTGTCATGAAACCAGACTGTTCCCATCAGGTGCAAGATAAGGGGGTGTAAAACTCTGAAGAATTTGCCATTTGGATACGGACATATATGTAGTTTCCGGTTTTCTTGCAATATTATTGGCTTATAAAGTGAAATGATGTTATTGGTAGTTGAGAACTTTGCATAATTAAGCAAAATGTGGTCATTTGAGTTGCTAGCAACACTCTGTGGATTAATTTGGAAATCACTGGCTCAACCGTGAAGGGTTAATTTAGCCCTCCCTAAATAGGTACCCTGACACTGTTACCTACCACTCTCCCTCCGGGACAGAAGAATTATAACAGCACACAGTGGACTTGCTGTGAGGATTCAGAAGTCTGCAGTTATATAGAGAGTAACTGCAGACTTTCATTACAAACATAGGCAACCTCATCAACACTCCTAACTGGACCTGAGCGCATTTGTTCGGAATATTGTTTTTACAATATTCATCGAACACAGCCAAATGACATTAGAGTCAATGAGAGTAGACATTGTTGAATATGTTTGGACCCGATCACCAAACATTAGTTTTGAGCATTCCGATACCGCAAATATCGGGTACCGATATTTTTACAATATCGAATACCGGAATCAGAAGTTCCCATAATGCAATGAGCCAGTTGTGGTAGCCATGATAACTAATGGCAATGCTGTGATTGGCTGCTGAAATGATGTCATCATGATGCGTGGTCTGTGCAGGCCGCACAGACCCCCGGCAGGCCCGCACAGACCCCCGGCAGGCAGCACAGACCCTCGGCAGGCCCATACAGACCCCCCGGCAGGCCCGCACAGACCCCCGGCAGCCCGCAGTGACCTCCGGCAGGCCCATACAGACCCCCGGCAGCCCGCACAGACCCCCGGCAGGCCCACACAGACCCCCAGGCAGGCCCTCACAGACCCCCGGCAGGCCCGCACAGACCCCCGAGAAGCCCGTACAGACCCCGCCCGCACACACAGACACGCACATTGTCCGCCCACGCACCGCCCACACTCCTCCCCCCTCCCAAACTGGATGTGCAAGTAAAGAAAGGGTTTTTTTAATTCCGATATTTGTGCCCCATTGACTTGCATGGGTTTCCGGTATCGGAATCGGCGATACCCGATACTTTTTGGGTATCGGTCTGATCCAATCCGATCCGATACTTCACGATATCGGATGGTATCGCTCAGCACTACCAAACATACTTTTGGCATGAATAAGGAACCAATTTGGCACAATTATGGCAAATTCAGATTCGGGGACCAAATCCGAACAAATTCGCTCAACTCTACTCCTATCTGAAATTTAAAAGTAGAAGCCCTTAACTTGTAAGACAGCACAATATGCTCTTAACATGAACATGTATCATGATTTATTAAATGTGTACAGGATCAGAACAAATAACTGCACAGTAATACATCACCAGTACCACCATCAGTACAGAAATAAAGCACTAGAACTATCATCAGTACAGGAATACATTACTACGTCCACTAGCAGTAGAGAAATGCAGCATAATCCCATCAGTACAGAAAAATATCACCAAAACTCCAATCCTTATATGATTACTGCAAATATCAAAAGACTTACTGGTGCTTCCAATCAGAAAGCTGGTGTGCACGGGTGTGAAATAATAGTTGCCATCTCTATACATAACAAACAAATTAAGTTACACTCTGTAGTCATAAAGCATGCAAATATGAAGTATATAAAATGTGAATAGTATTGCTGTTCTAGATAATAAGAAAAGATTTACATACTTAGCACTTAATTTGTCCAATTCATGCATGCCCAGCAGCCAATGACAAGGCAATCCCCACTTTGTAGGGAATCCTTTTTAGTGTGAACACCTATTTAAGGCTAGAGCCTGAATTCATACATGAATACTGCACCAGAACCGCCGTTAGTACTGAAATAAATCACCAGAACAACTATTAGTATTTTAACCCCTTTACTACCAAGGGTGGTTTGCACGTTAACTCTCGGGCCAATTTTTGCAATTCTGACCACTGTCCCTTTATGAGGTCATAACTCAGGAAAGCTTCAGCGTATATAGGTGATTCTGACAGTGTTTTCTCGTGACATATTGTACTTCATGATAGTGGTAAAATTTCATTCATATAACTTGCATTTATTTGTGAAAAAACAGAAATTTGGCAAAAAAAATTTAAATTTTGCAATTTTCCAACTTTGAATTGTTATGCTCTTAAATCACAGAGATATGACACTCAAAAAACTTAATAAATAACATTTCCCACATGTTTACTTTACATCAGCACAATTTGGGAACCAAATTTTTTTTTGTTAGGAAGTTATAAGGGTTAAAATTTGACCAGCGATTTCTCATTTTTGCAACACCATTTTATTTTTACAGACCACATCACATTTGAAGTCACTTTGAGGGGTCTATATGATAGAAAATACCCAAAAGAGACACCATTCTAAAAACTGCACCCCTCAGGGTGCTCAAAATCAGGTTCAAGAAGTTTATTAACCCTTCAGGTGCTCACAGGAATTTTTTGAATGTTTAAAAAAAAAATGAACATATAACTTTTTTTCACAAAAAAATTACTTCAGGTTCAATTTTTTTATTTTACCAAGGGTAAAAGGAGAAATTGGACTGGAAACGTTATTGTGCAATTTGTTCTGAGTATGCTGATACCTGATATGTGGGGGGAACCACTGTTTGGGCGCATGGCAGAACTCAGAAGGGAAGGAGCGCCGTTTGACTTTTTCACTGCAAAATTGGTTGGAATTTAGATCGGATGCCATGTCAAGTTTGGAGAGCTCCTGATGTGCCTAAACAGTGGAAACCCCGCATAAGTGACCCCATTTTGGAATCTAGACCCCCCAAGGAACTTATCTAGATATGTGGTGAGCACTTTGAACCCCAAGGGCTTCACAGAAGTTTATAACATACAGCCGTACAATTAAAAAATCATATTTTTTCCACAAAAATGATCTTTTCACCCCCAAAATTGTTATTTTCCCAAGAGTAACAGGACCCCAAAAGTTATAGTGTAATTTGTCCTGAGTACGCTGATACACCATATGGGGGGGGTAAACCACTATTTGGGCGCATGGCAGGGCTTGGAAGGGAAGCAGCACCATTTGACTTTTTTGGCTGGAATTGAGATCGGACGCCATGTCGAGTTTGGAAAGCCCCTAATGTGCCAAAACAGTGGAAACCCCCCAATTCTAACTCCAACCCTAACCCCAACACACCCCTAGCCCTAACCCTAGCCCTAACCCGAGCCCTAACCCTAACCCTAATGGGAAAATGGAAATAAATACATTTTTTAAAATGTTATTATTTTCCCTAATTAAGGGGGTGATAACGGGGGGTTTTATTTACTATTTATGGCGGGTTTTTATTTTTGGCAGCTGTCGCACGCTAAAAGACGCTTTTTATTGTAAAAATAGTTTATGCATCACCACATTTTGAGAGCTATAATTTTTCTATATTTTGACCCACCGAGTCATGTGAGGTCTTATTTTTTGCGGGACGAGTTGACATTTTTATCGGTACCATTTTCGGGCATGTGACAATTTTTGATCTCTTTTTATTCTGATTTTTGGGATGCAGAATAAACAAAAACCAGCGTTTCATGAATTTCTTTTGGGGGTGCGTTTAACCCTAGAACACATACCTGGGGCCTCGCAGGCCTGCCAGGTTACTTGTTTTCTATTTTCTGTAAAAGTACTTTAGTTAGAATTTTGAAAATCTAGGTAATCCTCAGGTATATAGTTGTTAGTAATTTCCAGTTATTCATATATTTTTATATTACAGACATTTCGGTATAACAACCTTTTTTTGGGACTACCCCATATTCACGCACCTGGGGCCTTTTAGGCCTGTACTAGGTTTACATGTGATACTCAGTCATTTTGTCTGTATTGTTGCTGGGGAAAAACTTTTATGACTCTGCTATTGCTGGGAAGAGTGTGGGTTCTGCATGACAACATGGTCATGTGATCTTGGAAGGGAGGCTCCCTCACAAAGTCATGTGTCTCTGACCTCATCGCAGGTCTTTTTGTCCTAATTGCTGGAGAGACTTTGGAGGAAGAAGTCAGCTTTCTTTTGTCTGGAAATAGAAACTTTCTGAGATCCAAAACCAGAGGCTTCTACTGCACTACAAGAAAGTGATCTGTTGGAGGTAAGAGGAGGGGGGCTGCACTTTACCTGCTTTATATCGCTTGGTGTGCTGGGACCCTAACAAAGAGTCTTATCACATACTGTTTACAGTGCACAAACCCGATTGTAATCTTTTTTTGTTTTTTTCTTTTTAGTTTACTGACATCTAAAATTACAATGGCACAGTCTACTTCCAGGGGATTGACTGACCATGAAATCAAGGTGATTGTTTTCAATAGTGATGAAGAAAGTGAAATTTCTTTGTCTGATGAAGAGTACATGCCACCAGCTAATGTATCAACTTCATCGTCCAGCGATTCATCAGATGATGAAGAAGTAGTGGATCCAGCAGAACGTTCAAATAGAACATCTAAAACGAATATTTTTTGGAACAGTACTGCTGCGGCTCCTGCATGCACCCCATCACATAACATTATTAGAGTTGCTCAAGGAGCTGTCGGAATTCCCCAATTCATGTCCAAAAGAGATGTTTTCTGTAAATTTGTTTCAGATGATATTGCAGATGAGGTAGTTTTGTGTACTAACGTAGAAGGAAAACGTATCGCGTCAGGAAGAAAAAAAACATGGAAAAATATAACTAAAGAGGAACTATATGCTTATATTGGCCTTACTCTTCTGGCAGGGTCGACAAAATCATACGATGTTCCAATCAGAGAGTTATTTCAGAACCCATTTGCAGATCCACACTACAAAGCTACTAAGTCCATCAATAGATTTGAGGGTATTCGGAGATGCCTTCGTTTTGATGAAAAGAGAACTCGCCCTGTGAGGTTGGCAACCGATAAATTAGCCCCTATTAGCTATATCTGGAATCTTTTTATCAAGAACTGTACAAAGCTTTACCATTCCAGTGATAATGTGACAGTGGACTAGCAACTTCTTGCCTTTAGGGGACGTTGCAAATTTATTCAGTATATGCCCAGTAAGGCTGGTTTCACACTTGCGTTTTTTTTCACGGTATTTTAGCGCTAAATAGCGCATGCGTTTTTTTTCCTATACTTTGCATGGGATGCGCTTATGTGCGCATACACATGCGTTTGTACGCGTTTTTCCGCGCATGCGTTTTTTTGCGGTATGCGCTCTGGCGCACAAAATGCATCCTGTTGCATTTTTTGGGCGTCCAACTTGCCTCAAAAAAACGCATGCACGTGCAATGCGTTTTTTTACAGCAAGACACCCATTATAAGTCTATGGGTGCGCATATGTGCGCATTGGCATGCTTATGTATGCGGTTTTTTGCACATGCGTTTTTTTTTGTTAACCATGGAATTTAGGGGTTTGGGTTAGAGTTAGGGTTAGTTAAGTGGGTTTAGGGTTAGGGTTAGGGTCAGGGTTAGGGTTAGGGTTAGGGTCAGGGTTAGGGTTAGGGTTAGGGTTAGGGTCAGGGTTAGGGTTAGGGTTAGGGTTAGGGTCAGGGTTAGGGTCAGGGTTAGGGTTAGGGTCAGGGTCAGGGTTAGTTAGGGTTTAGGGTTTGGGTTAGGGTTAAGTATGGTTTGGTTAAGGGTTAGGGTCAGGGTTAGGGTTAGGGTCAGGGTTAGGGTCAGGGTTAGGGTTAGGGTTAGGGTTACGGTCAGGGTTAGGGTTAGGGTTAGGGTCAGGGTTAGGGTTAGGGTTAGGGTCAGGGTTAGGGTTAGGGTCAGGGTTAGGGTTAGGGTTAGGGTCAGGGTTAGGGTTAGGTTTAGGGTTAGGGTCAGGGTTAGGGTTAGTAAAGTCATGGTTTGGGTTAGTGTGAGGGGCCACCTAATGTTTGGAAAAAACGCAAACGCGGTAAAAACGCACTAAAAACGCATACAAACGCATAAAAACGCTGCGTTTTTTTCATGCATGCTCATAAAAATGCTTGAAAAAAACGCAGCAGTTGTATGCTTTTGTATGCGTTTTTTCAATGCGTTTTTTTGCGGGAAAAACGCGCTGCAAAAAAAAGCAAGTGTGAAATTAGCCTAAGCCAGTATGGCATAAAAATTTTCTGGATGTGCGATTCAGCAAGCTATTATGGGATGAATGGTCTGATTTACTGTGGCAAAGAAGCTGATGCTCCAGTCCAGAAAGACCTATGTTCCGACATAGTAAAAACACTTGCTCTACCAATTTTCAATTCAGGAAAAAATATTACAATGGATAATTACTTTACCAATTTTGAAATGGCCAACTTTTTGCTTCAAAAACAACTTACACTTGTTGGTACTATGAGGCCAAACTGCAGCGAAATTCCTCCAATCATGAAGCACAATGCACAGTGAACAATCTACGAGTGTATTCGGTTTCTGCAATCAAGCAACAATGGTGTCTTATAAAGCCAAGAAAGAAAAATCCGTGATATTACTGAGTACAATGCATCACGATGGAAGTATTGACACCAATGACAGGAAAAAAAAACCTGAAATCATACTGCATTATAATAAGACAAAAGGAGGTGTCGACAAGATGGACGAAATGATTGGAGAGTATTCGTGCAAAAGGCAGACTAAACGTTGGCCTGTTGCCCTTTTTTCCAATATCCTTGATGTGTCAGCCCTCAATAGCTACATTGTTTATTGTCAAACTAATCCAGAATTCCATGCCAACAGAAAAGACAAGAGACGTCTATTTTTGACAGAACTTTGTTATGAACTTTTGATGCCTACTATGATGGAGAGAAGCAGCATGATATGCTTATCAAGGCAAACTACAGAGGCAATGATCCGATGTGGAATACGCTTTCTGGAACATCCAGAGCAAAGAGAAAAAAAAAGAAAGCACTGCTATATTTGTCCAGCAAAGAAGGAAAGAAAATCGGAGCATTTCTGTTCTACTTGCGGACAAAATGTATGCAAGGAATATTCAGCCGAAAAAATAATATGCGAGAATTGTCGGGGGAATATGTAAAGTTACAAATAAATATTCCTGCACCAAGTTTGCTACAACCAAAAAATGTTTTCATAAAAAAATTATATATAGAATGCCTATATTTGGCATGCCCGTTTACTTACTTTTTTGCTGTTTTATGCACATAATTCTGTTTTGAAATATACACATCTTAGGCTGTGTTCCCGGTAGCACTGGGGTTCGCCAGAAGGGGATCCATAATGGATCTGACCTCCTGGTAACTCCAGCTAAGGCTGCCGGAATGGCGGGATTCCACCAGCCTTAGCTGGGGTCACCAGGAGGTCAGATCCATTACGGATTACCTCCTGGCGGACCCCTGCGCTAGTGGGAATGCATCCTTACTTTGCAATTGTAAAATAAATTTTGAAAAGTATTTTTATTTGAGTTATTCCGTGTTATTTGCACAGGCCTAAAAGGCCCCAGGTGCGTGAATATGGGGTAGTCCCAAAAACAGGTTGTTATACCGAAATGCCTATAACATAAAAATATATGAACAACTGGAAATTTCTAACAACTATATAAATGAGGAATACCTAGAGTTTCAAAATTCTAACTAAAGTAATTTTACAGAAAATAGAAAACAAGTAACCTGGCAGGCCTTTGAGGCCCCAGGTATGCGTCCGCCAGCCTTAGCTGGGGTCACCAGGAGGTCATATGCATTACGGAATCCCGTCCTGGCGGACCCCAGCGCTAGTGGGAATGCATCCTTACTTTGCAATAAACTTTGAAAAGTATTTTTATTTGAGTTATTCCATGATAATTGTAAACAGGCCTAAAAGGCCCCAGGTGCGTGAATGTGTAGATTTCTATGGGTATGCATTCTAGGGTTAAACCGTTCCGCGTGCAGTAAAATTGATAAAGCGGTTTTATTCTTCGTGTCAGTACAGTTACAGCGATACCTCATTTATGTCTTTTTTTATGTTTTGGCGCTTTAATGCAATGAAAACAATTTTATATAAAAAATAATTATTTTTGCATCGCTTTATTCTGTGAGCTATAACTTTTTTATTTTTTTGCTGATGATGCTGTGTGGTGGCTTGTTTTTTGCGGGACAAGTTGATCTTTTCAGCGGTACCATGGTTATTTATATCCGTCTTTTTGATCACGCGTTATTGCACTTTTTGTTCGGCGGTATGATGATAAAGCTTTATTTTTTGCTTCGTTTTTTATTTTTATTTTTTAAGGGGTTCAATAAAGGGGTTAACTAGTGGGACAGTTTTATAGGGCGGATCTTTACAGATGTGGCTATACCAAATATGTGTACTTTTATTGTTTTTTTTATTTTATTTAATGGGCAATTTTTTTTTTTTTTTATTTAGCGATTTTTTATAAATTATTTTTACACTTTTTTTTAACTTTATTACAATGTCCCAGGGGGGACATAAGTGTCATGTGACAGATTGCTGATCTGTCACATCACAGATTGCTGTTACAGATCAGCGATCTGTCACAGGCAGTGCTGCAGGCTTCCTCATGCCAGCGCTTTGCAGGCATGAGGAAGCCGCCTCCCTGCAGACCCCGAAAGTCCCCGCTGCCATTTTGGATTCGGGGACCTGCAGGGAATGAGACCCCCGCAGCAGCGCTGCACATCACGTTGCTGTGGGGGTGTCAGGGAAGCACGGAGGGAGCACCCTCCCTCCGGATGCTTCCCTAAAAACCCGGTACACTGCGATCGTGTTTGATCGCAGTGTGCCAGGGGTTAACGTGTCGGGGTGGTCCGTGACCTCCCCTGACACATAGTGCCGGGTGTCAGCTGTGATAATCAGCTGACACCCGGCCGTGATGAGCGCAGCTGATCATGCTAGACATACTATTCCGTCCTTGGGACTTAGGTCCCAGGTCACATGGACGGAATAGTACGTCTAATGTAGGAAAGGGGTTAATATAACATGATGCATACTACAGCAATCAACTGCAATGTCAGGTTAGCCCCATATACAATTGTATCCCATGAACCTACAAATCCTTCTATGTCCCATTGTAAGGAGATTCTGGATGTGGTTGTTACCAACTATAGTCAGACTGCAGGTCACGCAGGAACCACTGATGAGAAACAATTAGTATCACAAATAAACATTTACATCCAGGTACCTTGTAGATGACTTCTTCTCTGACTTGCGTCATTCTCTTTCTTTACTTGTCCATCTAGTTCATATGTCATGACTTTTCACATCCATAGCTTGTCTCTGCAGACTTTCATCTTCTCTGGTCTTCTGCAACACATTCCAACACAGTGCACTTAAAAATAACAAAGTCTTTAAAATGACACTTAATAAAAAAATATCTGACCTGATGTGCCCCTGAATAGTCCATCTTATGGTACATAGCCTCCTCACTGATCTCTACTTTTCATCTTGAAATCCCTCTTTACACTTTCCCTTCACAATGTATCACCACTATATTGCCTAGTAGTTATACTGTGCATAATCCTTATCTGACTGTAAACCAACTCCTCCATATTATGTCCTCCCATGTTTCCATTATGCTGACCTTTCTCTATACTACTCTCAAAAACTACCCAGTCTCCATACTATGCCACCTCACACTTTTCTTCTTCCTAATGTCTACTCACACTATTTCCCTGTCTCACACTTTTCCCTCCCCTACTGCCTCATCGCACATTTTCACCCTTCATACTACCTTCATACTGCCTCCTCCCACATTTCCCCTCCTTCCTCATGCTGTCTTCTCACATATTCCTACCGCCCATACTTTCTCCTTACACATCTTAACTATACAGCCTCCTTCATATATTTTGCCCTACTTCCCATGCAGTTTGCTTACATATTTTACCCACCTTTCTGATGTCACCTCTCCTCACACATTTCTCCTTTCCCATAATTTCTCCTTATACCTTGCCCCAATACAGACTCATCAACAATTCCCCCTATGATGTCTCCTCCCACATTCCCCTCTTTGAATACTGTCTCTTCACACATTTCCCCCTCCCGATGCTGCCCTCACACTCCTCTTACCCACTTTACTGTTCCCTCACATGATTCCGCAGGACAATAAAACTACAGTTTCCTAAACTACATTGGAGCACTTACCATACCAACTTTCACCACCTCTTTGGTACTGGAGATTGATGTCAGTAGTGTAATCAGCTGACCTGATTATACTGTTAACATTGCCTTTACCTGGGAGTGCAAGGAGTGAGGGCTTCAATTGTGCTAGCACCTGAAATACACAAGTACAGCATCTTATACTTTCTCTGAGCCAGTTTGTCAACTTGCTCAAAGAACAGCCAAATTGTGCTCCTGAGGACTGCACAAACCGGCGTGGGAGAAACAACGGAGTGCCGCATTAGCTAACGTAACAGCACACTTTGTCGGATGCGGCCTTGAGGAATGTCTCACCTACTCACGCTAGAAACACCTTTGTTTTAAGGATAGTTGCACACATCTGTGTTTCACAGTCCTTACCCAGATTGTGGTGCTTCAACTATTTATGGGTTTCCTGCCCAGAACTCAGCAATCTCATATTTGCCTATGAGGCTGTAAGGTTCAGGTCAGGAGACTTGTGGCTTGTCTTTACATAACTTTCCAATTACAGGCCACAAAGCACTTATAGGTGACACAGCTCTTAACACTTGTTGTTAGTTAAAACTTTTTAAAATATATAGTTTGCCTTTTTATCCAATTCAAGTGAAATCACTTGAAAAGAAAGACAAATCAAATGCAAGCTCCTGGGGATTACCATTTTTTTTAATATCCAAGAGTTTTGTAGTTATACAGATAATTTAATTCTCATTATAATGTTGTAAATAAAATATGATTGCTATGCCACACATGATTTATGAACAACACTCTCAACTTCCAAAGATGAAAGTGAGCTATTCCATCTCATGCAAATGTCTCCAGGGCTGTGAGAAGTTGGCTGTAAAAGCTCACAGGAAACCTGACCTTTTTTACACACATCATTTGTATGCGTGTTCTTTTTTCCTTCGAGCTGCTAATGGCAAAATACATATTAAAATGACATGACACATGACAGTATATATTTGCTTTTATGCTATATACAGAAGAAATGGTAATTGGTTTAATAAAACCTGACACACGTTTTACAAATGTTAAATATTACTGCCTTATGCTTCCTCATAAATATAAATATATTTTTAAAAATTGATACTCTCACGGCAAAAATACTTTTGTTATTTTAGTTGTAAAGTTATTCAAAACATTTCTAATAACACTTCTATTAGTAATTTATAATTTCCTAATCTTTTCTGTGTATAATTCTTCATTTCTTATATTTGTACAATTTCTTTTCATTGGTAAGGTATCAAAGTCGCATTACTAAATTCCTTATATAGTCAGAAATGTATTTCACATTTACATGTTACAGTGGAGAAGCCATATAAAATCAAACAAGTATGATAGGGCAGCACGGTGGCTCAGTGGTTAGCATCCCACCAAGGACAACATCTGCAAGGAGTTTGTATGTTCTCCCCATGTTTGCGTGGGTTTCCTCCCACACTCCAGAGACATACTGATAGGGAATGTAGATTGTGAGCCCCATCGGGGACAGTGATGAAAATGTGTGCAAACTGTAAAGCGCTGCGGAATATGTTAGCGCTATATAAAAATGAAGATTATTATAAAATAAAGATTATTATTAAATTTACACACTATTTTTTTAGCGTCTCATAACTATTTTTACAATGCTTTCCTTTGATGTCCAGATTATTTTGTAGGTGTGTGCCAAAAATAAATAGACTGAGTTTATTAGATTTGCAACTGTACCATGATAATGATGCAACCTCAATTCATATCTATTGTAAAAAAAAAAAAAGTTTGTGGGCAACTTTCCAAATATTCCAAAGAATGCAATAGTACTTGACTAGAACTGAGCACAGTGGGTCCTGGGTTCAGATTAAATCAACAACAACAACAACAACAGAGATCTGGAAGGAGTGTGCATGTTCTCCTCTTGTGTTTCCTCACAAACTCCAAAGACATGCTGATAGAGAATTTAGATTGTGTGCTTTAATGGGGGCATCTGAAAACCATGTGGAATTAATGATGCCATACAAGTGAATAAAATAAATAAATAATACATTAAACATACAATAGGACTTTAACCCCTTAACGACCAAGCCATTTTGTAGGTTAAAGACCAGGCCTTAATTTCGAAATCGGACCATTGTCACTTTATATGGTTATAACTCTGGAACGCTTCAACGGATCCCGCTGATTCTGACATTATTTTTTCGTGACATATTGTACTTCATGTTAGTGGTAAAATTTCTTCGATATGACTTGCATTTATTTATGAAAAAAATGGAAATATGGCAAAAATGTTTAAAATTTTGCAATTTTCACACTTTTAATTTTTATGCCCTTAAATCAGAGGCATATGTCACAAAAAATAGTTAATAAATAACATTAACCACATGTCTACTTTACATCAGCACAATTTTGGAACCAAAATTTTTTTTTCTTAGGAAGTTATAAGGGTTGGAATTTGACCAGCAATTTCTCATTTTTCCAACAAAATTTACAAAACCATTTTTTTAGGGACCACCTCACATTTGAAGTGAGTTTGGGGGGTAAATATAACAGAAAATACCCAAAAGTGACACCATTCTAAAAACTTCACCCATCAAGGTGTTCAAAACCACATTCAAGAAGTTTATTAACCATTTAGGTACTTCACAAGAATTGAAGCAATGTGGAAGGAAAAACTGAACATTTAACTTTTTTCCCACACAATTTTTTTTATTTTGTCAAGGGTATCAGGAGAAAATGAATTACAATATTTGTTGTGCAATTTCTCCTGAGTACACTGATACCCCATGTATGGAGGAAGACCAATCTTTAGGTGCATGGCAGTGCTCAGAAGGGAAGAAGCATCATTTGAGATTTTGAATGTCAAATTGGCTGGAAACAAGAGCGGACACTATGGAGAGCCCCTGATGTACCTAAACAGTGGAAACCCCCCATAAGTGACCCCATTTTGGAAACTAGACCCCCCAAGGAACTTATCTAAATGTGTGTTGAGCACTTTGAACCCCAAGGGCTTCACAGAAGGTTATAACGTAGAGCTGTAAAAATAAAAAATCATATTTTTTCCACAAAAATGATCTTTTCACCCCCAATTTTTGTTTTCTCAAGGGAAACAGGACCCCAAAAGTTATTGTGCAATTTGTCCTGAGTATGCTGATACCTGATATGTGGGGGTAAATTACTATTTGGGTACATGGCAGAGCTCGGAAGGGAGCGAGTGCCATTTGACTTTTTTGGCTGGAATTGAGATCGGAAGCCATGTCGCATTTGGAGAGCCCCTGATGTGCTTAAACAGTGGAAACCCCATTTTTGAAACTAGACCCCCCCAAGGAGCTTATCTAGAAGTGTGTTGAGCACTTTGAACCCCTAAGTGCTTCACAGAAGTTTATAACGCAGAGCTGTGAAAATCAAAAATTCATATTTTTTTCCACAAAAATGATCTTTAATGAGCTATAATTTTTCCATATTTTGGCTGACAGAGTCATGTGCAGGCTTGATTTTTGCGGGAAGAGATGACGGCTTTTTTGGTACCATTTTCGGGCACATAACGTTTTTTGATCGCTTTCTATTCATATTTTTCTGTTCATTTTTTGAATGAACAAAAACCACCAATTTTGGAATGCTTTTTTTTTCCCCTCCGTTCCGCATGTGGTAAAATTAGTAAGGCAGCTTTATTCTTCGGGTCACTACGATTACAGTGATACCTCATTTATATCTTTTTTTTATTTTTTTAGGGTGTTTTTTACACAATAATAACTTTTATAGAAAAAATATTTTTGCATCACTTTATTCTACGAGCTATAACTTTTTTATTTTTTTACGGATGATGCTGTATGGCAGCTCATTTTTTGCAGGACAAGATGATGTTTTCAGTGGTACCACGTTTATTTATATCAGTTTTTTTGATCGTGTGTTATTGCCCTTTTTCCAAGCGGTATCATGATACCGCTTGGAAAAAGTATAATTTGCTACTTTTTTGTGTTTTTTTTACGGCGTTCACTGCAGGGGTTAACTAGGGTGACACTTTTATAGATGGGATTTTTACGGATGTGGCGATACCAAACATGTGTATGTTTTTGTTCATTTTATTTTTTTACATAAAAATGTGTAATTTTTAGGGGATTTTTTAGGGAATTGTTTTAATTATTTTTTAATAATTTTTTTTACATATTTTTTTAAAAAAATGTTTTTTTTACCTTGTCCCTTTATGGGACTTTCACTTTCGCTTAGACTTTAGGTATAATACATTGCAATGCTCCAGTGTGAACATGTGCCAACACGCTGCATGCACGCCATCTTGTATTGGAGTACTTCTCTTTAGGTTTTTGTTTTGAGTTTTTTTGTTCTTGTGAAAATAAAGGTGTGGCTTCCCTTTTCTATGAGCTGGACATTACATACATATCGTAGCCCATGGCTGGATGTCCAGTAGCCAGGTTTAACTCATTCTCAGCCCTTATTCACATTTTACATCACTTGACATATTGTAAGGTTTTAAATCTAGAAGTTAGAACAGTCTCGAACACCGTTACTAGAGATGAGCGACCTTGCCTTTTTTTGGGTCGAGTCTGGTTTCATGAAACCCGACTTTATCAAAAGTCAGGTCGAACAAAATTGGTCCGATTATCGCGAAAAGTCGAAGGCCGACTGAAACACGAAACCCAATGCAAGTCTATGGGGAAGAAAAGTCGACAGTGAGTGGAGGACAGGAAACACACCTACAGTGCCCATTTTAATGCCAAAAACATCAATTCTTATTACTTAAGCTTGTCAACCGTAATTTACTTTCTAAACATAGTTAGGCATTGAAAACTGGGGGTTATTTGGCTAAAGTTGTGGGGGGGTAGGGCTGGCTCCAGATTTTCGTGGGCCCAGGGCCAAAGAGTGTCAATGGGCTCCTTTAACACATGCCACAATTCATGATCCCCTGATACGGCAGAGAAATAGCGGAATAGTACAATGAAAAACACTTCACTTCTTACATCTCATGACTGATATCCATTTTAAATTCCCCAATAGCTCCAAAAACGGACAGTATATTACTCCATACAGTATTATGGCCACCGCATAGTGCGCTATACAGAGTAATGAGGCCCATATATTTCTCCATACAGAATCATTAGTCCCATATAATGTTTGAAACAGTATATGATGAGCTCCACATAATGCTACAGTATTTGTTGGTCCCCAGGGATGAAGCTCCACTGTGTTATGGGCCCAAATAATGCTCCATATATAATGGGTCCAATTTCTAATGCTCCAGTGCATAATGGGCCCTGTAAATGCTGCTCCAGTGTCTGATGTCCACTTTTGGAATGCTCCAGTGTGTGGTGGGCCTCATATATCATTCTCCAGAGTATAGTGCTCTCCAAAAATAGCTGTCCCAACATTGAAAACAATTAAATAAGTCTCCTCACTAGGGAATCTCTGTACTAGGCTGGACTCCGTCCCCATCTTCCATCTCACTGCACTTGGACTGTTTAGGCAGAGGGCGTACAGACGTGATGTCATCGCGCTCTCTGACCCGAATGTCACTGTCAGGAAACGCAGAAGACGTCACGGCGGCGGAGCAGGGAGAGGTAAGTATTTTAACTTTGCAAGTGCTGTGATCCTGAGCAAGCAGGGGGGCTCACTTGTTGGCGAAGGCACTGGCACAGGGCCCCTTATAGTACGGCGGTGTGTCTGACGGCGGGTGTTCACCCCCACCATCAGAGACAATTGATTCTACTATGAGGGACCTTGTGCCAGTGCCATTGCCAAATAATGTGCCCACCCAACTGTCCAGGGCAACGGCACTCGCACGGGTGCATGCGCCAGGTGGTGATCCCGGCCCTGTGGGAGGAGGCAGCCCAGTTAGGGAGGTGGAAAAATTGGCATATGTTGATGTTGGACATTCAGCAGCTGCAAAAGAAGTAATTGGAGAAGTCCGCAGAAGAAGAGGACAAAAGCAAGCCATTTTTCTGGCAACCTAGGTGTCAGCAGGGGAGGGTGGGACAAAATCCTTTGAAACCCATGCGTGATTCATTTTAATGAAGGTTAGATCATCAACATTTTGGGTCGACAGACGGGTCCATTTTTCTGTCACGAATGATCCAGCAGCACTGAAAACTCGTTCAGATAACACACTAGCAGTAGGGCAAGGGAGCTCCTGTAAGGCATATTGTGCCAATTCAGGCCAGGTGTCAAGTTTACTGCCCCAATAGTCAAAGGGGAATGACCGGTGTGGAAGAACATCGATATGGGAGGAGAAGTAGTTTGTTACCATAGTTCACAACTACTGTCTCCTGTCACTTACTACTGTCTCCTGTCACTTTCGATCGATGCAGTATTACCAGTCGTGTGAGCGGTACTTGAAAAATCAGTCCACAACATGGTCATGAAACGCCTGTGTCCAACGCCACTTCGGCTGTGTGCACCACAAACACCTCTTCCATGTTGCCCCCTACGGCTCGTTGGAAAAACATCACCGCCGCTGTGTGCTGGGAATGCCTCAAACAAACAGTTTACCAGAGTTGCTTATTTGTTAGCCAATATTGGGTCTAGGTTCTCCTGTGGCATGATGTTTTGGAATTTGCCTTTATAGCGTGGATCCAGGATGCTGGCCAACCAGTAGTCATCATCGTTCAACATTTTGGCAATGCGGCGGTCCCTTTTTAGGATCTGCAAGGTATAATCAGACATGTGGGCCAATGTTCCAGGTTGCAATGATGCACTGAGAGTGTTGGGTGGAGGAGCACTTTCCAAATCCAAAGCCCTCCAGTCACGCACAAACCCTGTACCTGACCTTGCCACGCAAACATTTTTTCTTGCCCCCTGAGAAGCATCCTCCTCCCCAAAATAATCATCCCCATCATCCCCCTCCTCCTCCTCTTCCTCTAATTTCTCCACCTCGTCCACGAGACTTCCCTGACCAGAAAATGGCTGACTGTCATCAAGGCTTCCCTCCTCCTCTTCCTCCTCGGTTGCAGACGCCTGCTCTTTAATGTGCGTCAAAGTTTGCGTGAGCAGACACATAAGTGGGATGCTCATGCTTATGATGGCATCGTCTGCACTTACCAGCCATGTGCATTCCTCAAAACACTGAAGGACTTTACAGAGGTCTTTCAGCTTCGACCACTGCACACCAGACAACTCCATGCCTGGCTGCAAACTGCCTGCCCGTGTATCCTCCCACAAATGAATTACAGCCTGCCTCTGTTCGCACAGCCTCTGAACCATGTGCAGGGTGGAGTTCCACCTTGTTGCAATGTCGATAATTAGGCGGTGCTTGGGAAGGTGGAACAATCGCTGCAGCTTCTGCATACGACTGGAGTGTATGGGCGACCGGCAGATGTGCGAGCACAGTCTTCGCACCTTATGGAGCAGGGGTGTTAACTCCGGATAATTATTGAGGAAGCACTGCACCACCAGGTTCAAGGTGAGAGCCAGGCAAGGTATGTGTCTGAGTTTTGAAAGGGCTATGGCTGCCACAAAATTCCAGCCGTTTTCACTAACTACCTTGCCTGCCTCAAGATGTAGACTGCCCAGCCAAGACTCAGTTTGTCGCTGCAAGTAGTTGGCCAGTAACTCCGCGGTGTGTCTGTTGTCTCCCAAACACATCATCTTCAACACAGCCTGCAGACGCTTACTACTAGCTGTCCGATAGTGGGACACCTCGTGTGCAACACTGGCAGCTGCGGATGGAGTGCTCGTGCGACTGCGCTCTGTGGACAAGCTTTCGCTTCTGGAGGAGGAGGAGGGTCGAACGCCTACAGCCAACTGTTTCCTATACCGTGGGCTAGGCAGCGCTGTCCCACCACCGCTGTCCCCTGTGGACCCTGCATCCATCACATTAACCCAGTGCGCAGTGATGGACACGTAACGGCCCTGGCCGTGCCTATTGAACCATGCATCTGTTGTGAGGTGCACCTTTCCACTCACTGATTGCTTGAGTGCATGGACAATGCGGTCTTTCACATGCAGGTGGAGGGCTTGGATGGCTTTTCGAGAAAAGAAGTGCTGACTGGGTAGGTCATAGCGTGGTACTGCGTAGGCCATGAGCTCGCGGAAAGCTTCGCTTTCAACCAACCGGTAGGGCATCATCTCTAATGAGATTAGTTTGGCAATGTGGGCGTTCAAATCCAGTGTACGCGGATAAGAGGATGAGCACTTTCTTGTCCTACTCAGAGTCTCTGGTAGGGTGAGCTGGACTTGAGAGCTGCATTTGGTGGAACTAGCGGTGGACATGGCAGACTGAGAGAGGGTTGGTGATGGTGTTGGTGGTGTTGCTGATGGCCTACATTCAGTCTTTCGTAGCAATAACTTTGTAATTCCATGACTGCTTTGCCCTTGTGATAACACCTCGACATTTGCTGCTGGTGGTGTGCTAACCGGTGGGCTTACAGTGGGGGAAGCGATGTAGCGTTGCTGACTACCTTCATTCAGAGCAGGTGCACATGTGGTACGTGAGGTTTGGTAGTCCGTCCATGCTTGCAAGTGCATGGTGGTTAAATGTCTAAGCATGCAACTGCTATTCAAATTTCTCAGATTTTTCCCTCGGCTAAAGGTCTTTGCGCACTTCTTACAGATAACTTTTGCCTGATCATTAGGATTTTGCTCAAAAAAGTGCCACACTGCACTCTTCCTACTATGGAAGACATTTTGAGACCTTGCACGCTGTGCTAATTTGACCATCTGTCCAAGCTGTCCTGCAACTCTTTTGGCTTTTGTAACACATTTTTGGACTGCTATGGTCATGCCAGATAACAGCTGTTGCGATGTCGTTGCCTGCTGCAGATCCTCCTCTTCTGAGCTACTGGCAGCGGCACCCTCTTCCCCCAATGGATGCCAATCTGGGTCAACAACTGGGTCATCCATCACCTCCTCTTCAATTTCATGTGCACCTTCCTCTTTGTCACCGTGTAAGGTGGTATAGTATGCGGGAAGAGGCACCTGATTTTCATCAGGGTCTGATTCTGCCTCAGTACACTACGAGGACAATGTAGTGCTCTGAGTGAATGTACCTGCAGAAAAATCTGGCAGTGGCTGTGCATCAGTGCACTCCATGTCAGATTCATCTTGGACTGGGGAATTCATGATTTGACTTGCTAACCCAGGCATGGTATGTGAAAAGAGCTCCATGGAGTAATCAGTAGTGTGGCCTGCCACATCCTTCACTTTTGGTAGGGGTGAAGGATACAAGGAAAGGTGCTGTTCCTGACCAGGAGCCTCCAATGACGACTCAGTGCTTTTATTTTTTGAAACTTCAGAAGAGGAGGCGAGAGAGCTGGAGGCTGTGTCAGCAATTTATGCCAAAACTTGTTCCTGAAGCTCCGGCTTTAAAAGTGGTTTACCTACTAACAGAAAAGATAGCCTTCGAGGCCTTGTGGAGCCAGACGATGACGCAGGCTCAACACCTCCTGCCTTTGGTGCTATTGTGCTTTTGCCACTACCAACAGATGCAACACCACCACCACCACCATCGGGACCAGCTGGCAACCTCCGCCCACTTCCATGGCGTCTTCCACCATATTTGCTCATTTTTGTGAAAATGTACCCAAAATACCACCAGCTATAAGGTACTGTAAAACAAGGTAGAAGGTGTATCTACTATTGGTGAGATTTTGAATCTCACTATAGATTTGAGGACGCTGAACTATTGTCTCAGGCCCAGTAGAGATTACACCTCAATGTAACAGGCTGAAATTGGATGGTATATTCACAAAAAATGCCCAAACCAGCTATTAACCCCTTCACCCCCAAGGGTGGTTTGCACGTTCATGACCGGGCCAATTTTTACAATTCTTACCACTGTACCTTTATGAGGTCATAACTCTGGAACGCTTCCATGGATCCCGGTGATTCTGACATTGTTTTCTCGTGACATATTGTACTTCATGTTATTGGTAAAATTTCATTCAAATAACTTGCGTTTATTTGTGAGAAAAATGGAAATTTGGCGAACATTTTGAAAATTTCGCAATTTTCCAACTTTGAATTTTTATGCCCTTAAATCACAGAGATACGGCACACAAAAAACTTGATAACTAACATTTCCCACATGTTTACTTTACATCAGCACAATTTTGGAACCAAAATTTTTTTTTGTTAGGAAGTTATAAGGGTTAAAAGTTGACCAGCGATTTCTCATTTTTACAACACCATTTTATTTTTAGGACCACATCACATTTGAAGCCACTTTGAGGAGTCTATATGATAGAAAATACCCAAAAGTGACACCATTCTAAAAACTGCACCCCTTAAGGTGCTCAAAACCCCATTCAAGAAGTTTATTAATCCTTTAGGTGTGTCACAGGAATTTAAACAAAAAATGAACATCTAACTTTTTTTCATAAAAAAAATAATTCAGGTTCAATTTTTTTTATTTTACCAAGGGTAACAGGAGAAATTGGACTGCAAAAGTTATTGTGCAATTTGTCCTGAGTACGCAGATACCTGATATGTGGGGGGGGAACGACTGTTTCGGCGCATGGCAGAGCTCAGAATGGAAGGAGCGCCGTTTGACTTTTTCAATGCAAAATTGGCTGGAATTCAGATTGGACGCCATGTCACGTTTGGAGAGTCCCTGATGTACCCAAACAGTGGGAACCCCCTACAAGTGACCCCATTTTGGAAATTAGACCCCCCAAGGAACTTATCTAGATATGTGGTGAGAACTTTGAACCCACAAGGGCTTTACAAAAGTTTATAACTTACAGCGGTACAATTAAAAAATCATATTTTTTCCACAAAAATGATCTTTTCACCCTCAATTCTTATTTTTCCAAGGGTAACAGGACCCTAAAAGTTATTGTGCAATTTGTCCTGAGTATGCTGATACCCCACATGTGGGGGTAAACCACTATTTGGGCGCATGGCAGAGCACAGAAGGGAAGCAGCGCCATTTGACGTTTTTGGCTGGAATTGAGATCGGACACCATGTCGCGTTTGGAAAACCCCTGATGTACCAAAACAGTGGAAACCCCCCACAAATGACACCATTTTGGAAACTAGACCACCTAAGGAACTTATCTAGATGTGTGGTGAGCACTTTGACCACCCCAGTGCTTCACAGAAGTTTATAACGCCCGGGCGTGAAAATAAAAAATTCGTATTTTTTCCACAAACATGATCTTTTAGTCACCATTTTTTTATTTTCCCAAGGGTACCAGGAGAAATTGGACCCCAAAAGTTGTTGTCCAATTTGTCCTGAGTATGCTGATACCCCATATGTGGGAGAAAACTACTGTATGGGCACACGTCGGGGCTCGGAAGGGAAGTAGTGACGTTTTGGAATGCAGACTTTGATGGAATGGTCTGCGGGTGTCATGTTGCCTTTGGAGAGCCCCTAATGTACCTAAACAGTGGAAACCCCCCACAAATGACAACATTTTGTAAACTAGACCCCCCAAGGAACTTATCTAGATGTGTGGTGAGCACTTTGAACCCCCCAGTGCTTCACAGAAGTTTATAACGCCCGGGCGTGAAAATAAAAAATTCGTATTTTTTCCACAAACATGATCTTTTAGTCACCATTTTTTTATTTTCCCAAGGGTACCAGGAGAAATTGGAGCTTAAAAGTTGTTGTCCAATTTGTCCTGAGTATGATGATACCCCATATGTGGGAGAAAACTACTGTATGGGCACACGTCGGGGCTCGGAAGGGAAGTAGTGACGTTTTGGAATGCAGACTTTGATGGAATGGTCTGCGGGTGTCATGTGCGTTTGGAGAGCCCCTGATGTACCTAAACTATTGAAACTCCCCACAAGTGACCCCATTTTGGACACTAGACCCCCCACGGAACTTATCTAGATGTGTGGTGAGCACTTTGAACCCCCAAGTGCTTCACAGAAGTTTATAACACTCGGACGTGAAAATAAAAAAATCATTTTTTTCCACAAAAATGATATTTTTGCCCCCAATTTTTTATTTTCCTAAGGGTAACAGGAGAAATTGGACCCCAAAAATTGTTTTGCAATTTGTCCTGAGTAGGCTGATACCCTACATGTGGGGGTAAAACACTGTTTGGGCGCATGGCAGAGCTTGGAAGGGAAGGAGCACCATTTGACTTTTTCAACTAAGAATTGGCTGGAATTGAGATCAGACGCCATGTTGCATTTGGAGAGCCCCTGATGTGCCCAAACAGTGGAAACCCCCAATTCTAACTCCAACCCGAACCCCAACATGCCCCTAGCCCTAACCCTAACCCTAGCCCTAACCCTAGCCCTAACCCTAACCCTAACCCTACCCTAACCCTAGCCCTAACCCTACCCCAACACACCCCTAGCCCTAACCCTAGCCCTAACCCTAATGGAAAAATGGAAATAAATACATTTTTTTTATTTTATTATTTTTCCCTAACTAAGGGGGTGATAACGGGGGGTTTGATTTACTATTTATGGCGGTTTTTATTTTTGGCAGCTGTCGCACGCTAAAAGACGCTTTTTATTGTAAAAATAGTTTTTGCATCACCACATATTGAGAGCTATAATTTTTTCGTATTTTGACCCACCGGGTCATGTGAGGTCTTATTTTTTGCGGGACGAGTTGACGTTTTTATTGGTACCATTTTCGGGCACATGAAATTTTTTGATCGCTTTTTATTCCGATTTTTGGGACGCAGAATGAAGAAAAACCAGCGTTTCATGAATTTCTTTTGGGCGGGTGCGTTTACACTGTTGCGCGTGCGGTAAAATTGATAAAGCGGTTTTATTCTTCGGGTCAGTACGGTTACAGCGATACCTCACTTAGGTCGTTTTTTTATGTTTTTGTCGGTTTTATGCAATGAAAACTATTTTATATAAAAAATAATTATTTTTGCATCGCTTTATTCTGCGAGCTATAACTTTTTTATTTTTTCGCTAATGATGCTGTGTGGTGGCTCGTTTTTTGCGGGACAAGATGACGTTTTCAGCGGTACCATGGATATTTATATGCGTCTTTTTGATCGCGCGTTATTACACTTTTTGTTTGGCAGTATGATAATAAATCATTATTTTTTGCTTCGTTTTTTATTTTTATTTTTTAAGGGGTTCGCTAAAGGGGTTAACTAATGGGACAGTTTTATAGGGCGGGTCGTTACGGACATGGCGATACCTAATATGTGTACTTTTATTGTTTTTTTTTTTATTATTTCCAAAAAATGGATTTATTGGGGGAATATTTTTTTTTTTTTCTAATTTATTTGGCGATTTTTTTTTAACTATTTTTACACTTTTTTTATTTTTTTTTTACTTTATTAAATAGTCCCAGGTGGGACATCACTGTCCTGTGACAGATCGCTGATCTGTCACATCACAGATCACTGTGACAGATCAGCGATCTGACACAGGCACTGCAGAAGGCTTCCTCATGCCTGCGCTTTGCAGGCACTGAGGAAGCCAGCTTCCTCAGGCCCCCGAAGGCCCCCGTCGCTATCTTGGATTCGGGGGCCTGGAGGAAAGGAGTCCCCCGCAGCAGCGCTGCACATTGCGCTGCCGTGGGGGGCTCAGGGAAGCACGGAGGGAGCCCCCTCCCTGCCGATGCTTCCCTTTAACTCCCGGTACACCGCGATCATGTTTGATCGCGGTGTGCAAGGGGTTAACGTGTCGGGGGCGGTCCGTGACCGCCCCTGACACATTGTGCCGGGTGTCAGCTGTGATAATCAGCTGACACCCGGCCGCGATCAGCGGCGCTCACCACGTGGGCGCCGCTGATCGCGCCCGACGTACTATCCCGTCCATGGGCATAGGGGCCCAGGTCCCATGGACGGGATATACCGTCGGATGTCGAGAAGGGGTTAATATATAATACTGGATATAGTACCACAACATGCCAATAACTTCTTTTGTGGTCACATCATTAATCAATTAATAAGAAGTTTCCACACAATGGTACCATGTAAAAAAACATCTTTATTAAATATCAATATCACAACATTAAAAAGGTGCTGGATCAATTATGAGAGACGAAAAAAACATAGAAACACCATATAGTAATGTATTCATTGGAGGGCTATTAAATCAATATGCAGTGTGAGTACCAGGAGAGATGTATAAAATTTCACTAGCTCCATGTCCAATGCTAATTATCTACAAATATTCAATAATAAAGGAGCATCTCATCAAACTGATACTTCACAGTGCATAATTGTAAACTATATAATCTCACAAAACTGATACTTCACCATGTATAATTATAAGCTATAGAATACAAATACTGTGCAAGTGTGACAAAAAATCACTACAACCTACCAATGAATAAAGGTGCTTCCTGTAGCGTCCCTCATGCTCCGACACGTGTTTTGCAATGCTTCCTCAATGGAGGCTTGTCAGGAAGAAGGAGGCTGCCCCATTTTTATACCCTAGCAGCTATCGCTATAGGTCAGTATAGATTTCGCACCTGATTAAAAAACATACTTCCTCATTGTAGAAACACAACTGCGCCTGTGCGCTTAAGGTCCTATGAGTATTACAATGTGAACCGCGCATGTGCGGAATCACGTGGGTTCAAACAGCCAATACAATTGGTGAACAGATATCATGTGATTGCAAGAAGATCCTGTGCTTACTATGCCAGTCTGATATGATAAAAACCGCGCATGTGCAAAGTCACATGAGTTCCAATAGCCAATGATAGGGGTATATCCATATCATGTGACGCAAAAAGGTCCTATTTATTTCTATTTACCATTTACAAAAAATAATATCGCGCTTACGCGCATACAAACTTTGTATTGTTTTATAATATGAATCTATGTATAAGGGCATAAGTAACGCCCGTACCAAACTAGGAATTACTGGAATTTACAAAATTTAATAACGCGCTTGTGCGCATATACACTTTGTGTTATAAATCTATGTATATGGGCATATATGGCGCATGCGTCGAACTATGGGGCCCGTACAAAACAAGGAGAAATGTCGCAATGGTCCCGTGGTCCCATGAAAACCGGGCACACCAGTCCCAGGTAAAACAAGGGAAAACACTGTGGACGCACCACGCATCCCTCACGGCAACCCACAGTACAGACATGCGCACAGCCTCAAAAGATGATAATCTAAAAATATTCAATAACACACCTAAGTAAATAAACTTCCTAAAGGCACAGGTCATATAATTTAATTAATTAACCCCCAACATATCTCCGTCAATCAACGGTAATACCTCCAACAATTAGGGTGTAGAAAACACCAATTGGACTATACAACAATAGCGCTACATAGCACAGCATATCGCTTATGTTGAAAACATGATTAATCAATATTAATATTGCACAAAATATGGCATAGCGTATCTATCATATTAGAAGGCATAAATAATTGATGTTATACAATATATAACTCAAATATAAGAACTCTTTTGAGGCTGTGCGCATGTCTGTACTGTGAGTTGCCATGAGGGATGCGTGGTGAGTCCACAGTGTTTTCCCTTGTTTTACCTGGGACTGGTGTGCCTGGTTTTCATGGGACCACGGGACCATTGCGACATTTCTCCTTGTTTTGTATGGGCCCCATAGTTCGACACATGCGCCATATATGCCCATATACATAGATTTATAACACAAAGTGTATATGCGCACAAGCGCGTTATTAAATTTTGTAAATTCCAGTAATTCCTAGTTTGGTATGGGCATTACTTATGCCCTTATACATAGATTCATATTATAAAACAATATAAAGTTTGTATGCACGTAAACGCGATATTAATTTTTGTAAATGGTAAATAGAAATAAATAGGACCTTTTTGCGTCACATGATATGGATATACCCCTATCATTGGCTATTGGAACTCATGTGACTTTGCACATGCGCGGTTTTTATCATATCAGACTGGCATAGTAAGGACTGGATCTTCTTGCAATCACATGATATCTGTTCACCAATTGTATTGGCTGTTTGAACCCACGTGATTCCGCACATGCACGGTTCACATTGTAATAGTCATAGGACCTTAAGCGCACAGGCGCAGTTGTGTTTCTACAATGAGGAAGTATGTTTTTTAATCAGGTGCGAAATCTATACTGACCTATAGCGATAGCTGCTAGGGTATAAAAATGGGGCAGCCTCCTTCTTCCTGACAAGCCTCCATTGATGAAGCATTGTGAAACACGTGTCGGGGCATGAGGGACGCTACAGGAAGCACCTTTATTCATTGGTAGGTTGTAGTGATTTTTGGTCACACTTGCAAAGTATTTATATTCTATAGCTTATAATTATACATGCTGAAGTACCAGTTTTGTGAGATCATATAGTTTACAATTATGCACTGTGAAGTATCAGTTTGATGAGATGCTCCTTTATTATTGAATATTTGTAGATAATTAGCATTGGACATGGAGCTAGTGAAATTTTATACATCTCTCCTGGTACTCACACTGCATATTGATTCAATAGCCCTCCAATGAATACATTACTATATGGTGTTTCTATGTTTTTTCGTCTCTCATAATTGATCCAGCACCGTTTTAATGTTGTGATATTGATATTTAATAAAGATTTTTTTTACATGGTACCATTGTGTGGAAACTTCTTATTAATTAATTAATGAGGTGACCACAAAAGAAGTTATTGAAATTGGATGGTGTATGACAAGGTGGAGGGTGTCTATAGGATTGGTGAGAATTTGAATCTCACTATAGATTTGTGGACGCTGAACTATTGTCTCAGGCCCAGTAGAGATTACACCTCAATGTAACAGGCTGAAATTGGAGGGTGTATGACAACGTGAAGCATGTCTATAGGATTCGTGAGAATTTGGATCTCACTAGAAATTTGAGAACGCTGACAATGATGCTCTCAGTCCAAGTATGGACGCAGGGAGCCTAATAAGCAGGACTGCTGCACAGTGCACACACAAAAGGGTAGAAAAATGAACCCTTGGTAACTGTGCAGAAAAGAGGAAGAAAAGTATTTTTGCTTTTAAAAAAGCAGTTTGCACAGCAAACAGCAATGCAGCTATCAGGGAGCTTTATAAGGCAGCCTAATAACCAACAGAGCTGATGTACAAAAATACAGCCTCCCCTGTCACTGCACACAGAGTGTTGCATTGTAAGTGGAAATCGCTAACAGCAGAAGCAGTTTTTTGGTTCTTCTTCCCTGCCTAACGCTCTCCCTACAGAATCATCATCAGCAGCAACTCTCCCTATGCTAAGATCGGCATAAGTAAGATGGCGGTCGGCGTTCACGCCCTTTTATAGCCTCTGTGATGCCACACAAAGCCAGCCAATCACTTGCATGCCCTTCTTCAAAGATGGTGGTGACTAGAGTTGAGCGATACCGTCCGATACTTCAAAGTATCGTATCGGATGGTATCGGCCGATCTTTAAAAAAAGTATCGGTATCGCCGATTCCGATACCGGAAGTCCCATTCAAGTCTATGGGACTTCCGGTATTGGAATAAGAAAAACCCTTTCCTGCCCTTGTACAGCCTCTCTGGGGTCTGTACGGGCCTTTCGGGGGGCTGTGCCGGCCTGCCAGGGGGTCTGTGCAGGCTCCGGTGGTCTGTGCCGGCCTGCCGGGGGGCTGTGCCGGCCTGCCGGTGGTCTGTGCAGGCTCCGGTGGGCTGTGCCGGCCTGCCGGGGGGCTGTGCCGGCCTGCCGGGGGGCTGTGCAGGCTCCGGGGGGCTGTGCCGGCCTGCCGGGGGGCTGTGCCGGCCTGCCGGGGGGCTGTGCAGGCTCCGGGGGGCTGTGCCGGCCTGCCGGGGGGCTGTGCCGGCCTGCCGGTGGTCTGTGCAGGCTTCGGGGGTCTGTGCAGGCATCGTCCGATGGGACTACAAGTCCCATCGGGCGATGCCTGCTACCATGACAGTGATTGACACATTAGCCAATGATGGGACAGTAGTAGTCCCATCATCCGGCTAATGTGTTAAATGTAAAAAAAAAAAAAAAAAAATTACATGCTACATACATACAACATGCATACTACATACATGCTACATTCATACTACATACATGCTACATTCATACTACATAAATACTACATGCAACATACATACTACATATATACTACATACATACTACATATATACTACATGCATGCTACATACATACTACATGCTACATACATACCACATATATACTACATACATACTACATACATACTACATGCATGCTACATACATACTACATATATACTACATGCATGCTACATACATACTACATATATACTACATGCATGCTACATACATACTACATATATACTACATACATACTACATATATACTACATGCATGCTACATACATACTGCATGCTACATGCATGCTACATACATACTACATACATACTACATGCTACATACATACCACATATATACTACATACATACTACATACAATACATTCATACAATACATACATAGACATACAGTACATATAACATAGAGTAACATACTTACCAATACTTGTCACATTGTTCCCCGAAGCCATTGTCTTTTCCGGAATAAATATTAACATAACAAACCACAAAAATACTCACCCACGATCCGAAGCAGTCCACGAGTGTGTCCCACGACGATCTTGGGTAGAGAACTGCAGCATCAGATGATGCTGCCGTTCTCTACGGGCTGCAGGAATCCAATGACGGAAGGTAGGTATCCTTCCGCACTGTATTCCTCCGCCACTTAAAAAAAAAAAAGTCCCTAGTCTCACTTTATGCCATTGCTGCGTGGGAATTTCCCACACAGCAATGGCATAAAGTGAGACTAGGGACTTTTTTTTTTTTAAGTGGCGGAGGAATACAGTGCGGAAGGATACCTACCTTCCGTCATTGGATTCCTGCAGCCCGTAGAGAACGGCAGCAACAGCTGATGCTGCAGTTCTCTACCCAAGATCGTCGTGGGACACACTCGTGGACTGCTTCGGATCGTGGGTGAGTATTTTTGTGGTTTGTTATGTTAATATTTATTCCGGAAAAGACAATGGCTTCGGGGAACAATGTGACAAGTATTGGTAAGTATGTTACTCTATGTTATATGTACTGTATGTCTATGTATGTATTGTATGAATGTATTGTATGTAGTATGTATGTAGTATATATGTGGTATGTATGTAGCATGTAGTATGTATGTAGTATGTATGTAGCATGCATGTAGCATGCAGTATGTATGTAGCATGCATGTAGTATATATGTAGTATGTATGTAGCATGCATGTAGTATATATGTAGTATGTATGTAGCATGCATGTAGTATATATGTAGCATGTATGTAGTATGTATGTGGTATGTATGTAGCATGCATGTAGTATATATGTAGTATGTATGTAGTATGTATGTAGTATGTATGTGGTATGTATGTAGCATGTAGTATGTATGTGGTATGTATGTAGCATGTAGTATGTATGTAGCATGCATGTAGTATGTATGTAGCATGCATGTAGTATGTATGTAGTATGTATGTAGTATGTATGTAGTATGTAGCATGTATGTAGTATGTATGTGGTATGTATGTAGCATGTAGTATGTATGTATCATGCATGTAGTATATATGTAGTATGTATGTAGCATGTATGTGGTATGTATGTAGCATGTAGTATGTATGTAGCATGTATGTAGCATGCATGTAGTATGTATGTAGCATGCATGTAGTATGTATGTAGCATGTATGTAGTATGTATGTAGTATATATGTAGTATGTATGTAGCATGTAGTATGTATGTAGCATGCATGTAGTATGTATGTAGCATGCATGTAGTATGTATGTAGTATATATGTAGCATGTAGTATGTATGTAGCATGCATGTAGTATGTATGTAGCATGCATGTAGTATGTATGTAGTATGTATGTAGTATGTATGTAGTATGTAGCATGTATGTAGTATGTATGTGGTAAGTATGTAGCATGTAGTATGTATGTAGCATGCATGTAGTATATATGTAGTATGTATGTAGTATGTATGTGGTATGTATGTAGCATGTAGTATGTATGTAGCATGTATGTAGCATGCATGTAGTATGTATGTAGCATGCATGTAGTATGTATGTAGCATGTATGTAGTATATATGTAGTATGTATGTAGCATGTAGTATGTATGTAGCATGCATGCAGTATGTATGTAGTATTTTTTTTTTTTAACATTTAACACATTAGCCCGATGATGGGACTACTACTGTCCCATCATTGGCTAATGTGTCAATCACTGTCATGGTAGCAGGCATCGCCCGATGGGACTTGTAGTCCCATCGGACGATGCTTGCACAGACCCCCGGACATCAGCACAGCCCCCCGGCAGGCCGGCACAGCCCCCCGGCAGGCCAGTACAGACCCCCACAGGGTGCACAGCCCCCCGGCAGGCCGGCACAGCCCCCCGGCAGGCCGGTACAGACCCCCACAGGGTGCACAGACCACCGGCAGGCCGGCACAGCCCCCCGGCAGGCCGGTACAGACCCCCACAGGGTGCACAGACCACCGGCAGGCCGGCACAGCCCCCCGGCAGGCCGGCACAGCCCCCCGGCAGGCCGGTACAGACCCCGGGCAGTCCACACAGCCCCCCGGCAGGCCGGCAGAGACCCCCGGAAGGCCCGAAATGACGGCGCATCATGATGCGCACACACCGCACATCATGATGACGTCAGTCTGTCAATCAACTTTGAACTTCCGATTCCGATGCCGAATTCCGATATTGAAAAAATATCGGAAGTCGGTATCGGAATTCCGATACAGCAAGTATCGGCCGATACCCGATACTTGCGGTATCGGAATGCTCAACACTAGTGGTGACCGATGCCTATGTCATCGCGTTGCCCACAGTGTGCGTCCTCCATCATTGGATGAAAAAGGGGGCTGGAAACATCTTTTAAAACGCGACTTTGGCACTCTTGTCGCCGACCTCGTGGCCGACCTCTTGCTATGGTCGGGTTTCGTTTCATGAAACCCGACTTCAGCAAAAGTCGCCGACTTTTGAATATGACCGACCCGTTTCGCTCAACTCTAACCGTCACATTAATGTGGTGGGATGACTTTTACATTTTTTTCATCAAAATTATGTTAACTAAGTAACCTTTATTATTTTCATGAACTATTACTATTTATTTATTTATTTACTGCAGGGTATTTGCTAATTTTGTTTTTATCTTGGGATTTGCTGATTTTTATTTAAGTTAATGAATTTACAGTATATTTTAGAAAATGTACACCACTTCTTAAAATTATCGATAAATTCTAATTAAAAAAAATCATAATTTCAAGAGTAACCATCATTTTATTTGTTTCCATAAATCAATAGTACATGTGAAAATAAGAAACTTTGTAATATACAAAGTGCCAGACTGATCTTGTATTCTCACGATCCTCAATTCACATGTAAAATCTGTCTTTAGTGACTATAGGCTTTCCCAATACTGAGATAAGAAATGGAAGTTGATGCTCATAAAGTTCATTGGGGAGTTGTAACTTTGGTTTCTGGAGAACTTGCAGCAGAATGGGCTTTCTGCCTTTAAGTCCTCCTTTCCCCATAGAAATTTCCATAGAATCTTAAAAGCATCAGCAGTTATTTCCTCTTAATAACTTGTAAATCAGTATTCTCTGAATACATCAATTGGGAGTAAAAGATCAATGCCTCATGGTTTTATTTGACATAGAACTTTCCTTTATTCCCTATATAACTTTCTCACATGTGAAAGTGCAAAACCTCTTTCTGTCGCTTTTAGGCCGGGATCACACACAGCGAGATACGGCTGAGTCTCGCAGGTTAAAACCACGCTCTGGCGCCGGCACTCCGGAGTGGAGTGTGCAGCCGCACAGCAATACATGGAGCTGCACGCTCTGCTCCGGAGTGCCGGTGCCAGAGCTTGGTTTTAACCTGCGTGACTCGGCCGTATCTCGCTGTAGTGTGACTCCGGCCTTATTCATTCTTATCTGAAGTATTGAAATTGTCTACAGGGTGGGCCATTTATATAGATACACCAAAATAAAATGGGAATGGTGGGTGATATCAACTTCCTGTTTGTGGCACATTAGAATATTGGAGGGGGAAACTTTTCAAGATGGGTGGTGACCATGGAAGCCATTTTGAAGTCAGCAATTTTGGATCCAACTTTATTTTTTCCAATGGTAAGAGGGTTATGTGACACATAAAACTTATTGAGAATTTCACAAGAAAAACAATGGTGTGCTTGTTTTTAACATATCTTTATTCTTTCATGAGTTATTTACAACTTTATGACCACTTATAAAATATGTTCAAAGTGCTGCCCATTGTATTGGATTGTCAATGCAACCCTCTTCTCCCACTCTTTACACACTACTGTAATAGCAACATCGCAGAAGAAATGCTAGTCTAAATGGGTCAGATTCCTTGTAGGAATGCTCGGACCTGACACCCATAATGTGGTGGTGCACCATCTTGCTGGAAAAGCTTAGGGAACATGCCATCTTCAGTGTATAAAGAGGGTAACATATCGTCATGTAGCAATTTCAGATATCCGGTGGCATTGAGGTTTACATTGATGTAGAATGGCCTCACTATCTTTGTACCCCATATAACACACCATACCATCAATTATGAGTGTCAGGTCCGAGCATTCCTACATGAACAGTTTCCTGGAAAGTGGATTGGTCATCGTGAGCCAGTTGAATGGTCACCAAGGTCTCTCAATCTGACCCCCTTAGACATTTTTCTTTGGGGTCATCTGAAGGCAATTGTCTATGCTGTGAAGATATGAGATGTGCAGCATCTGAAACAACGGATACTGGAAGCCTGTGCTAACATTTCTTCTGCGGAGTTGCTATCAGTGTGAAGAGTGGGAGAAGAGGGTTGCATTGACAATCCAACACAATGGGCAGCACTTTGAACGCATTTTATAAGTGGTCATAAACTTGTAAATAACTCATGAAAGAATAAAGATATGTTAAAACCAAGCACACCATTGTTTTTCTTGTGAAATATCAATAAGTTTGATGTGTTCCATAACCCTCTTCACATTGAAAATAATAAAGTTGTATCCAAAATGGCCGACTTCAAAATGGCTGCCATGGTCACCATCCATCTTGAAACGTTTCCCCCCTCCTATATACTAATGTGCCACAAACAGGAAGTAGATATCACCAACCATTCCCATTTTATTTATGTGTATCCATATAAATGGCCCACACTGTACTAATCAGCCTTCCTCTAACTAAACTTTTTCCTTTTCAATCCATCTGGAATGTGTCAGCCAGTGTTATATTTCTGTCCAGGTGCTAAACTGATGCTTCCTTTCCTTGCCAGTCATTGCGTGGTTGCCAATTCAATACAGAATACAATGTAAACTCATCTCTCTCACCCACAAGCTCTCTACAGTTTTGTACAAGCCTACATCTCCTCCTTCATCTCAATCTACCACACTACCCTTGCTCACCATTTTGTAACTGAACTAAGGCTAACTTTCTCCATAATCCGAACTTTGCACCTTCATCTCTGAGACTTCTCCCATGCTGCGCCAGTTTTCTGGAATGCACTACCGCAAATGATCTGACTGATATCTAGCCCCGCATTTTTAAGTGTGCTTTAAAAACACATCTCTTTAGACAAGACTATCACCTCACTTCACTAACCTAGCCAATTTCAATTTGCTGTTAATAGTTCTGCCCTCATTAGAATAAAAAGCATTACCAATATGTAAAAATTATTGATACGGAAAAGTGAATACATTAGTGAATACTTTAGTGGTCCTTTGTGGTCATAAAAAAAAAATTGGTAAAACGGACATGTATTTTCTTTATTTTTGCATTGATATATTGTTATTGCCTAATATCTGCAAAAATATTTTAGAAAGACACTATGAAAGTAACATAAATATGAAGCCTGATGTTTCATGAAAAATAGGTGAAAAAATCTTTGAATATTGTAATGTGAAAACAATTTAATACTTTATAAACAGCATGTATTAAAAAAAATGAAAATGTGCCTGGTCAGGAATGGAGGTGAATGAACTGGTTAAATTATACTCAATCTGTAATATTAAAGTATTATGAAAAATGAGTAGACTTTTGACTAACCTCCAATATATTAGTATTTGTCAATGTATTCAATAGACAATGAGGCCATGTTTTCATATTTGAAAACTGATTTTATTGCCACTGGTTCCTTTCTGCTTGTGTCTATATCAAAATGTGCAATAGCAATCTGTCTAATAATTGCGATTATTTGTTTCATGTTTTTTTTTCCTTTTTGCTTCATGCGATTTTGGTGCAAATTGAATGTATATTTTTGAATGCATTTTTTTAAGGTACAGAACTGCTGGAATTCTTCACTTAAAAACATATGCTCCCCAAATGAGGCTATAGGGAAACATATCACCAAAACGTGCATTTACAGAGACTGCTGAAATGTTTATTGGGAATGGGTTTTCAGGAAATCACATCCACTTAGCTTGAACTGTCCAAATGCATTTTAGGTGTTTTTTTTCTGAAAATGCCTTATGTTTAGAGCATTAAAACAAAACAGTGGCAAAAAAATCATCTCAAACACATTATTTGAACATGACATAGACAATTCAGCAGATTTTCTGCATACAAAAAAACATCTGAAAAAAGCAGTGTCCTTACCCTTCAATGATGTCTAAATACTGACATCCGAAAGAAAAAATGTACACAGAAACCAGCTTTACAAGCAAAGACATATAGATTTTATTAAAGTAGTACACATAGAAACAAGTTAAAAAGACAAGACTTATTAAAAAGTGGGAAACCACAATAGTGGCACCATAGCCCACATAAACTCTATGAGGAGGCTGCACATGTTTTAATTGTCCAAAAAATGCCCTACATATGTTGGTATCTTAAACCCCATGTAAAACATAGTTAACTAAAGAGACAGCATATAGCTAACTAGTACATACGTAACAAAGGATTTGTGCAGGTAAACCTTACCTCCCGTGGGTGATGGTGCCAGCCCCAACGCACGTTTTGGCAAACAAGCCTTCTTCTGGGGTGCATGCTGAAGAAGGCATTGTCTTTTTAACTTGTTTCTATGTGTACTACCTTAATAAAATCTATATGTCTTTGTTTGTAAAGCTGGTTTCTGTGTACTTGTTTTCTTTCAGATGTCATTGCTATGTACGAAACCGTTTAGAATGTCCATAATGAGATTTGGCACTCTTTTTCTTGAAGGTTATAAAAGCTTGTCTAAGTGCCTTATATGTATCACTAGTCACTACAATTTATCTGTGATGTCTAAATACTGAAGAGTTAAGGGCATGTCACACTAAGCGATATCGCTAGCAATATCGCTATAACTTGTGACGTTATAGCGATATTGCTAACGATATCGCTGTGTGTGATACTTACCTACGACCCGCTCCCCCGCTGGTTATCGTTCAGGACGTTCAGGACTGTTTCTCGTCGTCAGCTTCCTGCGGCGCTTCCTGCTGTGACGACAAGCGACGAGCGTGGAGCCGGGCGGGAGGACGTAGGATCGCCTAGTGTGACAGGTAAGTAGCGACCCCCGACCCCTGCGATGTCGCTGGTGAGATCTGCCTGTGTGGCAGCTCACTAGCGACCACTTAGCGATGTACCAGCGATCCTGACCGCGTCATATCGCTGGTCGGGATCGCTGGTACATCGCTAAGTGTGACAGTACCTTTAGGCTTGATGTTTGACTGTATTGTGCTATAGTTTGGAGGGAAGAAAAAAAGGAAAGTGATACATTTATTCATCAGTCTATCTGTCTATTTATTTATCTGCCATCTGCTATATCTATAAGATTATGCATTTATTTAGCGAAGTGCGTCAAATGTGTGCATTTGTATAATATTTTCTAAATGATCAACCACATTTAATATTCTTTTTCATTAAATAGCCCATTCTTTTTAAATGGGATTTATCTGCATCCTATTGAAATAAATATGTTATAAATACACTGAGACTGTTTATATGCATACAGATGCCTACGATCCTTATGAATTTCCATCAGGTTTTCATATTGACTTCCAAAAGTGCACTGTATATTCTTTACAGGCCTCATTGCCTCTTCATTGATTTGGAGTGGCAGAAAAAATAGATTGATTTGGAATTTTCTAAAAGGTCACGAGAAGAATATTCATGAATTCTATTTTCTTTCTTTTACTCTAGAAAAAGCATGCGTTTATATCCTTTTCATGACATATTTGTTGAGTTATCATGTTATTATAATCTTTTGCATAAATATGCATATTTGTTCAGTTTTTATGTTCCAAAATCAAAAGCTGATATCATATCAACACATTTTTCCCTCTCTATTTCATATGAAAAGTATTTTACAGTAATACCAGTTTGGTATAATTTAGCACTACATTAATCATAAGTCTATTGTAGAGATGAGCGTATCGATCTGATTCGGATCAACTTTGAGTCAAATTTCCTGAAATTCTCTGTTCCCCGCAACTCGAAAGACTTGCAATTTAATTCACAAGAATTGCAAAAAATAATGGCCCAATAATTAGAGATGAGCCGACATCTGGAAATTCGGGTTCGTTGAGTTCGGCCGATCTTTAGTCCAAAGTTTTGTTTGTGTACCTCAACTTGACCCAAAATTTACCCTGAAACAGAGCTTCATATAAGTCAATGGGGACCCGAATGTTAGTGCTGTTAAATGGCTGTAAAATGATCGTAGTAAGGCCTAGGAGGCTATATAAAAATAATATTATTGAACCAGGAGGCGGACATCCAAGTGGAGGAGTTGAACAGTGCCTTGCATGTGTAGCCTACTGTACTTGTTAATAAATAAATACATAAAAAAATGATGTAGTGTCCCTACTATTTTAATAACCAACCAAGGGAGAGCAGACAGATGTGAAATGGTCTTATTATGTTGGGAAAAAGCCAATATTCATGGAGCTTCCCAACCTATTAATATCAGCATGTCAGCTTTGCCTTTGCTGGTCATTATAAATGGGGGGCTCAAATAAAATTATGTGGAGGCCCCATATTTTTAATAATTAGTTATGGCAAAGCATACAGCTGAGGGATGATATTAATAGACTGGTAAGGTCCATGAATAATGGTTTTGCCCCTTCGCAACCTAATAAAACCAGCCCTCGGCTACCCCAAGAATGGTGAATCCAGGAGATGCACCAATTCTGGCTCTTAGCCTTAGCTCTTAAAATTGCACTGGTGTGGTGGCAATTTGGGTAAGCCCAGGGTTTAGTCATTGATAGGCATCCATCAGACACCCCTATTACTATCCTCATATTTAAAAATGAAAATACACCCACACAGAAAAAAAAAAGTTTATTTGAGTAAAGACTACTCTACACATTAATGTGACCTGGCCAACGTTTATACTGGCCTGGTCACATGTTGCGCCGACCAATCACCGACATACCAATACGTGTAACGTCACCTATGCCCTATGCTGTGATTTTGTCACCAGCTGCGTGCTTTCCCCCAAAAAATTAAAATACTAGGTATCTGTAACATTTAATTTTATTTCTTTTTTTTCTGGAAAGCACACAGCTGGTGACATCATTACAGCATAGGGTGGTGTTTTCTTAGTGAATAGCCTGGATCAGCCTGACCAGCCTGCACGCTGAATTATTCTGGCACCATGATATTGGAGCTTTTTCACTAATACAAAATGCATAGTGCACACTACTGCTATAATTCTAATTTCTAATTTTTAATCTTCAACACGCTTTCTCACATGGGATTGCTCCATGCATAGACTGGAACATAATTTTATGAATTTGTATCTCTGACTTGAAGAGGCTAAGAACTGCAGTGACTAATTAAATATCCCTTGCTGGGGGGCATTATATGCAGAAAGGTGAGCTGAACATGTGCTCCAGGACATCTATTATGAACTAGTGATCACCACCTACCATCATTTGAATTCAAGAACTTTACTGCATAGAAATACATCTCTTGTTCAAAGTGGAGCAGGATCGTTCTTGCCACATATCTCCATCAGTTTTGCAATTTTGATACCTAGATTCATATCGATACCATAGCACAAGGCTATACAAGCTTTGGCATTCTTACAGTATCCTTGTGCTTTTAGCCGGTACGGCTTTCTTTTACCAATTAGAACCACTGGTGTTTTTATTTTATTGAAAAATATTTGGTTTGCTAAGTTCTATGAATTATTTAAAAAACTGACATAAATACAATTCACATCGATTGGATTTGCTTATATTTATTTTGCACCCAGCTCATATGTTCCTGATCTGCCAATAGACATCGGTAAAGAATTTTAAACAATATTGCATAGATATTTGGTTGGAGATGAGTTTTCATAGTATATGTGAGTGCCATTAATTCCCCATGTTGATTTATGGCTGATTCCTATACAATGATGCAATTTCAAAAATGTATCTAATGTAATGAAAGGATATTAATTAAGTCTGCTTGTAGAGAGAGCACGGTACTCAGGAATAGCTCGGTTATCGGTGCTCAAGTCGGGTGTCCAACCCATCAAATCAAAATGACAAAAATCTTGGCACTCAATGTGTGAAATATTCAGATAATTTTTATTTCGTGCATCCAGACAGAAAGGGATAAACGTTTTCGGTCCACTATAGGACCTTCATCAGAACAATCTTGTTTAATGAAACAGATAAATCCTTTAAATGCTAGCCAAAGAGGACAAAGTAGAGAGTCTGGATAGCCTGTGAATGTGTTAAGAAGCTGGCGTCTGGGAAGCGTATATGGACAGAACCATCCAAATTTAGAGCAGGCAGCTGTGCACCGTATGGCTTCAGAGAAGAGACCTCCAGGGTCACTGGTATAGGGAGTGGAGACAGCGCTGATAGCAGTGGGTATATAACCTCTGGAGTAGTATAGCGCAAGTGACGTCCTGGTCTGTGGTCTGGCTGCTCATGTGGACCGAAAACGTTTAACTCTTTCGGTCTGGATGCACGAAATAAAAAGTATCTGAATATTTCACACATTGTGTGCCAAGATTAACTAAGTCTGCATTTACTTTTTCTAAGGCTATGTGCACACGTTGTGGATTTAGATGCAGATCCGCAGCGTATTTGGCACAGTGTAGTGCACAGCCAATGTTATTCAATGTGAATTTAAGAATTGCTGTGCACATGCTGCGGAAATATCTTTGTAGATTTGCAGCGTTTTTTTCCGCAGCATGTCCATTCTTTTTGCGGATCTGCAGCGTTTCTGCACCCAAGATCTGCAGATTTGATGCAGATGTGGGTGCGAGAAACTCTGCAGATCGGGAGGAAGGAGGGAAGTGTGTGGGCAGAGTGTGGGCGGAGACTATGTCCGTGCATTACCCCATATTCCACTGCTACACGGCAGTGGGAAGAGAGATGCTAAGTGCCGGAATTGGCGCATTCTAGAGATGCGCCATTTCTTGGACGGCTTGGGGCAAATGTTTGTAGCCAGAGGGGGCCAATAATCATAGTCTCTTCCTAGGCTATGAATATCTGTCTCCAGTCATCTGCTTTCCCTCTCTGGCGCAGAAAATTGTGCCGGAGCCCACGCCATTTTTTCCTTTTTTCAAAATTAAACATATTATTCAATAATGAACTTCGGCCTTGGTATTATCTATCTATCTATCTATCTATAGATCAATCTACCTATCTATCTATCTATCTATCCGTATGTGTAAACAGTATTCTTCAATGGAGTATGCAAAATAAGAGGTTGGACAAAGAAATGACATCACAACTCTTTTTTTGTTAAAAAATAGGTCTTTATTTAGCTTACAAAAACGCATGCAAATCCGCATCAAATCCGCGTGGAGATTTTTTCCTGCGTTTTCTGCCAAGAGATGCAGATTCTGTGCAGAAAATTCTGCAAGAAAATCTGCAACGTGTGCACATATCCTTAAGATTATATATGAGTGATTCTGACAAAGTTCAAATTAGCAAAACTGTGCATATTTTTCTCAGAAACTATATTTGCAGAGTAATTATTCTTGGCAAATTGAGTGTTCTCTATTATGTTCTGCATTATCTCCAAACCTAATAATAGAAAAAAGGAAGGTTTATAAAACAATATCATATGTCACTTTTCTGACAAACCTTGTTGATCCCTGTCCACTGTAAAGTTCTCTTTTACTATGTTATGTGATATCTTATACCAGTATTACCTCTAAGTTGGGATTTTAGCTCACGGCTAGTGATGAGTAAACCCATGGATGTTCAGTTTCGATGGGTTTTGACTTGAACTTGACTCCGGACATTAAACCACGTATAAGTCAACGGGGACCCAAAACTTCAGTGCTGTAAAATGGCTGAAAATGTTAGTAAAAGCTAGGGAGCTACAAAAAGAATAAAACTGGAGAAAGAGCAGGACAATTGCCCTGCAAGCAAATGTGGACAGGAAAATGATGGGTTATTTTGCCATAGCAATAATGGTAAAATAGGAAGCAACTGAGTAACAGAAAAATTTTAACAGTGCCCCCACAGAGAATGAGGCTTGCTACCGTCAGACCAGTTAAAAATTTAACCCACAGAGTATGCGAGAGATTATGCCCACAGAAGCAGCTTACAAACTTCACCCCCAGACCATGAGGCACAGTACCCCACAGAAGCTGATTAAATTTTCACCTACACCTATACCATACACATTCACCATACACCTAAGATTTTTAAAAATTTCAGCCACAGAGCATGGTGTACAATAACCTCACAGAAGAAGTTTAAAAAATTCAGCCAAGAGCATGGGGAACAATACCCTCACATAAGCTTACATTAAATTTCACCCATGGAGAATGTTTTCACATTTCCCTAACAAATTTGATTTAAAATTTCACACCCAGACAATGTGGCACAGTACCCCAACAGCCCAAAAATGTCTGCTCCAGTAACGTATGTTACAAATGCTAGAAATAAGAACATGGATCAAGCTGGCGGTCTGCAGTGATGCTTTCTACTAGCAGTCCAGTTAAAAATTTCACCCACATAGCATGTTTATACATTTCTTTTACAGAATTTGATATTAAATGTAACCCACACAGCATATTTACACATTTAACCCACAGAAGCTTATAAAAACTTCACCCACAGAGCATGGGCAAGAGTACCACCATAGAATCTTATTAAAATTTTCACGTACAGAGCATGTTTTCATATTTCCCCCACAGCTCATAAGCTTCACCTGCAGTAGTGTACAAGGAGCCACAGTTAAAAAAAAGTTTGTAGTTTGATTCTAGATACAGCTGGCGGTCAGCTAAGAAGTAGCTTTCAAATTTCACTCAGAGAGCCAAACTTTGACCTTCAGTAGCATAGAATAGAGCAGCTGCAGATAAAAAGTCACAGTTTGATTCTTGATACAGCTAGTGGTCAGCCACGAGGCTTGCTACAGCCAGCCCTTTTGTCTTGGGATACCTCCCCAAAGCTCTTGCCTTGGGTTGCAAGGTGTTAGGGCTGGCAGAACGCATCAAATAATAAAAGATGGTAATGAGGTGCTTTCTCAGCCCGGTGTCCACCGGGCAGAGATGGTAGACTGCTGCTAGGTAATGGCAGACAAAAACTGGCAGTATAGCAAACACACACGGGTTAACTTCATCTGGTGAATAGGAGGCGGACCCTGTTGCTTCACAGGGCCGTGATAACACAGAGTGAATGCTAGTGTTTTGGTCACAGGACCTTGCCCCAAGGACACAGGGTTAGAGTCCCTCTAGACCCACTAGTGTTCGGAACCGCAACTGCGAAGCCAGGGAGAGACCCTGAGACCCTTACTGAACGCTGTGCCCTGTTAACAGTCACAGAGTGCAGCTGATAGATGAATACCACACGATGTACGTACAGCGCAGCTCTGGCATAAATGGCGCACGGCGCCACTCTGACTGATGCTGCTGAACGTGCGGTTACTGTAGTGCCTAATGTAGCGTGGCGCACACTGGTGCCAACATGTGATAGGAGCTGGGAGCACTGCGGCACTAGACAGTGCCACTACTCGGCGCTGACTCGAAACTCTAAACCCTACCAACAGACGTATCAGAGGGAAGGGGTTTCATAATGAGTCAGTCAGCGGTTCACAAGCATTCATCATCACATATACCACTACAAATTACAGACTATACTAGTGCACGGTCGTGCGATCCTTTTATAGGCACAGCCTTCTGGGACCTTCCTGATGTCGCCCAATCAGAGCTGCTTGAGGACCTGAGCGTGTGACCCCCGACCTCCAATGAGAGGTCATCCTACGGGCATGCTCAGAAAGCTGCAGAAAGGACTTAGCCTCTGGAGCTGCTCACTGCTGGCTAGTGCGGATTGTCAAAGCTGACCCAGAAGTGGCAGCAGCAACCAACCTGACAGCACTACCCTGAGCAATACGCTGGGAACGATGTCTTTGCTGAGCAGGCTCCTCTGCGGCTGGGACTGCATGAGAGACTGCAGAAGGCAAGGCTTGAGATTCCTCCTGTGCAGAGGCAGGAATCTGACACCTAATACAAGGGGTCTGAGGAGTTTCACTTAAAAAAATTAGTATTCAAAACAGGAAACCACGCTTGAATATTTCATCTAGGGTTAATAAAATTGTACTCCATTTAATTTTAAACCATTGACAGGCTGGGTTGCAGAGTACACACGAGTAACAGCGAATCAGGGTTCTATTTCAGAGAGGCAGCCTGATAAACGTGTACCATATCCAAAGAAGGCAGCAGTCAAGCAAATTAACCAATTCTCAAATGAGTCAGCAGTTGATGTTGCAAGACAGGATAGCCATCCATGACAATTTAGAGGCTCTGTCATTGGAGTGAGTAGACAAATCCTTTAATGAGCATTAGGCGCTTTTACGCACAGTAACCCTGCAGAAGCTAATGAAAAATTTCACCCACACAGCATGTTTCCACATTTCACCCCTCAGAAGGTGATAACAAATATCACACATAGAAGGTAATAGCAAACTGTGGCTTTGAGTATGTCAACTGGCTGCAATACCATCACCTATCTTTCCTGACCCCACTCACTCTGCATCTGTCTGCCATTACTGTCTTTTTTTTCTCTCCTCTGCTTGTTTTCTCATCTTAATTCCTTGATGCTAACACACAGTTGGCATTATCTGCCCGATTGGGTCTGACTATTTCCTTTTGCATTTTCCATTCTGACTTCTAATTAATCCCCTCCTATGTCTGTGATGAGTCTCCCTGCTGCCCCTCCCTCCTAATCACACCTGGCCTATTTCGTGTGCACTTATCTTGTTATAAATTCGGAGTCCCAGGTCTGTCTGACCTTGGTCTTGCTCCAAAAGGATGGGTCTTTAAGGATACAGCAGAAATGAGCCAGAAGTGAACAGAAGGTACGACTAACCACTGTTATTAAATGTACTAAATTTCTTTCCCCTTCCTCCACACTTACTCTCATCATGCTGAATAAGCTCCAACAGTTTTGGCTCCATTGCTCCTCACTACCCTTCACTATCAGCAAACTCTAGCACCTTCTAGCCAAGTAATAATCTCTCCTTTCCTCTTGCCTCCCCACCTGACTTCCTCTGCTGACCTCCATCTCAACCTCAGATCTTTACTACTAAAACACAAAATAAGCCACCCACTCTAGTTCTCCCACCTGCTCTCCCTCTCTCTGCTTCTCCTCACTGCTGGTGACATATCTCCCAATCCTGAAACCCCATATCTCACATCTCCCATTATTACCCCCTTCTATCGCTCTCAGCCCAATATAAACACCTGAAATCTTGCCCACTTCAAATCTGTGCCCTTGATGCCCACCACCCTGCTACCTCTCTCTGGATCTCTCTGGAATGTCTGCTCCATCTGCAATAAACTCCACGTGATTCATGATCTCTTTACCTCCGGTAATTTTTCCTTCCTGGGCCTCACTAAAATATAGCTGACACCCTCCAACATAGCCTCCCCAGCTGCGCTATGTTACTGCGACCTCCACTTCACCTACACTCCTTGCCCTGGCAGCAGAAATGGTGGAGGAATGTGCCTACTACTTTCTTCAATCTGTATCTTTAACCCAATCTCACCTCTACCCTACCTTATCCTCCCCTATGCTATAGGATTTTTACAGGATGAAAATGATGAAATGGTAAGACAGGATGTTGAGAAGGCTGAACTTTTAAATTCCTATTTTGCATCTGTTTTCTCTCAGAAAGGAAATGCAACCTCAACTGTTATTCACTGTCCTATTAAGGGAATAGAAGAATCCAGGATATCTATAAACAAAAAGATAGTGAGGAAACACTTAGCTAACCTAAATGAATTCAAGTCTCCAGGTCCAGATGAATTACACCCCAGAGTACTGAAGGAGATAGCAGAAGAAATTTTTGAACCCCTCTCCATAATCTTTGAAAATTCTTGGAGAACAGGAGAAGTGCAAGAAGACTGGAGAAGAGCAAATGTTGTTCCTATCTTCAAAAAGGGGAAGAAGGTGGACCCAGGCAACTATAGGCCGGTGAGTCTGACTTCTATACCAGGAAAGATCTTTGAACAAATTATTAAACAACATGTATGTCAATACCTGGATAAGAATGAAGTGATTAAACAGAGTCAGCATGGGTTTCTAACTAATAAGTCATGTCAGACTAACTTAATTTCCTTCTATGATGGTATCACTGATTGGGTGGATCAAGGAAATGCTGTAGATATAGTATATCTTGACTTCAGCAAAGCATTTGACAAAGTCTCTCATACAATCCTTATTGAAAAAATGACTAAGTATGGAATGGACAAGGCAACTGTTAGGTGGATTCATAACTGGCTTAGTGATCGGACCCAAAGAGTGGTCGTAAATGGCTGCACATCCAGTTGGAAGAATGTCTCAAGTGGGGTACCACAGGGCTCTGTCCTGGGCCCTGTATTGTTCAACATCTTTATCAATGATTTAGATGAAGGAATTGAGGGTAAACTGATTAAATTTGCTGATGACACAAAGCTAGGAGGGATAGCTAATACTAGAGAAGAGGGAGAGAGGATTCAAAAAGATATAAATAAACTGGAGCAGTGGGCAGCAACTAACAGAATGGATTTTAACAGGGAGAAATGCAAAGTACTACATCTGGGCAATAAAAATGAAAAAAGCATATATAGAATGGGAGGAATAGGGCTAAGTGACAGCACATGTGAAAAAGACTTGGGTATACTAATAGATCACAGACAGAATATGAGTCAACAGTGTGATGCAGCAGCAAAAAAGGCAAATGCAATTCTAGGATGTATTAACAGAAGCATACAGTCTAGATCACGTGAAGTCATTATTTCCCTCTACTCTTCTTTGGTCAGACCTCATCTGGAATATTGTGTCCAGTTTTGAGCACCACATTTTAAAAAAGACATCAACAAACTGGAGCAAGTTCAGAAAAGAGCGACCAGAATGGTGACCGGTCTGCAAACCCTGTCTTATGAGGAAAGGTTGCAGGATTTGGGAATGTTTAGTTTGCAAAAGAGAAGACTGAGAGGAGACTTAATAGCTGTCTACAAATATCTAAAGGGCTGTCACATTGTAGAAGGATCAACTTTATTCTCATTTGCACAAGGAAAGACTAGAAGCAATGGGATGAAACTGAATGGGAGGAGACACAGATTAGATATTAGAAAAAACTTTTTGACAGTTAGAGTGATCAATAATTGGAACAGGCTGCCACGAGAAGTGGTGAGTTCTCCTTCAATGGAAGTCTTCAAACAGAGGCTGGACAGACATCTGACTGAGATGATTTAGCGAATCCTGCTTTGAGCAGGGGGTTGGACCAGATGGCCCAGGAGGTCCCTTCCAACTCTACGGTTCTATGATTCTATGAGTATTCTGAAATCCTGCGAGTGGACATTAGTGGAGATAGTGAAAGGTGAGAGGAGTGTTTGTTGAGGAGTGGTGTGTTGAGGGTTAACATGGCAAGAGGTGTGCTGTGACGTCACCGGTTACAACTGGACGGAAGTTGTTACAACCCGGAAGCTGCTTAGCGCATTTATTATAGTAGATTAAGGCCCGATGCTATCGCATCAGGAGGATAGTGACACACCTCTTGCCATGTGAACCCTCAACACACAGTCCTCCTCAACACACCACACCGCCTCAACACACACTCCTCTCACCTTTCACCATCTCCACTCACGTCCACTCTATCTTTCACTCCACATATGACCCTTTCTCTCACTCCGTCTCTCATACTCACACCGTCATCGTCGCTGCTCCACGATCCCCGACATCTTCTTCCGCCGGCGCCATCCTGGATCCCGACATTGTCCATGCCGGCGACATGTTCTTGCGGCCATGCCATCTTGAGTATTCTGAAATCCTGCGAGTGGACATTAGTGGAGATAGTGAAAGGTGAGAGGAGTGTGTGTTGAGGAGTGGTGTGTTGAGGGTTAACATGGCAAGAGGTGTGCTGTGACGTCACCAGTTACAACTGGACGGAAGTTGTTACAACCTGGAAGCTGATTAGCGCATTTATTATAGCAGATTAAGGCCCGATGCTATCGCACCGGGAGGATAGTGACACACCTCTTGCCATGTGAACCCTCAACACACACTCCTCCTGAACACACCACACCGCCTCAATACACACTCCTCTCACCTTTCACCATCTCCACTCACTCTTTCACTCCACATACGACCCTTTCTCTCACTCCGTCTCTCATACTCACACCGTCATCATCGCTGCTCCACGATCCCCGACATCTTCTTCCACCGGCGCCATCCTAAATCCCGACGTTGTCCACGCCGGCGACATGTTCTTGCGGCCACGCCATCTTGAGTATTCTAAAATCCTGCGACTGGACGTTAGTGGAGATAGTGAAAGGTGACAGGAGTGTGTGTTGAGGAGGAGTGGTGTGTTGAGGGTTAACATGGCAAGAGGTGTGCTGTGACATCACCAGTTACAACTGGACGGAAGTTGTTTCAACCCGGAAGCTGCTTAGCGCATTTATTATAGTAGATAGATGTATCACACCTATGTTTTTATGTGGATAAGATATTTACATAGTGAGCCTCAAGAAGGACAGTATTACTGATGTATGTAAAGTGCTATTGACATAATAGTACTCTATTAATAAATAAAAAATTAATTATTAATACCTAAGTTATGTAGGTATGTGTTAGCTATGTAGTTGAAATCTACGTATGTTTGCCTAAATTTTTTTTGTTTTTGCCTTTTTTTTTTTAATCTATATATACCTATACCTATGTATATTTTTATGGATTTAAATATGTCTATGACATATATGTGAAAGAGATAATTAGTGTAAGATACATCTATCTGCTTAAAATATTTATATATATAACATATATCAAGCTATGTATAGAAGTCTTAGAAGTCTATTATCTATATCTATTTAGAATGTAACTATTATTTATATATCTATATATCTATCAATTCCAGAACCAACTTAAATAGTTTAAAGTAAGACATTTTTGTAAACGACATTTCTAGTGAAGATTTTTGGGCTATTAGGTAGCAATTGTCCTTGAAGTGGTGTATCCACCACTTTGACCCTAACGTTGCTGCGTTGCTTTACTCGGGAGAATGCAACATACAATTGTCCATGGGCAAATACAGGTTCGGGCAAAAAAATTCCAACTCGATTGAGGGTCTGTCCTTGGGATTTGTTAATGGTCATAGCAAAAGCAGGTTTTAGTGGAAACTGTCGACGTTTTAATTTAAAAGGTAACCCAGTTTCTGAAGGACACAAATCGATGCGTGGAATAAACACAATGTCTCCTTCAGCTGAGCCAGTAATCACTTTAGCCTGTATGATGTTGCGGAGTAAGGCAATGACAATGAGGCGAGTGCCATTGCAGAGACCTTTCTTGGTGTTTAGGTTTCTTAATAGCATCACAATGGTGCCAATATTAAGTTTTAAGAGATGTGATGGCATTCCTGATGGTGTCAGAGAGTTTAAAAATTCAACTGGGTAGTTTTCACATTCCTCTGCCTCATCAGCATCGACAGAATCATCACTTGTATATACAGTATAATCACCACTAATGCGATCCATTACTTTACAGTTCAGAAAATCGACGTCATCATTTTTCGGACATAGTATAGCATGTGATGCAGCAGTGTCGAGGCTTTGTTGGTCATTAACATCAATGCAAATATGGTCTCCAAAGATCTCGGTTACTATAGAGCCAGTGCAAAGCATGTCTGGAGGAATTTCAATGACATCCTCTCCAAGGTTATGTTCATTAGACAGCTCACCATTTCCAAGTTTAAGCAACCAAGTGCTGTATTCAGGATCAGTGGAGCGCATGTTGTTAATTAGCGGTAGTCTGGTAAAATGTTGCCAATGTTCTGAATATTTAATGCAGGAATCTACAATGTCTACTCTTGTTCCATGAGCGATGACGGGAAGACATTGTCTGAAGTCTCCTCCAAGAACAATAACTTTACCTCCAAATGGTGTTTTATTTTTTTCAGCAACATTTGTTGTCATGATGTCACGTAGAAGTCTATCTATCACATTCAATGCATGTTTTTGGACCATAGTGCACTCATCAATAATAAAAAGTTTTGTACTCTGTAAATGTTTTCCTGCATTTGTATCATTTTTAATCCTGGAAACAGATGTTTCGTTGATCGGAATAGGTATGCCATATAGAGAGTGGATTGTTCGGCCTCCTTGTATCAAGTTAGATGCTATTCCTGTAGTTGCTGCAGGTGACACAATTTCTCCTTGTCCTCTTAAATGATGTGTAAGTAGATGGTATAGGTAGGTCTTTCCACTGCCACCAGGTCCATCGAGAAAAAAGCACTTTGGTATTAAACTGCTATTTTGTAAAGCTTCAGTAATGACATCATAGGCAAAAAGTTGCTCCTGATTAAGAGTTTCTTTCATCTCTGCAGCTTTTTTTAACTCATAATCCTTATCATATTGTTTAAGGAGTTGTTTAATATTTTTTGCTGGGCGTGGTAAATTATAATCAGCAAAAGTTTTTCCATGGACTATGAGGACATCTTGGACATCTTTCATAGCATATCCTTCACAATCGATACACTCTTCAGTGTTGCTGTGGTATGTATGACAATAGTCTTGTAAAAAATGGTCCTTAAATTCATTCCACAATTCAAGTGGATTACTGGGGGGGCCAAAAATACAGATATAAGCAAACATGTCTCTAAGTTGGGAAGGCATGTTAAGAATGCAAGCATCTGTTAAAGTATGTCTCCAGATGCTATCATCGAATAATAATCCAAGTGCTAACGCAGCATCCTTAAAGGTTTCATGCATAACTCCATTGACGGTTTTAATGCTGTCAAAACTGGTAGCAGCTTTTACATGCAGTAACAACAAACGTAAATAATAGCGTTCTTGGTCTTTCACACTAACAGTATACATTCTTCCAATAACTGTGAGACCCCCTCGTTTTCTTTGTTCCCATGTGCCTTGTTTCCAAACGTAGTGTTCTGGAATTTCACGGTAGAAATAGTTATGTGCATTGTGGTCGATCTTATTAAGGTTGAAATACGCCATAAGTGTAGAATTGGAATTGAGCTTTTGATGGATGTTGTCTGCAGAGTCATTCTCATGAAAATAGAGTGGTTGAGAATTAGGCAGATGTACGGCTAGGCGAATGATGGCATGAGATTGTTTATGCATAGGAAAAGCAAGTATCCGCCATGCAGCCTCAGGTGCACTAACATATCTGGTATCCGTAAATTGGTGTGTTTCATCATGTTGGATGTTATTTTGGGAAATTTCAAGGTTGGCTTTGTCATGTCCTTTGTAAACGTATTTAAATAAATATTTTACACTTTGAATGGAAGCACATATTTCTACATTAATATGGCACTTGTATTTGGTGAGTAAAAATGGGTTATATGGAACTACCCATGAATTGTCAATCGTCTTAGAATGGTGTTCATATGTTTTGCCAATGGGTCTGCGGTAAGTGGGATAGCCATCCTTTTCTTTGATGGTATATGGTTGGTTTTGTTTTGGGAAACCTTTGCTACACTTTCCAAGATCCATACAGGGAGAATTAGGATTGTGTTCTCCACAGGGACCATGAATCATGTGTTGAAGAACAATGTTATGGAGCTGAGGGTAGATTGTTTCATCAGGTATTTCAGCCCAGACTATATTGTCTATGTCCGCCTCAGTCCGTAATTTAGACAGGCTGTCAAGAATAATTAAAATATGAGCGTGTGGGAGACCACGCTTCTGAAATTCAATGACATGGACCATTGCAGTGACGTTTCCAAATAATCCACTGCTAATGTCTTTTAAGAGGGATTCCAGTTTAATTTTAAAGACACGTGCAACCAAGTCTGGTCTGTGTTCAACACGCTGCCACGCTTCTAAATGTGTAGTAATCTCATTCCACTTAGGATTACATGTCATGGTGATAAATAGATCTGGTCGACCATACTTTGTAACAATAGCCATAGCATCCTGGTAGCGCTGCAGCATGTTTCTTGGACTGCCTTCAAAAGAAGATGGTAAAATGACAGTTTTCCCAATAGGGATGCCCTTTTGAACCGATTTTTTGAATAGATGTTCTTGAAGGAGGCAGTAATCTTCCACTTTTAAATCTTTTTGGTGTTTGCGGATGTAATGTAGGCGATTAGCTTCGATTTTGACATAAGCATCTACTAAATATTGCTGTGTTAGCTTACCACCATTGAGGAGTGGATTAAAGTAATTTCTGACAGATAACATATAGCAATAGTATTGGAGTTGAGTGATCCTCCTCGAACTTTTGCCTTGTTGTTTGAGTCCATCATGCCGTCCTTGGTCTCCATAAGGGAAAAATATTGGATAGAGGAGGGCATCCAAATTGCTATGGAGAATACAAATTTGTTGTGTTTTTGGAGCTAAAGGGTTATGGGGATCAGGTTTTAAATGAATTAATATGTCTCTATTGAAAGGTGGCTCACCATTGTCATTTTGAAACACGACTGCTACTTCACTGACAGTGGGATTATTGTAGCGTCGAGGGTCTTGAGTACGATCTTGTTTAATAGCCATAGTGATGTTTGGCATGACAGTTCCGTTTTGTAGAGATTTAATTTTTTCTTGTTCTTCCACATCACGTAACATTTGATAAGCTTCCACAAAAGGATTAATAGTTTGGATTTGAAGGGCAATAATGTTCATCAATGTAGGATGACATTTTTGATTTTCTTTACATCGTAAGCGTTGTTCGTTTGCGGTAGTGGTATAGAGAATGTAAAGTTGGGCAAATGCGCATTGCTGGTCATCTGAGGGATGTAGTGTTTCAGTTCTATGATAGATCTGGCCATGTATGCGGAAACAGTATGGGCCATATCCAGGAGGTGGTGAAATATTTGCACCCATGGAGGCAAAAGCAAAGGAACTGTTAATACTTTGAATATTATCCATGAAATTTTTGCTAAATTCACTTTGCCCTTTCAGCAAACGTGTAAAGACATCAGGATATTGTAGTATGGGTACATGGACTTTACCCTTCTGACAGCAGAGCGTAAAGTTGTTATTAGAAGGTATCTCTGCTACAAAATGCAAAGCTTCGCAATGCTCACATACATGGGTCATGTCACCACAGCTGTGTTCGGTAATACTATTTTCATCATTAGTGAAAATGTGAGGTTGTAGTAGAAGTGCATGTCCAACCGATGGGGTGTGCCTAGTTTTGAGACCAACGTATATTTGTCTTGGTTGCACTTTCTGCGGGCTAACTGCAGCTTGTATGTGAAGAAACTGTGCGTTGGTATTGACTAATGGTGGTATTGATAGGGAAGAAACAGATTGCTGATTAGTTATGTCAGTGAACGGCATATAGGATGAAGTGTGGTAGTAACTTGTTCCACATGCTGATGTGGAAGCATCCTGTTGTGAGTCTACTAATAATGATGAGGAAGAAGCCGTCTGTTGTTGGCGGTGATGGCGTGTAGAGGCTTCTTCAGCCAATGTAATAGATTTAGAGTTAGGGGATTCGTGTGTGAGACGACGGCATTTATAAGCCTTAATCTTGTCAAGTCGATGCTGTTTTTCCTCAGGAGTCTCATTAGCACGGCGTTGTTTTTGTCGTAGTGCTAAAGCTGCTTTCCTTTCACTGGCATTGGCATACTGTGCATCGGTATTGAATGGTGGTATTGATAGGGCAGAAACAGATTGCTGATTAGTTATGTCAGTGAACGGCATATGGGATGAAGTGTAGCAGTAAATTGTTCCACATGCTGATGTGGAAGCATCCTGTTGTGAGTCTAATAATAATGATGAGGAAGAGGCCGTCTGTTGTCGGCGGTGACGGCGTGCAGAGGCTTCTTCAGCCAATCTTATGGATTTAGAGTTAGGGGATTCGTGTGTGAGGCGACGGCGTTTATAAGCCTTAATCTTCTCAAGGCGATGGTGTTTTTCCTCAGGAGTCTCATTAGCACGGCGTTGTTTTTGTCGTAGTGCTAAAGCTGCTTTCCTTTCACTGGCATTGGCATACTTTTTGTTATGACTCATGTTGGCACAGGTAAAGGAGTCTATTTGGCAGTTATCTGGCAGTGAAGAAGGCGTCCTGGAGTATTGTAGAGTCAACAGATACTAATTGACCCTGTAATTGCCCAGCAGTAGTTATGAAGTGGTAGTGGCAAATTGGCCCTGTAGTTAGACACCGGCAGAGGAGCAAGGCAGCAGTAGTTATGGCGGTAGAGGCAAATTGGCCCTGTAATTAGACACCGGCAGAGGAGCAAGGCAGCAGTAGTTATGGCGGTAGAGGCAAATTGGCCCTGTAATTAGACACCGGCAGAGGAGCAAGGCAGCAGTAGTTATGGCGGTAGAGGCAAATTGGCCCTGTAATTAGACACAGGCAGTGAACAGTCAGAGGAGCAAGGCAGCAGTACTTATGGCGGTAGAGGCAAATTGGCCCTGTAATTAGACACCGGCAGAGGAGCAAGGCAGCAGTAGTTATGGCGGTATTGGCAAATTGGCCCTGTAATTAGACACCAGCAGAGGAGCAATGCAGCAGTAGTTATGGCGGTAGAGGCAAATTGGCCCTGTAATTAGACACCGGCAGAGGAGCAAGGCAGCAGTAGTTATGGCGGTAGAGGCAAATTGGCCCTGTAATTAGACACGGCAGAGGAGCAAGGTAGCAGTAGTTATGGCGGTAGAGGCAAATTAGCCCTGTAAATTAGACACCGGCAGAGGAGCAAGGCATCAGTAGTTTTGGCGGTAGAGGCAAATTAGCCCTGTAATTAGACACCGGCAGAGGAGCAAGGCAGCAGTAGTTATGGCGGTAGAGGCAAATTAGCCCTGTAATTAGAGTTGAGCGATACCGTCCGATACTTCAAAGTATCGGATCGGAATGGATCGGCCGATCTTAAAAAAAAGTATCGGTATCGCCGATTCCGATACCGGAAGTCCCATTCAAGTCTATGGGACTTCCGGTATCGGAATAAGAAAAATCCTGTTTTTCCCTTGTACAGCCTCTCTGGGGTCTGTACGGGCCTTTCGGGGGGCTGTGCCGGCCTGTCAGGGGGTCTGTGCAGGCTCCGGTGGGCTGTGCCGGCCTGCCGGGGGGCTGTGCCGGCCTGCCGGGGGGCTGTGCAGGCTCCGGTGGGCTGTGCCGGCCTGCCGGGGGGCTGTGCCAGCCTGCCGGGGGGCTGTGCAGGCTCCGGTGGTCTGTGCCGGCCTGCCGGGGGGCTGTCCCGGCCTGCCGGGGGGCTGTGCCGGCCTGCTGGGGGGCTGTGCAGGCATCGTCCGATGGGACTACAAGTCCCATCGGGCGATGCCTGCTACCATGACAGTGATTGACACATTAGCCAATGATGGGACAGTAGTAGTCCCATCATCCGGCTAATGTGTTGAATGTAAAAAAAAAAAAAAAAAAATTACATGCTACATACATACAACATGCATACTACATACATGCTACATTCATACTACATGCTACATTCATACTACATATATACTACATGCAACATACATACTACATATATACTACATGCAACATACATACTACATATATACTACATGCATGCAACATGCATACTACATATATACTATATGCTACATACATACTACATATATGCTACATGCATGCTACATACATACTGCATGCTACATACATACTGCATGCTACATACATACTACATGCTACATACATACCACATATATACTACATACATACTACATGCATGCTACATGCTACATACATACCACATACATACTACATACATACTACATACATACTACATGCTACATACATACTACATATATACTACATGCAACATACATACTACATATATACTACATGCATGCAACATGCATACTACATATATACTATATGCTACATACATACTACATATATGCTACATACATACTACATATATACTACATGCATGCTACATACATACTGCATGCTACATACATACTACATGCTACATACATACCACATATATACTACATACATACTACATGCATGCTACATGCTACATACATACTACATACATACTACATACATACTACATGCTACATACATACTACATATATACTACATGCAACATACATACTACATATATACTACATGCATGCAACATGCATACTACATATATACTATATGCTACATACATACTACATATATGCTACATACATACTACATATATACTACATGCATGCTACATACATACTGCATGCTACATACATACTGCATGCTACATACATACTACATACATACTACATATATGCTACATACATACTACATATATACTACATGCAACATACATACTGCATGCTACATACATACTACATGCTACATACATACCACATATATACTACATACATACTACATGCATGCTACATGCTACATACATACCACATACATACTACATACATACTACATGCTACATACATACCACATACATACTACATACATACTACATGCTACATACATACTACATATATACTACATGCATGCTACATACATACTACATACATACTACATATATACTACATGCATGCTACATACATACATGCATGCTACATACATACTACATGCTACATACATACCACATATATACTACATACATACTACATGCTACATACATACTACATATATACTACATGCATGCTACATACATACTGCATGCTACATGCATGCTACATACATACTACATACATACTACATGCTACATACATACCACATATATACTACATACATACTACATACAATACATTCATACAATACATACATAGACATACAGTACATATAACATAGAGTAACATACTTACCAATACTTGTCACATTGTTCCCCGAAGCCATTGTCTTTTACGGAATAAATATTAACATAACAAACCACAAAAATACTCACCCACGATCCGAAGCAGTCCACGAGTGTGTCCCACGACGATCTTGGGTAGAGAACTGCAGCATCAGCTGTTGCTGCCGTTCTCTACGGGCTGCAGGAATCCAATGACGGAAGGTAGGTATCCTTCCGCACTGTATTCCTCCACCACTTAAAAAAAAAAAAGTCCCTAGTCTCACTTTATGCCATTGCTGTGTGGGAAATTATGTATGTAGCATGCATGTAGTATGTATGTAGTATGTATGTAGTATGTATGTGGTATGTATGTAGCATGCATGTAGTATGTATGTAGCATGCATGTAGTATGTATGTAGTATGTATGTAGTATGTATTTAGTATGTATGTAGCATGCAGTATGTATGTAGCATGTATGTAGCATGTATGTAGTATGTATGTAGTATATATGTAGTATGTATGTAGCATGTAGTATGTATGTAGCATGCATGTAGTATATATGTAGTATGTATGTAGCATGTAGTATGTATGTAGCATGCATGTAGTATGTATGTAGTATGTATTTAGTATATATGTAGTATGTATGTAGCATGTAGTATGTATGTAGCATGCATGTAGTATATATGTAGTATGTATGTAGTATGTATGTAGCATGTAGTATGTATGTAGTATATATGTGTTATGTATGTAGTATGTATGTAGTATGTATGTAGTATGTATGTGGTATGTATGTGGTATATATGTGGTATGTATGTGGTATGTATGTAGTATGTATGTAGTATGTATGTAGCATGTAGTATGTATGTAGCATGCATGTAGTATGTATGTAGTATGTATGTAGTATTTTTTTTTTTTTTTAACATTTAACACATTAGCCGGATGATGGGACTACTACTGTCCCATCATTGGCTAATGTGTCAATCACTGTCATGGTAGCAGGCATCGCCAGATGGGACTTGTAGTCCCATCGGACGATGCTTGCACAGACCCCCGGACATCAGCACAGCCCCCAGCAGGCCGGCACAGCCCCCCGGCAGGCCGGCACAGACCCCCACAGGGTGCACAGACCACCGGCAGGCCGGCACAGCCCCCCGGCAGGCCGGTACAGACCCCCACAGGGTGCACAGACCACCGGCAGGCCGGCACAGCCCCCCGGCAGGCCGGTACAGACCCCGGGCAGTCCACACAGCCCCCCGGCAGGCCGGCACTGCCCCCCGGCAGGCCGGCAGAGACCCCCGGAAGGCCCGAAATGACGGCGCATCATGATGCGCACACACCGCGCATCATGATGACGTCAGGCTGTCAATCAACTTTGAACTTCCGATTCCGATGCCGACTTCCGATATTGAAAAAATATCGGAAGTCGGTATCGGAATTCCGATACAGCAAGTATCGGCCGATACCCGATACTTGCGGTATCGGAATGCTCAACACTACCTGTAATTAGACACCGGCAGAGGAGCAAGGCAGCAGTAGTTATGGCGGTAGAGGCAAATTGGCCTTGTAATTAGACACCGGCAGTAAACAGGCAGATGACCAAAGCAGCAGTAGTTATGGCGATAGAGGCAAATTGGCCCTGTAATTAGACACTGGCAGAGGACAAAGGCAGCAGTAGTTATGGCGGTATAGGCAAATTGGCCCTGTAATTAGACACCGGCAGAGGACAAAGGCAGTAGTTATGGCGGTATAGGCAAATTGGTCCTGTAATTAGACACCGGCAGAGGAGCAATGCAGCAGTAGTTATGGCGGTACAGGCAAATTGGTCCAGTAATTAGACACCGGCAGTAAACAGGCATAGGACCAAGGCAGCAGTAGTTATGGTGGTACAGGCAATGCCAAGCGTCCGCACAGCAAGTCGTCATGAGGTAAATGACGCAATTTCACGAATGCAAGATGGCGTCGGCGAAATCTCGCGAGATTTCGCCGACGTCGTTAACACCTCTTGCCATGTTAACCCTCAACACACCGCCTCAACACACACTCCTCTCACCTTTCACCTCCACTCATGTCCACTCACTCTTTCACTCCACATACGTTCCTTTCTCTCACTCCGTTTCTCATACTCACACCATCATCATCGCTGCCCCGACATCTTCCTCCGCCGCCGCGATCCAGGATCCAGACATTCTCCAGGCCGCCGACATGTTCTTGCGGGATGCCATCTTGGATTTCGTGAAATCCCGCGATATTCAAGATAGCGTGGCCGCAACAACATGTCTCTGGCTTGGACGACATCGGCATCCAAAAAGATGGCGTCGGCGAAATCTCGCGAGATTACGCCGACGCCATTTTGGATCCCGATGTCGCCCACGCCAGCAACATATTCTTGCGGGACGCCATCTTGGATGTCGTGAAGTCCCGCGATATTCAAGATGGCGTCGCCGCAACAACATGTCGCTGGCATGGGCGACATCGGGATCCAAAATGGCGTCGGCGTAATCTCGCGAGATTTCGCCGACGCCATCTTTTTGGATGCCGATGTCGTCCACGCCAGCGACATATTGTTGCGGCGACGCCATCTTGAATCTCGCGGGATTTCACGACATCCAAGATGGCGTCCCGCAAGAACATGTCGGCGGCCTGGAGAACGTCTGGATCCTGGATCGCGGCGGCGGAGGAAGATGTCGGGGCAGCGACGATGACGGTGTGAGTATGAGAAACGGAGTGAGATAAAGGAACATATGTGGAGTGAAAGAGTGAGTGGACATGAGTGGAGGTGAAAGGTGAGAGGAGTGTGTGTTGAGGCGGTGTGGTGTGTTGAGGGTTAACATGTGCGTGTGTGTGTGGTGACGTCACCGGTTACAACTGGACGGAAGTTGTTACAACCGGTAGCTGGTTAGGGCATTTATTATTATAGATATTCCTATTTGTGATCTTGAATCTGAATTGTTTTGCAGATTTTGAGCTACAGGCTGGTTTTTGTGGTAGGATGAAGGTGACAGCCACAGAAGTTTTCAGCAGGATCAGCTGTCATAACAAGCAATCTGCAGAGTAAGAGGGGTGACGGAGGCCAGTGAACCCTTGCAGGATTAACAGCTGCCATCAGTATTTAGCAGCAAGATTTTACATCAATTGAAGTTGTGTTACAGGGAAATGCTGACTGTCTAACATAGCCCACATCTGAGTCAACAAGTCAGTCCATCACAAAATCTATCAGTTTTGGCATGACAAAGACGACAGTGGAGATGTTTCATATGCCTTGTAATAGGCAGACATTCATGCAAGCACCATGTGATCATGTGACTCATGTTACAGAAGTCTAGAATGGTGGCTCCAAAAAAGGTGAAGAAGCCTTGACTTGAATTTCATCAAAAGTAGTGTCAACTCTAGTTTGCAAAAAATATGAAAAGTGTACAGTAGAAGATTTGAAATTGGTGATTTGGAGCATGAAGATGAAAGTCAATACACTAGGCTCGGATGGGTACAAATGAGTCTAGAAGAAACAGTGGAAAAAGAGGAGAACGTATCGAAAAATTTTAAAGAACTGTCAAGTTTAGTGGAGGAAGCCTGATGATATGGTGTTGTTTCTTACTTGGCCAGGATCAATGGTATTCTCAATGCTGAGAAACCTACAAGATTACTTACTGCGTGCACTTGAGTGCTATGGGTATAAAAAGGACAACATAGTGTTCCAGCAAAACTATGACAAGGAAGCATATGTTGAGATTAGCAAAGAAATGGTTCAATGATAATGAAGTGGATGTGCTGCATTGGCCTCCATAGTCCCCAGATCTCATTTCACAGGAAGGCTTGTGGTTAGAGTTGTAGAAAAAGCTGTATACATTCCAAAGTGAATCAATCAATATGCACCAACTTTGGAAACGTGTAGAAGAGATGTGGGATCAGATTTTGTTTGAGACAGGCTTGATTTTGATTGAGATAATTCCCAGAAGGATTCAGGCCACGTTGAAAGCTACAGTTGGGGAAAAAGTGTTTGATCCCTTGCTGATTTTGTAAGGTTGCCCACTGAGAAAGACATGAACAGTCTATAATTTTATGGGTAGGTTAATTTTAACATTGAGAAATAGAATATCAAAAATAAAATCCAGAAAATCACATTGTATAAATTATATAAATGTTTTTGCATTTTGCAGTGAGAAATAAGTATTTGATTCATCTGGCAAACAAGATTTAATATTTGGTGGCAAAACCCTTGTGGGCAAGCACAGCAGTCAGACATTTTTTGCAGCTGATTATGAGGTTTGTGCACAAGTCAAGCGGAATTTTGGTCCACTCCTCTTTGCAGATCATCTCTAAATCATTATGATTTAGATGTTGTCACTTGGCAACTTGGAGTTCCCCCACTGTAATGGTGGAATTACAAGATACTAACAAAATTACTGTATTCTGCCAGTCTGACACTTCTACATACAGCATTGAATAGTCAGAGTCTGTTGGACTATATGTAGAAGTATCTGACAAGACAGTGATCTAGCATATACTTTATACAGTGCCAAGTCAGGCCACTCACCATCACGAAACACTGAACAACTGTATCATTTGCACTAGTGAATCTGTGCTGGTCTCTTCTATTCTGTGATTGTAAAGGAGGCAAAAGAGATGCTGTTTCAGCCTACACATAGATCACACCCATTTTGACAATGATCTTTATGACCCTGCCAAAAGTCTTTTATGTATAGCTTTCAGTTACCACATATACAGTACTGCAGAAATTTGCTTCATCATTCACTTCAACTGGCGAATCATCTCTTTAATGAAATCCTGCTTGTATGTCATCTATCTGCATCTACTTCCTAACGCAGAAATGCAGTTACCCATCTGTTTGCTGTAAGAACAACTAGCTATTTTCTGCTAATACTTGCATACACAACGCTGCCGGAACAGTGTATAATGTCCTCTGCAAGCATCCAATTTGATTTTTCATCTGTGATGTCTTGCGGCTAACTATTTGTTGTTGAATTTACCTGTCTGCTTAAATTAAATAGCTCTGTCATTAAACATTTTTCTGCTGCAAGTCATATATTTACTATACATTTTCAATTTCTAAGTATGTACAAACTCCAGTCTCCATGTTTCCAGGTGTTTCCTGCTTAACTACAGTCCTAGTCCTTGCTGAACAACATGCAATAGACCATGTGCCATAGTCTTTGATCTCATCCTTACGGCTTAGGCGCAATGTTCCCCAACTCTGGTCCTCAAGAGCCACCAACAGGTCATGTTTTCCAGATTTCATCAGTATTGCAAAGGTGATAATTGCATCACCTGGACAACCAAGAATTCCATCACATGTGCAATTCTAAGGAAATCCTGAAAACAAGACCTGTTGTTGGCTCTTGAGGACTGCAGTTGGGGAATACTGGCTTAGAGAATCCCTCTCAACTAAGAAAGCCCTTAACATTTCTAAATTTGTGATATTGCATGGAATAAATGATTGTTGCATTATACTTTAGAAGTGAATATAAATATGAAACAGAGACAGGAAGCATGAAGATTTCACATGACACTATTGTTATTTCAGTATTGATGAATGTTTGAATGATGAAAAAGCATGCCAAAACTAAAGGATCAATTGCAACTATTGGTAAAAAATTAACTAAAGTATTTAATTTAAGCAAACATAATGCTTTTTGTTATTAATGTGGATTCTTCTTTTATTATTGATGAAGGAAAGCACAAATTACAGAGTTTACTATAGAAAATGTAAATTAAGAAACAAGAAGATTGTGCTACTCTAAATTCAGATCCCATTACACTTCTTCCTTTACATCTTATCTTCTCCAAGGGATTTTTGTCATTTTCAACTTAATTAATTGGAATTACATAAAAATTTTTTGTGAGTTTTTCTTTGAAGTGGGATTTTTCATGTCAAATCCACAACATTTCCAAAATTCTTTGACAGGTTATTAAAGAAAAAAAATCATTCTGGGGATTAAAATACATCATTCTTTAAGGCAGCAAGACATTATGCATTTCTAGTTAAAATAAGCTTTATAAAAGAACACAAATTTATATTAGAAATCTATGTAGACATGCAAATGACATTACAGCTACATTTATTAGAAATAGCTTAAAAAAGAGAAAAAAAGGAGGCTGAATAGATTCACTCCAAATTTTAAAAAAGTGTATGGCTTGTAACCCCTGAAACCAGTTTTCACTTTCCTGCCCAGTTAATTTCTTTCAATTCTGAAATGTCAATTTATGTCAAAATAGCTAATAAAACTGGAATGTTGAAGATATACTAGTTATTCTGAGAGACGCATTGCATTTTATGTAAGTGGTAAATCTAGGTTGATTTGAATTGTGCCAAAAATGTAGAAACATTCTAAATTAAAATTTGTACACTCTTACAATAGATAGTCACACCATACAAAGTGGTTAATAAATAACTTTAATCACATGTCTACTTTATGTAAGAATCAATTTTATAAATTATTTTTTGTTTGGATGTCAGAAGAGTTATAAGTTTAGCAGCTTTTTTATATTTTTAATTAAATCTATGCATCTTGTTTTTTAGGGACCAATTCAGTTTTAAAGTGATATTGAAGGGCTTATATGTCAGGTTTTATTAAAACAGCACCCCTCAGCATTCTCAAATCTGCATTCAGTTTGCTTACTCTTCACAGGAATGAATTCATAAAGGAAGGACAAAATAAAAATGCAATTTTCTTTTTACTAAAATGTAGCTTTAGCCCTCAATTTTTCATTTTTCCCAAGAGTAAAAGGTGAAAATAAAATTTTTCCTGAGTTATAAAATACTTTTTGGGATCACGATATGGCTTGGAAGTGACGAAGTGCTATGTGGGTTTTTTTTTGGAAAATTTGTCCATAATCCAACGTGGATGCCATTGACAGAACTTGAAAGGTGCAAGAAAAGTAGAAAGGCCCCAACATGTGGTGCTACTTTAAAAACTACATCCTTGAGGAATTCATTTAGGAGTGTAGTGAGCTATTTGAACTTACAAGGGGTTTGCAGAATATGTTTCGGCATTTGCAGTGACTATTCTGGGCACATGCACAGCACCCTACTATGTCTAGCAAAGTCAGAAACCTTGGCTTAGTGAATGAGGCCTGGGAATCTCCGCTTGGCCAACGGTGTTCTGAAGATGCGAAAATGAACAAACAAATAGCAGTGAAGAGCAAAGAGAGATGTGACTATTTTGGTATCATTTTATGGTCCATATATATGGCAGCCATATTGCTGAATCCATGTGGATGTCAATTACAAAAAATGTGCATTTTGATGAATTCTCATTTTTGCAAAATTTGAGTTGAATTTTATTACACTTTAATCGCTCATGTCTTGACAACATTCTTCTTAGAGAATTGCAGCAATCTTTCTCCTCACTTCTCCAACTATTACATGCTGTTGCAAAAAGAAAAAGGAATATTATACAATGATACATATGGCCCAGTTACTACTTTTCTGAGTTGTGTTGCTGCCATAAATTCATTGAGTGATTTTTTTAAATTAAATTAAAAATTTCTTACTTTCAACTTCTAATATATGTTATATGTTTTAATGTGAATAAAATATGGCTATTACACAATCCCAAATAACTTATTTCTTGTTTTCTTTATATTTTGCACAGACCAATTTTTTGGAATTGGGGTTAGTAATAGAGATAAGCGAATATTTCAATATTCGGTTTCGGCTCATGATTGCTGAATTTGCAATATTCGCCGATTTAATCGTTGATTAAATCACCAAATATAGCCAATTATACACAGTACAAAAGTAGGAGTTTCCCAAGCTGTTTTACAGAGTGGAAACACCAGCGTAGCACTTCTGATCGTTGGGGAAATCATCCCCGCCAGTCAGCTGTGCTTTATTGTTAATTAACTACCATATTAAAAGGCACAAGTAACTGACAGTCAGTACCCCTGACGAAGCCACAATGGGTGGTGACACGCGTTGGGTCCTTGCTCTCTCAGGCTCCATTCCACTTTATATTTGAACTCTGTGCACAGATAATTTAGGGTTGTGCTATTTTTCCTTGTGGGCTATTTTAGCCTGTGTTATTTAACCCAATATGCCCAGATAATTTTGGCACTATGAGATGTTCTTAGGGAAATGTGCAAAATCCTTTGGAATTCCATTTATAATAAGTTATTGGCTTGCTATTTAAGTCTGCTAATGTTTGAATATTTATGCATGTTCTTTATTGATAAATCTGCTTCTTACTAATACTTGCTTAAAATATCCTTACGTTTGCATCACATGTTATTATGGTGATGTTTAATAAATGTGCTACCTTTTGACATCAGTATTTATGGTGTGTGCATTTGTATGTATTAATGAGTAAGCCTTTATGCAGGTTTTTCAAACATTTATGGTGGGTTTCTACATTATGGTATGCTATTTATATGCACATTTGGTTCTCTCATAAGGCATCCCTTGTGGAGTGGTGAGCTATGATAGTTTGGTTCTATTTTGAGCCTTAGAATTTTTGCATGTCACATATGTGATGATTTTTAATGTTTTTAATTTTATTGAGTGTCTGTTTCTTGTGTCTAAATAAAGATTGATGTATTTTTTGCTAATCCTAGTTTCAGGTGATCTCCTTTTGGCCTATTTCTTTCTCCTTTTCTAAATTGCTACTGTTTGTGTATAGGTCTGGTTGGATCCCTGTCTATATGTCAGTGGTGCCCCCATGAGTGTCTTTTGAATTCGCCAGTCAGAGAGCCGCGGTTCCTGCACTATCACAAGACAGCGATAGCACTCAGCTGTGATTGGAGGTATACAGTTTACCTCCGGTCACTGGTGTCAGCTGATGTACTACAGCTCCCATCAGCTGACACTTGCTGCCGCTAATAACAATGAGAGCAGGAGCAGCAGATGAGAGTCTTCAACAGCTGCTCCTGCACTGTAAATAAATAATTTAAAAAACTCTGCGTGGGGTTCCCCTATATTTTTGATATCCAGCCAGAAAAAAACTCACAGCTGGTGGCTGCAATCCTCAGCTTTCAGCATTAGCAAGGCTAGTTATCAAGAATAAAGGGGTCCGCACACAGTTTTTTTGATTATTTAAATATATAATTAGAAAAAAAACATGGGGTCACCCCATTTTTGACAACTAGCCTTGCTAAAGCAGACAGCTGGGGACTGGTAATCTCAGGCTGGTAAGTGTCCATGGATATTGGCCCTCCCAGCCTTAAAATATCAGCCTGCAACTGCCCAGAAAAGGCACATCTATTAGATGCGCCAATTCTGGTGTTTTTCCGGCCTCTTCCCACTTGCCCTGTAGCGGTGGCAAGTGGGGCTTATATTTGTGGGGTTGATGTCACCTTTGTATTTTCAGGTGACATCAAGCCCACAGATTAGTAATGGAGAGGCATCTATGAGACACTTATCCACTGCTAATCCTATAGTTGTATGGTAAATAAAGGCACAGCTAGAATAAAGTCCTTTATTAGAAATACAGAAATAAGGCTAAACACAGTTTTCGCTTTTATTTAAAAAACAAAGTTATACTCACCAAAGACCTAATTCCACCGAAGTTCACATTCTCCTGTAATAAAACTAAAATAAAAAAACAAAAATAAATCATACCTGTCGGATGTTCTGTCCCAAGCCATAATCAATGTCTAGAGGATTAATAGTTTTCATTCTGTGCCAAGATGCGACTGTCCAGGCTGAGAATCACTGGGGAATGAAAAACTGTGAGCGGAGCCTTAGTGACTAGCGATGATGTCAGTGAGGCTCTGTTCCCAGCCGGGCTGAACTGCTGTGACTTCAGTAAGATTCCTGCTGGCACCATGGTAAAAAGTCACTGAGTTCAGCCTCAGTGATGCTATTGAGGTTACCTCCAGTCACTGAGGATGTGCTCCCAGCAGGGATGAACTGCTGTGACCTCAGCACCATTGGAAAATGTCAGTGATGAGTTCACCTCAGTTCAAGTACAGTGACTTCATAGCAGATCACCGTGAGAATGTCTCACGGTGATCTGCGGTGAAGTCACTGAGCTTGAACTGCAGTGACCTCATCACTGACATTTTCCAATGGTGCTGAGGTCACAGCAGTTCATCCCTGCTGGGAGCACATCCTCAGTGACTGGAGGTAACCTCAATAGCATCACTGAGGCTGCGATCGCAGCAGCACATTAATCAGTGGTTCTCAGCTTGGATGGTTGCATTTTGGCACCATCCAAGTTGAAAACTATTAATCCCTGAGACATGGATTAAGGCGTGGAACAGAACTACAGACAGGTATGGTATATTGCTTTTCATTTTAGTTTTAATACAGGAGAACAAAGGCTTCAGTGCAATTAGGCAAGGTTGTAAGTATGGTTTAATTTATATTATTAAAGGAGTCTGTGTCATTTTTACAATTAAAGGACTTTATTCTTTGTGTGTGTTTTTATACAATATGACTATGTAGTTAGTAGTTTTTGCTATCCTCGGGGTTGATGTCACCTGACAATATAAAGGTGACATCAACCACACTTGTCGTCGCTACAGAGCAAGTGGGGAGAGCCGGGCAAAGTGACAGAATTGGCGCATCTGATCGATGTGTCTTTTCTGGGTGGCTGTGAACTCCTGTTTTAAGGCTGGGTGGGCAATATCCATGGCCCCTTACCAGCCTGAGAATACTGGCCCCCAGCTGTCTGCTTTAGCAAGGCTGGTTGTCAAAAATGGGTGGGACCTCGTGCCATTATTTTAATTATTTATTTAAATAATTAAAAATATAGCATGGCAACCCCTCTATTCTTGTCACCCAGCCTTGCTGAAGCTAACAGCTGAGGGTTGCAACCCCCAGCTGTGAGTTTTGCCTGGCTGCTTATCATAATTACAGTGGAATCCAGGCAGGGTTTTTTTTAAATTGTATATTTACAGTGCAGGTGTGGCTGGTGAAGGCCGACATCACACTACTGAAGAATACGGGTGAGTGCTACATGAGAAAACATCGCATAGCACTCGGCCCAGTGTTAGGGTAAGTTCACACTGCGTGTTTTTGCTGCTAATTTTCAGCTGCTTTTTATACTACCAGCTTATGAGATTTCAGAAATGTCATGCACACATTGTTTTTTGTCATCAAGATTTTGTGCTTTGCAGCATTTTTTTTACAAAGAGCATATAACTTCTTTAAGCTTTATTTCAGCATTTTTGCAGCGTTTTTCATTCATTGACTTGAATGGATAGTGAAAAAACACTGCAAATACGCAGGTTGACTTTTCTTGCAGTGTATTTGCTTAAAAAAAGTCAAGGACAATAGGATGTGACCTCAAAGTCAGCACAGCTACAGTTTGATGGCAGCCTATCATCCAGCAGAGTGGAACTGAACCCCATTCACTTGAATGGGGGGCCTGACAATACGGTGTTTGTCATGCTGTCATATTCATGATAGCACAGCGAACACCTCTTTTGTTTAGAGGTGAAATCATCCCTGTCAATCATAGAGCCAGTCCTAAAGTTTACCTCCGGTCACTTGGGCCAGCTGATGGGACAACCGCTCCCATCATCCGACACCTGCTACCACTATTAACAGTGAGAGCAGTAGTGGATGATGGGGGTATTCATCAGCCACTCCTGCGCTGTAAATAAATAATTTAAAACAAACCTGTGTGGGCTCCCCCCTATTTTTGATAACCAGCCAGCAAAAGTCACAGCTGGGAGCTGCAACCCTCAGCTGTCAGGGTTAGCATGGTTGGATATCAAGACTAGAGGGGTTTTCACACAGCTTTTTAAATTATTTATATGAATAATTTAAAAAACGGCATGGGGTTCCACCCATTTTTGACAACCAACCTTGCTAAAGCAGACAGCTGGGGGCTTGTATTCTCAGGCTGGTAAGGGGCAATGGATATTGGCCCCGCCAGCCTAAAAATAGCAGCCCAAAAAGGCACATCTATTAGATACACCAATTCTGGTGCTTTGCCCAGCTCTTCCCACTTGCCCTGTAGGGGAGTGGGGTGATAGTTGGGAGGGGTTGAAGTCACCTTTGTATTGTCAGGTGACATCAAGTCTTGAGGTTAGTAATGGAGAGGTGTCAATAAGAAGCCCCCATTACTAATCCCATAGTCATATTGTACAAAAACACACACAACAAGAATAAAGTCCTTTAATTGAAAAAAATTACACACTCCTTTAGTAATCTTAATCAAACCATACTTACAATCTCACCTAATTCCACTGAAGGCTCCATTCCCAGCTGGGCTGAACTGCTGTGACCTTGGTGAGATCCCCGCTAGCACTGTGAGAAAGTCGCACGGTGTAGAGGCGATATCACCGCAGTTGAAATTCACTGCAATGAAATTCTCCCGTGAATTCGCCTCTGCACTGCGCAACTTTCTCACGGTGCTAGCGGGGATCTCACCGAAGTCACTGCAGTTCAGCCTGGCTGGGAATGCAGCCTCAGTGATGTCACTGCTACTCACAGAGGCTGCACTTGCAGCAGTTCAGTCACCAGTGGTTCTCAGCTTGGACGATTGCATCTTGGCACCATCCAGGTTGAAAAATATTTTTTCCCGACATGGATTACAGCATGGGACAGAACAACAGACAGGTATGGCATATTGCTGTTTTATTATTTTTGGTTTATTACAAGAGAACAAGGGCTTTCTGTGGAATTAGGCAAGGTTGTAAGTATAGTTTAGTTAAGATTATTAAAGGAGTCTGTCTTTCTTTCAATTAAAGGACTTTTTTCTGGGTGTCTGTGTCTACTTACAATGACGCCTCTCCACCTGACAATACAAAGGTGACCTCAACCTCCCCAACTATCACCACACTTGCCAATACTACAGGACAAGTAGGAAGAGCAAGGCTAAGTGCCAGAATTGGCACATCTAGATGAGCCTTCTCTGGGGAGCCTGAGAGCTGATGCTTTTAGCCTGGGGGGCAGTATCCATGGCCCCTTCTTTGGCTGTAAATATCAGCCCACAGCTGTTTGCATAGCCTTTTCTGGTTGTTAATTATAGGAGGACCTTACGTCATTTTTTATGGCCCCTCATTTTAATAGCCAGTTAAGGCTAAGTATAGAGCTGTGAGCTGATATTAATATCCTACGACGCTCCATGGGTACTAACCCCTTCCCAGGTTATAAACAATGGCCACCAGCTGTCGGCTTTCCCTCTCCTAGTTATGAAAATTACATGGGAGCCCACGCCATGTTTTTCAGAAAAATAATCTTTTATTAATTAAATACATGTACAGTAAGCTGCACATACACTGTACTAATAGTATTTGTTACAGACATCTGTATATCTACCTATTCTACATGTATTTACTGTATGTAATCCATCTCTTCTATCCTGATGGCACCTGCTGTGATTTTACACTACCGCGGCTGCTGAATTGCTGACTTATCTTCTATCTATGTAATATATACATATACAATATATATACGCATACATGTGTGTGTCACTGACATCTATATATCTATGTATTCTATGTGTATATCTTTTTCTATCTATTCTATTCTAACATGTCACACTGTGATTTTACTGAACGTGACACATGAATTACCGGCTTTTATTATGTCTTTTACTGAATGTTACTGACTTTTTCTGATTTTAAGAAAAATGCTCATTTTACCGATCACAAATCCGAATGTACCATATTGTTTTCTCCACATATTCACTCACCTCTTGTTAGTAATGCTATTATTTCTAGTTTATGATATCAATATTTCCCCCACTGGGTTTAGTGTGATATTCATTTATTTCTAGCTGATATTAGTAGGATGATGGGGTTCCCCTCAGATTCTAGGGTTGTATGTATCTTAAACAAGAGAAATTATTAGCTGTCTGGAGGTTAACTTAGCTGGATGATTCTTTACAGTCAAGTCTTTGAATGTGCACTATATGTATCTAATCTAAGAGATTTCAGGTATATTTGTTTCATATGAGTGTAAGGAATTAAGAGATTGGAAGACATTTCTGTTTGCAAAATCATTTCGGTATAAGTCAGGAAGCTTCCAACTGTGAAAGCCTTGGGCGAGTCTGACTATTATTCTTTTGAAAAAATAGGACATGAACTAGGGTATTTAATTTCACAGATTTGCAAATCATTTAAAGACGTAAGTCGAGATGGCATAGAATGATGTGACAAGAAGGTATGCAGTGGATATAAAAAAATCTACACAGTCCTTTAAAAATGCTAGTTTTTTGTCATGTAAATTAATCACACCAAGAAAAATAATGTTATATTTTTTTCCCGCCTTTAATATAACATATAAAATGTACAATTCAATTGAAAAACAAACTGAGAATTTTGTTGTGGAAAAAAAAATAATGTATCTCCAGAAATATGTATACCCTTAAACTAAAACCTTGTAGAATTACCTTTTGAATTTAAGAGAGCACTCAGTCTTTTTGGTAACAGTATATCAGCATGGAAATCTAAAATTGGCAACCTGTGCCGGCTCGTCCTTGCAGTAGTGTATCAAATCTGTCAGATTGTGAGGACATCTCTTGTGTACATCCCTCTTCAGGTGAATCCACAGATTTTAAATTGGATTTAAGTCTTTGCTGTCGCTGAGTCATTCCAAAACTTTGAGCTTCTTATGGCTATGCCATTGCTTTGTTAAATTGAAAGTATGCGTAGTAATGCTGAAAGGGGAAGTTCCACCCTACGTTCAACTTTTTAACAAAATGTCTTAGAGTTTTGCTGCAAAATTTCATAGTTTGGTATTTTTATAGCTTTTAAGATTAAAGGTAGACAAAAGTACATTGAGTTCAACCTATAACCTAACTTTTTAGTCCAGAGGAAGTCAAAAATTTAAAGATACAGTTGCTAATTGCCCATATTAGGGAGATTTCTTCGTGATTCCACATACAGTAAATAAGTTAGTTCCATGGATCATCGTCCCATCACAGATTCTAGTGGCCATAACCTGTAATATTATTGTATTTTTAATGAAAAGCATTCAGGCCCTTCTTGTACTTTCAAGATTACAACATCATGTGACTACAGTGCAGTAAGTCAATCCAAGAGGTGAATAAACCTGAATATTTAAGAAAGCAAATGTGAGATTTTGCCTGTCTTTGGAGAATATCTATGTGTGCAGAATTATTGGGCAATTACTAGGGTGAAGAATTTTTATGCAACCAATTGAAAACTGAATATTTTTCCATCTCAATTCTTTATTTTCATCTGTTAAACTCAAAATAATCGCCAAAAATCGCAAAATGTACAAAAATTTTTTTTGTACATATAAAAAAATAAAATAAATAAAATATATGTATCTATCAGTGACCAATATAGTCAGCCTTCTTTTCAAGAACAGTCACAGCCATAAAACTTCCATCCATGGGGATTGACAGTTTCTTAATCTGTTGACGATTAAGTTTTTGGGCAGCACCAACCAGTGCCTCCCAGACACTGTTCAGTGAGGTGTACTCTTGTACACTTTTTATTTACCATTAATCTCCAATTTTATAAAAGCCCACAAGTTCTCAATATGGTTTAGGAAGGAACTATGTAATTAATCTTTCATCTTTAACCTCTTACCAACCATGGATGCTCCCAGTGTGTTATGGTTGGTAGGTAGCAAAGAAACTAGCGAGCAAATAGCGCAAATATGCTGTTGCATGTGAAAAAAAGCATATAAAACAGGGAGTGCTTTTGCACATCTTGTTTTGTTGCAATTGCAACCACGAACCCACATAAAACAACTGCTGCAAACCACGGGTCTTGGACCAGAAGAATAGAAGAGGAGATAGGTGACTTTCCTGCACTGTTGTCAATATCCCACCAAGGATTACAGAGATGCTGTAGGCTAAAAATGTATTTACTCCATGGTATGGATCCACGTGTTTTGAGGCACTCCAGCCTTTTCCTCCAGAATACAACCACAATGAAATGCACATGTGGCTGTATCCTAAGGAAGACGTTGGAGTAACTTAAAATGTGTAAATCCATTCCACGGAAAAAATAAGTTTTTCATCCTATTGATTCTCCATAATACTTTGTGGGAAATTGACAACAGCATAGGAAAACCACCTATCTCCTATACTATGGTTGGTAGGTTCTTACCTACTATAGATGGGCAGAACCCTGGATGTTTGGGTATGGTGGGTTTGGCTGAACAGTTAAAAAAAAGTTTGAGTTTGGGTACCAGAAAAGTACCTGGCCCTGAAACCAAACCCAGACCCCATTCCCTTCCATGGGGAGCCTGAACATCCAGTGTTTGCCATGCTGTCATGTGCATGACAACATGGCAACACTACTTCTCATTGGCAGTAAAATCATTACAGACTTGTCAGGCAGCCTCAGATGCCACTCTGTCAGATGACAGCATGAGCCCGCAGCTGTGATTGTAGGTATAAAGTTTACCTCTGGTCACTGGCTTCAGCTAATGGGACTACTGCTCCCATCAGCCTTCACCTGCTGATGCTAATGACAGTGAGAGTCGGCAGCGGCTGATGGGAGTATTAATCAGCTGGCGCCTGTGCTTTAAATAAATAACTTTTTATAAAAAAGCAGTGTGGGTTCACCTGTATTTTTGATAACCAGCCAGGCAAAACTGACAGCTGTCTGCAACCCTCAGCTGTCAGCATGAGAAAGGTTGGTTATTGAGAATAGGGGGGTCATCATGCTGGTTTTTTTTAAGTCAAATGTGATGTGGCCGTTAAAAAAAGATTTTGTAAATTTTGTTGAAAAAATGAAAAATCGCTGGTCATCTCCATGACACCTTCCTAACAAGAAAAAATTGTTTAAAAAAATTGTGCTGATGTAAAGAATACATGTGGGAAATGTTATTTATTAACTATTTTGTGTGACAAATATTTTCACAAATAAATGCAAGTCATATCGAATAAATTGTACCACTGTCATGAAGTACAATATGTCTTGAAAAACTTTCTCAGAATCAGTGGGATTCACTGAAGCGTTCCAGAGTTATTATCACATAAACTGACAGTGGTCAGAATAATAAAATGTGGCTTGTTAACCCCTTCACCCTGAAGCCTGTTTTCACCTTTGTGATCAGGCCAATTTTTACAATTCTGACCAATGTCAATTTATGGGATCATAACTCTAGAATGCTTCAACGCATACCAGTGATTCTGAGAATGCTTTCTCATAAAATATTGTACTTTATGATAGTGGTAAAATTTCTTTGATATGACATGTGTTAAGAAAATGGAAATTTAGAGAAAATTTTGAACGTTTCGCAATTTTCAGACTTTTATTTTTATGCCTTTAAATCAGTGAGTCATATCACACAAAATAGTTAATAAATAACATTTTACAAATGCCTACTTTACAACAGCACAATTTTGGAAACATTTTTTTTGTTAGGAAGCTATAAGGTTAAAAGTTGACCAGTGATTTCTTGTTTTTCAACAAAATTTGCAAAACCTTACTTTTTAGGGACCACTTCACATTTTAAGTGACTTTGAGGGGACTATGTAACAGAAAATACCATAAAATAACATTTCAGAAACTGCATCCCTTAATGTACTCAAAACCACATTCAAGAAGTTTATTAACCCTTCAGGTGCTTCACAGGAGTTTTTGGATTGTGGACGAAAAAGTAAACATTTACTTTTCTTTCACAAACATTTTCCTTTAAACAAGATTTTTTTTTACTTTCTCAAGGGTAAGAAAAGAAAATGGACCCTATACTTTATTGAGCAATTTCTTCTGAGCATGCCGATACCCCATATGTTTGGGAAATCTACTGTTTGAGTCCACGGCAGGGCTCAGAAGGGAATAGCACTATTTCATTTTAGAATGTAAAATTTACTGGCATAATTAGTAGTCGCCATGTCACATGTGGAGAGCTCCTGATGTGCCTAAACAGAGGAAACCCCCCACAAGTGACACCATTTTGGAAACTAGACCCTTTAAGGAACTTATCTAGATGTGTATTGAACACTTTGAACCCCCAGGTGCTTCACACAAGTTTATAACATAAGCTGTGAAAATAAAAAAAAAAAATCACATTTTTCCCAGATAAATCTTTTTTAGCTCCAAATTTTGCATTTTCTTAAGGGTAACAAGAGAAATTGCTCCATATAATTTGTTGTGCAATTTCTCCTGAGTGCACAGATACCCCGTGTGTGGAGGAAAACAACTGTTTGGGTGCACGGCAGGGCTTGGAAGGAAAGGAGCGCCATTTTACTTTTTGCATTTAAAATGTGCTTGAATAATTAGCAGTTGCAATGCCACAATTGGAGAGCCCTTGATGTGCCTAAACGTGACATCATTTTGGAAACTAGACCCTTTTCAGACCTTATTTTGATGTATATTGAGCACCTTGAACCCCTAGGTGCTTCACAGAAGTTTATAATGTTAAGCTGTGAAAATGAAAAAATTACATTTTTCTCACAAAAATCCTTTTTAGCTAATAATTTTGTAATTTCACAAGGGCAAAAGGAGAAAATGGAACACAAAGTTTGTTGAGCAATTTCTCCTGAGTTCACCAATACCACATCTATGGTCAAAAAGTAGTTTTGAGGCACAATGCAAAGCTCAGAAAGGAAGTAGTGCCATATTACAGTACAGATTTTGCTGCACTTGTTTGAGGGTGCCATGTTATATTGGCAGAACCCCTGAGGTGCCAGAACAGAATAATCCCCCATAAGAGACCCCATTTTACCAAATAAACCTCTCAATGAATTCAGCTTGGAGTGTAGTGATAATATTGACACCACAGGTGTGTCACAGACTTTTATACCATTGGGCAGTAAAGAAAAAATAATTTACATTTTTACCACCAAGATTGTGTGTTAGCCCCAAGTTTTACATTTCCACACTGGGAAATGGGTGAAAATGGAACAAGAACTTGTCCCACAATTTCAGCTGAATATAGAAATACCCCTTATGTGGCTTTATAGTACTACTTTGCCATATGGAGTGACTCAGAAGGGAAGGAGCGCTATTTGCCTCCTGGAGCGCAGATTTTCATAGACTAGTTTGCAGATTCCATATAAAGAGCTCGTAAGTGCTAGAAAAGCAGAATCCCCCCTCAAGTGACCACACTTTGGAAATTATAACCCTTTGGGAATTAATCTACAGATATAATGATGATTTTGACTCTATGGATGTTTGCCAGAAACAGGCAGTAGTGAATGTTACTGAGTGAATATTGCAAACTGCCGCTGTAGTAACCAGTAAGTTGCAGTCACCAGTACTTTATGCCCCACTCATTCTTCTGGAGACAAGCACCTGTAAATTATAAGTTGAGGATCCAAGAAAAGCACTTCTGAGCATCCACGCTGCTTTAGTGATAAGCATTCTTCAGAAATCCATATAAATCTTTCAAGTTCTTTATTATATGCACTACAGAAACTACCCGTTTCGAGGTGACAAACCGCACCTCTTCTTCAGGTTACAGTACAGAGTACTGTAACCTGAAGAAGAGGTGCGGTTTGTCACCTCGAAACGCGTAGTTTCTGTAGTACCTATAATAAAGAACTTGAAAGATTTATATGGATTTCTGAAGAATGCTTATCACTAAAGCAGCGCTGATGCTCAGAAGTGCTTTTCTTGGATCCTCAACTTATGATACCTAGTGGACGCTGTCCACCTGCACGAGCTCTGCAGCAGCTATATGACTGTAACAAACGTTGAGAGTGGTTGTGTCTGAACACAACCCATAAAGGGTGAGTACTCCAGAGTACTTTTATATTTTAATTGATTTATACCAGGTGAAGCCCTATGTCTGCGCCCCCGCCCTTGTTTTCTCTTAAGCACCTGTAAATTAGGCAGGCTCTCATCACTACAGAAATGCCAAACATGTGGGCGCTAAATGTTGTTTAGACACATAGGGGGGCATTTGGATTTGGGAGCTGAGAATTTGCTGAATTTCTTTTGGGGAGTGAGAAGACATTTCACTTTCCCAGAGCCTTTGTGCTACAAGTAACGTGAAAGCCCCCTATATTTCCATTAACAGATGATGGACCTGAGTGGGGACTTGCTTTTTATTGTGAATTGAGTTGATGCTTCTATTGAGAACTATTTACATAACTTTTGGAATCACATTTATCCGGTGCTCTATGCTGAGCACTTAGTTTGGGGTTTCAATCTAAATCTCCGACTGACGCAACAGATGAAACCCCCGAGGGATCCAATCACTATAATATGGCAGCAGATCTACTCTAGACTCCGTCTTGCCTCTGTTCAATGGTGTCCTTTTCAGAAGTGCACAAAACTGTGGCCGACGGCACTTTTAAGCATTCCACCATCTGCCTCATTATAGGGAATCTTCCACCAGAGGTTCCATCTGAATCATGTATTACAGAGATTTACATGGAAATCGTGATGTAAGCGCTCAAAGCAGGGTGCAGTATAAATGTGCGCGAAGCCTTACTGCGATCCTTGGGAGGCAGAATGAAGAAATCAACAGCATGTGAAGAATTGGTTTTATTTATTTTTTACCCTGTTTCTTGCGCAGTATACGTGATTAGGCAACCTTATTGTTTGGGTCAGTGTGATTTCAGCAATACCAGACTTATATCGTGTTTTCATGTTTGGCTGCTGTCACACACTAAAAGACACTTTTTATTGTGAAAACTAGTTTTTGCATTACCATATTTTGAAAGCTATAATATTTCCATATTTCAGCCGACAGAGTCATGTGAGGGCTTGTTTTTTTTGGGACGAGCTGATGTTTCTATTGATACCATTTTCGGGCACTTGACATTTTTTGATCGCATTCTTTTCTGATTTTCATGTGACAGAATGAACAAAAATCAGCAATTCAGGAATTGCCTTTTGATTTGTTTTTTATACCGTTCAGCATGTGGTAAAATTGGTAAGACAGCTTTATTCCTCAGTTAGTACGATTACAGTGATACCATAGTTACCATATATACTCATGCATAAGCCAAGATTTTCAGCCCATTTTTTGGGGCTGAAGGTCCCCCTCTCGGCTTATATGCGAGTCAAATACCGGGGATCGACGGGGGAGTGGGGGTTTCAGATCATACTTACCCTCCGGCACATCTCTGCAGCCCCCCGTTTCTCCCGGTCTCAGGCTCCTTCCTTCAGCGGTCACGTGGTGCCACTTATTAAAGTCATGCGCATATTCATGACTTTAATGAGCCATACCATGTGACCGCTGAAGGACCTGGAGAATCGGGGCTGCAGAGACCGCACCAGGAGAGGGTAAGTATATGCAATATTCACCTGTCCCTGGTCCATCGCTGCGCGGTACTCCGTCCTCCGCATCCTCTGACTGTGATGTTCAGGTCAAAGGGCGTGGTAATGTACTTAGTGCGTGCCGAGCCCTCTGCCTGAACAGTCACTGACAGAAGACCCAGAAGAGACAGCGCGGCATGGAGCGGGGACAGGTGAAAATCGCAGGTGCCGGGGCCCTGAGACAGCGGTGAAACCAGCACCTGTCCCTGCCTGCTCTGGGTCCTGGCACCTGGCCCCCAGTGATGGAGGGTTTAGTATGTCATTTTTTTTTATTTGCAGCAGCGGCAGCATTTGGGGGCATAATCTATGGAGCATCTTATGGGGCAGCATATGAGGGCATAATCTATTGAGCATCTTATGGGGCAGCATATGGGGGCATAATCTTTGGAGCAGCATATGGGGCATTTTATGGGGGCATAATCTATTGAGCAGCATATGGGGCATAGTCTATGGAGCATTTTATGGGGCATAATCTATGGAGCACCTTATGGAGCATCTTATGAAGCATCTTATGGGGCAGCATATGGGGGCATAATCTATGGAGCATCTTATGAGGGCATAATCTATGTTGCATCTTATGGGGGCATAATCTGTGGAGCATCTTATGGGGCATAATCTATGGAGCATTTTATGGAGAATCCTATGGGGCAGCATATGGGGCATAATCTATGGGACATCTTATGGGGCCATTATTAACCTTTGTGCAGCATTATATGGGGAATAATTTATGGCATATCTTATGGGGCCATAATCTTTATGGAGCAGCATATGGGGCATATTCTAAGGAGCATCTTATGGGGCTATTATTAACCTTTGTGCAGCATTATATGGGGGTGTATTTTAAATGGAGCATGTTATGGGGCCATCATGAACTGTATGGAGCATTATATGGGGCTCCTGATTCAATATGGATACTCAAAAACATTTAACCTACTGATGTCTCAATTAATTTTACTTTTATTGTTATCTATTTTTATTTTTGAAATTTACCAGTAGCTGCTGCATTTTCCACCCTAGGCTTATACGCAAATCAATAAGTTTTCCCAGTTTTTTGTAGCAAAATTAAGGGGGTCGGCTTATACACTGGTCGGCTTATACACGAGTATATACAGTATATAGTTTTTTATGTTTTGGTGCTTTTACACAATAAAAACTATTTTACGGAATAAATAATCATTTTCTGAAAGCTATGACTTTTTTATTTTTCCTCTGATTGTGTTGTTTGGAGGCTTATTTTTTGTTGGACAAGATGACGTTTTAAGTGATACCATTTTTATTTACCTTTTTTATCAGGTTTTGTTCGGCGGTAGGATGATAACGCATTGCTTTTTTGCCTTGTTTTTTATTTATTTTGTATGGTGTTTACTGAGGGGGTTAACCAGTGGGATAGTTTTATAGAGCGGGTCATTACGGACGCTGCAATACTAAGTATGTGTACTTTTATTGTTTTTTTTATTTACATAAATAAATGCATTTATTGAAAAAATATTTATGTTTTTTTCTTTATTTTTTAAATATTTTTGCACATTCTAATATTTTTGTTTTACTTTTTACATTATCCCAGGATGGGAAGTCACATTACTATTTTACATCAGATCACTGTGCTGAGACTCTGCAATTCAGAATATCAGATCAGGATCTGACAGGCAGGGAAGTAGGCATGAATTTTAACCAAACAACTCAAAATTTACAAAAATACATTGTTCAATTTTTAAAAATATATCAGTGACCAATATGGCCAGTTTTCTTTTCAATCAGTGATAAGCCTTCCATCCATGGAGTCTGGCAGTTTCTTAATCTGTTGAGGATCTACTAATTGGGCAGCACCAACCATAGAGTCCCAGAGTCTATACTGCTGCACTATTTTCCTTTACCATAAATCTCCCATTTAAGAAGAGGCCACAAGTTTTCAATAGGGTTTACTTCAGATGAGGAAGGGGCCATGGTGAATAGGCACACTACTCAGGTTTATATTGACCCCTTGCATCACTTGGTTTTCATGACCACTGAGGATGCAACGCAAGCGCAATCATTTATGTGATGATAGAAGCATTAGTTTTTCTGTAGTTCTGATGCAAGTGTTGATGTCAAATATGAGTATACTTGACAACACTTTGCTCTTTCCCACCGCATTGAAGTGCTCTATGTGCATTACACTTAATCCCAAAAGGTAACATATTTAATTATTATTTTGTGAATTGTACAGTATATACTTGAGTATAAGTCGAGATTTTCAGCCCATTTTTAAGGATGAAAGTGTCCCTCTCGGCCTATACTCGAGTCATTGTCCCAGGGGGCAGGTGGGGAGGGGGAGCGCAGGATTCGGGGCTGTCATATTCATTACTTTAATGAGCGGTAGCATATGACCACTGAACACTGGAAGGAGCTGCTGGCACTGGAGACCTTCGGAAAAGGAAGAAGTGCAGAGACCATGCCAGGAGGGAGTGAGTATGATGGGTAGGATGGGGGGAGCCATGCGATATTCACCTGTGACGATTCCACCGCCGCAAGCCGCTCTGTCTTCCGCATCTTCTGGCTGTGATGTTCAGGTCAATGACGTGGTTAGTGTGTGCCCTCTGCCTGAACAGTTACTGCTGAGACCTGGAAGACAGAGCAGTGCGTGGCAGTGGAACGGGGACAGGTGAATATTGCAGGTGCCAGTGCCCTGAGCCAGAAGTGACACAGGAACCTGGCCCCATAGCATGCCGGTGTCCCTGCCTTCTCAGGGTACCCGCACCTTGCCCCCAGTGACGAGAGGTGATTATGTAATTTTTTATTTTTAATCACAGCAGCATATGGGGCATATATACAGAATCTATGGAGCATCATATGGGGACATCAACCTTTGTGGAGCAGCATATGCGGCATATTATTCTATGGAGCATGTTATGGGGCCATCATTAATGTTTTATACAGCATTATCTGGGACATATTTTAATATGGAGCATCTTATGGGTCCATAATTGACTGTATGGAGCATTATAAGAGGCTTCTGATACAATATTGATATTCAAAAACATTTAACCTACTTATGTCTCAATTAATTTTACTTTTATTGGTATCTATTTTTATTTTTGAAATTTACCAGTAGCTGCTGCATTTCCCACCCTAGGCTTATACTCGAGTCAATAAGTTTTCCCAGTTTTTTGTGGCAAAATTAGGGTCTTTGGCTTATACTCGGGTCGGCATAAGTGAATTATTTATATACAATATGACTTATATATTTTGACATTGATAAGTACATTTTTACTGCTTAAAATATTTACAAACTATTTGACCAGATTCACTTGTTTTTCTTTTATAAAAATAATTTATTTTTAAGAAATCTATATTTATTTATACATTGCAATTTTTTATCTGTTTTAGGCTAGTTTCACACTTGCGTTTTTTTGTGCTGCTTTTTAGCGCAAAAAAGCCTGTGTTTTTTCCCCTATACTTTAACATGGGTGCACATATGTGCGCATATGTATGCGCACATACGCGTTTGTATGCGCATGCGTTTTTTGCAGAGGGCACTCGGGCGCACAAAATGCATCCTGTTGCATTTTTTGTGCGTCCGACTTGCCCCCCAAAAAACGCATGTGCATACAAACGCGTACATGCGCATACATATGCGCACATAAGCGCACCCATGTTAAAGTATAGGGGGAAAAACGCATGCTTTTTTTTTACAGCAAAACACCCATTATAGTCTATGGGTGCGCATACGTGCGCATTTTAATGCACACGTATGCGCAAAAAAAACGCATGCTTTTTTAAAAAAATGCAACAAAACCTGCAAAAAAACGCATGATGCGTTTTTTTCATGCGTTTGTGTGTGCAAAAAACGCACAGCAAAAAAACGCAAGTGTGAAAGTAGCCTTACTGACACATACAATCAATTGATTTCTTAAAATGAAATATTAAATTGATTTGTTCTTACAGGATCATTAAGTGTATATATGGTAAACAACTATGAATTTTGATACCATTTGTTGCCTTAGGCCGGGGTCATACAGCCATCAATTCTCTCATGCGAGAGAATGGGGTCCATTATGCTGATAACACTCAGCTCAAACTCTGTCAGAGGATTGGAGCACCGCCCTGAGCTTTTAACTAGTCAAATCCTGCTGTAAATCTCAGACAGGATTTAACACATGCCAGCGGGAAGTGCCTCATAAATCCCACCCATCGGCATTCATGTCATGTGATCAGAGTAAGCCAATGGGTGGTCATGACAGCTGAGGGTTTGCAGGAGACCCCTGTGTCTATCATTGTTAAACTACTGTGAATTGCGGCTAGTGATTTTTACTATATATAGCAGGGCAGAAGCATTTTTATGTATAGCACCGATGATTGGGCGAACACACCTTCAAGTCACGAAAGGGAACTAAAAAATAAAGTAAAAAGTGAAGTTTAAAAGAATAAAAAAATAAAAAAACACAAAAGTTCAAAACACCTCTCTTTTGTCTCATTGAAAAACAAAACAATAAAATATATTTGGAATTGCTGTGTGCAAAAATGTCTGATGCATCAAAATATAAAGTAAATTGACCTGATCAGTAAATGGTGCAACTATAAAAAAAATTCAAAAACACCAGAATCACAAGAGGCTACCAAAAATATTGTATTTAGCCTAAAATGGTATCAATAAAAATGTCAGTTCAGGGCGCAAAAAAATAAGCCTTAACCCAGGTCTAAATCCTGATAAATCAAAACGCTACGTGTCTCAGGAAATGTCGACGAATGAAAAAACTTTTTTTCATGCAAATTTCAGATTTTTTTTCATCACTAGTGTTGAACGATACCTTCCGATATCGGGAAATATCAGATCGAATTGGATCGGACCGATACCCAAAAAGTATCGGATATCACCGATTCCGATACCGGAAACCATTGCAAGTCAATGGGACAGAAATATCGGAATTAAAATAAACCCTTTCTTTCCTTGTAGGTTAATTCTACATGAAGGAAAACAACTAAGAATAATGTAGAATGTATTGGGGGAGGTGGAGGAGACATTAAAGGCATAAAGGTTTAGCCTAATCAAATGCAATAGCAGGAATAATTTTTTTTTAAAAACGTTCGGAGTTACAAAGATATTGACTATGTTAACCTTTTTTATATTTTGTCAGATATGTATGTTTCACTACTTCCATGCTCTTCACTTTCTTTTTTACTTCTCCCACACTTTCTCCTTCATGATCCTCAGCAGCAGCAGCAGCATCTTTTTCATCAACTTCTTCTTCACCTTATTCATCTTCTTCTTCACCTTCTTCCTATAATTCTTTTTTTTACATTCTTCATATTCTTCTTATTGAACTATTATTCTTCTTCATATTCTACTTCTTCATCTTCTTTCTATTCTTCTTCTTCTTCATCATATTCTTATTTGTGACAGGCATTCCTGTAGTTGTTATCTATAAAAGTTTGAAGATTACACCTTCCGTTCTGCTTGTCACAAAAGATTTACAACAGGATTTGTCCGCGTTCAGTTTGGCCTGCAGCAGCAGGCATTTTCCAGGGGCACCACGAGGAGGAACGGACTCACCCCCATACACTGCTTAGTCTTCTTCTACTTATAATTTAGATAATATCTTTTGCTCTGATTTTTAGTCTTATGCTTAATGTTCTTCTGCTTTTTGTTCTTCTGCTTCTTGGTCTTCTGTCTCTTGTTGTTCTGTATCTTGGAGGTTGTCTTCATGTTCTTTGTCCTCTTGGTCATCTTCTTCAGTTCATCTTTTTGGGCTTCTTTGGGGTGGTCTTCAGTGTCGTCGTCTTCAGTGTCTGGGCAGGAGGGAGTACCCGTGCAAAAGACACTGCCAAGAACCAGCTGACGGTGATGGAACCCGAAAGGGTAGCAGAAGCTACAAGAGCTAATGGAACTACCGAGGACCAGCTGATTTTGCTGGAACCCGGAGGGGCAGCAGAAGGAACAAGAGCCAATGGAACTACCGAGGACCAGCAGATGGTACTGGAACCCGGTTACTAAGCAGGAGGTACCTATGCTAGAAAGCACTACCAAGGACCAGCAGACGTTGATGGAACTCGGATACCGAGAAGGTGGCAACGAAGCCAAAGGCAGTGCCGAAAACCAGCTGACGGTACTGGAACCAGGATGGCTAGCAGAAGCTACAAGAGCCAATGGAACTACTGAGGACCAGCTGACGGTGCAGGAACCCAGAGGGGCAGCAGAAGGAACAAGAGCCAATCTAACTACTGAGGACCAGCTGATGGTACTGGAACCCAGTTACTAAGCAGGAGGTACCTGTGCTAGAAAGCACTACCAAGGGCCAGCAGACGTTGCTGGAACTCGGATACTGAGAAGGAGGCACATAAGCCAAATGCACTGCCGAGAACCAGCTGATGGTACTGGAACCCGGATGGGTAGCAGAAGGTACCCATGAAAAACAAAGTTGCAAGGCCGCGAGCCGGCCGCAGTTACTGAAACCCACAGTCCTACAGGGGGTGCTTGTCCTATTGGCACTACGGAACCAGCCTTTATTGCCAGATCCCACAGCCCACATAGGAAGCACGTAAACTGCAGGCACCATAGAGTCGGCTAACCCGACCGCAACACGACAGAACAAAGTTTTGGAGGCAAAGTGACGTTGACACTACCCGGAAACTGGTGGCGTGCTGGAACCAGGCTGGGCAGGAGAGAGTACCCGTGTCAAAGACACTGCCGGGAACCAGCTGGCGGTGCTGGAACCCAGGGTAAATACTGCAAACAGAGTGGAGACAGAGGCCTAATTGGAGCAATTTTAAAATCTGTAGTTATGTGAGTGTGGACAGAGCAGGAGAAATTGCCGGACACACAGCTGGGGATCAGCTGACGTTACTGAACCCCAGTAACACAGGAGCAAGTGTTGATTGTGCAGACGGCACTTCTGAGCAGCAACTGGTGGTGTTGGAGCCCAGGGTAAATTCTAGAGACAGAGTGGAGCCAGAGGCCTAATTGGAGCAAGTTTAAAATCAGTAGTAGTGTGAATGTGGACAGAGCAGGAGACATTGCCAGACACACAGCAGGGGAGCAGCTGATATTACTGAACCCCACTAACAGAGGAGCTAGTGTTTCTCTGTGCAGATGGCACTTCTGAGCAGCAACTGGCAGTGTTGGAGCCCAGGGTCAATCAGGGTGTAGGCTGAGGCCTAATTAGAGCAAGTTTAATATCTGGTGTAGTGTGAATGTGGAGGGAGCAGGAGACATTGCCGTACACACAGCAGGGGAGCAGCTGACATTACTGAACCCCACTAACACAGGAGCTAGTGCTTTTCTCTGTGTAGTTGGCACTTCTGAGCAGCAACTGGCAGTGTTGGAGCCCAGGGTCAATCAGGGTGTAGGCTGAGGCCTAATAGGAGCAAGTTTAATATCTGATGTAGTGTGAATGTGGAGAGAGCAGGAGACATTGCTGGACACACAGCAGGGGAGCAGCTGGCGATACTCAACCCCACTAACACAGGAGCTAGTGTTTTTCTCTGTGCAGATGGCACTTCTGAGCAGCAACTGGCAGTGTTGGAGCCAAGGGTCAATCAGGGTGTAGGCTGAGGCCTAATTAGAGCAAGTTTAATATCTGATGTAATGTGAATGTGGAGGGAGCAGGAGACATTGCCGGACACACAGCAGGGGAGCAGCTGGGGTTACTGAACCCCAATAACACAGGAGCTAGTGTTTTTCTGTGCAGACGGCACTTCTGAGCAGCAACTGGCGGTGTTGGAGCCCAGGGATTACAGTTCAGGTGGTAGAAACATGAACACAACAGGAGACCTGGATACTGTTGCCAACCAATTATTTAATCTGGAAGAGGACTGGCAAATTCAGGCGAGATCCAGGCCTTATTCGTTTTCAGAAAAGTAAGCCGGTCAACGTTATCGGAGGATAGTCGCATGCGACGGTCTGTTAGTACCCCACTTGCAGGACTAAAGACACGCTCCGATAATACACTAGCAGCAGGGAAAGCCAGCACCTCCAATGCATACTGGCTAAGCTCTGGCCATGTATCCAGCTTAGAGACCCAAAACTTGAAGGGGGACGAGCCGTCTGGGAGTACACTGAGAAGGCAAGACATGTAGTCTGTCACAATATGACGGAAATGTTGCCTCCTGCTGACTAGTTGGTGTAGACATTTATTGGTGTACTGTGATGGTGTAGACATTTGGGGTGGGGACACAAAAGTTTGCCACATTTGGGCCATACTGATCATGCCTTTTGCTGAGGCGCTGCTTCTGCTCCCTCTTTGTGCAGAGCTTCCTCCACTGCCTTGATGCACAGACCTGCTTTGTAAAGCACTAGCAGCACTGCTCTCGGGTGGAATGGAGAACATGATGGAATGCACCAGTGTGTCTTGGTACTCCCGCATTTTACGCTCCCGGTTCAACGGTGTTATGAGGCTTTGTAAGTTGTCCCAGTAGCGAGGATCTAGGAGGGTGTACACCCAATAATCAGCCGTGTTGAAAATGTGGGCGATGCGGCGGTTGTTTCTCAGGTGCTGCAGCATGAAATCAAAAATGCAGACTCCCAACTGGCCAAGAAACGCTGTCCCCTGCTTGAGGCGTCATCTCTGCCTGCTCTGCATCACCCCACCCTTGCTCTACATACTGACTACTAGAGCATTGTATACCTCCCTCCTCTGGAGAGATGTCTTCCTCCTCCATTGACTCCTTCTCATCCTCCTCACAAAGTGTCCCCTGCCTAGGCCTTTGTGATGAACCAAGTTGCGCAGACTGTCCAGAAGCAGATGGCATTTGTGACTCCTCATCCTCCACCTCTTCCAAAACCTCCTCCCTTAGTGCTTGCAGTGTTTTTTGAAGCAGGCAGATAAGGGGGAGAGTCATGCTGACTAGTGCATCATATGCACTCGCCATCCGCGTGGAATCATCGAAGGCACACAAAACGTGGCAGATGTCCTTCATAGAGTCCCACTCAGTGGTGGAGAAGTGTGAACGGCGTGCAGTGCGACTTGTTTATGCCTGATGCAGCTGGTACTCCATTACTGCTGCCTGCTGCTCACACAACTGCTCCAACATATGTAACGTTGAATTCCACCTGGTGGGTAGGTCACATATGATGCGATGTTCTGGAAGGCGGAATCGGCGCTGCAGAGCTGCAATGCACGATCTTGCCATGCTGGAACGCCGCAAGTGAGCACACTCTATGCGGACCTTGTGCAGCAGTGCATCAAGATCCGGATAGTCCCTCAGAAAACTCTGCACGACCAAGTTGAGCACATGTACCAGACATGGGATGTGAGTGAGGTTGCCTAGGCCCAGAGCTGCCACCAGATTTTGGCCAATGTCACAAACTACCAAGCCTGGCTGGAGATTCGCTGGCACAAACCACATGTTGCTCTCCTGCTTGATGGCATTCCAGAGCTCCTGCGCTGTGTGGCTTCGATTCCCCAAAGAAATTAATTTCAGTACGACCTGTTGACGTTTGGCCATGTCTGTGCTCATTTCGGTCATAACAGGTAAGCGTTCACGGGTCCATGTGGAGGTAGACCGTGACAGCTTCTGCAGTGCTGATTCAGAGGAACTGGAGTATGAGGAGGAGTCAATGTGTACAGACTGGATTCCTGCAACCCTTGGAGTTGGCAGAAAACGTACAGCGCCACTCTCAAGATCTGTACCCGACTCCACAACATTTACCCAATGGACAATGAGGGAAAGGTATCGTCCCTGTCCATGGTTACTGGTCCACGCAACGGTGGTCAGGAGGACCTTGCTACTGACGGCGTTTAGTAGCGCATGTTTAATTTTTCCCTCCACATGCTTTTGCAGGGCAGGGATGGCTGTAGAGTGGCCTGGGAGTGTGAGGATGACAGTGAATGTGGTGCTGTGGGTGGAATTACTCTGGGTCTCTGTACAACAGTGCCAGAGGTTCTTCCATGGTGATCCTATGAGAAAGCCGAATCAGCTGTGTGTGAGCTGGAGGAAGAGGCTACAACACAAGCTGAAGAGGTGGTAGGTGGTGCTGTAGGTTGGCCTACGTCTTCAGTGTGTCTTTGTAACTCCACCACGTGCTTGATCCGCACATGTTTCCACATATTTGTGGTATTGAGGTTGCTGACATTTTTCCCTCTTTTGACTTTCTGATTACACAGCTTCATTTGACAAAGCAAATGTCATCTGCAACTGTGTCAGAAAAGGACCACGCACTGCAAGTCCTGGGAGCGCCCGTTGTGGAAGAGGAATGCTCCCAATGGGTGCCGAAGTGGAGGCTACAGGCAACCAAGTCTGCCCCCTCCCTCTCCCTCCTGTTTTGACCATTCGGGGAATCTCTTCCTCAGAGCTGCTCCCATCACCTTCCTGTTCCTCATGCCATGATGGGTCAAGGACCTCATCATCTACACTCCCCTCTTCAAACACCTGCTTCTCCTGGGTAGTCTCGCCAGCACAGTACACACCAGAAAGTGGCACCTGAGTCTCATCATCAGATGCGTACTGACGTGTGCTGACCATAAGCACTGGCCCACCCGCCTCTTCAGATTCAGAGAGACAAAGCAGTTGTGCATCACTGCATACTCCCTCTTCTTCACATTCTAGAATGCTGCTTGGCTGGCCCCCTCTTTCCAAACCAAGAGATTCAGAGAACAGAAGTAGTGATGGCTCCTGTCCAGGGCTCTCTGACTGCCTGGGCAATTTGGCAGGTGGTGAAGAGACAGATGGGTGCTCTTCAGTGCTCTGGACCTGAGAGGATGTGGAAGTAATTGAAGTCGATGCGTTAGTTGCCATCCATCCGACAACGGCTTAAATTTGTTCGTCCCGCAGCAGTGGGGTACGGCGAGCTCCTACAAAGCTGCGCATAAAGGACTGTTCCCTGTTAAAACTGGGGGATGCTGAGTCACTGGTGCCCGCAGCAGGCACAGAATCCCCATGTCCTCTCCCTGCTGAAACTCCATGCCCACGACCACGTGCCTTACTCCTTGCCTTCTTCATCTTGGTAGACTGATAAAGATAGGCAGAAAAGTACTAAGGGCTTAGTGTGCTTATTCCTTATTCTTATTAAAAGAGCCTGAAGACCCACCTCTTCCGACAAGCCTATAACCTGCAGTAACCACCGATCGACCAAACCGCTGCACGACCAGCTCTACCCTCGCCTACTGTATTATCACCCATCCCTTGAAGATTGTGAGCCCTCGCGGGCAGGGTCCTCTCTCCTCCTGTACCAGTTATGACTTGTATTGTTTAAGATTATTGTACTTGTTTTTATGTATACCCCTCCTCACATGTAAAGCGCCATGGAATAAATGGCGCTATAACAATAAATAATAATAATAATTCCTGAACAGCTGCTAACAGGTATAAGAAACACTAATTTTATAAAGTGTGGACTACACTTTAATATGAGCTAATGTGGCCTACACAACTGTAAAGTGGAGTGTTTGGTGAACTTTATTTACGTGTTTTTTTTCACAAAAAGAAAAGGATGTGACCAAAGATGTAAAAGCGTTAGTATCACAAACTTTTTGTAGCTATTACAAAGCAGGAAGGTAACCTACAATGCAATAGATGAGGCTTCAAAAAATAGGCTAATACTAATCTGGCTGGGGCTGCAGGGCACAAGCCAGCAGAAAGGCTCCTCTATCTACTCCTATATAGTGTTTGCAACCAATCTAGCTGGATACGGATGGAAGCACACTAATAGGAGAAATTTAGGAAAAATAAGCAGCACTACAGCAAAAAATGACAATGTATGAGGCAGTGACGCACACTGAGCGGACTACAACCAGATGTGGCTGCAGAACACACTACAGCGTGAGCTGCACTCACACACAGAGACCTCACAGACAGCCATGAACAGTGCAGAGAACTGTGCACTAGCACTGAAAGGCTGCAGAAAGGCTCCGCTATCTACTCCTATATACTGTTTGCAACCAATGTAGATGGATACGGATGGAAGCACACTAATAGGAGAAATCAGGAAAAATGAGCAGCAATAAAGCAAAAAAAGGACTATGTAAGAGACAGTGGCGCACGCTGAGCGGACTACAACCAGAGGTGGCTGCAGAACACACTACAGCATGAGCTGCACTCAAACACACAGACCTTGCAGACAGCTGTGAACAGCGCTGCAAGGCAAAAGAAAGCTTCACACAGCGGTTGCTAAAGTAGCCTGGGTAAAGCACAATATAGCTAATCGCTATCTCAAACTGTCCCTCAGAGTCAGAACAGCAGCGTCCTGTCCCTAACTGAATTCACAGCAGAGTGAACCCAAAATGGCAGCAGAGGCTTTTATAGTGCATCATGACATCATTTCAGCAGCCAATCACAGCCATGCCATTAGTTAACATGCATACATGCCTAAGGCTGGTTTCACATTTGCGTTTTTTAGCGCTGGAAAAAAACGCTAACCTGCGCATGCGTTTTTCCCCTATATTTAACATGGGTGCGCATACCTGCGCGCTTGTAAGCGCATGTATGCGATTTTCATGCGCTGCGTTTTTTTGGGGTGTGCGATTGGATTTTCCAGACGCATCATGTTGCATTTTTTGGCCCTGCAAAAAAGCGCATGCGCACATATGCGCACGTTTTGCGCTAAAAATGGCCATTATAGCCTATGGATGCGCATATGTGCGCACTGGCATGCTCATGTAAGCGTTTTTTTGCATATGCGTTTTTTTTTTTTAACCATGGAATTTAGGGGTTTGAGTTAGAGTTAGGGTTAGTTAAGGGGGTTTAGGGTTAGGGTTAGGGTCAGGGTCAGGGTTAGGGTTGGGTTTTGGGTCAGGGTTAGGGTTTAGTATGGTTTGGTTAAGGGTTAGGGTCAGGGTTAGGGTCAGGATTAGGGTTAAGTATGGTTTTGTTAAGGGTTAGGGTCAGGGTTAGGGTTAGGGTTAGGGTCAGGGTTAGGGTTAGGGTTAGGGTCAGGGTTAGGGTTAGGGTCAGGGTTAGGGTTAAGTATGGTTTTGTTAAGGATTAGGGTCAGGGTTAGGGTCAGGATTAGGGTTAAGTATGGTTTTGTTAAGGGTTAGGGTCAGGGTTAGGGTTAGGGTTAGGGTCAGGGTTAGGGTTAGGGTTAGGGTCAGGGTTAGGGTTAGGGTCAGGGTTAGGGTTAAGTATGGTTTTGTTAAGGATTAGGGTCAGGGTTAGGGTCAGGATTAGGGTTAAGTATGGTTTGGTTAAGGGTTAGGGTCAGGGTTAGGGTTAGGGTTAGGGTTAGGGTCAGGGTTAGGGTCAGGATTAGGGTTAGGGTTAGGGTTAGGGTTAGGGTCAGGGTTAGGGTTAAGTATGGTTTTGTTAAGGGTTAGGGTCAGGGTTAGGGTTAGGGTTAGGGTCAGGGTTAGGGTTAGGGTTAGGGTTAGGGTTAGGGTCATGGTTAGGGTTAGGGTTAGGGTTAGGGTTAGGGTCAGGGTTAGGGTCAGGGTTAGGGTTAGGGTCAGGGTTAGGGTTAGGGTTAGGGTTAGTTAGGGTTTAGGGTTTGGGTTAGGGTTAAGTATGATTTGGTTAAGGGTTAGGGTCAGGGTTAGGGTTAGGGTTAGGGTCAGGGTTAGGGTTAGGGTTAGGGTCAGGGTTAGGGTTAGTAAAGTCATGGTTTGGGTAGTGTGAGGGGCCACCTAAAAATGTTGGAAAAAAACGCAAACGCGGTAAAAACGCGCTAAAAACGCATACAAACGCATAAAAACGCTGCGTTTTTTTCATGCATGCTCATAAAAATGCTTGAAAAAAACGCAGCAGTTGTATGCTTATGTATGCGTTTTTTCAATGCGTTTTTTTGCGGGAAAAACGCGCTGGAAAAAAAAGCAAGTGTGAAACTAGCCTAACAGGATGTGCCCACACTTCTTAGGATTCCTCATTGGCTGAATCAAATCAAACTGGCTCATAGAATTATGGGAACTTCTGATTCCGGTATTCGATATGCAAAAAGTATCGGAACTCAGTATCGGAATTCCGATACCACGAATATCGGCCGATACCCGATATTTGCAGTATCGGAATGCTCAACACTATTCATCACTTAAATAAAAAATATAACCTATGTTTGATATCTGCATACTCATACTGACATGGTGAATCATACTGTCAGGTCACTTTTAGCATATATTAAACATGGTAAATAAAAAAAAAGTGTGGAGTTGCAAGTTTTTGCAATTTTACCGCACTTGGAATTTTTTCCCCATATTCCAGTACATTATATGGTAAAATCAATGATGCAATTCCAAAGTACATCTCATCTCATGAAAAACAATCCTTCATTTGGCTATATTGACAAAAAAATAAAAAGAAACTCTGAAAAATGGCCATGATGTGAAGGGGTTGAAGTGTAACTACACTATGCAATGGAAAACATAGTAGTTTTAAACCTGTCAGCAGTCTTATGTACAACCAAATCTTCAAAATCTTCAATGTGTCCTCCTGACTCAATATTCTCAAAACAATAACCATTTTGTTCCTGTTAGTATCCCCCACAGAGACTAGAACTCTGGAAAATAAATCACTAGCATTTCCTAGCTCCCAGGCATATTCTTCTCGATTTGAATCTGATTCCAAAGTTCTTGTCTTATGCGACGTTCAAACTTCAGATGTTTTCTATACTGAGCGCTGTCGAGGGGTTATGTCTTCTAGCAAAACTTTGAAGCCACTATAAATATTTCCATTTTATCATTGATCTCAACTACTGCAATTATTGAGTCACTGTTTTCTATTTCTACTGATTCAACTACATTTCCACTTGTTTCAATTTGATAACTTTGTGACTGGTTATCAAAGAGGTTACATACTTCATTTTTAAAGAAATTCTTTTCCATCTATTTTTTCATTTGAATGTATTAGAGTTGAGCGACTTTTGGTTTTTTAGGGTCGCGTTTCGTTTCGTGAAACCCGACTTTTCCAAAAGTCGGGTCGAGCAAGATCGTCCGATTATAGGGAAAAGTCGGGGTCGTCCCGAAACACGAAACCCAATGTAAGTCAATGGGGAATAAAAGTCGGCAGTGAGAGGAGGACAGAATACACACCTACAGTGCCCATTTGAATGCCAAAAGCATCAATTCTTCTTACTTAAGCTTGTCAACCTTAATTAACTTCATAATACAAGTTACGCACTGAAAAATGGGGGTTATTTGGCTACAGTTGTGGGGGGGGAGGGCTGGCTCCAGGTTTTCATGTGCCCTGGGCCAAAGAGCGCCCCTTTAACACATACCACAACTCATCATGCTCCGATACGGCAGAGAAATAGCGGTATAGTACAATGAAAAATACTTCACTTTTTACATCTCATGACGAGGCCCATCTATTTCTCCATACAGAATCATTGGTCCCATATAATGTTTGAAACAGTATATGATGAGCTCCACATAATGCTACAGTATATGTTGGTCCCCATAGAATCATAGAATCGTAGAGTTGGAAGGGACCTCCTGGGCCATCTGGTCCAACCCCCTGCTCAAAGCAGGATTCGCTAAATCATCCCAGTCAGATGTCTGTCCAGCCTCTGTTTGAAGACTTCCATTGAAGGAGAACTCACCACTTCTCGTGGCAGCCTGTTCCACTCATTGATCACTCTAACTGTCAAAAAGTTTTTTCTAATATCTAATCTGTGTCTCTTCCCATTCAGTTTCATCCCATTGCTTCTAGTCTTTCCTTGTGCAAATGAGAATAAAGTTGATCCTTCTACAATGTGACAGCCCTTTAGATATTTGTAGACAGCTATTAAGTCTCCTCTCAGTCTTCTCTTTTGCAAACTAAACATTCCCAAATCCTGCAACCTTTCCTCATAAGACAGGGTTTGCAGACCGGTCACCATTCTGGTCGCTCTTTTCTGAACTTGCTCCAGTTTGTTGATGTCTTTTTTAAAATGTGGTGCCCAAAACTGGACACAATATTCCAGATGAGGTCTGACCAAAGAGGAGTAGAGGGAAATAATGACTTCACGTGATCTAGACTGTATGCTTCTGTTAATACATCCTAGAATTGCATTTGCCTTTTTTGCTGCTGCATCACACTGTTGACTCATATTCAGTCTGTGATCTATTAGTATACCCAAGTCTTTTTCACATGTGCTGTCACTTAGCCCTATTCCTCCCATTCTATATATGCTTTTTTCATTTTTATTGCCCAGATGTAGTACTTTGCATTTCTCCCTGTTAAAAACCATTCTGTTAGTTGCTGCCCACTTCTCCAGTTTATTTAAATCTTTTTGAATCCTCTCTCTCTCTTCTCTAGTATTAGCTATCCCTCCTAGCTTTGTGTCATCAGCAAATTTAATCAGTTTACCCTCAATTCCTTCATCTAAATCGTTGATAAAGATGTTGAACAATACAGGGCCCAGGACAGAGCCCTGTGGTACCCCACTTGAGACATTCTTCCAACTGGATGTACAGCCATTTACGACCACTCTTTGGGTCCGATCACTAAGCCAGTTATGAATCCACCTAACAGTTGCCTTGTCCATTCCATACTTAGTCATTTTTTCAATAAGGATTGTATGAGAGACTTTGTCAAATGCTTTGCTGAAGTCAAGATATACTATATCTACAGCATTTCCTTGATCCACCCAATCAGTGATACCGTCATAGAAGGAAATTAAGTTAGTCTGACATGACTTATTAGTTACAAACCCATGCTGACTCTGTTTAATCACTTCATTCTTATTCAGGTATTGACATACATGTTGTTTAATAATTTGTTCAAAGATCTTTCCTGGTATAGAAGTCAGACTCACCGGCCTATAGTTGCCTGGGTCCACCTTCTTCCCCTTTTTGAAGATAGGAACAACATTTGCTCTTCTCCAGTCTTCTGGCACTTCTCCTGTTCTCCAAGAATTTTCAAAGATTATGGAGAGGGGTTCAAAAATTTCTTCTGCTATCTCCTTCAGTACTCTGGGGTGTAATTCATCTGGACCTGGAGACTTGAATTCATTTAGGTTAGCTAAGTGTTTCCTCACTATCTTTCTGTTTATAGATATCCTGGATTCTTCTATTACCTTAATAGGACAGTGAATAACAGTTGATGTTGCATTTCCTTTCTGAGAGAAAACAGATGCAAAATAGGAATTTAAAAGTTCAGCCTTCTCAACATCCTGTCTTACCATTTCATCATTTTCATCCTGTAAAAATCCTATAGCATCTTTGACTTTTCTTTTACTTTTGACATATCCCCAAAATCCTTTATTATTGCTTTTGACATCTCTTGCAAGCCTCAGTTCATTTTCAGCTTTAGATAATCTGATTTGTGCCCTGCAGGTTCTGCAGACAGCATTATATTCTTCTTTAGATATGCCTCCCTCTTTCCATTTTATAAACATTTTTTTCTTCCTTTTTAGCATGTGCTTAAGTTCTGTGTTCATCCATCCTGGTTTCCTTAAATGCTTCCTATTCTTCCCTCTTTTCGGAATTGTTAACAACTGTGCTTTGAGAATTTCATTTTTCAAGATTTCCCATCCTTCCTGGACATTTTTGTCTTTAAGGATATCCAGCCATTGGATCCCTCCAATTCTCTTTCTGAATCCCTTAAAATCTGCCTTTCTGAAATCTAACCTTGACGTCTGAGTCTTCACAGGTCTTCCACCTCTAGTAATCCAAAATTCTAAAATAGCATGGTCGCTACCTCCTAGGGTCCCAGCCACTTTTACCTCCTCAACCATTTCCTCCCTGTTTATAAGGATTAGATCCAAGGTAGCAGTTCCCCTTGTTTTCTCCCCTACCTTTTGGAAGATAAAGTTGTCAGCAAGAGAGGATAAGAATTTCCTTGACCTGTTAGTTTTGCCTGAGAGAGTTTCCCAACAAATGTCTGGATAGTTGAAATCTCCCATGACAACTATGTCATATTTTTTGGAGAACTTGGCCATCTGATGCATAAAGAGTTCATCTATATATTCGGCTTGCACAGGCGGCCTGTAGTAAATGCCTACAATGGTGTCCTTTCCATTGTTCTGTCCTTGTATTCTTACCCAAACAGTTTCCACAGAACTCCCAGTCTCTGAAGCTTCAATCTCTGTGCAGATATACGCATTTCGAACATACAATGCGACACCCCCTCCTCGTTTATCAAGTCTGTTTCTTGCAAATAAGTTGTATCCTTCTAGTCTTGTATTCCAATCATGTGTATTGTCCCACCAAGTTTCAGTGATTCCAATTACATCATATTTCTGTTCCTGTGTTAGTAGTTCCAATTCTCCTTGTTTGTTGCCCATGCTTTGTGCATTAGTATAGAAACATTTTAGTTTGTGATTGGTTTCTCTTTCTCCATTATTTTTATTAATTAGATTCTTTCGTCTTTGTTCTTCCTTTCCACTTCTAATAGCAGAGTTCTCAATAGCATTTGTCAGGTGTATGGCTTTTTCTGGTCTTTTGCTTCCCTTCCCATGTTGTTCTAGTTTAAAGCTCTCCTTGGATGAAGCTCCACTGTCTTATGGGCCCAAATAATGCTCCAAACATAATGGGCCCCATTTCTAATGCTCTAGTGTATAATGGGCCCTGTAAATGCTGCTCCAGTGTCTGATGTCCACCTTTGGAATGTTCCAGTGTATGGTGGGCCCCATCTATCATTCTCCAGAGTATAGTGCTCCCCAAAAATTGTTGTCCCAACATTGAAAACAATCAAATAAGTCTCCTCGCTAGGGAATCCCTGTACTTGTCTGGACTCCTCGTCGTCCCCATCTTCCATCTCACTGCACAGTATTTCAACTTTGCAAGTGCTGTGATCCTGAGCAAGCAGGGGGGGGCCCACTCGTTGGTGACGGCACTGGCACAGGGCCCCTGATAGTACGGTGGTGTGTATGATGGCGGGTGGGCCGAACCTGCACTTTCATCTGCAGCTTCCTCTTTGTCACCGTGTAAGATGGAACTGTATATGGGAAGGGTAACCTGAGTTTCATTAGGGTCAGATTCAGGCCGTGTAGCGTGCAAGGGGAATGTAGTGGTCTGGGTCAATGTACCAGCAGATTCATCGAGCAGTGGCTGGGCATCAGTGCACTTGTGTCGCCCCCAGGATTACGGTCGCCACAGTGGCATTACCTACCTCCTAGGGAGTGTGATGTCATGCTTGGGAGTAACGAACGATCTCTCTAGCAGGTTAACTGATTGGGCGGCGTTATTCCCACGAGTCATGACCCTCCAAACAGCGTTCATGAAAGCAAAGTGTTTGTTTTACGTGGGCAGTATGGTTGCAAAGCTGAACCTTAAAGGAATGTCCAGAAGGGCACCACCAGGAGTGGAGCCTATGGTTAAATTCGACTCCACCTGGGAAACCTCAAACATGCCAACTACAGAACAGATGCACACATTGCAAGCTTAATTCCGTTAACGAACGAGACTCCGTCATGCCCCGCGGTCCGAGTCCGGCTTACTAGAGGGACACGTGAGGCTCTGGCACATGAGATTGGCCAATAACTGGTGTGTCATGCCCTTACATGTCCGTGGCTGCATGTGCGCTACACTGAAAAGGCCAGCGTTTGTCGCTTACAGGTGCAGATAACCCGCTGAACAACGTTAGTGATGGGGATCACTGATTACAATTATTACCCGTGAACAATGATTTCCCAGTAAGTGCAGGTCAACTGCAGTTCCGGAATTAGGCCTAACCGTCATTCCTGAAAAAATGAAAAACTGAGGCTAGTTTCACACTTGCTTTTTTTTGCAGCGCGTTTTTCCCGCAAAAAAACCCATTGAAAAAACGCATACAAAAGCATACAACTGCTGCGTTTTTTTCAAGCATTTTTATGAGCATGCATGAAAAAAACGCAGCGTTTTTATGCGTTTGTATGCGTTTTTAGTGCGTTTTTACCGCGTTTGCGTTTTTTTCCAACATTAGGTGGCCCCTCACACTAACCCAAACCATGACTTTACTAACCCTAACCCTGACCCTAACCCTAACCCTAACCCTGACCCTAACCCTAACCCTGACCCTAACCAAACCATACTTAACCCTAACCCAAACCCTAAACCCTAACTAACCCTAACCCTAACCCTGACCCTAACCCTGACCCTAACCCTGACCCTAACCCTAACCCTGACCCTAACCCTGACCCTAACCCTAACCCTAAACCTAACCCTGACCCTAACCCTGACCCTAACCCTGACCCTAACCCTTAACCAAACCATACTTAACCCTAACCCAAACCCTAAACCCTAACTAACCCTGACTCTAACCCCAACCCTAACCCTGACCCTAAACCTTAACCAAACCATACTTAACCCTAACCCAAACCCTAAACCCTAACTAACCCTAACCCTAACCCTGACCCTAAACCTAACCCTAACCCTGACCCTAACCCTGACCCTAACCCTGACCCTAACCCTTAACCAAACCATACTTAACCCTAACCCAAACCATAACTAACCCTGACCCTGACCCTAACCCCAACCCTAACCCTGACCCTGACCCTAACCCTAAACCCCCTTAACTAACCCTAACCCAAACCCTTAAATTCCATGGTTAACAAAAAAAAACACATGTGCAAAAAAACGCATACATAAGCATGCCAATGCGCACATATGCGCACCCATAGACTTATATTGGGTGCCTTGCTGTAAAAAAACGCATTGCGGGCGCATGCGTTTTTTTGAGGCAAGTCGGACGCACAAAAAATGCAACAGGTTGCATTTTGTGCGCCCGAGCGCATACCGCAAAAAAAGCATGCGCGGTAAAACGCGTACAAACGCATGTGTATGTGCACATAAGCGCATCCCATGCAAAGTATAGGAAAAAAAACCGCATGCGCTATTTAGCGCTAAATTACAGCGAAAAAAACGCAAATGTGAAACCAGCCTTACGTGTGCAAACCACAGGTGCTGTAGCTTGCTTAACAGCTCGCCAGCCGTTCTCACGCCCAGTATGGATTACACGTGATTGCACAAAGGTGAGAAAGGGTACCGTATCCCCAGATAACATGTATGGATAGCGTACACATTCAAAATATATGTCTATACATCAGGAGGCAGGCTCAAACGGTGTCAGGCCCAGTATGGATTGCACGTGATTGCACAAAGGTTAGAAAGGGTACCGTATCCCCGGATAACATGTATGGATAGCGTACACATTCAAAATATATGTCTATACATCAGGAGGCAGGCTCAAACGGTGTCAGGCACAGTATGGATTTAACGGCCCAGACTACACAGCGGAGGAGCAGGGAGAGGTAAAGATTGCAAATGCTGGGGCCCTGCCCAAGCAAGGGGGGCCCACTCGTGGACGTCGGTACTGGCACTGGGCCCCTCATAGTATGGCGGTGTGTCTGACGGCGGGTGTGCACCACCACCGTCAGAGACACTTGATTGCACTATGAGGGACCCTGTGCCAGTGCCCGCGCCCAAGAGTCGGCCTACCCACCTGTCCAGGGCAATGGCACTCACACGGTGTCGTGCGCTAGGTGGTGACCCCGGCCTTGGGGGGGGAGGCAGCACAGTTATGGAGTTTTAGAAAGTGGCATATGTTGATGTTGGACATTCAGCTGATGCAAAAGGTGAAATAGGTCAAGTCCCAGGAAGAGGTGGACCAAAGCAAGCCATTTTTCTGTCACCCTATGTGTCATCAGGGGAAGGTGGGACAAAATCCTTGGAAACCCATGCGTGGTTCATTTTAATGAAGGTTAGATCATCCACATTTTGGGTTGACAGACGGGTCCTTTTTTCTGTCAGGATTGATCCAGCTGCACTGAAGACTCTTTCCGATAGCACACTTGCAGCTGGGCAAGCGAGCTCCTGTAAGGCATATTGTGCCAATTCAGGCCAGGTGTCCAGTTTAGCGGCCCAATAGTCAAAGGGGAATGACCTGTGTGGGAGAACATCGATATGGGAGGAAAAGTAGTTTGTAACCATAGTTGACAACTGCTGTCTCCTGTCACTTTCCATCGATGCAGTATTACCAGTTGTGTGAGCGGTACTTGAAAAATCAGTCCACAACATTGTCATGAAACCCCTGTCTCCAATGCCACTTCTGCTGTGTGCACCACGAACACCTCTGGCAAGCTGCCCCTGGCCCATACGGCTCGTGTGAGAACCATCACCGCTGCTGTGTGCTGGGAATGCCTCAAGCAACCGATTTACCAGAGTTGCTTGTTTATTAGCCAATATTAGGTCAAGGTTCTCCTGTGGCATGATGTTTTGTAATTTGCCTTTATAGCGTGGATCCAGGATGCTGGCCAACCAGTAGTCGTCATCGTTCATCATTTTGGCAATGCGGGGGTCCCTTTTTAGGATCAGCAAGGCATAATCTGACATGTGGGCCAATGTTCCCGGTGTCAATGATGCACTGCGAGTGCTGGTTGGAGGAGCACTTTCTGGCAAATCCACATCCCTCCAGTCACGCACAAACCCTGTACCAGACCTTGCCACGCCAACATTTTCACTTGCCCCACGAGATGCATCCTCCTCCCCTAAGTAATCATCCCCATCATCCTCCTCCTCCTCCTCCTCTTCTTCCTCCACCTCGTCCAGGAGAGGTCCCTGAGCAGACAATGGCTGAATGTCATCAAGGATTCCCTCCTCCTCTTCCTCCTCATCAACATTGGCTGCAGAAGCCTGCTCCTTAAGGTGCGTCAAAGTTTGCATGAGCAGACGCATAAGTGGGATGCTCATGCTTAGGATGGCGTCGTCTGCGCTTACCAGCCGTGTGCATTCCTCAAAACACTGAAGGACTTTACAGAGGTCTTTCAGCTTCGACCACTGCACACCTGTCAACTCCATGTCTGCTCTCAAAGTGCCTGGCCGTGTATCCTCCCACAAATGCATTATGGCCTGCCTCTGCTCGCACAGCCGCTCCACCATGTGCAGGGTGTAGTTCCACCTTGTTGCAATGTCGATAATGAGGCGGTGGTTGGGAAGGTGGAGCAATCGCTGCAGCTTCTGCATACGAACGGAGTGTACAGGCGACCGGCGGATGTGCGCGCACAGTCTTCGCACCTTCTGGAGCAGGGCTGTTAACTCCGGATAATTTTTGAGGAAGCACTGCACCACCAGGTTCAAGGTGTGAGCCAAGCAAGGTATGTGGCTGAGTTTTGAAAGGGCTATGGCTGCCACAAAATTACGGCCGTTATCACTAACTATCTTGCCTGCCTCAAGATGTACACTGCCCAGCCATGACTCAGTTAGTCGCTTCAAGTACTCGGCCAGCACCTTGGCGGTGTGTCTGTCGCCCAAACACATCATCTGCAACACTGCTGACGCTTTCCACTAGCTGCTCGATAGGGGGACACCTCATGTGCAACAGTGGCAGCTGCAGATGGAGTGCTCGTACGACTGCGCTCTGTGGACGAGCTTTCGCTTATGGAGGAGGAGGAGGAGGAGGAGGAGGGTTGAACGCCTACAGCCAACTGTTTCCTATACCGTGGGCTAGGCAGCACTGTCCCACCACCGCTGTCCCCTGTGGACCCTGCATCCACCACATTAACCCAGTGCGCAGTGATGGACACGTAACGGCCCTGGCCATGCCGACTGGACCATGCATCAGTTGTGAGGTGCACCTTTCCGCTCACTGACTGCTTGAGTGCATGGACAATGCGGTCTTTCACATGATGATGGAGGGCTGGGATGGCTTTGCGAGAGAAGTGGCGACTGGGTAGGTCATAGCGTGGTACTGCATAGGCCATGAGTTCGCGGAAAGCTGCGCTTTCCTCCAACCGAAAGGGCATCATCTCAAACGAGATTAGTTTGGCAATGTGGGCGTTCAAACCCAGTGTACGCGGATGAGAGACTGAGTACATTCTTGACCTACTCATAGTGTCTGGGAGGGTGAGCTGGACTTGAGAGCTGCATATGGTGGAAGTAGCGGTGGACAGGGCGGACTGAGAGAGGGCTGATGATGGTGATTGAGTTGGTGTTCTTTCTGATGGCCTAGAATCAGTCTTTCATTGATATAACAGTGGGATTCCCTGACTGCTGTGGCCTTGCAACGACACCTCAACATTTGCTGCTGTGCTAACCGGTGGGCTTACAGTGGGGGAAACAATGTAGCGTTGCTGACTACCTTCGTTGTGATCAGTTGCACATGTGGCACTTGAGGCTTGGTGTTGTGTCCACGCTTGCAAGTGCATGGTGTTTAAATGTCTAAGCATGCAACTGGTATTCAAATTTTTCAGATTTTTCCCTTGGCTAAAGGTCTTTGCGCACTTCTTACAGATAACCTTGGCCTGATCATGAGGATTTTGTTCAAAAAAGTGCCACACTGCACTCTTCCTACTTTGGCAGACATTTTGCCGCCTAGCACGCTGTGATCTTTTGACCCTCTGGTCAAGCTGTCCAGCAACTCTTTTGATTTTTGGAACCTGTCTTTGGAGTGCTCCGGGCCTGCCAGATAACAGCTGTTGCGATGTCGATGTCTGCTGTGGATGTTCCTCATCTGAGCTATTGGAAGCAGCACCCTCTTCCCCCAATGGATGCCAATCTGGGTCAACAACTGGGTCATCCATCACCTCCTCTTCAACGTCATGTGCACCTTCCTCTATGTCACCGTGTATGGTGGTATAGTGTGCGGGAAGGGGCACCTGAGTCTCATCAGGGTCAGAATCTGGCTCTGTACACTGCGAGGACAATGTAGTACTCTGAGTGAATGTACCAGCAGAATCATCTATCAGCGGCTGTGCATCAGTGCACTCCATGTCAGATTCATCTTGGCCTGGGTAATTCACCATTTGACTTGATAATCCAGGCATGGTATGTGAAAACAGCTCCATGGAGTAATCAGTAGTATGGCCTGCGTCATCCTTCAATCTTGGTTGGGGTGAAGGACACAAGGAAAGGTGTGGTTCATGAACATGAGCCTCCAATGACGACTCAGTGCTTTTACTTTTTACAACTGAAGAAGAGGAGGCGATAGAGCTGGAGGCTGAGTCAGCAATGTAAGACAAAACTTTTTCCTGATGCTCTGGCTTTAAAAGCGGTTTGCCAACTCCTAGAAAACTAAGCCTTCGAAGCCTTATGGAGCCAGATGATGACGCAGGCTCAACACCACCTGCATTCGGTCCTATTTTGCTCTTGCCACTACCATCAGATCCACCACCAACACCATCATTACCAGCTGCCAACCCCCGCCCAATTCCACGGCCTCTTCCACCAGCCTTCCTCATTTTTGGTAGAAATGAAGACAAAATCCAACAAACTATATAGTAATGTAAAACAAGGTACAAGGTGTCTATAGGACAGGGGAGATTTTGAATTTCTGCTCACACTAGTGGACACTGGAGACTTTTGGATTGTGTGAGGCCCACTGAATATCTGAGCGCTATGTCACAGGCTCGATGGCAGAGCTGTGACCAAAGTGACTAGAGGATAAGGGAGATTTTGAATTTCTGCAGACACTTGTGGACACTGGACACTTTTGGATTGTGTGAGGCCCACTGAATATCTGAGCGCTATGTCACAGGCTCGATGGCACAGCTGTGACCAAAGTGACTAGAGGATAAGTGAGATTTTGAATTTCTGCAGACACTGGACACTTTTGGATTGTGTGAGGCCCACTGAATATCTGAGCGCTATGTCACAGGCTCGATGGCACAGCTGTGACCAAAGTGACTAGAGGATAAGTGAGATTTTGAATTTCTGCAGACACTGGACACTTTTGGATTGTGTGAGGCCCACTGAATATCTGAGCGCTATGTCACAGGCTCGATGGCACAGCTGTGACCAAAGTGACTAGAGGATAAGGGAGATTTTGAATTTCTGCAGACACTTGTGGACACTGGACACTTTTGGATTGTGTGAGGCCCACTGAATATCACAGCGCTATGTCACAGGCAGAAATTGGCTAGTGTATCACAAACTACAAGGTGTATGTAGAATTGGGCAGAATAGGAATCTCCCTAGAGTGCAGGTCTGTAAGAACGGAACATGTCCTCGACTTATTCTCACAGAGTGACACAGATAGCTTCACTGTGGCTGTGATAACAGCCGTTACACGGTACTGTGTGAGGAGCGTACACCGCTGTATGGTGTGAAAAAATGCACGCTCAGTACCTCAGCAGGACAAAAAAAAAATTGGGATTGCTTTTAAAAAAGCAGTTTGCAGCTCAGTACCTCAGCAGGCCAAAAAAAAAAAATTGGGATTGCTTTTAAAAAAGCAGTTTGCAGAGCAGTGGGTAAACAGCAATGCAGCTGTCAGGAAGCCTTAGAAGGCAGCCCAACAACCAACACCACTGATACACCACAATATAGCCTCCCCTTGCACTGCACACACAGTGACTGGTGTGTTGTACAGGCACAATCGCTAGCAGCAGAAGCAGTTTTTTTTTCTTCTTCCCTGCCTAACGCTCTCCCTACAGAATCAGCAGCAACCTCTCCCTATGCTAAGATCGGCAGAAGTAAGATGGCGGTCGGCGTGCACGCCCTTTTATACCCCCTGTGACGCCCACCAAAGCAAGCCAATCACTTGCATGCCCTTCTGAAAGATGGTGGTGACCCGTGCCTATGTCATCACGTTGCCCACAGTGTCCGTGGATCCTGACTGGCTGAAAAAGAGCGCAAAACAAACTTTTGAAACGCGACTTTGGCGCGTAAGTCGCCGACCTCGTGGCCGACCTCATCCTAGGGTCGGGTTTCGTTTCATGAAACCCGACTTTGCCAAAAGTCGGCGACTTTTGAAATTTTTCGACCCGTTTCGCTCAACTCTAGTGGTTTTTTCAAACCACTATAATTATGCCCATAAATGGAACTATGCTCTTCATTAGGGAGTAACATGACATAATCTACCTAATGAATTGTATTGAATGTGATATACTGTTAAAGGGGTTGTCTGGCCCAAATCAATGTCTGCACTCACTCTGTGTGACGGCAGACTTATGAATCCTCACAGCGTACACACTGTGCAGTGTGGAGATTGGCTGATTTCTGAGCTGAGTTATACATACTCCCAGGCAGAAGCTGTCCAGTGGGCATAGCCTCGCTCCATACACTTGAATTGAATGAGGCCACACCCCGACTAGAGACGAGAATGTCCAGTAGGCATGGCTTACTAGAGGGCATGGCTTGGATCAATATCAGTGAATGTATTGAAGCCACATCCTCTGGTCGGGCTCTGGCTCCGAGTATGTGTAACTCATACATACCATCCAGTCCCAGCTCAGAAATTGATGAATCCTGTCACCGCATAGTGCATATACAAGGGACATTCAGAAGTCTGCAGTCACAGAGTCACTGAAGACTATTTGATTTGGACCAGACAGCCATTAAGAAGGCCAACTTACTTGTTCTGAGTTATTGAACTGTTCTGTAACCCAGTATAACTGCAGAGCTTTCTTTAGCTCAAACTTGTTGCATGGTTGGACATTCTGTGCTTTACTTCTAAAGTGTAATTATTCACTTTCAGGTGCTTGTCGATTTGATTTAAGATTTATAGATTTAAACATTTTTTTTACTTGAGTCATTTATTTTACACAAAGAAGTGGGATATATAAGTAACAATTTTTCCTTTGACAAGTGTATAATGTATTGCTCTTTGTACTGTGAGTGATCAATGACTACAATACAATTGACACATCTTCCTGTTTCACCAAAGTAAAATATTCTGGTAGTCATCTCTCCATGGATTCAAAATCTACATTGAATCACATTCTTTACTATTGTGTAGATAATGAATGTTGAGAACATTCAATGTAATGTCAATTGTGACGTCAAGGTTATTACCAAGTCAACTCATAAGACATACAATGTAATGGAAAATGACACAAAAGTCAATTCCAAATCTTCTTTTAAATCTTTGATATAATAAATGCCCATCATATATCCAGAATTTTAGCTAATTGGAGGATTATTTAGTACCGTATATACTTGTGTACAAGCCGAGATTTTCACCCCTTTTTTTTGGGCTGAAAGTCCCCCTCTTGGCTTATACAGGAGTCATATACCTGGGGGTCAGCAGGGGGAGCAGGGGTGTTAGAGATCATACAGACCCCCGTGGCTTGGTCTCTGCAGCCCCCGCTTCTCTCACAGTCTCCCTCCTGCCTTCAGCAGCCCGGTGTCAGTGATGTTTAGGCAGCAGAGGGCGTGGTGACCTGGTTAGTGCGCGCCGTGCCCTCTGCTGGCTGAACAGTCACTGACACAGGAAGCGGCAGACAGCGGTGAGCAGCGATGGACCCCAGACAGGTGAATATCTCAGGTGCTGGGTTGTGAGCAGGAGAGGTGAGTATGGCATTTTATTTTTTGCAGCAGCATATGGGAGCATGATATATGGAGCATCTTAAGGGGGCAGCTTATGGGGGCATATTCTATGGAGCAGCATATGGGGGTATAGTCTATGGAGCAGCATATGGGGGCATAGTCTATGGAGCAACATATGGGGGCAGCATATGGAGGCATATTCTATAGAGCAGCATATGGGGGCATATTCTATGGAGCAGCATATGAGGGCATAATCTATGGAGCATCTTATTGGGGCATAGTCTATGGAGCATCTTATTGGGGCATAATCTATGGAGCAGCATATGAGGGCATAATCTATGGAGCATCTTATTGGGGCATAATCTATGGAGCATCTTATGGGAGCAAAATCTATGGAGCATCTTATGGGGCATATTCTATTGAGCATCTTATGGGGCCATAATCTTTATGGGGCATATTATTCTTTGGAGCATCTTATGGGGTCATTATTAACCTTTGTGCAGCATTATATGGGGTGTATTTTGCATGGAGCATCATATGGGGCCCATCATGAACTGTATGGAGCATTATATGGGGCTCCCGATTCAATATGGCTATTCAAAAACATTTAACCTACTGATGTGTCAATTAATTTTACTTTAATTGGTATTTATTTTTTTAAAATTTACCAGTAGCTGCTGCATTTTCCACCCTAGGCTTATATGTGAGTCAATAAGATTTTCCAGTTTTTTTGTGGCAAAATTAGGGGGTTGGCTTATACTCGGGTCGGCTTATACACGAATATATACGGAAAGTTGTTGTACCACAAAAACCCTTGAGAAAAGAAAAAATGCATAAAAGAGAGAGGCATTCAGAAAATGACCTCTACAAGAAAACTTATTATATTCATATATTTCTATATTTCTACCTTTTTAGTACTGCAAAAAAAGTATGACATTGGTCTTTTTAATTTTTTTTACTTAATAATGCCAAAAATTGTGACAATTTTTCATAGTTTTCAGAAGTACAAAAATTAATGTATTTAGCTGTCAATGAAATGGTTTTTCATTTCTGTATTTCATGTAAACAGATTTTAAAAATGTTCTTTCATGCATAGTTGAATAAATGCATTTTCTATATTAATATAATTTATTCTTAATTAATTATATAATATAGAGTATATGTTTTCTCCTTTATAATTCGGCAGCTTTGTGTGATTATACTGTGCATATAATTGCTGTTCCCTGTGTTTCCATAACTACTAATTGATGATGGATTGGTATCAGTTTGTGTTTTTATGAGTCATGTGTGGATTTGCATATTGTTTGTTTGCTAATTCATACCTTATAATAAGTCACAAGAGAATGAAAATGTCAGGATATGAAAATCAATTGACATTCTTGGCTTACTATCCTAAGAATGTACAAGACTACCATGCTACCTCTTTTGGGTTCTAAAAATAATTTGTTATAATAGATTGTAATTAATGTTAAAATTATACTTTTTGTTTCCCTTTTAAAGAGAATGTAAAATACCTATATTGCCTTTTTATAAATATCTATCTTTAAGTCTTAACCATTTTTGTAATTAGCTTTGTTTCAAAATTACTTATTATTCTGCCTATACATCAACTCCCTATATCTTTTTTTCTCCTCACCTCCTGTGATGTTTCACTTGACGAGAAACTCAAGCAGAATGTCATAGGAGGATGACCCTACAGTCACTTCCCGGCAGGTTGTTTCACCCCATTAAAACAGGACATAATGGAGCTGCTCAACCATCAGTTACCACAGCTTCTGAAACAAATCATCATTAGGCAATGCTGATAGAAGTACGGTGAGTGACAGCATTGCTATCCCCTGATGAGGATTCATTTTATTACAGTGAAAGAAGCAGAGGGGTGGCATTGCTGTCATTCACCCCACTTCTATCACCACCCCTTGATGACATCTTGTTGCAGTGAACAAGCTGGCAGAATAAGAAGTAATGACTCTAGCAGTGGATAAAGAATTGGTGGGCATCGAGGACTGAAGCTGCAGTCACATGTCCATCAACACTACTGAAACAGGACTTCATTAGGGTACAGCATTGACAGAAGTTGTGGTAAGTGACTGGAGAGAAGACCCTTGACATCTGGTTTCATGGGTGGGGGATAATACATGCAGTTCTAGAAATTAGCAGGATAGGGAACGTAGTAGGGAATTTTAAAATTAAGTTGATCACAAAAGTGATTAGGCCTTAAAGATACATATTTATGAAAAGCATTATAGGTATTGGACATTTCAACCAATTCTCTATCTGTCACTTGTTTACTGCAACAGAGAGGAGCCAGAAGACCGCAGTGTCTGATTTTTCTTATTCCTACACTGATTGGAAGCACTTCACCTTCATATTAAATGGCACAGGTTTCTTTAAGCAGTCCATGGGTTAATCTGCTTAATTAAGAGCCCCTGGAAGCTTTCCTGCATTAAGGCTCTCAGCTGTGCACTGTTAGCCACTCCCATCTCCTATATAATCTGGGCCCTAGAAAGCACTTATTGCTTTTGCGACATGGCTGGAGGTTGTTGGTTGATGGTTTTTATTTTAGAAGGCGTTTGGTGGATTTATCTGTGACTGTTGTTAGATTTTGAGTGTGTTCTAATGCCCCTTCTTCTCCTAATTTGGTTTACCCCCATCTTCCATTCCACGGTGTAAACCTCTGTTGCATGTATGAGCATATTTGTTTAATTACTACAGTATTTTTTTTAACCCTGTTCACATAACTGTTAGTGTGGTTGGTGTATTACCCTCTTCCCTGGGTTTGGGAAGGGTACAGACTGAAGGTGGGACAGAGAAGGAGCCCATGGTTCAGTGACATCCATCCATCCATCATATTTGACGACACTAGTTCTCAGAAATTTCACAAATATTTGATTCCCTGACAAGAATTCTGCCACATGGTTTAACACTGTAGGTGTTAGGTGTCAAGTTCCTGCCTCTACACAAGAGGAATCTCGAGCCTTGCATTCTGCGGTCTCCCATTCCTCTCCAGCTGCAGAGGAGCCTGTTCAGCAAAGTTGTCATTCCCGGCGTCTTGCTCAGTCTACTGCTGTTGGCTTGGTTACTGCTGCCAGTCAGGGTTCAGCTATAGTAACCTGCAATAGCCAGCAGCGAGCAGCTCCTGGGACTAAGTCCTTCTTTCGGTCCACTGAGCATGCCTGTGGGAAGTCCTCTCATTGGAGGTCGATGTCACATGCTCAGGTCCTATTGCTGCTCCCACTGGACCACTAGGAAGATCCCGGAAGGACGCTGCTATAAAAGAGTCGCATGGCCATGCACTAGTATAGGCTCTTGTTGGTATATGTGTGAGTGATGATGGATGTATGAAACAGGTAACTGACTCATTAAGAATCCCCTCCCTTGGATACGCATGTGTTAGGGAACTGTAGTAGAGTCAGCAAGAGGCATAATCGCACTCCATTGACAGCAGCGTCCATAAATCATGGCGCCGCGTGCAAAATAGTGTGCTTTCCTACCTTAAGCTAAAGGTGGTTAGTGGTGTCTGCCTGGTCTGCGCTGTAACCACTTCAAGTCCTCTATCATTAGTGTGGCCTTTCAGGCACCGCTGTTGCAGTGCTGAATGCTAGGGGGTCTAGAAGGACTCTATCCCTGTGCCATTGGGGTAGTCTCCTGTGACCAAACCCTAGCATTCATCCTGCGGTATTGCGGCCCTGTGAAGTATCAGGGTTCACCTTCTAGTTCACCGGGTGAAGTTAACCTGTGTGTATTTGCTATACCGCCAGTCAGTGTCCACCATTACTGAGCAGCAGTTTAATATCTCTGCATGGTGGACCCCAGGCTGCGAACGCACCTCATCATCATCTTTTTTATTTGGTGCATTCCGCAAGCCTAACAGTAGGAGTTAATTCAATTTGACTAGTCTCAATGAAAGATCCATTAAAATAATCATATAACAATTACTTAGTTATGAAATCACTGACAGTACTGCCACTATGAGACAGAGAAGAAAGGGGTTGTCTACTACATGGAGAACCCTTTTTCATTCCACATGTTTGGCGCCATTAAACTAAAAACATTTTACTCACCTCCCGTGAGGCGAGACCATTTCCAGTGGTGTCAGCACTTGCATTCCTGTGGCTTATGTCATTTTGGGACGTCACATGAGACCTGCGCCCAATCAGCACTGACTTCACTGCTCCCACCTTTGGATGCATTGAACAGCAATAGGAAGCCGGACATTGCAGCTGCTCTCTGACTTCCCCTTGATGTTTGATTTGTGAGTAGGATAGGACAGTGACACAAGCACTGATTGGGCACAGGGCTCACGTGCAATAACAGCCCCATGTGAGCCCAGGAAGAGCCAGTGCCAACACTGCTGGAATAGCACCAGCGCGGGAGGTGAATGGTATTGTTTTTATTTTAACTGAGCCAATCATGAGGAATGAGAAGGAATTGTCCAAGTAGTGAACAACCCCTTTAAGATAAGGCCTGGAATTTGTCCCTTTTCACTTTGTTTAAAAAAGGGCCATATTTTGGGACCTGAACAGACAAAGAGATAAAGAAGTATGCTATGGGATCACTTTATAAAAATATTTTTTAGTTATATAAATAAGTGACAAAACTGGTAAAACAATACACACAAAAATGGTAAAAAAAACAAATAAAAAGGCCAGTTGCTCCAAAAAATTTACACAAAGTTGAGAGACTATCATAAGGCTAACACCTTGCCTCATTTGCCAATCAAATTTTAATAACATACAATGTGTCAGTGTGCCACACTAAAAGTTGTAAACCAATGTATACATGTAACAAAGATAACAGTTATAAAAGAGATGGTATAATGAAGGTGTGTCTATTATAAGGTAAAGTGAAATCACAATAATCAGAGTCAAAATCACCGAGCAAGTCACCCAACTAATTGTAGCAATCATGGTCGGAGTCTTAACCCCTTAATGACCGTCAATATGTCTTTTAACTGACCTGAGACATAAGGGAATATCATCCCCATACAGGTGACAATCCAGCAGCTGTCAGCTGTACACCATAGCTGACAATTTGCTGTATCACAAATGATCAGTGTTGTCACCATCCATATCTGTTTAACCCCTTAGATTCTGACGTCAATAATGACTATATCATATAAATGTTTAAAACAGTGTGGTTTCTCCCTCTTTATCCTCATCGGCACCCTGAGATCATGATTGTGTGGTCCTGATGTTTGACATGGCAATTCATGAGCAAATAGCGGCTTTAGAGTCTTAGCGGCCTATAGCGGCCTGTTCAAAATTCAATCAGGTTTAGATGGTAAAAATCAACTATTTAATTTCTATCATGCCACTTTGTCTTAATTCCTGAAAAGCACCTGAAGGGTAAATAAACTACCTGACAGCATTTTTCAGTATGTCAGGGGGTGCAGTTTTTAACATAGTATCACTTTTGGGGTTTTTCCAATACATAAGACCCCTAAAGTCACCTCAAACCTGGATAGGTCCCTAAAAAAATAATTTTGTAAATTTCTTTCAAAAAGTAAAAAAAAATGCTACATTTTTAATCCTCCTAAAATGCTAACAAAATAAAATAGCATTTTACAAATGGTGCTGATGTAAAGCTGACATGTGGGAAATATTTACTAGATGGTTGCCCGATTCTATCGCATCGGGTATTCTAAAGTCTCTGTTAAAATAAAAAATAGTTATATACTCACCTTCCGACGGCCCCGGGACTCTTTCTCTCCTCTCCATGCTCTCGGCATGTTCCGGTTCCAGTAATGCTTTGCGCGAAACACCGCTGATGACGTCGCGCTCTCGCAAGAGAGATGTCATCATCAGCCCTTCTCGCTAAGGATTGCTGAAACTGGAAGATGCCGGGCACGTGGTGAGAGGAGGGACAGAGTCCAGGGACCGTTGGAAGGTGAGTATATAACTATTTTTTCTTTTAACAGAGACTCTAAAATACCCGATGCGATAGAATTTGGCCACCATCTAGTGTATTATACTCCTGTTACACCAGGAGCTGCTGTCACTCTTCTGCTGTTACCTAATGTATTGTACTCCAGTTACAGCCAGAGCTGCAGTCACTGTTCTGCTGTTACTTTATGTATTGTACTCCAGTTACACCCACAGCTGCTGTCACTGTTCTGCTGTTATCTAAAGTATTGTACTCCAGTTACTCCCAGAGCTGCAGTCACTGTTCTGCTTTTACCTAATGTATTATACTCCTCTTACAGCCAGAGTTGCAGTCACTGTTCAGATCTTACCAAATGTATTGTACTCAAGTTACACCCAGAGCTGCAGTCACTGTTCGGCTGTTACCTAATGTATTGTACTCCAGTTAGACCCAGATCTGCAGTCACTGTTCTCCTGTTACCTAATGTACTCCTGTTACACCCAGAGCTGCAGTCACTGTTCTGCTGTTACCTAATGTAGTGTACTCCAGTTACACCCAGATCTGCAGTCACTGTTCTGCTGTTACCTAATGTATTGTAGTCCAGTTACAGCCAGAGCTGCAGTCACTGTTCTGATCTTACCTAATGTATTGTACTCCAGTTACACCCAGAGCTGCAGTCACTTTTCTGCTCTTACCTAATGTATTGTACGCAAGTTACACCCAGAGCTGCAGTCACTGTTCTACTGTTACCTAATGTATTGTACTCCAATTACACCCAGATCTGCAGTCACTGTTCTGCTGTTACCTAATATACTCCTGTTACACCCAGAGCTGCAGTCACTGTTCTGCTCTTACCTAATGTATTGTATATGTACAGGACTGTGCCTGTGTAATGAGCGACGCTACATTGATACCTTTAATGGCTGTAATGTGCCTGTACAATAAGTGATGCGGCCGTGTTGCCGCGACGACTAAGCAACTGTCGCTGATTGGTCACAGTCTAACTGCCACGACCAATCAGCGACGCAGGATTTCGGTTACAGACAGACATGATAAGACAATTATATATATAGATTATTGTTTTGCTATGGTATGACCATTTGGATTAAAGGCATAATCATTCAAATTTTGAAAATTGCTATTTTTTTAAATTTTTGTCAAATTTCTGATATTTTTTATACATAAACACAAAACATATTGACATACATTTACCATTATCATAAAGTATAATGTGTCATGAAAAAACATTCTCAAAATCACTGGAATTTGTCAAAGTATTCAAGAGTTATTACCACATAAAGTGACACTGGTCAGATTTATAAATTTTGGCTCCGTCACTAAGGGGTTAAATACCAAATAAGAAAAAATGCAAATGAGAAAAAGGTGAAAAAGGAGCAGTGTGCCCAAAAGAAGCCATATATACTACATTCATACAACATACATACATACTACATACATGCTACATATATACTACATTCATACAACATACATACTACATACTACATAAATGCTACATATATACTACATTCATACAACATACATACTACATACTGCATACATGCTACATATATAATACATTCATACAACATACATACATACTCATACTACATACATGCTACATATATATTACATTCATACAACATACATACATACTACATACATGCTACATATATACTACATTCATACAACATACATACTACATACTACATACATGCTACATATATATTACATTCATACAACATACATACTACATACTACATAAATGCTACATATATACTACATTCATACAACATACATACATACTACATACTGCATACATGCTACATATATGCTACATTCATACAACATGCATACATACTCATACTACATACATGCTACATATATACTACATTCATACAACATACATACATACTACATACTGCATACATGCTACATATATGCTACATTCATACAACATACATACATACTCATACTACATACATGCTACATATATACTACATTCATACAACATACATACATACTACATACTACATACATGCTACATATATACTACATTCATACACCATACATACATACTACATACATGCTACATATATACTACACTCATACAGCATACATACATACATGCTTCATATAAACTGCATTCATACAACATACATACTACATACATACTGCATACAATACATTCATACAATACATACATATAGACATACAGTACATATAACAGAGTACATACTCACCATCACTTGTCACTTTGATCCCTGAAGCCAGTGTCATCTGTGGAAAAATATGAAAATAACAAACAAACAATATACTCCCTGATCCGCAGAAATCCACGCATGTGTGTCCCACGCCGATCTCCAGTGGTGAACAGCAGCATCAGCTGATGCGACCGCTCTTTACGGGGCTCCAGGATTCCTGTGACGGGAGGTAGGAATCCTTCCGCACTGTATTCCTCTGCCACTGTAAAAAATAGTCCCTGGTCTCACTTTATGGCAAAAGCTGCGTGGGAACTTTCTCACACAGCAATGCCAAAAGTGAGACTAAGGACTATTTTTTTACAGTGGCGGAGAAATACAGTGCGGAAGGATACCTACCTCCCGTCACTGGATTCCTGTAGCGCCGTAGAGAGCGGTTGCATCAGCTGATGCTGCTGTTCTCCATGGGAAATCGGCGTGGGACACACATGCGTGGATTTCTGCGGATCAGGGAGTATATTGTTTGTTTGTTATTTTCATATTTTTTACAGTGAGAATGACACTGGCTTCGGGGAACAAAGTGACAAGTGATGGTGAGTATGTACTCTATATTATATGTACTGTATGTCTATATGTATGTATTGTATGAATGTATGAGTGTATTGTATGTATTATGTATGTGGTATGTATGTATGTATGTATGTGGTATGTCTGTAGCATGTTGTATGTATTTAGTATGTACTATGTATGTAGTATGTAGTATGTATGTTGTATGAATGTAGTATGTATGTTGTATGTATGTTGTATGAATGTAGTATATATGTAGTATGTATGTAGTATGTATGTTGTATGAATGTAGTATATATGTAGCATGTATGTAGTATGTATGTATGTTGTATGAATGTAGTATATATGTATGTTATGAATGAGTCACCGAAGGAGGAAAAAACAAAAATATAAGCTAAGTCCAGAAAACCAGAGAGGTTGGTAGTTATCGGATTGCAGACCCCTGATCCTATCCACAACAACTAACAGTAGCCATGGGGGGTTCCTATGATACCCTAGACCCCTCGATCACAGCCGGAGAACTAAATAGGCCTAAAGAAAGAAAGGGGAAATCTAAACTGCCCCAGAGCAGACCCCAAAGCAATAGGCAACCCCCAACATATAATGACGGTGAAGCAAGATGAAAACACTAACACAGATAGAAAGATAGGTTGAGCAAACGATGGGGACCAAGCTAACTAAAAAGGACAGGAGAGAAAAGCTGCTGTCTGCAATCCGTAAAAAACCCTACCAAAAAATGTCCCAACCGTCTGATAGGAAAAACAGGCCCTGAAGTCGCTAGGACTTCAAAAAAACTATATCAGCACTCAGATAAATTCTGAAGACAGAGCAAAGAGACAAACTGATCAGAGACAAAAATGGAACTCAGCACACCCCCGACCGGGGATGGCTGAACTCCAAAAAACAAGGTAAACAAAACAAAACTAATAAGTTCAATAGCAGAGCAAAAACTTATCTTTGGGAAGCAGGCGTCAGACTGGTCTCCAAGAATCCAGCAGAGAAATCACCAGCGACTCAGAAGGGCGTTGGCTGCCTTATATCCAGTCAGAAGTTCCTGTCACCCAATCATCATCTACCAGATCAGGTGTTTGGTAATCAGCCTCACTACCTTCCTTCACCAGAAGAGGGAGTTCATCAGACATCGACGGTGAAGGGGAAAATGAACTCACAACAGAAACTCCCCCTTGAGGAGGGGTCACCGAACCCTCATCCACGCCACCAGGGCGATCAGGATGGGCCCGATGAAAGGCACGAACCAATCTTTCGGCATGAATATCGGATACAGGGACCCAAGAATTATCCTCCTGGCCATAACCCTTCCATTTAACCAAATACTGGAGTCTCCGTCTTGCCAGGCGAGAATCCAGTATCTTCTCAACCTCATATTCCACATTACCTTCAACCAATACCGGGTCAGGAGGTGCCACCACAGGAACTACTGGCTCAACAAACCTCTTTAACAGAGACTTATGAAACACGTTATGGATCTTAAATGTAACAGGAAGAGCCAAACGAAAAGAGACTGGATTAAGAATCTCCAAAATCTTGTAAGGTCCAATAAATCTAGGTTTAAAATTTGGAGAAGCCACCTTCATAGCAATATTCTTTGATGACAACCAAACCATATCGCCCACCTTAAACTGGGGACCAATGGTCCTATGCCGGTTGGAAAACCGCTGGGCCTCTTCCTGGGAGAGAGACAACTTATCCACCACTTGGTCCCAGATCTGGTGCATTCTCTCCACCACAGTGTCAACACCTGGGCAGGCAGAAGGCTCCACCTGCCCTGAAGAGAATCGAGGATGAAACCCAAAGTTACAAAAAAAAGGTGACATCAAAGTGGCAGAACTAGCTCTATTATTTAAAGCAAATTCGGCCAAGGGCAAAAATGAAACCCAATCATCCTGAACAGCAGAAATAAAACATCTCAAATACGACACCAAAGTCTGGTTTGTTCTCTCCATCTGCCCATTGGTCTGAGGGTGAAATGCAGAGGAGAAGGACAACTGAATTCCCAGCTTGGAACAGAAAGTCCTCCAAAATCTAGACACAAACTGAACTCCTCTGTCAGACACAATGTTCTCAGGAATCCCGTGCAAGCGAACCACCTGTTGCAAAAACAAGGGCACCAACTCTGAGGAAGATGGCAACTTAGGGAGTGGTACAAGATGGACCATCTTAGAGAATCTACCACAAATCACCCAAATAACAGTCATTCTCTGAGAGACAGGCATATCAGAGATAAAATCCATTGAAATATGGGTCCATGGCCTCCTGGGCACCGGCAAAAGCATCAACAACCCACTAGAGCGAGAACAAGGTTTAGACCGAGAGCAAGTCCCACAGGACTGCACAAAATTCCTGACATCACGAGACAAGGCGGGCCACCAGAAAGACCGACTCACCAAATCTCTAGTACCAAAAATACCTGGATGACCAGCCAATGCAGAGCAATGAACTTCAGATATCACTCTCTTCCTCCACTGGTCAGGAACATACAATTTTCCAATGGGACAACGCTCAGGTTTGTCCTCCTGAAACTCTTCCAGAGCACGTCTCAAATCGGGCGAGATGGCAGAAAGAACTACCCCCTCAGCAAAGATGGTAGCAGGCTTGGTCACAATAGGAGAATCAGCAAAGAAACTCCTAGAGAGGGCGTCTGCCTTGACATTCTTAGTGCCCGGAAGAAAAGAGACCACAAAATCAAAACGTGTGAAAAACAAGGACCACCTAGCCTGTCTAGGATTCAAGCATTTGGCCGACTCCAAGTAAATCAAATTCTTGTGGTCAGTAAGGACCACGACTTGATGTTTAGCTCCCTCCAACCAATGTCTCCACTCCTCAAATGCCCATTTCATGGCTAACAGTTCCCGATTCCCCACATCATAGTTACGTTCGGATGGGGAGAACTTTCGGGAAAAGAAAGCACAGGGATTCATTTTAGATGTTACAGGATCCTTTTGGGACAACACAGCTCCTGCATCAATCTCAGAAGCGTCCACCTCTACCTGAAACGGGAGTGAGACATCAGGTTGCCGCAAAACCGGAGCAGAAGGGAACCTTCGCTTCAGCTCCTGAAAGGAAGAACCAGCCTCCGGAGACCAATTCAGCACATCAGCACCCTTCTTAGTCAAATCAGTCAATGGTTTGGCAATACCAGAAAAATTAGCTATAAATTTACGATAAAAATTAGCAAAACCCAAAAACTTCTGGAGGGCCATCAAAGAAGTGGGCTGAACCCAATCATAAATGGCCTGTACCTTGACCAGGTCCATTTCAAAAGTTGACGGAGACAAAATAAATCCCAAAAATGAAATCCTCTGTACACCAAAAAGGCATTTCGATCCCTTGACATACAGGGAATTCTCCCTCAAAATCCGGAACACAGTCCGAACATGTTCCACATGAGAGTCCCAATCCTTGGAAAAGATCAAAATATCATCCAGATAGATGATCAAAAATTTATCCACCAAGTCTCAGAAAATATCATTCATGAAGCACTGGAACACAGAAGGGGCATTAGTGAGCCCAAAAGGCATCACCAGGTACTCAAAATGTCCCTCCGGAGTATTAAACGCCGTCTTCCATTCATCCCCATGCTTAATGCGAATAAGATTATACGCCCCCTGAGGTCAAGCTTTGTAAACCAGCAAGCACCTTTAACTCTGGAGAATAGATCAGAAATCAGGGGTAACGGATACTGATATTTAACAGTAATTTTGTTGAGGGAACGATAATCAATACAAGGCCTTAATGACCCATCTTTCTTAGCCACGAAAAAAAACCCAGCACCTAAGGGTGAAGAGGATGGTCTAATATGACCCTTCTCCAACGACTCCTTAATATAGTATCGCATAGCCTCGTGCTTGGGTACAGATAAATTGAAAAGTCGACCCTTGGGAAATTTACACCCAGGGCTCAGCTCAATTGCACAGTCATAACTCCTATGAGGAGGCAAAGACGCAGACTCATTCTCACTAAATACATCATAAAAATCAACCAAATAGTCAGGAACATCATGCGACTGTGGAGAAAACAGGAGCATCACTAAGGGCACACCGACAACCCCAACTCACCACAGACACAGATTTCCAATCCAAAACTGGATTATGGATTTGCAACCAGGGAAACCCCATAACAATGGTATCATGCAAATTATGCAACACCAAAAATCTGCAATTCTCTTGATGGTCTGGGGCGACCCGCATTACCACCTGGGTCCAAAACTGAGGTTTATTCTTCGCCAATGGAGTAGCATCAATACCCCTCAAAGGGATAGGCATCCGCAGAGGTGTCATAGGAAATCCACAACGTTTAGCAAAATCCAAGTCCATCAGGTTCAGAGATGCTCCCGAATCCACAAAAGCCTTAGCGGAAAATGTGGACAGGGAGCAGATCAGAGTAATTGCCAGAAGAAACTTAGGTTGAACACCACCCACAGCAAATGTGTGTGCAAAACGTTTCTCTCGTTTAGGGCAGACAGAAATAATATGAGAGGCATCACCACAGAAGAAACACAGCTTATTACGCCTTCTGAACTCCTGACGTTGCGCCCTAGACAAAACTCTATCACATTGCATAGGTTCAGACATTTGTTCAACAGGTGGCAACACCTCTCGTGCGGTTTTGCGTTCACGCAAACGCCGATCAGCCAGAATGGCTAATGACATAGAATCGTCAAGATCAGAGGGAACAGGATATCCCACCATAGTATCTTTTACAGTTTCTGACAAACCCTTCCGAAAGAGAGCTGCCAAGGCACCATCATTCCAAGTAGTAAGGACCGCCCACTTTTGGAATTTTTGACAGTACAACTCTGCAGAATCCTGACCCTGGCTCAATGCCAACAGGGACTTTTCAGCCTGATCAATAGCATTAGGTTCATCATACAACCCCAAGGCTTGAAAAAATGCATTCACATTAGTAAGAATAGGATCATCAGGTTTAAAAAAAAACGCCCAATCCTGGGGATCGCTGCGCAGCAAAGAGATGACAATTTTAACCTGCTGCGCGGAGCTTCCCAACGAGTTAGGCTTCAAGGCAAAAAATAATTTACAATCATTCTTAAAATTCAAAAATTTAGACCGATCCCCAAAAAACACATCAAGAGTAGGGATCTTTGGTTCAGAAGCATGTGAATGAGCAAGATAGGTGGAAATTCCCCGCACTTCAGCAGTGAGCTGCTCTACACGATCAGACAATTGCTTCATCTCCATTGAGAAAAAAATATTCCCCCTACGGCCTCAGAGACAAAGAGGAAAAAATATACACACAAAAAAAAAAAATTCTGACAAACTTTTTTTTTTACAATTCTTTACTGCTATTGAGTACCTTAGGATCTGCGGTATGGCTGGTGATTCTGTTATTAATGAGTCACCGAAGGAGGAAAAAACAAAAATACAAGCTAAGTCCAGAAAACCGGAGAGGTTGGTAGCTATCGGATTGCAGACCCCTGATCCTATCCACAACAACTAACAGTAGCCGTGGGGGGTTCCTACGATACCCTAGACCCCTCGATCACAGCCGGAGAACTAAATAGGCCTAAAGAAAGAAAGGGGAAATCTAAACTGCCCCAGAGCAGACCCCAAAGCAATAGGCAGCCCCCAACATATAATGACGGTGAAGCAAGATGAAAACACTAACACAGATAGAAAGATAGGTTGAGCAAACGATGGGGACCAAGCTAACTAAAAAGGACAGGATAGAAAAGCTGCTGTCTGCAATCCGTAAAAAACCCTACCAAAAAATGTCCCAACCGTCTGATAGGAAAAACAGGCCCTGAAGTTGCTAGGACTTCAAAAAGACTATATCAGCACTCAGATAAATTCTGAAGACAGAGCAAAGAGACAAACTGATCAGAGACAAAAATGGAACTCAGCACACCCCCGACCAGGGATGGCTGAACTCCAAAAAACAAGGTAAACAAAACAAAACTAATAAGTTCAATAGCAGAGCAAAAACTTATCTTTGGGAAGCAGGCGTCAGACTGGTCTCCAAGAATCCAGCAGAGAAATCACCAGCGACTCAGAAGGGCGTTGGCTGCCTTATATCCAGTCAGAAGTTCCTGTCACCCAATCATCATCTACCAGATCAGGTGTTTGGTAATCAGCCTCACTACCTTCCTTCACCAGAAGAGGGAGTTCATCAGACATCGACGGTGAAGGGGAAAATGAACTCAATATATGTAGTATGTATGTAGTATGTATGTTTGTTGTATGTATGTAGTATATATGTAGTATGTATGTAGTATGTAATATATATGTATGTTGTATGAACGTAGTATACATGTAGTATGTATGTAGTATTTATTTATGTTGTATGAATGTAGTATATTTGAAGTATGTATGTAGTATGTAGTTTGTATATATGTTGTATGAATGTAGTATATATGAAGTATGTATGTAGTATGTAGTATGTACAGTATGTATGTTGTATGAATGTACTATATATGTAGTATATATGTAGTATGTATGTTGTATGAATGTAGTATATATGTAGCATGTATGTAGTATGTATGTATGTTGTATGAATGTAGTATATATGTAGCATGTATGTAGTATGTATGTATGTTGTATGAATGTAGTATGTATGTAGTATGTTTTTTGTTTTTTTTACATTCAACACATTAGCTGGATGATGAAACTACTACTGTCCCATCCTTGGCTAATGTGTCAATCACTGTCATTGTAGCAGGCATCGCCCGATGGGACTTGTAGTCCCATCGGACGATGCCTGCACACACACAAGACCCCCGGCAGGCCCGCACAGACCACCGGCAGCCGACACAGGCCCCCAGCAGCCGGCACAGACCACCGAGAGGCCCGTACAGACCACCGGCAGACGGCACAGGCCCCCGGCAGGCCTGCACAGGCCCCCCGGCAGCCGGCACTGACCACCGACAGCCGGCACAGGCCCCCGAGAGGCCCGTACAGACCACCAGCAGCCGGCACAGGCCCCCGACAGGCCTGTACAGACCCCCGAGAGGCCCGTACAGACACCCGACAGTCGGCACAGACCCCCCCGCAGTCAGCGCAGACCGCGCATCATGATGACATCATTTCAGCAGTCAATCACAGCCACAACAGTGGCTCATAGCATTATGGGAACTTCCGATTCCGGTATCCGATATAGAAAAAATATCGGTACTCGGTTTCGGAATTCCGATACAGCGAATATCGGCCGATACCCGATATTTGCAGTATCGGAATGCTCAACACTAGTAATGTATCACAAGCATACAGCTGTATACAGTGTTGGTGTAATCTTAAATCTCCAAATATATTTCCGGAGTAACAGACAGACGTTCACAGGCTCATTATGGATTACACCAGAATCTAAATGGCAAAAAAGGGTATTGTATCAGAAGCATAGAGCTGTATACAGTGTTGGGCAAATTTGAAATCTCGGTATATATTTCCGAAGTCACCCTCAGACGTTCACTCAGTCTGGATTTGACCATAATACAAAATGTTGAAAAAAAGGTACTGGATAACAAGATAGCAAGTATATATACAGTCATATGTAAAAGTTTGGGCACCCCTATTAATGTTAACCTTTTTTCTTTATAACAATTTTGGTTTTTGCAACAGGTATTTCAGTTTCATATATCTAATAACTGATGGACTCAGTTATATTTCTGGATTCAAATGAGGTTTATTGTACTAACAGAAAATGTGCAATCTGCATTTAAACAAAATTTGACCGGTGCAAAAGTATGGGCACCCTTATCATTTTCTTGATTTGAACACTCCTAACTACTTTTTACTGACTTCCTGAAGCACTAAATTGGTTTTGTAACCTCATTGAGCTTTGAACTTCATAGCCAGGTGTATCAAATCATGAGAAAAGGTATTTAAGGTGGCCACTTGCAAGTAGTTCTCCTATTTGATTCTCCTATGAAGAGTGGCATCATGGGCTCCTCAAAACAACTCTCAAATGATCTGAAAACAAAGATTATTCAACATAGCTTTTCAGGGGAAGGATACAAAAAGTTGTCTCAGAGATTTAACCTGTCAGTTTCCACTGTGAGGAACAAAGTAAGGAAATGGAAGAACACAGGTACAGTTCTTGTTAAGCCCAGAAGTGGCAGGTCAAGAAAAATATCAGAAAGGCAGAGAAGAAGAATGGTGAGAACAGTCAAGGACAATCCACAGACCACCTCCAAAGACCTGCAGCATCATCTTGCTGCAGATGGTGTCACTGTGCATCGGTCAACAATACAGCGCACTTTGCACAAGGAGAAGCTGTATGGGAGAGTGATGCGAAAGAAGCCGTTTCTGCAAGCACGCCACAAACAGAGTCGACTGAGGTATGCAAAAGCACATTTGGACAAGCCAGTTACATTTTGGAAGAAGGTCCTGTGAACTGATGAAACAAAGATTGACTTGTTTGGTCATACAAAAAGGCGTTATGCATGCGCTGTATTGTTGACCGATGCACAGTGACACCATCTACAGCAAGATGAGATATATAACGAACGAGCTATCACAAGTGTAGTATTCACGGATATTATATTTCTTGCCTGTGTGGGGGTGATAAAAGATGTTGCCTTTCTGTACATTATTGCATTGCACACATTGTAGGCAAGGGAAGGTACCGAATTTGGGATTAGAGAGAAAACGTTGGTGTTTAGGGGGGCTAGGAGAGCCGATGTCAGCTTTAATTAGAATGTCACGCACATTGCGTGGTCTCCTAAAACAAGGTAGGAAAGGTTCCCTGAATGCCTCTACCTGTGGGTGGGCTGCTGTTAGAAGATGCCAGTGGCACCTAATACTAGAATGTATACGGTAGGCGAATGGGTGGTTCGTTATATATCTCATTAAATGCCCTTGTGGCCTTCTATATGTGGGGGAAACTACACAGCATATTAGGGCTCACATATCAAAGCACAAGTCTACTATTAGGTGCAAGAATATGCTTCTTCCGATCCCCTTCCATTTTGTCACTGCTGGTCACTCTATTGCCCAACTCAAATTTCAAGTCATAGAGCAAATTCATCTGCCACGTAGAGGAGGTAACCGTATCAACATCTTAAAAAGAAGGGAGGCCTTCTGGATTCATGAGCTTAATACCCTGGCACCCAAGGGGTTAAATAAAGATTATGATATACAGGCTTTCCTCCGATCCTAATGTTCTGAATTTCATACTAGTAATCTTGTTATGATACACCAGTACTGTTGTTACTGTATACAACTCCGTTATTCTTCCGTTCTCCATTTTTCATTTTTATCTTGTCATGTCACTTTGCTTGGACTAACGATGTTTTATTTCAATTACAGAACCCACAACTGTGAACTCTTGTTGAATCTTCACCACTGATCACTGAACAACCACTGTTTCCACTCTTGGCACTCCTGTTATTAACGCTGCGTCCGTAACCACGGTAACTTATCCCTCCTCACCACACAGCGCTCTAGCCTGACAGGTTGTGACACACTTCCGGGGCCTAATGCCGACACGCCCCCATCCACTTCTCCTCTCAGCACCTGTAGCGCCGGATGACGTCAGTCATACACACGCCCACCCACTTCCGGTGGCGCGCGCCCGATAGGCTAAGCAGCACTGTACCCGGGCTATATAACACTGCCACCTTCCCCATACCGTAGCGTCATAGGGTCCGCGGCGGATACCGCATCCACACGCCACAAAATTGCACGGTAAGATTGCTCTTTTTGTCCACACAACTAGTCAGTGTGGACATTACCCTCCTGGCAATCACTCAGCGCTTTCTCTTTTCCCACAGTGGGACGGCTATAGTTACCTCCCTGCAGCATTGGTATGTCTGAGTTTTTGGTGACATAGGATTCACTTTCACTTAATTTGGATGGTTGTCTTAACAGCTCCATTCCCCCCCTTTTCACAGGTTTTCCTTAAAACCCACTCACAAAGTGCTCACAGTACATTCTACCGGTATGTGCCTCTTCTTTATAGGTTGATCTTTGTCTCCATGATTGTGCCCTCATTAGTACATTACACTTTGTGCCATAATGTGACCGATGTCTCAGCATATTATGTGATTTTTCTGTGTAAAAAGACCCATGTTATTCTATTGTAAATACTTTCTTTTATTTTGTCATGTTTGTTTAATTTTTCAGTACATTGATGAAGGTCATAGACCGAAATGTTTATGTATGTACTGCCATCTATTAAAATCACCATATTTCCAACTCCACTTCTGCTGTGTGCACCACGAACACCTCTTCCATTTTGCCCACTACGGCTCGTGGGAGAACCAGCACCGCTGCTGTGTGCTGGGAATGCCTCAAACAAACAGTTTACCAGAATTTCTTGTTTGTTAGCCAATATTATCTCTAGGTTCTCCTGTGTCATGATGTTGTGTAATTTGCCTTTATAGCATGGATCGAGGATGCTGGTCAACCAGTAGTTGTCATCCTTCATTATTTTGGCAATGCGAGGGTCACTTTTTAGGATACGCAAAGCATAAACACACATGTGGGCCAATGTTCCAGGTGTCAATGATGCACTGGCAGTGGTGTGTGGAGGAGCACATTCTGGCAAATCCACATCCCTCCTGTCACGCACAAACCCTGTACCTGACCTTGTCATGCCAACATTTTCAATTGTCCCATGAGAAGCATCCTCATCCCCAAAATAATCATCCCCCTCATCCTCCTCTTCCTCCACCTCGTCCAGGACAGTTCCCTGACCAGACAATGGCTGACTATCATCAAGGCTTCCCTCCTCCTCCTACTGTTCCTCCTCCGCTGCAGGCGCCTGATCCTTAATGTGCATCAAACTTTGCATGAGCAGAAGCATAAGTGGGATGCTCATGCTTATAATGGCGTCGTCTGCGCTTACCAGCCGTGTGCATTCCTCAAAACAATGAAGGACTTTAGAGAGGTCTTTCAGCTTTGACCACTGCGCACCCAACAACTCCACGTCTACCCTCAAACTGCCTGCCCGTGTATCCTCCCACAAATGCATTACAGCCTGCCTCTGTTCGCACAGCCTCTCAACCATGTGCAGGGTGGACTTCCACCATGTTGCAACGTCTATGATTAGGCGGTGCTTGGGGAGGTGGAGCAATCGCTGCAGCTTCTGCACACGACTGGAGTGTATGGGTGAGAGACGGATGTGAGAGCACAATCTTCGCACCTTATGGAGCAGGGCTGTTAACTCTGGATAATTATTTAGGAAGCACTGCACCATCAGGTTCAAAGTGTGATCCAGGCAAGGTATGGGTGTGAGTTTTGCAAGGGCTATGGCTGCCACAAAATTCCGGCCATTATCACTGACTACCTTGCCTGGCTCAAGATGTAGACTGCCCAGCCATGACTCAGTTTCTCGCTGCAAATACTTGGCCAGTACCACCGCGGTGTGTCTGTTGTCGCCCAAAGACATCATCTTTAAAACAGCCTGCTGCCGCTTACCACTAGCTGTTCGATAGTGGGACACCTCATGTGCAACACTGGCAGCTGTGGATGGAGTGCTTGTGTGACTGCGCTCTGTCGATGAGCTTTCATTTCTGGAGGAGGAGGAGGGTCGAACGCCTACAGCCAACTGTTTCCTATACCATGGTCTTGGCAGCACTGTTCCACCGCCGCTGTCCCCTGTGGAGCCTGCATCCACCACATTAACCCAGTGCGCAGTGATGGACACTTAACGGCCCTGGCCATGCCTACTGGACCATGCATCTGTTGTGAGGTGCACCTTTCCACTCACTGATTGTTTGAGTGCATGGACAATGCAGTCTTTCACAAGCAGGTGGAGGACAGGGATGGCTTTTCGAGAAAAGAAGTACCGACTGGGTAGGTCATAGCATGGGACAGCGTAGGCCATGAGCTCTCGGAACGCTTCACTTTCAACCAAACGGAAGGGCATCATCTCTAATGAGATAAGATTGGCAATGTAAGTGTTCAAAGCCAGTTTACGCGGATGAGAGGATGAGTACTTTCTTGTCCTACTCAGTGTATCTGCTAGGGTGAGCTGGACTTGAGAGCTGCATAAGGGGGGACTAGCGGTGGCCCAGACGGACTGAGAGGGGGTTGGTGATGGTGATGGTGTTGGTGGTGATGGGCTAGATTCAGTGTTTTGTTGCAAAACCATTGTGATTCCCTGACTGTTTTGGCCTTGCGATGGCACGTCAACATTTATTGCTGGTGGTGTGCTTACCGGTGGCAGTGGTCTTACAGTGGGGGAAGTGATGGAGCATTGCTGGCTACCTTCAGTCACAGCAGGTGCACATGTGGTACCTGAGGTTTTGTAGTCCATCTACGCTTGCAAGTGCATGGTGGCTAAATGTCTAAGCATGCAACTGGTATTCAAATTTCTAAGATTTTTCCCTTGGCTAAAGGTCCTTCCGCACTTCTTACAGATAACATTTGCCTCATCAGTAGGATTTTGGACAAAGAAGTGCCACACTGCACTCTTCCTACTATGGTATAAATTGTCAGGGCTTGCACGCTGTTAATTTGACAGTGTGGCCAAGCTGTCCTGCAGCTCTTTTGGTTTTTGTTCCACGTTTTTAGACAGCTACGGTCATGCCAGATAACCGCTGCTGCAATGTCGATGCCTGCTGCGGATCCTTCTCCTTATCTGAGCTACTGCCAGCAGCACTTCCCCCAATGGATGCCAATCTGGGTCAACACCTGGGTCATCCATCACCTCCTCTTGAATTTCATCTGCACCTTCCTCTGTGTTACCGTGTAAGGTGGTATAGTATGCGGAAAGGGGCACATGAGTTTCATCAGGGTCAGATTCTGGCTCAGTAGATTGCTAGGGCAATGTAGTGCTGTGGGTCAATGTACCAGCAGAATAATCTAGCAGTGGCTGTGCATCAGTGCACTCCATGTTAGATTCATCTTGGACTGGGGAATTCAGAATTTGACTGGATAACCCAGGCATGGTATGTGAAAAGAGCTCCATGGAGTAATCGGTAGTGTGGGCTGCTACATCCTTCACTTTTGGTGGGGGTGAAGGACACAAGGAAAGGTGTTTTTCCTGACCAGAACACTGCACTGACGACTCAGTGCTTGCAGGTTTTGAAAGTTCAGAAGAGGAGGCAATAGAGCTGGTGGCTGTTTCGGCAATGTAAGGCTGGTTTCACATTTGCGTTTTTTAGCGCTGGAAAAAAACGCATATGTGCGCATGCGTTTTTTCCCCTATGTTTAACATGGGTGCGCATACCTGCGCGCTTGTAAGCGCATGTATGCGATTTTCATGCGCTGCGTTTTTTTGGGGTGTGCGTTTGTATTTTCCAGACGCAGCATGTTGCATTTTTTGGCCCTGCAAAAAAGCGCATGCGCACATATGCGCACGTTTTGCGCTAAAAATGGCCATTATAGCCTATGGATGCGCATATGTGCGCACTGGCATGCTCATGTATGCGTTTTTTTGCATATGCATTTTTTTTTTTTAACCATGGAATTTAGGGGTTTGGGTTAGAGTTAGGGTTAGTTAAGGGGGTTTAGGGTTAGGGTTAGGGTCAGGGTCAGGGTTAGGGTTGGGGTTGGGGTCAGGGTTAGGGTTAAGTATGGTTTGGTTAAGGGTTAGGGTCAGGGTTAGGGTCAGGATTAGGGTTAAGTATGGTTTGGTTAAGGGTTAGGGTCAGGGTTAGGGTTAGGGTTAGGGTTAAGTATGGTTTTGTTAAGGGTTAGGGTCAGGGTTAGGGTCAGGATTAGGGTTAAGTATGGTTTGGTTAAGGGTTAGGGTCAGGGTTAGGGTTAGTGTTAGGGTCAGGGTTAGGGTTAGGGTTAGGGTTAGGGTCAGGGTTAGGGTTAAGTATGGTTTTGTTAAGTGTTAGGGTCAGGGTTAGGGTCAGGATTAGGGTTAAGTATGGTTTTGTTAAGGGTTAGGGTCAGGGTTAGGGTTAGGGTCAGGGTCAGGGTTAGGGTTAAGTATGGTTTTGTTAAGTGTTAGGGTCAGGGTTAGGGTCAGGATTAGGGTTAAGTATGGTTTGGTTAAGGGTTAGGGTCAGGGTTAGGGTTAGGGTTAGGGTCAGGGTTAGGGTCAGGGTCAGGGTTAGGGTTAAGTATGGTTTTGTTAAGGGTTAGGGTCAGGGTTAGGGTTAGGGTTAGGGTCAGGGTTAGGGTTAGGGTCAGTTAGGGTTTAGGGTTTGGGTTAGGGTTAAGTATGATTTGGTTAAGGGTTAGGGTCAGGGTTAGGGTTAGGGTTAGGGTCAGGGTTAGGGTTAGTAAAGTCATGGTTTGGGTTAGTGTGAGGGGCCACCTAATGTTGGAAAAAAACGCAAACGCGGTAAAAACGCACTAAAAACGCATACAAACGCATAAAAATGCTGCGTTTTTTTCATGCATGCTCATAAAAATGCTTGAAAAAAACGCAGCAGTTGTATGCTTTTGTATGCGTTTTTTCAATGCGTTTTTTTGCGGGAAAAACGCGCTGCAAAAAAAAGCAAGTGTGAAACTAGCCGTTCGTGATCCTCCATCTTTAAAAGCGGTTTTCCTACTCCCAGAAAAGGGAACCTTACAGGCCTTCTTGTGCCAGACGATCACGTAGGCTCAACACCTCCTGCCTTAGATGAAATTGTGCTTTTGTCCTAACCAGCAGACGCACCACCACCACCATCAGTACCAGCTGCCCCCGCCCACGTTCACAGCCTCTTCCACCATACTTCCTCATGTTTGTGAAAATGTATAAAAAATACCAGCAGATATATGATACTGTAAGAGGAGCGTACAGCTGTATTAGGTGTAGGTAAAAATTTAAATCTCCGTATATATTTCCTTAGTCACAGACGCTCTCCCAGTATGTATTTGACCATAATCCAACCAGCAGATATACGGTACTGTATGCATGGAAAAATGAAAATCTCCGTCTATTTTGTTACGGAGTCACACCCAGATAGCATGTATTTGTCCGTGATACCAGCCGGTACACGGCAGTGTGTGAGGAGCGTATAGCTCTATATGGTGTATGTATGGAAAATTTTAAATCTCCATCTATTTTTTCACGGAGTCACACACACACGCTGTCTCTGTATAGATTTGACCATAAGACAAACGGCAGATATTTGATACTGTTTGTGAACGGACAGCTCTATACGATGTATGTATGGAAAATTTTAAATCTCCGTCTATTTTTTTACGGATTCAACAGCAGATATACAATACTGTTAGAGAAGCGGACAGCTCTTTACGGTGTCTTGAAGGCACCAACTGTATTGCCTCATTCAAATTTTGTAAACAAAGTATAATTGGGCTAATCCCACAAGTATAAAAGGTTTTCACTCAGTGCAAGCCTGACGAAAAGTACAAGCAGGATCATCCATACACCTTTCAAGGCACCAACTGTAGTAGTCAATTCAAATATTGTGAAAAAAGTGTAGTTGTGGTACATCCACACTCATAAAAGATCTGTACACAGTGAAAAGCATTCCAAAAATTACAAGCAAGGTCATCCATGCACTCTTCAAGGCACCAACTGTAGTATCTAATTCATATTTTGTGAACAAAGTGTGGTTGTGGTACTCCTGCATTCATAAACGCACTGCACACAGCCCAAAGCTTACCAAATATTACAAGCAGGGTAATGCATACAACCTTGAAAGCAACAAATAGAGTACCTCCTAAAAAATTATAAAAGTGTAGTTGTGGCACTTCTACAGTAAGAAAGGCTCTTCACACAATGCTAATTCAGGAAAAAAACGTAATGAGGGTCATTTAGTCATCTATAGACAACAACTTGCCTGTCATCTGGTGGTGTGGAAAATTCTTGGCTAACATAGGTTTTGTTCATTTTTTTTTCTTTTTTTATTTTATTTTCAAATAATTTTATTGGTTTTCAGTAATTAAACAGGGTAAGGGAAGGAAGGTAGGAAGGGAGCAAAGGAAATGGGAAGTAAAGAACCTTGTACAGGTACGGAAAAAAATTAAAACTAGAGAACCCACAAATAGGCATTAAATAGCATATAGCAATTAACAACATAATAGGAAAAGAAAATCGCCAATCCTTATTATGAGGTAACATTCTTGGAAGGTGATCCTCATGTTACATTCATCTTGGCCAAAAAAGAGTACTGGTTGTTCACCCTCCTAGACCCATGCTACAAGGAGAATCTTACATCTCTCCTACCCAAGGCAAAGAGATCTGCTAAAATAGTGCTATACCAAAAGGCCATAGGGGAAAATATCTTGAAAAAATTCCCATCAGAAACTACAGCGGCAGGGGGCAAAATTCCTTGCCCAACCAAGGAGGAGAGACACATCAGGTGCAGCAGAGGCTGGGGTACATTGTCAAAAGCCTGGACCAATTCATAACACCCTCCCAGCATTCAGGCCCTGATGATGAAGTATTTTGACAAGGATAGAAAAGTCTTTAGGGAATGTGCACACGCTGCGGATTCTGCTGCAGATCCGCAGCGGTTTTGGCTCTGCAATGCAGCAGATTCTGATGCGTTGTACAGTACCTTTATTTTCTATGAAAAAAAACCGCAGTGCACATGCTGCGGATTTTTCCGAGCGGTTTTGCTGCGGGTCACAATCTGCAGCATGTCAATTCTTTGTGCGGTTTCCGCTGTGGTTTCACACCTTATCATTATGAGGTGTGAAATCGCAGGGCAAACCTGCAGGCTAATCCGCAGATAAACCACAGGACTTTTGTCCTGCGGATTTACCTGTGGATTTTCCAACAAAATCCGCACAACCAAAAAACTACGTGTGCACTTACCCTTAACCCCTTAATGTCCAATGACTGACGCTGAGCCCGCATCAAAGCCGGGACATGTCAGCTGTTATGAACAGCTGACATGTGCCCGCAATAGGCGCGAGCGGAATCGCCGTCCGCCCGCGCCTATTAACTAGTTAAATGCCGCTGTCAAAGCTGACAGCGTGCATTTAAATAGCATTTCCGGCCGCCGGGCCGGAAATGTCGTCACGTGATCGGGGGTCGGCGTCATGTTGCCTGGACAACCAGAGGTCTCTATGAGACTATGAGACTCTATCTCCGGCACGGAAAAAATAAGTCCTCACCCGACCCCAGATCATGAAAAATGGAGACGCTACGGGTCTCGGAAAATTGCGCAAATTTTTTTTTTTTTATTTTTTTTTAGCAAACTTTGGAATTTTTTTTCACCACTTAGATAAAAGAGGACATAGACATGTTTGGTGTCTATGAACTCGTAATGACCTGGAGAATCATAATGGCAGGTGAGATTTAGCATCTAGTGAACCTAACAAAAAAGCCAAGCAAAAAACAAGTGTGGGATTGCACTTTTTTTGCAATTTCACCGCACTTGGAATTTTTTTCCTGCTTTCGAGTACACGATATGGTAAAACCAATGATGTCATTTAAAAGTACAACTCGTCCCGCAAAAAATAAGCCCTCACATGGCCATATAAACGGAAAAATAAAAAAGTTATGGCTCTGGAAAGAAGGGGAGGGAAAAATGAAAATGTAAAACCAAAAATACCCCTGGTCATTAAGGGGTTAAAGACGGTAAAGCAATACCTTGCTGACAAAACAAAATTACTTCCTAATTCCCAACTATTGTATCTCCAAGCTGGACAACTAAGATGAGATGTCCCTTTATGCCTTCGATTTGTTGTGCTGCCCTACTGCTATTGTCTTGTCTGAGCTGGTTTTTAGTGCCGCCGGAGAAGTCATAACAGACAGGCTCTTTTGGCTGTAAACAGAAAATGTTGACAGGCTCACCTTGTTAAAAATGAACAAAACCGAAAGTATTTTGAAAATCATAAAAGGGAATACTTTAAATTATGAAATGCTAACTTCACTGTTGTGCAACCATAAAAATAAAAACCTCTGGAGTCTGCGTAATTTGTATAGATCTGTCGTCAAGGACCTAACGAGCCACAAAAACATATACATGAAGAGATGGGATTCCGATTTAGGTGCTGATATCCGTCTCGAGAATTGGAACGATGCCATCAAATTCACTTACAATTCCAACATATCAATGGGTCTTCACGAGGGTTATTTTAAACTGTTAAATAGGTGGTACAATACCCTGACAAGGTTATCATATTTTTACACAGAATTATCTTCCTTGTGCTGGAGAGGCTGTGGACATCAAGGGAACCTCTACCATATATTTTGGGGTTGTTCAAAGATCGAAAACCTCTGGTTCCAGGTCACACAGCACATTAACCTCATTGCTAAGAACTTCACAATTACGCCTGAAAGAGCACTTTTTTCATTAGACATGGAACAGCTTGATGATTTGGTAAGATACATTATCATACACATCCTCTTAGTGACTAAGACCATGTTAGCACAATGGTGGAAGAAAGTCGAGGTTCCTAAGTTTTCGGACATACTTGATAAGATAGGCCAACATAGTGATTTAGAACTCAGATTTGCGATTAACAACAATCACATCCACAAATATACAAAAAAATGGAAGACTTGGAACAGCAAATTCCATATCAAATAGACCTATTAAGAGGTATTATATTTTGAGGCCTAAAAATGGCCGTTGTAGTACCGGGATGTTGTATCTAAATGGGATGAAGCTTGTGTCGGTACTAGCCTCTGTTGCAGCTCCTCCTCCTCATCCTCCACCTAGTCATTGTTACTGAATCCATTCTGAGCAGATTGGATGAAGCTGAGCTTGGTAGTATCTCCTTGTCTCATGCCTTTCCACCTGGTACGCATGCAAAACTTTAGCTTTAATTGTGATCAACAACTGTTTAAGTAGGCACAGAAGTGGAATCGTTGCACTGATTATGGAGTCATAGCTGCTCACCATCTCACCATATTTATGCAGTCCTCAATGTTTTGGATAACCACAAAAATGTTAGACATCCATGTCCATTCTTCAGTTGTAATTTGCTAAGGCTGCCCAAAATTCTCACATGCAAATTGCCTCTTCAGAGAGAAAGAGGACTTTTATTCTACAGCGCCATCTATTGGTAGTAGGAATATTAAAATTCCCAGAGGAGCATTGCACGGCGAATAAGCCTCCTTACCTTGACAAGCCAGAGCTGTTATGTCACTCTCCACAAGGAGAAACCTTAGGGTACCATTACACCTAGCGACTCACCAGCGATCCCGACCAGCGATATGACGCGGTCAGGATCGCTGGTGAATCGCTGGGTGGTCGCTAGTGAGCTGCCACTCAGGCAGATCTCACCAGCGACATTGCAGGGGACAGGGGTCGCTACTTATCTGTCAGGGTAGGCGATCCTGACGTCCTCCAGCCCGGCTCCACGCGTCACTCGTCGTCACAGCAGGAAGCGCCGCAGGAAGCAGCCGACGAGGAATGGTCCAGGAGCTTCTCGCGCGATCAGCGATAACCAGCGGGGGAGCCAGCCGGAGGTAAGTATCACATGCAGCGATATCGCTAGTAATATCGCTGTAATGTCACAAAATCGGTGACTTTACAGCGATATTGCTAGCGATAGCGCAGTGTGTAACGGGGGCTTAAGACCTCAGAATTCTCACAGGTGTACTGAAGCTGGTACTTGACAACTGGTCTCTGCTGATCACAATGCCTTGCTTGCACTTGAATGCACTGCTGCAGCCCTGCCAGAGTGGCAGCAGCTGTAGTTGACTTGCGGAAATGAGCATACCTTGACCAGAAGCTCTGGCAAATCTGGATATGTTTTCAGAAACCGTTAAAAGCTTCCAAATTGAGTGTGCCATCAGGAAAAAGTAGCATCCCTTGCCACAAGCACTTGTCCACTTGTCGTTCATTAAGTGTACAAAAAATGAGACGTTTAGCACATAATTTGGCCAATTCATGCATGCCAAGCAGCCAACAACAAGGTGGTCTCAAATCTGCTAGGTCCAAACGTGTCTAGTGTGAATACCTCTTCAACCCCTTAGTGACCATGAATAGATTTTTTTACTGACCTGAGTTATAAAGGAATAGTATCCCCACACAGGTGACAATCCAGTAGTTGTATACTGTACTCTATAGTTGACAGATTGCTATATCAGCCACTATCAGTGTTGACACTGTCCATATCTGTTTAACCCCTTAGATGCTACTGTAGTGACTACATCATATAAATGGTTAACAGAGTGTGGTGGCTTCCTCTTTAATCCAACTGGCACCCTGATATCATGATTGTGTGGTCTTGATGTTTGCCATAGCAAGTCACAGCAACATAACGACCTTAGAGTTTTCCAGCTATAGTAACATGTTCAGAAGGTGGCAAAAATTCACTTTTTCATTCCTGTCGTGTCACTTTGCATTAATTCCTGAAAAGCATTTGAAGTGTTAATAAACTACCTGACAGCAGTTTTCAGTATGTCAGGAGGTGCTGTTTTTAAAATGGTCTCACTTTTGTTTGTTTTGTTTTCAATATATAGGACCCCCAAAGTCAGTTCAAACCTTGACACGTCCCTCAAAAAAATTATTTTATAAGTTTCCTTGGAAAAAGGAAAAATTACTGCTACATTTTTAAACCTCCTATAACGCTGCCAAAATAAAATAACATTTTACAAATTGTACCGAGTTAAAGCAGACATTTGGGAAATGTTATTCATTAACTTTTTGCTATAGTATGACTATCTGGATTAAAGGGATAATTATTCAAATTTAAAAAAATTGCAATTTTTTTACATTTTTTTCAAATTTCTGATATTATTTTTATAAATAAGTACAAAACATATCGACCTAAATTTAACATTATCATAAAGTATAATGTGTCACGAAAAAACACTCTCCAAATCAATGGGATCTTTTTGTTTATTGTATATGGAGATGGCTGCTCCTAGTATGTACCTGTTCACATTGGCTTGGAAGTACCATTCAGTCTTTAGTCATTTGCACCTCAATATTAGTCCAAATGATTTTTACGTGGAAATCTGCCCTTATGATATACCACTGAAACACAGTTTTATCACAAATGAATTGGAGTAGCTAATTGGGCCTTGTGGTCGCAACACTATATTAGGCCTAAGGATTTTTAAGTGGAAATTTGGCCAAAGAAACACAGTTTTATCACAAACGATTTGGATTAGCAAATGAGGCTTTCGGAGAAGGCTTGCCACACAGTTTTTGAACAATTTACTTAGTTCTGGAAAATCGATTTCCCACAGGACCGGATCCTATCTATTTAACTGACAAGATCACTTTCAACAGCAGCACTAGTGCAGGAGCGACATCTCTGCACTGTGACACTGAGACAGTGGTGCCAGCAAAACAAAATGTCTGCTTTTTATCTGGCCAGGAACATGTGACTTCAACACACATAAAGTTAAGGGAAAAAAAGAGTGCAAGGTTCCTCTAACCTTTTCACATCCTCCTCTAACCTCTCCACACCCCCTCCCCTGATTAAACACATCCCGCCATGCCCTCTGCTCATCATACAATACAATTATCCTAGCCAAAGTAATAACAAAGGCATTAGTGGAAATGCGATGATCTACCCAACTGTCACCCAATTTTGGTGACTTTTAGTTAAAAATGCTTGTGAAATCGAGCACAAATATGAATGTGCTACGTTGGTGCTGAATTTGAGATTGGCGAATGTTTTCCGAATACTATCACTCATCTCTACTCTGCACTCAATCAAGGAATCATTTCATATGCTTAAGACAAAAATGAAAGTAGAGCAAGCAACAATTGAACTCAGCTGCATTACAGGCCTGGCAAAACAACAAAAAGGAAGAAACCCAGGTGACATCCATTGATCCAAGACTTCAGGTAGTCATTGTCTGCAAAAGATTCTCTACAAAGTATTATATATGAACATTTTATTCATGAAAAAGTTAATTTGTCCAATTACTTTTAAACCCCAGAAATGAGCTAGGTTTGCTGAAAAGTGGTTGCAATTCCTAGACGTTTCACAAAATATTTCTGTTCAACCCTTTTAATTAAAAATAAATTAAAGTTTAATTAAAATTCTTACTCCACTTTTATAATTTGTACCATCGTATCTCAGGGATACTTCTTATTTTCTTTCTAGCCTTAGGAAATCTTTCACCTAACTGTATATTGGTAACTTTAGAAGTATATAGTCTTTATACAAGCCTTGAGAATGAAGCGGAATTTCAACAGTTCAACTATTACTAGATAAAAGTATTTCATTTTCTAAACAGCAAAATAATTAGTGTATCCTTGTTTCCTTGATTCTGACTAAAATTTGTCCCCCATTAGAAGATCATTCAGTCCTTTTTTACAAAGGACGTGAACCACAATGAGCTCGAATGTCGCACCCCGTATGCGAATATTTTTATTGCCCAATTTGAGACTACATTTGTTTACACCAATGCCTTATTCTAGAAACCCTCGGCGTTCTGGAAAAAGTGCATAGATATCATCTTTATGATATGCCAAGGTGACATGATTACACTTGAAACTTTTTTCAACACCATTAACCCCTTAATGTCCAATAATGGGCATAGCCCGTCACGGCAGGATGTCAGTTCCCGATCCAGGACGGACTATGCACGTCATGCATTTAAACTATCACTGCGTGATATCGCAGTGATAGTTTAAATGCATGACTATCGCAGCATTCAGGAGGGAGGCAGAGGGACGGGAACTCCCTCTGCCTTCAGATTAGCATCCCCATGATTTCATCATGGGGACCGATCATTGCCATGGTGTCAGAAGGTTTCAGCATAGGTATAATACACTACAATGTTAGTGCATTGCAATGCATTATACCTGCATTATACCTGCAATCAAAATGAAAAAAGTGAAAGTCCCATAAAGGGACTAGGTAAAAAAGAAAACATTTTTTTTTAAAATAGGTAAAAAAATTACATAATAACAATAAATCCACTAAGGATAATTTCACATTAGCACATCGTGCGCAATAGAAATGCATGTAAAAATGCATCATACGCTTTTGCATGTGTTTGCGTTTTTTATGCGCATTCATTCTCTAGGGGTTAAAACCAGTGTCTACACATTTTTACGTCAAAAATGCAAGCGCACGAAAATGCAGACGAACGCATGTCCATGTGTACACCTGCGTTCCCATAGACTGTAATGCGCTATTTTGTTGCATTCTGGTTTTTTTATGCCTTTTGGCGGACGCAAAAATGCATCAGGTTGCGTCTGGCGTGACTAGGCGCACTCCTTGAAAAAACGCATGCTCACGAAAACGCATACGAACACATGCAAATGCAAGACCATGTGCACGCCATGTTAAACATAGGTACGCATGACGCAAGCGCCTGGACGTGCACGATGCTCTGCACAAAAAAAACACTAATGTGAAACCAGCCTAGTAAATACACATTTTTATGTAAAAAAATAAACAAAAAAGTACACATTTAGTATCACCACGTCCAGAACAATCCGATCTATGAAAATGTCACACTATTTAAATCCTTCAGTGAATGCCGTAAAAACACAAAAAAAGTAGCAAATTATACTTTATCATCATACTGCTTGTAAAAAGTGGAATAAAATGTGATCAAAAAGACAAATGTTAATAAAAATAGTATCACTAAAAGTGCCATCTTGTCCCACAAAAAACAAAAACACCATACAGCTCCATCAGTGGAAAAATAAAAAAGTTATAGCTCTCAGAATAAAGCAGTACAAAAATAATTATTTTTTCGTTAAAAGTTTTTATTGTGTAAAAATGCCAAAACATAAAAGAAATGATATATATGAGGCATCGCTGTAATCATACTGACTCAAATAATAAAACTGTCTTATCAATTTTACCACACGCAGAATGGAGAAAAAAAATAAAAATCCTGAATTGCTGGTTTTTGTTCATTCTGCCTTGACAAAAATCGGAATAAAAAGCAACCAAAAAAGTCATATGACAAAAAAATGATACCAATAAAAACGTCAGCTCCTACCACAAAAAAATAAGCCTTCACATGACTCTGTGGGCTGAAATATGGAAAAATTATAGCTCTCAAAATATGGCTATGCAAAAACTTATTTTTGTAAAAAAAGCATCTTTTAGTGTGTGACAAAATCTAAACATAAAAAAGTATATACATATGGTATCACTGTATTCGCACCTACCCGAGGAATAAAGTCCCCTAATCACATACTGTGTGAGGAATGGTGTAAAAAATAAATAAAACCAATTCTTCACCTGCAGTGGATTTATTCATTCTGCCTCCCAAGGATTGCAGTAAAGCCCCAGTTACACACTGCGATATCGCTAGCAATATCGCTGTAAAGTCACCGATTTTGTGACGTTGCAGCGATATTGCTAGCGATATCGCTGCATGTGATACTTACCTCCGACCGACTCCCCCGCTGGTTATCGCCGATCGCGCGAGAAGCTCCTGGATCATTCCTCGTCGGTCACTTCCTGCCACGCTTCCTGTGGCGCCGACGAGCGATGCGTGGAGCCGGGCAGGAGGACGTCAGGATCGCCTCGTCTGACAGGTAAGTAGCGATCCCCGTCCCCAGCGATGTCGCTGGTGAGATCTGCCTGTGTGGCAGCTCACTAGCGACCACCTAGCAATGTACCAGCGATCCTGACCGCGTCATATCGCTGGTCGGGATCGCTGGTGCATCGCTAGGTGTAACGGTACCCTAAGGCTTGGTGCACATTTATCTTGCGCTCTACGCTGAGTGCTCAGATATAAATCTCTGAAATACATGATTTAAACAGAACCACCGATGGAAGATTCCCTACAATGATGCAGATAGAGGCACTTTGAATGCCATAGGACCTGTGATCCAGTGGTATCCTTCTTTTTCGGCGTGCATAAAAATGCAGTTCACCACAGTTTTGTGCACCTCTGAAAGGAAGGACGCTAAACAGAGGCCAGAAGGAGTCCAAAGTAACTCTGCTGCCTCATTATAGAGAATGGAACCCCCAGGGGTTTGATCTGTCATGTAGTTCAGAGATTTAGATGGAAACCCTAAAGTACACTGGGTACAGAAAGTTTTCAGACCCCTTTAAATTTTTCACTCTTTGTTTCATTGCATCCATTTGGTAAATTCAAAAAAGTTCATTTTTTTCTCATTAATGTACACTTTGCACCCTATCTTGACTAAAAAAAACAGAATGTAGAAATTTTTGAAAATTTATTAAAAAAGAAAAACTGAAGTATCACATGGTCATAAGTTTTCTGAACCTTTGCTCAGTATTGAGTAGAAGCACCCTTTTGAGTTAATACAGCCATGAGTCTTCTTTGGAATGATGCAACAAGTTTTTCATACCTGGACTTGGGTATCCTCTGCCATTCTTCCTTGCAGTTCCTTGAGGGGTTTAGTTTCCAAAATGGTATCACTTGAGGGGGTTTCCACTGTTTAGGCCCATCAGGAGCCCTCCAAAAATGACATGGCATCCGCTCTTGATTCCAGCCAATTTTGTGTTCAAAAAGTCAATCCTTTCTCCTTCCCTTCCGGGTCCTGCTATGCGCCCAAACAGTGGTCTTCCTCCACACATGGGATATCGATGAACTCAGGAGAAATTGCACAATAATTTTTTGGGGTCCGTTTTCTCCTGCTACCTTTGTTAAAATAAAAAAATTGGTGCTAAAAGATGATTTTTGAGGAAAAATATGATTTTTAATTTTCACGGCTCTACGTTTTAAACTTCTGTGAAGCACCTGGGGGTTCAAGGTGCTTGCTATGCATCTAAATTCATTCCTTGTGGGGTCTAGTTTCCAAAATGGAGTCACTTGTGGGAGGTTTCCACTGTTTTGGTACATAGGAGACTCTCCAAATGTGACATGGCATCCAATCTCAATTCCAGCCAATTTTGCACTGAAAAAGTCAAACGGCACTCCTTCCCTTCTGAGCTCTGCCATGCGCACAAACAGTGATTTATCCCCACATTTGGGGTATCAGCATACTCAAGACAAATTGCACAACAACGTTTGGGGTCCAATTTATCCTGTTACCCTTTGGAAAATAAAAAAAGAGCATGAAAATGTCATTTTGGTGAAAAAAATATGAGTTTTCATTTTCATGGCTCTACGTTATAAACTTCTGTGAAGCACTTGGGGGTTCAAAGTGCTCACCACATGTCTAGATAAGTTCCTTGGTTGGTCAAGTTTACAAAATCTGGTCACTTATAGGGGGTTTTCACTGTTTAAGTACATCAGGGACTCTCCTAATGTGTCATGGTGTCTGCTCTCGATTCCAGCCAATTTTACATTCAAAGCCTCAAATGGTGCTCCTTCCCTTCCAAGCCCTGCCATGCACCTAAAGAGTGGTCTTCCTCCACACATGAGGTATCAGTGTACTCAGGAGAAATTACACAACAAATATTGCGGTTAATTTTCTACTGATACCCTTGACAAAATGTAAAAAATTGCGTCCGAAGCAACATTTTTGCGGAAAAAAAGGATAAACGTTCATTTTTTCCTTCCATATGGCTTCAATTCTTGTGAAGCACTTAAAGGATTAATAAATGTTTTCAATATGGTTTTGAATACCTTGAGGAGTGCAGGTTTTAGAATGGTGTCACTTTTGGGTATTTTCTGTCATATAGGTCCCCAAAGTGACTTCAAATGGTCCCAAAAAAATGGTTTTGTAAATTTTTTGGGAACAATGAAAAATCGCTGGTCAAGTTTTAACCCTTATAACTTCCTAACAATAAAAAAAATTGTTTCAAAAATTGTGCTGATGTAAATTAGACATGTGGTAAATGTTATTATCTACTTTTGAAATTGTGAAATTTTCAAGTTTTCTGCCAAGTTTACATTTTTTTTTCACAAATAAGCACAAGAAATTTTGAAGAAATTTTACCCCTATCATAAAGTATAATATGTCACGAAAAGAAATTCTCAGAATCAGCAGGATCCATTGAAGCATTCCAGAGTTATAACCCCATAAAGTGACAGTGGTCAGCTTTCAAAATTAAGCCCTGGTCATTACCCAACAAAGTGGCTTGTCCCTTAAGGGGTTAATCAAAGTGTCCCTATTTTGACTTTCACCATGCATCATCATTCACAGAAGATAAACTTCCTGGACACTAAGATCATCTTGGATTATGATAGCTCTTTAACGACCGTTTTATATACTAAAGCAATGGACCAGAATAGTCTGTTACATAAGTCGAGCTGTCATAAAATCATATAAAAAAAAATATCTAAATCCCAGCCCCAATTTTTTCAGATGGTTTTATCTGGAACATTGGATTGGAAGAAATCGTAGCAAATTTAGAAATATGGGCTATTCCAAAAAACTCAAACCACTAGCCCTTCAAGAGTGACATTCATTAACACATATCTTTTTGTGCATCTCATTGACCAATCCATCATGATACATTAGCCATTGTTGGGAAAATCATATCCCAAAATACCTGAATTGACAATTCCTTCTTTAATTTGTCACAGTAAACCTCAGAATTTGAAAAATCTGCTCACCAGGTCTCATATTAGCTCCCAGACTACTAGTAGTACACAAATGTTTTTGTCCACCCAAAGGAAAGGCACCTTCTTTGTCTCCATGGTTTAGAAATCTCTAACATAACAAAACATGACTGTCACCCATTCCAGGTCAGGAAAAAGGTTTCCTATCAGAAGTTACTTTACTCATGATTCTTCAGCTGTAATTTATTTAATCAAATGTCCGTCTGCTCTTGGATATGTTGGGGAGACTACCTAGCATATCCAAGACCTCATTTCCCAGCATAGATCAACTATCAGATGCAATAAATCTAGGTTACACATTCCCTCAAAGTTAATTCCCTCATGACATAATGTTGTTCATCTTCGATTTCAAGTTTTAGAAACAATGCCTATAACTAGACAAGGTGGCAATAGGGTTCTCAAAGTGAAGGAAAGAGAAGCCTTTTGGATGTATAAATTGCAAACATTAGAAACATATTTGTTCTAAACAGGGAATGAGACTTTTTATTAACAGGATTGCATCAATTTCTCTAGACATTTATTTAAGGTTTCCTGTATACTTGTGATTACCTCCATTCATATATTCTGTTTTTGCTTCAGGTCTCCTAGGGATCCACCAGGTATTGAGCACTTAGCCCTTCTTTGCTTTTTCATTTTCCCATTCCCTTCTTTCCCTTCCTTCCCCACCCTCTCCCCTTTTATTTCTCTTTTTCCTCTTTTATCCTTCTTTTCTTTCTCTTTTAATTTTCTTTCTCCTTTTATTTCTGAAATCTCATAGCTTTTGCTGATGCTATGAAAAGCAGCTTTTAACTTTCAAAAAAAACCACATTAAAAAATATAGCAAAAATGCAACGTGCGAACATAATCTAAGAGGGGAGGTTATGATAAGTGATTTAAAATAATTTATTTCATATATATTTTCATTCATTCTGAATCTGTATATCGCATACTGTAAAAGATCATTTATCAGTTAGTAAATCTTCCCAGGTGCCAAAATCTTTCAAGCACAGAACAGAATATCAACTTTGTTTGTAAGATTAATTAAGTCATATATTTGTGACACTTTTGAAATCGGTTCACTGACGCTATTCGCCTTGTCATTTTGCATGTATCTGGCTTGGAAACATCTAAAAGGAAAGCATGAAAGCTAAGCTTTAGATTTCCCTCTTATCAATATAAATGTGACAGTATTCGAAATATATATTTTCTGCTTGTTAAAAATATTTATATCCGCTGCTTGTTTGCAATTTCTAGTATAGCTAACACAATTGCAATAAAATAATAATGCTCTTTAAAATGTATTACTTCAGTGATATTTGAAACTTTCTAAGATTGCATTTATAGAGGCCAGTGTGGTCTGCTGATGCCACTTCAGCAAAATAAAAGACTTGTGAGAATCGATAAATCCTACTCCATCTCACATTACTTCTATATGTAAATATATCAGAAAGGTCTCATTCAGGCACCCTTTTATCTCGTAAGTGTTCTATACATTATACCAAAAACTAGAAAATATATACTTCAATGAGATAATAAATATCATATGAAATAATACCAACCAATTATGATTGATACATATGCTTAAAATAAGCCACATGAATAGAGAGGTACAAAATAATGATAATTTTTATGGCACATATAATTTAGACAATACATAGATATTTAAAGTGAGGCAGATGGAAAAAACACATAGCAGCTAAAAGATAATGGCACAATCAAGGTTGGTAATAGTGCCAGACAAGAAAAGGCATCTCACAGGCCAAAGATGCACTATACCGGACATAAAGTATATCAATTGACATAATCACAGAATAGGGCTAAATAGTACATCAAAATTTTAGTAGCAAAATCCTAGACCATAAGGCAGCAATATCCATAAACAGGCAATTACCTGGTCTGGATAAAAGTAATTATTGCAGCATAATGACAGACTAAATAAAAAGCCCTATACTGATGAACGCAGGTGGATGTTTAATAAGAGCTACAAATAGCAGAGTGAATACCTTGCGACATAATCCCGATAATGTGCAGGAGTACCCGTGGGACGCGCTGAAGCCCCGACGCTCGTTTCACAGTCTTCGGTTTCATCAGGAGGCGTGGTTAAAATGTCAGAGCATGGGAATTAAATAGGGGAAGTGTAGGTCAGTCAGCGAATCGGCGCGCATTCAGACGTGATGTCCCGCCCCATGACGAAGCAGGCTGGCACGCGCCGTGTATGATGGGAGGGAGGAAGTGTTCTATACATGTTTTTGAAGGATAGAAATACCTATTAAAGTCTAAGGTGCTTTTTACATGTGCGAGTTATCGTTCACTCATTGGAGTGATGATGTAGGGCAAGATAAGAGACAGACATTATAGATTTAAACACTTGACTTTTTGTTTCCTTGGAAAGTGTAGAACATGCATATATATTAGATAGAAAAAGAGTCAAAATTAATAGAACTCCGTGATTGATACTAGAAATAAGAGAGATGAGCAGATTGTTTCAAATTCAAATTCACGTGAGCTTTAAAAATAATTTAGATTCAGAGTATATAAATTTTCCTCAAATTGCAGTACTGAAAAGCCTTTAATTACATGAGAAATATGAGTACAATATATTGAGGCCTCCTAGGCATGGATTGAACCTGTTTTGAGCTCTGTAATGTAAGAAAGCATCACAATTTTCAAGTAACTCAATACTATCTGGCAAAAAAAAATGGACAGCAAATGGTGATAACTGATGACTTTGCAAGAGGATGCAATTGTATAAAGAGTAAAAAAAATCATCCATTTTTTGGGGGGGGGAGATGCCTGCCTTGCAGATGATTTAACACAAGCCATGCAAAAGGAAGAAGCCAGGGAGTGCAAAAATTGTCACTTTTTACAGATTGTCAAAAGCTTTGTTCATTGTTCAGCATATTCACCATTCACAAAATGATTATGCAATTGCAAAGGCTTTTTAAGAATCCATATAAAAAAATATACTTTCTTTTAAAAAGCAGGAACAATCCAGCTATTTTCAAATTGTACCAAGGACTGTGACAAGAACAAGGGGGCATTCTCTTCGCTTGGAGGAAAGACAATTTCTGCACCAGCATAGAAGAGGGTTCTTCACAGTAAGAGCAGTGAGGCTCTGGAATTCTCTTCCTGAGGAAGTGGTGATGGCCAACTCACTGAATGAATTTAGGAAAGGAATGGATGCTTTTCTTGTGAGTAACAGTATAGAAGGTTACGAATGACAGAATATTATAAGTAGATGGTTGACCCAGCTTAGGGGAAGGAATTTTTTTCCCTATGGAGAAAATTGGCTTCTACTCTGTGGGTTTTTTGCCTTCCCCAGGATCAACAATGCAGAACAGCTGCACTAAAAATAGGCTGAACTAGATGGACATAATGTCTTCCTTCAGCCTTCAAAACTATGCTACTATGCTATGCTATGTTACCATGCCTTTCCAATACTTAGCCCTGTTTTTGACTGGTTTCATGTTTGTGTACCCCATCGAGAGTACATAATACATCAGGCTTGAGAAAGGGGCCATGCCCTCGAAACGTAGCTTAAGTCAGTGCGTTTGGATCTGGCCGCACCTGTGTTTGCTACGTGTCTCAGAGTCTGGATCTTTTATTGCAGGCATTAATGGCAATAGAAAATATTTATAATTATCAAACAATAATTAAGGACATTTCATGTGTGTATGGTAGCATACAAAATATAAAATTGCTATTAAAATTTTAATTAAACTAAATTGTATACAGTAAAAAAATAGTATATTTATGCTGCTTGGAGTGTTTTTTTTTCATTTTGCTACTTGTTTTTGGAATACATGTGCATCCTTGACTCCAATGTATTTCCTTAAAAAAAAACCCTTGGGTTTTGACCATTCTGCAGTAGCAGCGACAAAAGCCACTAGATAGAGAGTTAGGAAGGAGTAGGTAAGGTGATGTCTAGCAGTGACGGGCTAGTAATGGCATCCCCAACAACAGCAGTATTACAGCATAGAGGACATGATGAGCAGGATGTAGATGCCTGGCTGAGTTGGCACTTGCGGCAGTTGCATGGTATAGAAAGCAGTCAATGGATCGTCAGGCAGATGGTATGGCAAATTTGATCATTGTAGTTGAATCATCAGCTGGAGGTTAATTAAAGTTGGCAATGATCCATGCCTGATGAATTTTTATAAATGTTAGGTTTACTTGCTCGCAGTGAATAAACTGGTCTGCCAAGAGTGTGACAAAACCATCAACCACACACAACTTCCTTTCTGTCAATACACTTGAGGTTTTACATGATAGTATGCCAATAGCAAACTGAGCCAATTGATATGCAAAGTTCAGTTTATTGACCTATAAGTCCATGATCAGTTACAGAGTATCTGTCTGAGAAAGGATCTGCATCTCTTTTTAATGAAGTGCACTTTCACAATGGCATTGTGTCTGCTGGTTAGTCCTCTGGTCAAAACACATCCACTCTGTAAAAGTTTAGCAGAGCAAGTTACACACTTAACCCTGATAATAAGCCAATTTGTACTCCTTTTTAGAATCTGAAGAAATTCACCCATTTTTCTTTTGTAGTAAAGGTCTAAAATTGAGGGTAATAGATACTCCTTTGATTGAAGTTTAAAATGCATACATTTTCCCATAAACAAACCAGCATACAGCTTGTCAAGCTTGACAACACGAACCAGGGACTCATTGGTTTATTTTGAGGGGGCCATAAATACCAGGTTTGGGGGTGAGGGGACCATGCATACCAGGATAGGGGGTGAGGGCACCATGCATACCAGGAAGGGATGAGGGAGTATCATGCATACCAGGATTGAGGGTGAGGGACCTTGCATACCAGGATGAAGAATGGGGAGCCATGCATACCAGGATTGGGGGGGTGAGGGTACCATGCATACCAGGATAGGAATGAGGGGTGCCATGCATACCTGGATAGGAGGGTGGCAGCACATGCCAGGATGTTAGACCATATACCAATAAAATTGCTCGCCACCCGGGAGTAGAACAGGTTCATATATATATGCTGAAAAAAGTGAAAATAATATTCTGTGAATAAGTTAAACAATTTCATTAAAAATGCACACTTATATACCAAAAAATATTGGTGATAAAAACTATTTGTAATTATAATTAAAAAATATATATAACATACAAAAGTGCATATAAAGACCTGCTGGGTTATCTGACTCAAAGTGAATGTGCTGTGTATACCAACCCAGTAGGATTAATTAATAATGAGTACAAAGTGCAATGTGCATGTGAAATTCACCAGTGCATATCCGCCAAAGGATCAGTCACTGCCCCCTGCACACACCACTCCAATGCAAGTTTCACTGCTTGCTTCCTCAGGGAGTCTTATCTAGATATGTGGTGAGATAAGTTTATGCTTAGAACATACAACACTGCCCTTCAACTCTCAAAAACAAACCTATTTCAACACCCTCACCACCTAACTGTCCAATAACCCTAAACATTTCTTTGACACTTTTCATTCTCTACTCAACCCAAGAGTACAGGCCACAACCACGGAGCTTCGAGCTGACGATCTGGCCAATTACTGCAAAGAAAAAATTGACCCGATCCGACAGGAAATTATCTCCCAATGACCTCATACCATGCACTGTCCTCCCTCCCCCACTGCATCTAGCTCACTCTCTGATTTTGAACCAGTCACAGCAGAAGAAGTATGCAGGCTCCTTGCATCGTCTCGCCCAACCACTTGCCCCAGTGACCCATTGCCGTCACATCTCCTCCAGTCCCCTTCCCCTGCTGTCGCCCCTCACCTATCTAAAATATTTAACCTCTCTCTTTCTTCTGGTATCTTTACCTCCTCATTTAAGCATGCCATAATACATCCATTACTTAAAAGACCATCCCTCGAACAAAACTGTGCCGCTAACTATAGACCTGTCTCTAATCTTCCCTTCATCTCTAAATTCCTGCAATGCCTGGTCCACTCCCGTCTTATCCGCTATCTCTTTGATAACTCTCTTCTCGATCCTCTCCAATCTGGTTTCCGCTCTTTACACTCTACTGAAACTGCCCTCACTAAAGTCTCTAATGATCTACTAACAGCTAATCAAATGGTCATTACTCCATGCTAATTCTCTTGGATCTCTTTGCAGCATTCAACACTGTGGATCATCAGCTCCTCATCACTATGCTCCATTCTATTGGCCTCAAGGACACCATTCTCTCCTGGTTCTCCTCCTATCTCTCTGACCGCTCCTTTACTGTATCTTTTGCTGGTTCCTGCTCCTCTCATCTTCCCCTTACTATTGGGGTTCCTCAAGGATCAGTCCTAGGCCTCCTCCTCTTCTCTTTGTACACTGCCCCTGTTGGTCAATCAGTAGATTTGGTTTCCAGTACCATCTCTATGCTGATGACACCCAATTATACGCTTCTTCTCCTCACATCACTCCAGCCTTTCCAGAAAACACCAGCGATTGTCTAAACGCTGTGTCTAACATCATGTCCTCACTGTATCTGAAACTGAACCTGTCAAAGACTGAACTCCATGTGTTTCCTCCTACTGCTAATGTACCTATACCCGACATTGCCATTTCTGTGTGTGGTTTCACTATTACTCCCCAGCAACATGCCCACTTTCTTGGGGTCATACTTGACTTCGAGCTTTCATTTGCCCCCACATCCGATCACTGGCTCGCGCTTGTTATCTGCACCTCAAAAACATTTCTAGAATTCGACGTTTTCTTACTTTTGACTCTGCAAAAACTCTTACTGTTTCCCTTATTCATTTTCATCTCGACTTTTGTAACTCTCTTCTAATTGGTATCCCTCTTACCAAACTCTCCCCCCTCCAATCTGTCTTGAATGCTGCAGCCAGGATCATATTCCTCACCAATTGCTAAAACCGATGCCTCTACTTTGTGCCAGTCATTACACTGGCTACCCATCCACTCCAGAATTCAATATAAACTTTTTACCCTCACCCACAAAGCTCTCCATGGCTCAGCACCACCCTACATCTCCTCCCTTGTTTCAGTATACCACCCTACCTGCGCCCTCCATTCTGCTGATGACCTGAGGTTAGCATCCTCAATAATCAGAATCTCCCACTCCTGTCTCCAAGACTTTACACATGCTGCGCCAATTCTTTGGAATGCACTTCCCAGGTCAATACGATTAGTCCCCAATCCCTACAATTTTAAGTGTGTCCTGAAAACACATTTATTCAGACTGGTCTACCACCTCAGCACATTAACCTAATCTATCCCTTTGTGGCACAGCCAAAAGTTTTACCATAACCAGGTTCCCCGCATCATGTTCCCACATGCTTTATGCATCCATTAGCTCTCTGTGTCTGTACTGTTACACAGTTAACATTATGGCTGGTCCAAACAATCAGGGCAATTGATACCACCCACCTTTTGTGTCTACCTTTTTCCTCATAGATTGTAAGCTTGCCAGCAGGGCCCTCATTCCTCTTGGTATCTGTTATGATCTACTGTATGTGATTATTGTTATGCTGTAATGTCTATTGTCCGTAGAAGTCCCCTCTGAAATGTAAAGTGCTGCAGAAAATGTCGGCGCTATAGAAATAAAATTTATTATTATAAAACTTTGAACCCCCAAGGGCATCACAAAATTTTATAACTTACAGCCGTACAATTAAAAAATTATACTTTTTCCACAAAAATGATCTTTTCACCCCCAATTTTTATTTTCCAAAGGGTAACATGACCCCAAAAGTTATTGTGCAATTTGTCCTGAGTATGCCGATACCCCATATGTGGGGGAAACGAATATTTGGGCGCATGGCAGAGCTCGGTAGAGAAGCAGTGCCATTTGACTTTTTTGGCTGGAATTGAGATCGGATGTCATGACGCATTTGGAAAGCCCATGATGTGCCTAAACAATAGAAACCACTCACAAATGACACCATTTTGGAAACTAGACCCCCCCAAGGAACTTATTTAGATGTGTGGTGAGAACTTTGAACCCCAAAGGGCTTCAAAGAAGTTTATAACGTACAGCCGTAAAATTAAAAAATTATATTTTTTCCACAAAAATGATCTTTTCACCTCCAATTTTTATTTTCCCAAGGGTAAGAGGACCCCAAAATTTATTGTGCAATTTGTCCTGAGTATGCTGATACCCCACATGTGGGGGTTAACCACTATATGGGTGCATGGCAGAGCTCGGAAGGGAAGCAGCGCCATTTGACTTTTTTGGCTGGAATTGAGATCGGACGTTGTTATGAATGGGTCACCGAGGAGGATGGCAGGAACAGGCTAAGCCACCAGAAAGCCAGAGAGGTTTGTAACTAAGCGGATTGCAGACCGCTGATCCTATCCACACAACTAGCAGTAGCCGTGGAGCGTACCTACAATGCTCTAGACGCCTCTGCAAAGCCAGAGAGCTAACTAAGCCAAAAGCAAGAAATGTGAAATCTAAAATGCCCCGGAGCAGACCCCAAAAGAATAGATAGCCCCCAAACATATATTGTCGGTGAGACAAGATGAAACACAAACACAGGCAGAAAAGCAGACTGAGCAAATGATGGGGCCCAAACTGACTAGACAGGATATGAAAGGAAAGACACTGTCTGCAATGATGCAAAAAACCCTGAAAAATCCAACACATCTGATGTACAAAAAAACACAGGAGTCACACGACTTTGCCCCCACTCTATCAACACTCCGGTATTAACTAAAAGCAAAGCAAAAGAGACCAATATAACAGGAGACTGAACAAACTGACACAAGCAGTAACATATGGAGCGGTGGTCCAGCGCAGCCCCCAGCAGGAGCAAGCTGAACCCACACAACAAACAGAGATAGACAAAACCAGATCAGATGCAAAGGATTAGCAAAAGAATCACTTAGCTGAACAATGCAGGAACAGGGCAGGAGACATCAGACCTCTGGATGCACAGGAAAGCAATCACCAGCAGGGATTGCAGGAAGTCTGCAGACATAAATACTCCAATCCATAACCCCAGATCTCCAATCATCATCATGATCATCAGGTGGCAGATCTCTGTCAATCTGGCCAGCTCCACTACCTCCAGTAACCACCGGATGGAGCAGGGGGAACTTCGGCTCAGAAGTCTGAGCCAGGGAATTCACAACAGGACGCCATGCCACGTTTGAAAAGCCCCTGATGTGCCTAAACAGTGGAAACTACCCACAAATGACACCATTTTGGAAACTAGATCCCCCAAGGAACGTATGTAGATGTGTGGTGAGCATTTTGAACCCCCAAGGGCTTCACAGAAGTTTATAATGCCATGGCGTGAAAATAAAAATATCATATTTTTTCCACAAACATGATCTTTTAGTCCCAATTTTTTATTTTCCCAAGGGTAGCAGGAGAAATTGGACCCCAATAGTTGTTGTCCAATTTGTCGTGAGTATGCTGATATCCCATATGTGAGAGAAAACTACTGTATGGGCACATGTCGGGGCTCAGAAGGGAAGTAGTGAGGCTTTGGAATGCAGACGTTGATGGAATGGTCTGCGGGTGTTTTGTTGCCTTTGGAGAGCCCCTGAGGTGCCTAAACTGTGGAAACCCCCCACAGGTGATCCCATTTTGGAAGCTAGACCCCCCAAGGAACTTATCTAGATGTGTGGTGAGCACTTTAAACCCCCAAGTGCTTCACAGAAGTTTATAACGTAGAGCCATAAAAATTAAAAAAAATCATATTTTTTTCCACAAAAATGATATTTTTGCCCCCAATTATTTATTTTCCCAAGGATAATAGGAGAAATTGAACCTGAAAAGTTGTTGTGGAATTTGTCCTGAGTAGGCTGATACCCTATATGTGGGGTAAACCACTGTTTGGGCGCATGGCAGAGCTTGGAAGGGAAGGAGCACCGTTTTGACTTTTTCAACGCAGAATTGGCTGGAATTGAGATCAGATGCCATGTTGCATTTGTAGAGCCACTCATGGGCATAAACAGTGGAAACCCCCCAATTCTAACTCCAACCCTAGCCCCACCACACCCCTAAACCTAATCTCAACCCTAACCCTAGCCCTAACCCTAGCCCTAACTCTAGCGGGAAAATGGAAATAAATACATTTTTTTTAAATTTTATTATTTTTCCCTAACAAAGGGGGTGATAAAGGAGTGTTTGATTTACTATTTTTAGCGGTTTTTATGTTTGGCAGCTGTCATACGCTAAAAGATGCTTTTTATTGTAAAAATAGTTTTTTCATCACCACATTTTGAGAGCTATAATTTTTCCATATTTTGACCACCAAGTCATGTGAGGTCTTATTTTTTTCAGGATGAGTTGACATTTTTATTGGTATCATTTTCGAGCACGTGACATTTTTGCTTGCTTTTTATTCTGATTTTTGGGATGCAGAATGAACAAACACCAGCATTTCATGAATTTCTTTTGAGGGGGTGTGCTTACACTGTTCCGTGTGGGGTGAAATTGATAAAGCGGTTTTATTCTTTGGGTCAGTTCGATTACAGCGATACCTCATTTATGTTGTTTTTTTATGTTTTGGCGCTTTTATGCCATGAAAACAATTTTATATAAAAAATAATTATTTTAGCATCGCTTTATTCTGCGAGCTATTACTTTTTAATTTTTTTGCTGATGATGTTGTATGGCAGCTCATTTTTTGCAAGACAAGATGACATTTTCAGCGGTCCCATGTTTATTTATATACGTCTTTTTGATCGCGTGTTATTGCCGTTTTTGCTCGTCGGTATGATGATAAAGCATTGTTTTTTGCTTTGTTTTTTATTTTTATTTTTTTAAGGGGTTCACTAAAAGGTTTAACTAGTGGGACTGTTTTACAGGGCGGGTGGTTACGGATGCGGCGATGCTAAATATGTGTACTTTTATTTTATTTTTTTTTATTTCCAAAAAAATGAATTTATTAGGGAATTTTTTAAATTATTTGGGGACTTTTTACAAATTATTTTTCCACTTTTTTTTTACTTTATTTTATTGTCCCAGGGGGGACATCACTGTCTAGTGTCAGATCGCTGATCTGACACTTTGCACAGCGCTGTCAGATCAGCGATCTGACTGGTGCTGTTGCAGGCTTTCTCAGAGCCTGCTCTCAGCAGGCACTGAAAAAGACACCTCCCTGCAGGCCCGCAAATGCCCCCGCAGCCATCTTGGTTCCGGGGGCCTGAAGGGAAGGAGACCCTCCGAGCAGCGCAGCACATCGCGCTGCTTGGGGGTCTCAGGGAAGCACACAGGGAGCCGCCTCCCTGCCCGATGCTTCCCTAATCCCCGTGACCGCCCCTGACACATAGTACTGGGTGTCAGCGGTGATAATCAGCTGACACCCGGCCGCGATCAGCGGCACTCCCCCCAGGGGGTGCCGCTGATCACTCTGACTTACCATCCCATCCCCGGTCATACGGGCCCAGATACCGTGGGCGGGATAGTATGTCAGAAAGTGGTTAAGGTATGTTTTGCTCTCTATCAGTAAGGATTCCTTTAAGGCTTTGCAACTGTGTTAGTTGTGTAATTTAGCAACCATATATGTATGAACAATAGTGCTGCTCAAATTGCTTACTGTACATTTACCTTACAGGCAATGTAGCATTGTATGAGTATTTTTGTTTACTGGGAATAGCAGTATTTTAAGAAACAAAAATATAAATTTAAAAACATAAAAACTATTTTATTTTGCATACCTGTGCGACTGTTCCAATTTCATAACTTTACACCCCAAAGCTATGCTGTGGGTTATTGCTTGATTTTGAGATTGTGTTCATACCTCTTGGCATGTGTTGCTGCTATGTGTTGAATTTTGTGCAGAATTAATTAATTTGCTTTAACCAAACATTTGAATGAAAGTTATTCGAGTAAATTGAGACATTTAAAGGGAATCTGTCACCCCTTTTTTCGACTAGGAGCTGCCGACACCGATATCAGGGGCTTATCTAGAGCATTCTGCAATGCTATTGCTTACATTTGACTATTCTCTTATGGCTGAGTTCTGATGTAAAGACTTTCTCATGTTTAATATAAACATCATCACTGTGTCTCTATACCTACATACATGTCAAAACTTTCCTAATTACTAATTACTACTATCCACATTCTTTGAAGAACAGAGCCTATGTAAGTTCTTAGGTATGTTTCTTGCTCATTGCAAGCTTCAATGGTCTACTGAGACTTACATTAATCTCTCATGTTATTAGTTTTTTCCCTTTTCTATCTCATCTGTTTTATTTAAAATCTTTTTCTCATCCCTAACAGTTTTAGTTAAAGAAAAAGCTTTACTATTAAGCTATGTGCACACGTTGCGGATTCTGCCGCGGAACCGCAACATATTTGGCCCTGTGGGTCTGCAGCAGATTCTGCTGCGTTGTACAGTACCACTAATGTCAATGAAATTTGAAAAACGCTGTGCATATGCTGTGGAAGAATGTGGATTAGCTGGGGGTTCATTTCTGCAGCATGTCAATTCTTTGTGCAGATCTGCAGCGTTTCTGCACCCACTGACTTGCATTGATCAGCAGCAAAACCGCAGGTCTCAAAAAGATTTGCGGCTTTGCTGCGGATGAAATGCTACAGATCGGGAGGGGGGGAAGAGTGAGGGAGGAGTGGGGGTGCTGAGTGTGTGCATGTATGGTGTGTGGGCGGTGACTGGGCATGTATGTGTGTGCGGGCTGTGTGTGTGTGTGCGGGGGTCTGCAGGGCTCATCGGGCTGTCGGGGGTGTCTGTGGGTGTCATCGGGCTGTCCAAGGGTGTGTGCGAGGGTCTGCGGGTGTCATTGGGCTGTCCTGGGGTGTGTGCGGGGGTCTGCGGGTCTCATCGGGCTGTCCAGGGGTGTGTGCGGGGGTCTGCGGGTGTCATCAGGCTGTGCGGGGGGTGTGGGGGGCCGCCATTGGGTCTGTGCGGGGGTGATCCGGCTTCTGCAGGGGGCTCTGCGGTGTGTGTGTATGTATATGCAGGCATCGTCCGATGGGACTACAAGTCCCAGGGGGCGATACCTGCTACACTGTCAGTGAGTGACACATTAGCCAATGATGGGACAGTAGTAGTCCCATCATCCAGCTAATGTGTTGCATGTAAAAAAAAACACATACATTATATACAGAACATACAACCTACAGAACATACATATAACATACAACACATAACAGAGTACATACTCACCGCACACACCTAATTCCCCGAAGCCATCGATCTCCTGTAATAAACATAAAATAATAAACCAACCTATACTTACCTCTCCACCATAGTCCAATTAATAACGAGGGTTAGGCGACGATCTCCCATTGAGAACAGTCACATCAGCTGATGCGACCGCTCTCCAGAGGCTCCTGCACTGAAATGAAAGGTGGAGGTAATCCTCCGCTGTGTATCCCTCTGCGGGATTGAGGTCCCATAACCCTAACCCTAGCCCTAATCCTAATTCTCACTCACCAGTGCTGTAAAGTGAGACTCTGAACTCAGTTAACTTCAGTGATGGACTGCAGGAGGCATTGTCTTCTGTCAGTTCATCACTGGGAGACCCCATAGAGCAGTGATATCACCTGATGTCACTGTTCTATAGGGGAAATCATTGTGGGACCCTTGTTATTAATTGGACTGCGTCAGACAGGGAGTATACGGTTGGTTTATTATTTTTCATTTTTTTTTGGAGACGAGGACGTCGCTTGGATCTGGGCGTACAGTAAAAATATGAAAACCGTGTTGTGTTTTATTTCAATAAAAGACTCTATTCTTAGGCTGTGTTCACACAGCGTTTTTTTAGCGTTTTTTACCGCGGTTTTCACTATAAAACCGCTATAAAACCGCTAAAAATAAGCTGCACAGTCATTTCTATGCATTTTGCACTTTGTGTGCACATTGATGCGTTTTTTACCGCGAAAAAAACGCATCGCGGTAAAAACCGCAGCATGCACATTAATTTTGCGTTTTTTTCCGCGGTTTAGGCTTCTCCCATGCTTTTAGAAACCGCTGCGGTAAAAAACGCATCAAAAACGCGCAAAAAACGCACAAAAACGCCGCGGAAAAATAGGTGCGGTTTCTGGGAAGGGATTCAGGTTTTTGTGCAGAAATTTTCTGCAACGTGTGCACATAACCTTATGTGTGTGTTTTTTGGCCATTTATTAATATAAGATTAATAACGCCTATTGACGTCTCTCCATAGTAACCGGGCTTAATGTCACCTGCCAATAGCTAGGTGACATTAACCCCATATATTATCCCATATCCCACCGCTGCACAGGAGTGGGAAGAGAGGGGCTAAGTGCCAGAATTGGCACATCTTATAGATGCACTATTTCTGGTGCGGCTGAGGGCTGGTATTTGTATCCGGGGGGGGCAATATCCATGGCCCCTTCCTAGGCTATGAATATCAGCCCGCAGCTGTCTGCATAGCCTTTCTGGCTATAAAATATAGGGGGACGCCACGTCATTTTTTTGGGGGGTCCCCCTATGTTAATAGCCAGTAAAGGCTATGCAGACAGCTGCGGACTGATATTCTTAGCCTGGGAAGGGGCCATGGATATTGCCCCCCCGGATACAAATACCAGCCCTCAGCCGCACCAGAAATGGTGCATCTATAAGATGTGCCAATTCTGGCACTTAGCCCCTCTCTTCCCACTGGCCTTTCCCAGGCTACAAATATTAGCCCCCGGTCATCAGATTTCCCCCTCTGATGCAGAAAATTGTGCGGGAGCCCGCTCCATTTTTTTTCTGTTTTTTTTAATATATATGGCTATATATCTTTAGATATATCTATGTATATGTCTATAGATATATCTATGGAAACACAGTGCCTTGCGAAAGTATTCGGCCCCCTGGGACTTTTCAACCTTTTCCAACATATCATGCTTCAAACATATTAAAGTTACCAAATGTAATTTTTTGGTGAAGAATTAACAACAAGTAGGACACAATTGTGAAGTTGAACAAAATGTATTGGTTATTTTAAATTTTTGTGGAAATTCAAAAACTGAAAAGTGGGGCGTGCAATATTATTCAGCCCCTTTACTTTCAATGCAGCAAACACACTCCAGAAGTTCATTGTGGATCTCTGAATGATCCAATGTTGTCCTAAATGACTAATGATGATAAATATAATCCACCTGTGTGTAATCAAGTCTCAGTATAAATGCACCTGCTCTGTGATAGTCTCAGGGTTCTGTTTGATGCACAGAGAGCATCATGAAGACCAAGGAACACAACAGGCAGGTCTGTGATACTGTTGTGGAGAAGTTTAAAGCTCGATTTGGATACAAAATGATTTCCAAAGCTTTAAACATCCCAAGGAGCACTGTGAAAGCGATCATATTGAAATGGAATGAGTTTCATACCACTGCAAATCCACCAAGACCCGTCCGTCCCTCTAAACTTTCATCTCAAACAAGGAGAAGACTGATCAGAGATATGTTTGGCGTAAAGGCAAAACAGCTCATCACCCTGAACACACCATACCCACTGTCAAACATGGTGGTGGCAGCATCATAATTTGGACCTGCTTTTCTTCAGCAGGGACAGGGAGTATGGTTAAAATTGATGGGAAGATGGATGGAGCCAAATACAGGACCATTCTTGAAGAAAACCTGTTGGAGTCTGCAAAAGACCTGAGACTGGGACGGAGATTTCTTTTCCAATGAGACAATGATCCCAAACATAAAGCAAAATCTACAATGGAATGGTTCACAAATAAACGTATCCAGGTGGTAGAATGGCCAAGTCATAGTCCAGACCTGAATCCAATCGAGAATCTGTGGAAAGAACTGAAAACTGCTGTTCACAAACGATCACCAGCAAACCTCACGGAGCTCGAGCTGCTTGCCAAGGAAGAATGGGCATGAATTTCAGTCTCTCGATGTACAAGTTAAGTTAAAGGGGTCAAATAACATTACACGCCCCACTTTTCAGTTTTTGAATTTCCACAAAAATTTAAAATAACCAATAAATTTTGTTCAACTTCACAATTGTGTCCTACTTGTTGTTAATTCTTCACCAAGAATTTACATTTGGTATCTTTATGTTTGAAGCATGATATGTGGGAAAAGCTTGAAAAGTTCCAGGGGGCCGAATACTTTTGCAGGGCACTGTATCTATGGAAATATCTATTGATATATCTATGGATGATTAGATAGATATATCTATCCATATATCTACAGTATATATAACTATCTATCTAACCATCTTTCTATTTATCATCTATCTATCCCATATTGTTATGAATGAGTCACCGAGGAGGAAAAACAAAAGCAAGCTAAGCCCCAGAAAACCAGAGAGGTTGGTAACTAAGCGGATTGCAGACCCCTGATCCTATCCACACAACTAGCAGTAGCCGTGGAGTGTACCTACGATGATCCTAGATGCCTCGTCACAGCCGGAGAACTAAATAAGCCTAAAGCAAGAAAAGGGGAAATCTAATCTGCCCCAGAGCAGACCCCAAAGCAATAGACAGCCCCCAAACATGTATTGACGGTGAGACAAGATGAAAACACAAACACAGATAGAAAAATAGGCTGAGCAAATGATGGGGCCCCCACTAACTAGAAAGGACAGGAAAGGAAAGATGCTGTCTGCAAACACGCACAAAACCCTGCCAAAAAATGTCCAACACTTTCTGATAACAAAAACCCTGAAGTCGCTAGACTTCAATTCCCTATATCAGCACTCTGGTATATTCTGAAAACAGAGCAAAAAGAGACCAATCTGATGAGGGCAAAAACAAACTGGCATAAACAGAGACATAAGAATGGAAATTCAGCACAGCCCCAGTAGGGGCTGGCTGACCACAAAAACTGAGTAAACCAGACCAAATCTCATGTGAGAAATAGCAGAGCACACTTAGCTTGAGAAGGCAGGAACAGAACTGGAAACCAGAACCTCAGGGCAGGAGAAAATCACCAGCACAAAATTAGGGAGTCGGCTGTCTTAAATCCAGTCAGAGACTCCTGATGTCCACTCACAGTCCTCCTCCTCAGGTGGCAGGTCTCTGCAATTTAGATCAGCTTCATTACCTGCTGTCACCACCAGAGGGAGCCCGGATGGAGAACTCACGACTCCTCTGTCAACACAGCCATCTCCATCACCCTCACCAGAAGCCAGAGGTAACCCAGAAAATAAGTTCACAACACATATTTATCTATCGATCTATTATCTATCTATCCCATATTTATCTATCCATCAATCATCTATCAATCCATCCATCTATCTATCTATCTATCCATCCATCTACCTATCTATCCATCTATCCATCTATCTGTCTATCTGTGTGTGTAATGGAGTGTGGGTTGGACCAATGTAAATGAGGAGATTGGACAGAAATTACATCACAATTTTTTTTTTTTTGTTAAATAGCATATCTTTATTTAGCTTACAAAAACGCATGCAAATCCGCAGGCAAAACTGCACTGAAAAACTGTATCAAATCCTTGGCAAAAACGCACCAAAAACGCACCTGCGCTTTCTGCCAAGAGCTGCAGATTTTGTGTGGAAAAATCCGCAGGAGCATCCCCAACGTGTGCACATAGTCTTACAGAGTATTACAGTTTTCAGTAGTTTTGCTGTAAATCTCTCGATTTCATTAGAGAATGGGCCATGGATGTCATCCAAGTATGTTTCAATTTTTTCCATGGACTCTTTGACTTGCTTGGATGAGAGTGATCCACATATTGGATGAAAATAATGCATGCTGCAATTTTTCCTCAGAAATACTTGGTCCAAGGAAAAAAATCGGACATGTGCATGGCCCCAGAGAAAATCACTGGCTCGAGTGCGATCAGATCTTTTGTCAGACCGCACTCAGTCCGCACGAGCAGTCTGCACAAGCACTTAGCTAGATCTGTCATAAAATAATGGCATCTCATTTACCTGTTTATTAAGGCTATGAGGGAAAAAAAGTTTATTCAAAATGGACGTACGCATAAGGAATGTAGCAAAAAAATATATAAGTGAAAGTCATACTGGCTTTTGCTACATCAGATTTTTATTTTTCTATATGACGCCAATTAATAATAATAATAATAATAATAATAATAATAGTTATAATCATAAATAGTCTACAGATTAAAATCTTAGAAAAACAGGATTGCAAGATTTATAATACTGCCTTATAGGTAATTGGATACCTTATAAAAGCATCACTGATTCCTATCATTCCCTAATCCAGTAGTAATTGTTTATTTATAGTTTTTGTTTCCCACACACAGCCTGTTTCAAATTCCTTAGAGACCAACACATTTCTTATACAGTCAGTTTTATAAGTTTATTTCCCAGAACTATTTAGCGAATCAATGATCCTTAACTCATTCAAATCATTCAATTTGTGCGCCGAATAATACAATTAGTTCTACTAAGAGTATATCGTATAAGACTGAAGGTCAATACAGTTTGTGTTGAATATATATTTTGTATAAATATATTACAAATGTGTTCTGTTGCACGTGAATGTAAATAGTAATAATTTTCACAGCATGAAAAACATTAATCTGCGCATAAATTCTAAAATATGTATAAAGTTAACAATTTTTATCTTGTCTGCCAAATCAATATAGATTTTTAAAAAATGATGCATTTGTTTATGCACTATTATATTTGGCTTTGTCAAGATAATGGGACACAGTAAAAAAGTAAAAACAAATTAAAATAAGTGAAAAAATGTATCCTGCACTCTGGGCACAGTGGATGCCTTCCGATCTGCGATCCGGCTTTGTCCATCTTTTTAGACATGCATGAAAATGCAGTCGACCACAATTTCGTGTACTTTGGTCACTGCAATATACTTGTAACTACAGCGTACTGGTAAGTATGGTACAACATACTGGTCACGTCAAGGCAGTTTGAAATTTTCTCTCAGCAACTTCCAATGCTGATTGTTTCTGGAAAACACGCATTGAGTCAAAGTCATTACAACACCTGTAAATAAATTCACAAAGGGTATAATTTCCAAAATGGGGTCACTTGAGGGGAAATTCTGTTATTATAGCAGTTAGCAGCTTTTTATATGGAGTCCGCAATTTATTCTAGGAAAATGTGCTCTCCATTATGCTCTCCCGAGTCTTGCTATATGGCTATGAGAAAATGGAAACAGTCTTAGGAGCGCAGGAAAGAGACTCAGACAAGAGATGAGGTTAAACCACAACGCGTTTCGACGGAGAATCCGTCTTCATCAGGTGGAAGTTGAAGACTGATTCTCTGTTGAAACGCGTTGTGGTTTAACCCCATCTCTTGTCTGAGTCTCTTTCCTGCGCTCCTAAGACCGTTTCCATTTTCTCATTGCTCCTATCTTCCATTGGAGGTTTTTGGCTGGAGCTGCGGTGGAGACCTGACATTTTTGTCTGCCCCTGGGTTGCTTCCTAAGCACTCCTCTATGACCACTTATCACTGACTCTCATTCACTTGCTATATGGCTAGGCAGTATTGTACAGTCATATGCAGGGTATTTCTACATTCAGCATAAATTGTGTGACAACTTTTGGTGCAAATTTTACCCCTTTCCCACTATGAAAATATAAAATCTGGGGCTAAAACAAAATTTTGGTATTAAAAATGTAATTATATTTTTCTTCACTGCCCAATAGTTTAAAATTCTGTAACCCACCTGTGGTGTCAATATTGATTACTGCACCCCTAGATGAATTCATTGAGCAGTGTAGTTTGTAAAATGATGTCTCTTAATAGGTTCTACTGTTCTGGCACCTCAGAGGCTTTGCCAATTTCAGCAAAATCTGAACTCCAATATGGCACGTCTTCCCTGTTGAGTTTTGCATTGTGCCTCAAAAGTGTTTTTGACCACACATGAGATATTGGTGTACTCAGAAGAAATTGTGCAACAAAATTTGGGTTCAATTGTCTTCTGCTACCATTATGAAAATAATAAAAATGGGGCTAAAATACCTTTTTTTGTGGGAAAAAAAGGACTTTTTTCTTTTCATTTTTTTAAAGGCTTTACATTAAAAACATCTGTAAAGCACCTGGGGGTTAAAAGTGTTCCCCAAAAATCTAGATACATTGATTGAGGGGTCTAGTTTCCAAAATGGGGTCACTTGTATAGGGTTATACTTTTTTGGCACAACATGGGCTCTTCAAATGCAACAAAAGACATGCAGATTGTTCCATTAAAATCTTTGTTTCAAAATGCCATTGCTTATTTCTAAGTCCTGTTGTGCACCCAAACAGTAGTTTTTCACCAGATATGGCGTATCTGCCTACTCAGGAGAAATTGCACAACAATTTGTGTGGTCCATTTACTCCTGTTACCTTGGGAAAAGAAATAAATGTGTTACTAAAAGAAAATTGTGACATTTTTGGGGCACTCTTTAAGCAGATCAGGGGCATCTTCTAATTATTTTAGCAAATTTTGAATTCAAAAAGCCAAATGGCGCTTTTTCCCTTACAAGCCCTGCAGTGGGCACAAACAGTAGTTTTCCTCCACATATTGAGTACCAGCGCACTCAAGAGAAAATTCACTACAAATTTTATCATTTAATTTCTCCTGTTACTCTTGTGAAAATGCAACCTTTGGGGCTAAAAACATTTTTGTGGGAATTTTTTTTTTTTACTTTCAAGGTTCAATATTATAAACTTCTGTGAAACATCTGGGGGTTCAAGGTGATTATCACACATCTAGATAAGTTCTCTAAGGGGTCTATGTTTCCAAAATGGTGTCACTTGTGGATGTGGAGGGATTTCCATTGTTTATGCACATCAGGGGCTCTCCAAATGTGACTTGGCATCCGCTAATTAATCCGGCAAATTTTGCATTCAAATGGTACTCCTTCCCTTCCGAGCTCTTCCATGTACCTAAACAGTAGTTCTCCCCCACTTATGGGGTATCACCAAGCTCAGGAGAAATTACACAACAAATTTTGGATTCCATTCTTTTCTGTTATCCTTGTGAAAATAAAAAATGAGTCTATAGAAAAAATAAATGTTCACTTTTTCCTTTCATATTCAAAAAAATTCACGTGTAGCACCTGAAGAGTTAAAAAACTTATTGAATGTGGTTTTAAGCACCATGAGCATTGCCATTTTTAGAAAGGTTTAACGTTTTGGTATTTTTTGCAGGGTCATATAGACCCCTCAAAGTCACTTCAAATGTGATGTGGTCCTGAAAGAAATATTTTTGTAAATTTTGTTATAAAACTGAGAAATCACTGGTTAACCTTTTACCCTTATACCTTCCTATCAAAAAATATATTTCAAAAATTGTACTGATGCAAAATAGACATATTGGAAATGTTTTTATTAATTATTTTTTGTGCTATAACTCTGATTTAAGGGCATATAAATTAAAAGTTTGAAAATTGTAAAATTATCAATATTTTCGTCAAATTTCCAATATTTTCACAAATAAATGCGTCACGTCAAAGAAATGTTACCACTATCATGAAATTCAATATGTCATGAAAAAACAGGCTTTGAATTAGTGAAAGCCACTGAAGAGCTCCAGAGTTTTACCCAAAAAAGAGATGCTGATCAGAATTGTAAATTTTAGCTTAGTCAAGAATGTGCAAACAGCCTTGGGGGTAAAAGGGCTTAAAGTATGCTTTCTGCATAATAAAACATGAAATTTTTTTTTACATTCTAAAGAAAGATTTCTAAAATACAGAAATGTAAACAGAACTATCTATCTCACAAAGTGTTTCAAGAAGGAAAAAGCGCAAAATAGGGTCTTATCCCACAGACTTAGGACAATAAATATCAAGAAGCTGCTCACCTGATGATGAGAATTGCACACTCAAAAATGTCAGCTGCTGAAGATTCACTGGACGATAAACAACCATATGGTTCAATAAAAACACATGTGACATGCACAAGTGTGAACAAGTCTGTAAGACAATGTTCACGCCACCCATTGACTGAAACACAAACAAAGCACAGAATGAAAAATATGCAAAAATACCTTGCAGTAAGACATATAATAGTAGTCAGCAAGTGCTGATAAAAAGATGACAACAATTATAGGGTATTTAGTTGATACTTTTTTTGCAAAAAAATATATGCCAAGCTGCTCCACCACGTCAAGGTAACCCCTATCGAAGCAGTCCCTATCTAATATTTTTAAAACCTGAACAAGTGAACAGTGTCTAAATGAGCAGGATTAAGACAGGCGCTTACCTGTATGGGCTCATGGCGTGAGACAGCTCCTTTTGTGCATGTCACACAAGAGAGGGGTGGAGTCTCTCAAATCATGCATAAGCATGGAAAAAACTGGATTAAAAACACATGTGACATGCACAAGTGTGAACAAGTCTGTAAGACAATGTTCACGCCACCCATTGACTGAAACACAAAGCACAGAATGAAAAATATGCAAAAATACCTTGCAGTAAGACATATAATAGTAGTCAGCAAGTGCTGATAAAAAGATGACAACAATTACAGGTTATTTAGTCGATACTTTTTTTGCAAAAAAATATATGCCAAGCTGCTCAACCACGTCACCATTAGATAGGGACTGCTTCGATAGGGGTCACCTTGACGTGGTGGAGCAGCTTGGCATATATTTTTTTGCAAAAAAACGTATCGACTAAATACAGCTTACCAGGGAAGAGATCCAGCACAGGTGGAGGGGTGGTCACAGTGCTCATTCAGTGGTCCAGGCTGGTGTGGTGGCGGCGGCTCTGTGCTGGGGCAGTTGGGCTGTGCTGGGGCAGGTGGACTGTGCTGGGGCAGGTGGGCACTGTGGTGTTGTGGTGGTGGCAGGCTGTACTCTGATGCGCTGGCTGCCATATTGCGGTGGCCTCCGGGAACATGGACGCCGGGAAGATGGCCGCCGGTCCGGAGACGGCGCATAATCAGGTTCAGATCTCGTCCCAAGATCTTGGGACGAGATCTCGTTGCTGAGATTTGAATTTTGTCTCCCGAAACAATACATTACATTCATACATTCATACAATACATACATATAGACGTACAGTACATATAACATAGAGTACATACTCACCATCACTTGTCACTTTGATCCCCTAAGCCAGTGTCATCTCACTGTAAAAAATATTAAAATAACAAACAACCAATATACTCCCTGATCCGCAGAAATCCAAGACAGCACAGACCCCCCGACAGCCCGTACAGACCCCCGGCAGGCCCACACAGACCCCCGGCAGCCTGCACAGACCCCCGGTAGGCCCGCACAGACCCCCAGTAGGCCCGCACAGAACCCCAGCAGCCCGCACAGACCCCCGGCAGCCAGCACAGACCCAGGCTGGCCCGCACAGTCTCTGCCCACGCACCACCCACACTCTTCCCCCCTCCCAAACTGGATGTGCAAGTAAAGAAAGGGTTTATTTTCATTCCGATATTTGTGCCCCATTGACTTGCATGGGTTTCCGGTATCGAAATTGGCGATACCCGATATTTTTGGGGTATCGGTCCGATCCAATTCAATCCGATATTTCCCGATATCGGAAGGTATCGCTCAACACTAATAATGATATATATATATATATATACAGTGGGGAAAAAAAGTATTTAGTCAGTCAGCAATAGTGCAAGTTCCACCACTTAAAAAGATGAGAGGCGTCTGTAATTTACATCATAGGTAGACCTCAACTATGGGAGACAAACTGAGAAAAAAAATCCAGAAAATCACATTGTCTGTTTTTTTTTTCATTTTATTTGCATATTATGGTGGAAAATAAGTATTTGGTCAGAAACAAAATTTCATCTCAATACTTTGTGATATATCCTTTGTTGGCAATGACAGAGGTCAAACGTTTTCTGTAAGTCTTCACAAGGTTGCCACACACTGTTGTTGGTATGTTGGCCCATTCCTCCATGCAGATCTCCTCTAGAGCAGTGATGTTTTTGGTTTTCGCTTGGCAACACGGACTTTCAACTCCCTCCAAAGGTTTTCTATAGGGTTGAGATCTGGAGACTATCTAGGCCACTCCAGGACCTTGAAATGCTTCTTACGAAGCCACTCCTTCGTTGCCCTGGTGGTGTGCTTTGGATCATTGTCATGTTGAAAGACCCAGCCACGTTTCATCTTCAATGCCCTTGCTGATGGAAGGAGGTTTGCACTCAAAATCTCACGATACATGGCCCCATTCATTCTTTCATGTACCCGGATCAGTCGTCCTGGCCCCTTTGCAGAGAAACAGCCCCAAAGCATGATGTTTCCACCACCATGCTTTACAGTAGGTATGGTGTTTGATGGATGCAACTCAGTATTCTTTTTCCTCCAAACACGACAAGTTGTGTTTCTACCAAACAGTTCCAGTTTGGTTTCATCAGACCATAGGACATTCTCCCAAAACTCCTCTGGATCATCCAAATGCTCTCTAGCAAACTTCAGACGGGCCCGGACATGTACAGGCTTAAGCAGTGGGACACGTCTGGCACTGCAGGATCTGAGTCCATGGTGGCGTAGTGTGTTACTTATGGTAGGCCTTGTTACATTGGTCCCAGCTCTCTGCAGTTCATTCACTAGGTCCCCCCGCGTGGTTCTGGGATTTTTGCTCACCGTTCTTGTGATCATTCTGACCCCACGGGGTGGGATTTTGCGTGGAGCACCAGATCGAGGGAGATTATCAGTGGTCTTGTATGTCTTCCATTTTCTAATTATTGCTCCCACAGTTGATTTCTTCACTCCAAGCTGGTTGGCTATTGCAGATTCAGTCTTCCCAGCCTAGTGCAGGGCTACAATTTTGTTTCTGGTGTCCTTTGACAGCTCTTTGGTCTTCACCATAGTGGAGTTTGGAGTCAGACTGTTTGAGGGTGTGCACAGGTGTCTTTTTATACTGATAACAAGTTTAAACAGGTGCCATTACTACAGGTAATGAGTGGAGGAAAGAGGAGACTCTTAAAGAAGAAGTTACAGGTCTGTGAGAGCCAGAAATCTTGATTGCTTGTTTCTGACCAAATACTTATTTTCCACCATAATATGCAAATAAAATGAAAAAAAACAGACAATGTGATTTTCTGGATTTTTTTTTCTCAGTTTGTCTCCCATAGTTGAGGTCTACCTATGATGTAAATTACAGACACCTCTCATCTTTTTAAGTGGTGGAACTTGCACTATTGCTGACTGACTAAATACTTTTTTTCCCCACTGTATATATATATATATAAATCCAACAATGTAGACCAGCTCACTCCTGTGAACCACCTGGAACCTCAGCTGACCTGGTTAACTCCGTTGTGCCCGGATCTGGATGTAGGAGTCCATCCATACAAATGTGAACAACGACAAAGCAAAGTCCAGCAATAACGTGAGCAATCCAGGATGCTGTTAAAAATTTTTTTCTTTTTATTCATAAATCCATTAAAATGCAATGGTCCAAGCAGAATTCTGGACCGTGAAGAAGGCGGGTTCTACCGCTGAAACGCGTAGTCCTATCTGCACGACTTTCCTGCGTTATTGCTGTTTTGAACTGCTTGGACCATTGCATTTTAATGGATTTATGAATAAAAAGAAAAAATTTTTTAACAGCATCCTGGATTGCTCACGTTATTGCTGGACTTTGCTTTGTCGTTGTTCATATATATATATATATATATATATATATATATATATATATATATATATAAAAAGTCTTTATTATTTAATAAACAATAGTCTCTGTATATAACAAAAGATTTTTTTATCACCAAAAAATGGTCAAACAAGTGTTTCTTTTTTCATATATAATTAATACTTAAAAAAGGATTGTTCAAAGCTATCAGAAAAAATCATTTCAAATTTTTTTTAAAAAGACACTTAAGACAGATCAAGTTTAGTTGTAAAAATTGTCTTAATCCTTGTCTGTAGCTGTAGTATAGCGGGATCAACAACATAACCACAATCCAACACGGGGCAGGATTCCCTCCCCAATAGGCGAGAAAAACAGCCTTTTATATTACATGAATATATAAAAAAAAATACTTTCTAGCAACAGAATTCATTAAAGATATTATTTAGAGACAAGTTGAAGGCTTTAGATGAGCGCAGTTTTTTCAGTTAGAGGGCTGCAGGTGCTGTATCTGAGTAAAAGCTGACTTGACACAGAGAAAGCGCTGGAGTTATATTCCCCTCTGCAAATTACTGCAGCCCATAGGTTTAATAAGAAAGCAGTGTATATACACATGGACAATAAATGTAGCTAATCATAGAAAAATATTGCTAGGCGTCAAGTTCCCACCACTGCACAGGGGGAATCCCAAGCCATGCCATCCTCTGCAGTCTCCCATTCTTCTTCAGCAGCAGAGGTTCATGCTCAGCAGAGATGTCGGTCCCAGCATCTTGATTAGGATAATGCTATGCATTTTGTTGCTACTGCCGCTGCAGGTTCAGCTATAGCATCCAGCATTAGTCAGCGACGAGCAGACATCCCTGGGACTAAGTCCTGCTTTTCTCCATCTGAGCATGCCAGTGAGACGACCGCTCATTGGTGATCAGGTCACATGCTCAGGTCCTCAAGCAGCTCAGATTGGGCCATCAGCAAGGTCCTGGAAGGCTGCAGTTATAAAAGGATCGCATGGCCGCACGGCTGTGCGCTAGTATAGACCATGTGGAGTGAGTGTTGTATGCACGTATGAATGTCTCTGGTGAATGACTCATTATGAAATGCCTACCCTTGGTACGAATGTGTTGTTCAGCGTTGCCAGTTAGTGCCTAGGCTGATAGTGCAGGTAGGAGGCAGAGTCAGGGACTAGCATCAGCGCCAAGTAGTGGCTTTGCCTATACGCCACTGTGCTCTTGGTCTGCACTTAATATGATGCTTTTCTCTATTATCTATATTCCTGTTATATTAATGAGCGGTCGTCTTATGGGCATGCTCAGATGGAGAAAAGCAGGGCATAGTCCCAGTAGCGTCTGCTTGCTGCTGACTAATGCTGAATGCTATAGCTGAACCTGGGGCGGCAGCAGCATCATCCAGACGCATAGGATTAGCCTGAGCAAGATGCTGGGACTGATATCTCGGCTGAGCAGGAACCTCTGCGACTGCAAAAGAATGGGAGACCACAGACGACATGGCTTGAGATTTCCTCTGTGCTGTGGGGGGAACTTGACGCCTAACATTATGTTTCCTCTTTTCACACACAGAAGCTAATAACAAATTTCATACACAGAGCATGTTTTCACATTTCCCCCAGAGATGCTGATTAAAAATTTCACACCCAGATAATGGGGCACAGTACCTCGCAGGGTTGCAGAGTACACATAGCAGCACAGTGCTCCAACAGATATGAAATATGGGATAAAGAATACACAAAGCTACTTTTATTGCAATACTCCCTCAAAATCTGATGACAAATTTCATCCACAGAGCATGTTTTCACATTATCCCCAAATGAGCTGATTACAAATTTCAATTGCAGAGCATGTTTCCACATTTCCTCATACAAGCTGGTAAAAAATTTCACCCACATAATATGTTTTCAAATTTCCTCCACAAAAGCTGATACATTTCATTAACAGAGCATGTTTTCAGATTTTCCAAACAGAGGCTGATAAATTTTACACACAGAGTATGTTTTCACATTTTCCCCACAGACACAATTTAAAAATTTCACAACCAGACAATGAGGCAAAGTACCCCAAGAGCAGGGATACAGAGTACACACAGGGGCTTAAAGGCACATTACTCCCACATATATGGGGTAAAGAATACAATCAGCTTCTTTTGGCATAGTACATCCACAGAAGCAGATAACACATTTTACCTACAGAGCATGTTTCCACATTTCCCCCACAGAAACTGAAAACAAATTTCATGCACAGAGCATGGGACAGAGTAACATCACAGGCGGAGTTGCAGAATACACACAGCAGCTTTTACCATAGTACTCCCAAAGGCAGGATTGCAGAGTACACACAGGTAACATAGAATCAGGATTCTATTCTGGAAAGGTATCTTGATAAACTAGTACCACAGCCAAGGAAGGCAGGATTCAATCAATTTAACCACTTCTTATCTGAGTCAGCAGTTGATGTAAGTGAGGCAAAATAGCCATCAATGACAATTTAGGAGCTCTGTAATTGGAATGAGTAGTTGGCAAAAGGCCCTGCCACAAAGGTAGAGTCAAAAAAAAATTTGAGCCACTACTCATACAGACATGGCTCCAAACTATACAGCTCTGGAAAAAAATAAGAGACCACCACATCAAAACCCTGTCATGGGCAGCCCATTCTCCAGACCTGAACCCCATTGAAAACCTCAGAAATGTAATCAACAGGATGATGGATAGTAACAAGCCATCAAACAAAGATGAACTGCTTAAATGTTTGCACCAGAAGCAGTGTGAAAGACTGGTGACATGCATGCCAAGACGCATGAAAGCTGTTTTAAAAAATCATGGTTATTCCACAAAAAATTGATTTCTGAACTCTTCCTGAGTTAAAACATTAGTATTGTTGTTTCTAAATGATTATGAACTTGTTTTCTTTGCATTATTGTCATGTCGGACACTGTTCACACCAGGGTGTCCGGCAGACAGCGGTAATACCCTGTTCCACTACAGTATGCTCAGGGACTTTGTTGGGTATTCTGTTCCAGTCGGGATAGGGTTAACCAGGTTGTCATGCTGGCTGAGGGCTGGGCCACGCCCTTGGTCTTTAAATAGTCCGTCCTGACTATGGGCGTCGCCGACTATAGCTTTTGCCTAGTGCTAGCAATACCGGTCAGCAGTGGTGGTTTTGGAGCGTCTGATATTTGGTGCAGTATATCTCTCAGTTGTTCTTTCTCCTATCTGTTATATATATATATATATATATATATATATATATTTGGTTGCCCTTGCACATTATTGTATTCCCTTGTGTATTAACGGTGTGGTGTTTCTTTTTCCCCTGTCCATACGTATTTGTGGGGTCTGGTGTCTGGTCCCCTCACTGGGTGGAGGGTGGTGGGTTCAGCTTAGGGCTGGACAGGAGACAGGGACAGGGTGGAGGCCCAGGCAGGCACACCTTCAGTGTAAACCCTGGGTTGAGGGACAGACAGGGTTTTCCCTAGTCTGAGGGACACCGCAGGGGTCCCGGGGTTTTAGCCTACAGTAACCTAGGCATACCATGACATTATAGTCGGCCCAAATACTAAAGTAAGAGAAGAAAAAAAAAAAAGTATAGATAGGGAATATAGGGGTTACTTACTATGGATCCTATACTTTCCCTAACCAAGCAGCTGGAGGCTCTATCCATACAGGTCACTGAACTTAGGGGGGCGGTCCAGCAACAAGGCCTGTCAGCTCCTGCAGTACCTGCTGAGGCTGCAGCCAGGGCAGCTGAACCCAAGTTTCCCCTTCCTGAACGATTTGCTGGTGATCGTGGTAAGTTCACGGTTTTTCGTGAATCATGCAAATTGTATTTCCGTATGCGTCCACATTCCTCAGGTAATGAGGCTCAACGCGTGGGCTTGGTGATTTCTTTGCTGAGTGGTGATCCACAGGCTTGGGCCTTTTCACTCCCATCTGACTCACTGGCATTTGAGTCTGTAGATTTTTTTTTCTCTGCTCTGGGTTTGATCTATGATGATCCGGATAGATTAAACTTAGCAGAGTCTAAGATACGCTCACTACTACAGGGTGAGCGACCAGCTGAGGATTACTGCACGGAATTCCGGCGCTGGGCGGTGGACACGCAGTGGAATGACCCTGCGCTTAGAAGTCAATTTTTGCATAGGGTTTCTGGAAGGGTTAAACAGACTCTCCTAATGTACGAGACTCCCGCCTCTCTGGAGGCTGCGATGGCACTTGTAGTACGCATAGACCGCCGTCTCCGTCAGGGGGCGCTGGTTTCGTTGCCTCCGGGAGGTGGGGGAGTTGTAGGTGAGGTTGCCTCGGGTGAATCCGTGGAACCCATGCAGATCGCTGGTATAGCACAGTCACCGAGTAACAAGCCTAAACGTCCTTGGCACAGAAGGCAGGGGGTTTGTTTTTTTTGTGGCAAAGGAGGACATTTTATTAACGCTTGCCCCCTGGTACCTAAGAAGGGTGCGCCGGCGGAAAACTGATAGGCTCAGAGGGTTTGGAGGAGTCTAGTCTGAGCCTTTGTGTATCCTCCGTCATGGTTTCCCAGTGTATGCTCCCTGCTAGGGTAGCACTTGGGGGGCAAATGCTCTCTATTACAGTGTTTGTTGATAGTGGCTCAGCTGCCAATCTCATTGATGAGAAGTTCGCGCATACAGCGGGATTTCCGGTGGAGAAATTGCCGAACCCCATCCGGGTGGTTAACATCAATGCTTCCCCGTTGTCTCAAGGGGAGATCACAGAGTGTGTGTTGGATATACAACTCCACATTGGAGTATTACACTCAGAGCGGGTAACTTGTAAGGTGCTTAGTAACTTACCGGCTCAGATGGTTCTGGGCTTTCCATGGTTGTCAATGCATAATCCTGTTATTGATTGGAAGACCCAGGACATAATTCAGTGGAGCAGGGAGTGTCAGGAGAGGTGCCTGGCTACATGTATTTCCGCTTTGACTCCCAGTATCCCGGAGCCGTTGCTGGACTATGCGGATGTATTTTCTGAGAAGGGTTGTTCAGAACTACCACCGCATCGCCCCTATGACTGTGCTATTAGGTTGAAACCAGGGGCCAAGTTACCTAAAGCTAGAATGTTTAATATCTCAGGTCCCGAGAGGCTAGCTCTCAAGGAGTACATTGCGGATAGTCTGAGCAAGGGTCATATTAGACCTTCCTCTTCTCCTCTGGCTGCTGGCTTCTTCTTTGTTAAAAAGAAGGATGGCGGTTTACGCCCGTGTCTGGATTTCAGAGAACTCAACCAGATTACAGTTCGTGATCCTTACCCTATGCCACTTATACCCGATTTGTTCAACCAAGTGGTTGGTGCCAAGTGGTTCTCCAAACTGGACCTCAGGGGGGCGTATAATCTTATAAGAGTCCGTCAGGGGGATGAGTGGAAGACGGCATTCAATACCCCTGAGGGTCACTTTGAGAGTTTGGTAATGCTGTTTGGGTTGACTATGGCACCGGCGGTCTTTCAACATTTCATAAATGATGTCTTCTCTCATTTGTTGGGGAGATTTGTTATAATTTATCTAGATGACATCCTCATTTTCTCTCACGACCATGATACACATATAGAGCATGTTAGACAGGTCCTGCAGTTGCTCAGAGAGAACAGGCTCTATGTCAAGCTTGAAAAATGTGTGTTTGTCGTACAGGAGCTACCGTTCTTGGGTTATATAATCTCCGCCTCAGGGTTTAAGATGGACATCGCAAAGGTGCAGGCGGTACTACATTGGGATCGGCCTGATAATCTTAAGGCGCTTCAGCGATTTCTTGGCTTCTCCAATTACTATAGGAAATTTATTAAGAATTTCTCTATGATTGCCAAACCACTTACTGACATGACTAAAAAGGGTACCGACTTTTCTGACTGGTCTGAACCTGCGGTACAGGCGTTTGAATTCCTCAAGAATAGTTTTGCCTCAGCGCCCATTCTGGTGCAGCCCGATGTCTCCTTACCGTTTGTCGTGGAGGTGGATGCGTCGGAGGTTGGAGTGGGGGCTGTACTGTCTCAGGGCCCATCTTGGGCCAAGTTGCATCCGTGTGCCTACTTCTCCAAGAAGCTGTCGCCTGCGGAGCGTAATTATGATATTGGCAACAGGGAATTGTTGGCCATCAAATTGGCATTTGAGGAGTGGCGACACTTCTTGGAGGGAGGGGGCTGTTCATCAGATTACTGTGATAACCGACCATAAGAATTTGCTTTATTTAGAATCTGCTAAGCGCCTGTCCTCCAGACAGGCTGGCTGGGCATTATTCTTCACCCGGTTCAACTTCATTGTTACCTATCGACCTGGTTCGAAGAATATTAAGGCAGACGCTTTATCCAGGTGTTTTCCTGGTGGAGAGTTATGTGAAGAGCCGGTGCCTATTCTCCAAAAGGGTGTGGTGGTATCTGCCATCATGACAGAAATTGAGGCAGAGATTGCGGAGGCTCAGGAGGAGGTACCGCCGGGGTTGCCTGCTAATAAATCTTTTGTGCCACTACATCTACGCTCTAGAGTGTTAGGCGAACATCACGACACGGTACTGGCAGGTCATCCAGGGGTTAAGAGCACTCTGGAACTGGTATCGCATCGTTTTTGGTGGCCTAAAATCTGGCAGGATGTGGCCTGATATGTGTCTGCCTGTACCACGTGCGCACGGGCCAAGACTCCTCGTTCCCTTCCTGCTGGTAGGTTGCAGCCTCTCGGGGTGCCCAGTAAGCCATGGACTGAGATTTCCATGGATTTTATTACAGACTTGCCCGCCTCGGCGGGGAACTCGGTCATTTTGGTAATTGTTGATAGGTTCTCCAAAATGTCACATTTCGTTGCTTTACCATCTTTGCCCAATGCTAAGACTCTTGCTCAGATATTTATTCGCGAGGTAGTCAGACTTCATGGTGTCCCGTCTGACATTGTGTCTGATCGAGGTACGCAGTTTGTGGCAAAGTTTTGGAGAGCTTTTTGTTCTCGCCTTGGGATCAAATTATCTCATTCATCGGCTTTCCACCCTCAGTCGAATGGGCAGACTGAGCGGATGAACCAAAACCTGGAGCAATACTTGCGCTGCTTTGTTTCCGACAATCAGGAAGAGTGGTCAGTGTTTCTTCCTCTGGCAGAATTCGCAATAAACAACCATTGCCAGGAATCGTCTGGGGAATCTCCTTTTTTTTGTGTGTATGGTCAACATCCTCAATTTTGTACCCTGCGTCAGGGGTGCTCGGTTGGCGTCCCTGAGGAGGACCAGTTGGGAGCTCAATTGTCATCTGTTTGGAGGAGAGTCAAGCAGCGCTTGTTGAAGGTGGGTTCCAGGTACAAACGGGTGGCTGACTGCAGACGTGTGCCAGGTCTGGACCTGTGTGTTGGTGATTGGGTGTGGTTATCTACAAGGAACATCAAGCTCAAAATACCGTCACTTAAGTTGGGTCCCAGGTTCATTGGCCCATTTAGGATCTCCGCAGTGATCAACCCCGTGGCATTTCGTTTGGAGTTGCCGGCTGTGTATAAGATTCATAATGTGTTTCACAAAGCATTGCTAAAAAAGGTCGTGGGTTTGGCGAATGGTTCTCCCGGGCCACCACCTCCCGTCTTGGTGGATGGCGCATTGGAATTTGAGGTGTCCAAAGTGGTGGACTCTAGGGTTGTGCATCGCACTCTACAGTACCTGGTCCACTGGCGTGGCTATCGTCCTGAGGAGAGGACATGGGTGCCGGCCTCAGACATTCATGCTGATCGACTGGTTACTATGTTCCATCGTCGCCATCCGGACAAGCCAGGTCCTCGACATGGTGAGGTTCCGGAGGTCCCTCGTAGAAGGCGGGGTACTGTCATGTCGGACACTGTTCACACCAGGGTGTCCGGCAGACAGCGGTAATACCCTGTTCCACTACAGTATTGTCATGTCGGACACTGTTCACACCAGGGTGTCCGGCAGACAGCGGTAATACCCTATTCCACTACAGTATGCTCAGGGACTTTGTTGGGTATTCTGTTCCAGTCGGGATAGGGTTAACCAGGTTGTCATGCTGGCTGAGGGCTGGGCCACGCCCTTGGTCTTTAAATAGTCCGTCCTGACTATGGGCGTCGCCGACTATAGCTTTTGCCTAGTGCTAGCAATACCGGTCAGCAGTGGTGGTTTTGGAGCGTCTGATATTTGGTGCAGTATATCTCTCAGTTGTTCTTTCTCCTATCTGTTATATATATATATATTTGGTTGCCCTTGCACATTATTGTATTCCCTTGTGTATTAACGGTGTGGTGTTTCTTTTACCCCTGTCCATACGTATTTGTGGGGTCTGGTGTCTGGTCCCCTCACTGGGTGGAGGGTGGTGGGTTCAGCTTAGGGCTGGACAGGAGACAGGGACAGGGTGGAGGCCCAGGCAGGCACACCTTCAGTGTAAACCCTGGGTTGAGGGACAGAGGGTTTTCCCTAGTCTGAGGGACACCGCAGGGGTCCCGGGGTTTTAGCCTAAAGTAACCTAGGCATACCATGACAATTATTAAATGTCTGAAAGCACCGTTTTTTTATTTTAGCCTTTTTTCTTTGTTAGAAAATAATACCAAATTTATTGCTTGGAAATTCAGAGACATGTCAGAAGTTTAGAGACTAAGGCTGCGTTCACACGTTGTGTTTTTTTCGTGTTTTTGCCGTGAAAACGCAAAAAAACAGCATCTCATGCATTCCTATGGGATTCCGCAATGCTGTGCTAATGCTGCGGATTTTCCTGCGGTGGAATCGCATCACGGAAAAATACGCAGCATGCTCATTAATTTTGCCCACATAGGAATGCATTGTTCTGCTTACTTTCCTCATGTGGCTGTGCCCACCAAGTGAAAAGTAAGCAGAACATTTGCAGATGGTACCCAGGGGGTGGAGGAGAGGAGACTCTCCTCCAGGCTGTGGGTACCATATCCCTGTAAAAAATAGAATAAAAAATAAAAAATCGGGTTATATTCACCTTCTGGTGTCCAGCGCAGCCTTCCCGGGCCTCAGCGATGCTCCCGTTCCCAGTAATGCCTTGCGAGTAGTGTTGAGCGATACCGTTCGATACCCAAAAATATCGTATCGGATGGCATCGCCCGATACGAAAAAAATATCGGGTATCGCCGATTCCGATACCGGAAGTCCCATTCAAGTCAATGGGACTTCCGGTATCGGAATTAAAAAAAGCCCTTTATTTCCTTGTTGGCTAATTCTACATAATTGAAAACAAATAAGAATCATGTAGAATGTATTGTGGGAGGTGGAAGAGACATTAAAAGCATAGTGGTTTATTCAAATCACATGGCATAGCATTAATTCCAATTTTTTTTTCAAGACGTTCGGAGTTAAAAAGATATTGACTATGTTAACTTTTTTATATTTAGTCAGATATGTATGTTTTGCAACTTCCATGCTCTTCACCTTCTTTTGTACTTCTCCCACACTTTCTCCTTCATGATCCGCAGCAGTAGCATTTTTTTCATCAACTTTTTCTTCACCTTATTCATCTTCTTCTTCTTCACCTTCTTCCCATTAATTTTTTTTTCCATTCTTCATATTCTTCTTATTCAGCTATTATTAAATTTCATATGCTATTTCTTCATCTTCTTCCTATTCTTCTTTTTCTTCATTTTCTTATGGTGACAGGCATTCCTGTAGTACTTATCTATAAAAGTTATAAGATTACACCTTACGTTCTGCCTGTCACAAAAGATTTACAACAGGATTTGTCCGCGTTCAGTTTGGCCTGCAGCAGCAGGCATTTTCCAGGGGCACCACGAGGAGGAACGGACTCACCCCCATTTACTGCTTAGTCTTCTTCTGCTTATAATTTTGATTTCTTCTATGCTGATTTTTTGTCTTATGCTTAATGTTCTTCTGCTTTCTGTTCTTCTGCTTTTGCTTCTTCTGCTTCTTGTTCTTCTGTCTTTTGTTCTGTATCTTGGTGGTTGTCTTCATGTTCTTTGTCCTCTTGGTCTTATTATTTACGGTCATATTTCTGGTCTTCCTTGGTGTGGTCTTCAGGGTCGTCATCATCAGGGTCATCGTCATGGAGATCAATAAGGATTACCAAAGACAATTTCAAAAAGCTTGATCTTGGAAATGTAGCAGAAGGTACAAGAAGGCTGAGAAACTGGCAAGAACCAGCAGACAGTGCTGGCACCCGGATGGGTAGCAGAAGGAACAAGAGCCAATGGCACTACCGAGGACCAACTGACGGTGCTGGACCACGGTTACTAAGCAGAAGGTACCTGTGCTAAAAAGCACTACCAAGGACCAGCTGACGGTGCTGGACCTCGGATACCAAGATGGAGGCACCTATGCCAAAGGCTCTGGCGAGAACCAGCAGACAGTGCTGGCATCTGGATGGGTAGCAGAAGGAACAAGAGCCAATGGCACTACCGAGGACCAACTGACGGTGCTGGACCACGGTTACTAAGCAGAAGGTACCTGTGCTAAAAAGCACTACCAAGGACCAGCTGACGGTGCTGGACCTCAGATACCGAGATGAAGGCACCTAGGCCAAAGGCTGTGGCGAGAACCAGCAGACAGTGCTGGCACCCGGATGGGTAGCAGAAGGAACAAGAGCCAATGGCACTACCGAGGACCAACTGACGGTGCTGGACCACGGTTACTAAGCAGAAGGTACCTGTGCTAAAAAGCACTACCAAGGACCAGCTGACAGTGCTGGACCTCGGATACCGAGATGGAGGCACCTATGCCAAAGGCTCTGGCGAGAACCAGCAGACAGTGCTGGCATCTGGATGGGTAGCAGAAGGAACAAGAGCCAATGGCACTACCGAGGACCAACTGACGGTGCTGGACCACGGTTACTAAGCAGAAGGTACCTGTGCTAAAAAGCACTACCAAGGACCAGCTGACGGTGCTGGACCTCGGATACCGAGATGGAGGCACCTAGGCCAAAGGCTGTGGCGAGAACCAGCAGACAGTGCTGGCACCCGGATGGGTAGCAGAAGGAACAAGAGCCAATGGCACTACCGAGGACCAACTGACGGTGCTGGACCACGGTTACTAAGCAGAAGGTACCTGTGCTAAAAAGCACTACCAAGGACCAGCTGACGGTGCTGGACCTCGGATACCGAGATGGAGGCACCTAGGCCAAAGGCTGTGGCGAGAACCAGCAGACAGTGCTGGCACCCGGATGGGTAGCAGAAGGAACAAGAGCCAACGGCACTACCGAGGACCAACTGACGGTGCAGGACCACGGTTACTAAGCAGAAGGTACCTGTGCTAAAAAGCACTACCAAGGACCAGCTGATGGTGCTGGACCTCGGATACCGAGATGGAGGCACCTAGGCCAAATGCTGTGGCGAGAACCAGCAGACAGTGCTGGCACCCGGATGGGTAGCAGAAGGAACAAGAGCCAATGGCACTACCGAGGACCAACTGACGGTGCTGGACCACGGCTACTAAGCAGAAGGTACCTGTGCTAAAAAGCACTACCAAGGACCAGCTGATGGTGCTGGACCTCGGATACCGAGATGGAGGCACCTAGGCCAAAGGCTCTGGCGAGAACCAGCAGACAGTGCTGGAACCCGGGTGGGTAGCAGAAGGTACCCATTGAAAGCAAAGTAGCCAGGCCGCAAGCCGGCCGCAGTTACCGAAACCCACAGTCCTACAGGGGGTCCATGTCCCATTGGCACTACGGATCTAGCCATCAGTGCCAGTTCCCGCAGCCCACATAGGAGTCACCTAAACTGCAGGCACCGTAGAGTCGGCTAACCCGGCCGCAAGACGACAGGACAACGGATTGGTGGCATAGTGACCTTGACAATACCCGGAAACAGCAAGCGTGCTGGAACCAGGCTGGGCAACAGGGAGTCCCCATGCCAAAGACACTGCCGAGAACCAGCTGACGGTGCTGGAACCCAGATGGGTAGCAAAAGCTACAAGAGCCAATGGCACTACCGAGGAACAGCTGACGGTGCTGGACCACGGTTACTAGGCAGGAGGTACCTGTGCTAGAAAGCACTACCAAGAACCAGCTGACGGTGCTGGACCTCGGATACCGAGATGGAGGCACCTAGGCCAAAAGCTCTGGCGAGAACCAGCAGACAGTGCTGGAACCCGGGTGGGTAGCAGAAGGTACCCATTCAAAGCAAAGTAGCCAGGCCGCAAGCCGGCCGCAGTTACCGAAACCCACAGTCCTACAGGGGGTCCATGTCCCATTGGCACTACGGATCCAGCCTTCAGTGCCAGTTCCCGCAGCCCACATAGGAGTCACCTAAACTGCAGGCACCGTAGAGTCGGCTAACCCGGCCGCAAGACGACAGGACAACGGATTGGTGGCATAGTGACCTTGACACTACCTGGAAACAGCAGGCGTGCTGGAACCAGGCTGGGCAACAGGGAGTCCCCATGCCAAAGACACTGCCGAGCACCAACTGGCGTTGTTGGAGCCCAGGGTCAATCATGGTGTAGGCCGAGGCCTACTTGGTGGTAGTTTTAGATTGTTTGTAGGCTACAACAGACTGTCAACGTGCTCCAATTAGGCATCTGTCTCCACTCTGTTTCCAGGATTTCACGAGACCACCAACACCGCCAGTTTATGCGTACAGCAGCCGTCTGCCCAATCCACACGTGTTGCTGTGTTACTGGGATTCTGTAATGTCAGGAGATCCCCTGATGTGTGTCTGCCACTGTCTCCTGCTCTGTCCACATTCCCACCGCTTGCAGTGGGAAGGTGGACAGCGCAGGAGACAGTGGCAGACACATATTGGGGGATCTGCTGACGTTACAGAACCCCAGTAACACAGGAACACGTGTGGAATGCGTGGACGGCAACTGTGAGCAGGAACTGGCGGTGTTGGAGGTCAGGGGAAATACTAGAGACAGAGTGGAGACAGAGGCCAAATCAGAGAATGTTTAAATCTGAAGTAGTTACAATTTGGAGGCAGCAGCAGTTTGCCCTCCACACAGCAGGGGATCAGCTGACGTTACCGAACCCCACTTTCACATGAACGAGTGTGTTTTTCTGTGTGGACAGCACTTCCGAGCACCAACTAGCGTTGTTGGACCCCAGGGACAATCATGGTGCAGGCCGAGGCCTATTAGGAGCCAGGTGTAAAGCTGAGGTATTTTGACTTTGGAGGGAGCAGGACACTTTGCCCTCCACACAGCAGGGGATCAGCTGACATTACCGAACCCCACTTTCACATGAACGAGTGTGTTTTTCTGTTTGGACAGCACTTCCGAGCACCAACTAGCGTTGTTGGAGCCCAGGGAGAACCAGGGTGCAGGCCGAGGCCTACTTGGTGGCAGTTTTAGATTGTTTGTAGGCTACAACAGACTGTCAACGTGCTCCAATTAGGCATCTGTCTCCACTCTGTTTCCAGGATTTCACGTGACTACCAACACCTCCAGTTTATGCGTACAGTAGCCGTCTGCCCAATCCACACATGTTCCTGTGTTACTGGTGTTCTGTAATGTCAGCAGATCCCCTGATGTTTGTCTGCCAATGTCTCCTGCTCTGTCCACATTCCCACCACTTGCAGTGGGAAGGTGGACAGCGCAGGAGACAGTGGCGGACACACATTGGGGGATCTTCTGACGTAACAGAACCCCAGTAACACAGGAACACGTGTGGAATGCGTGGACGGCAACTGTGAGCAGGAACTGGCGGTGTTGGAGGTCAGGGGAAATACTAGAGACAGAGTGGAGACAGAGGCCAAATCAGAGAATGTTTAAATCTGAAGTAGCTAAAATTTGGAGGCAGCAGCAGTTTGCCCTCCACACAGCAGGGGATCAGCTGACGTTACCGAACCCCACTTTCACATGAACGAGTGTGTTTTTCTGTGTGGACAGCACTTCCGAGCACCAACTGGCGTTGTCGAAGCCCAGGGAAAATGAGGTAGTAGGCCGAGGCCTACTTGGAGCCAGGTGTAAATCTGAGGTTGTTTGACTTTGGAGGGAGCAGGACACTTTGCCATACACACAGCAGGGGATCAGCTGACGTTACCGAACCCCACTTACACATGAGCAAGTGTTTTGTCTGTGCGGACAGCACTTCTGAGTACCAACTGGCGGTGTCGGAGCCCAGGGAAAATCAGGTAGTAGGCCGAGGCCTACTTGGTGGCAGTTTGCGATTGTTTCTAGACTACTACTAACTGTCAACGTACTCCAATTAGGCCTCTGTCTTCACTCTGTTTCGAGTATTTCCTCTGGCTTCCAACCACGCCAGTTGCTGCTCTGAAATGCCATCTGCACAACCCATACTTGTTCCTGTGTTACTGGGGTTCTGTAACAGCAGCTTCTCCCTAGAGGTGAGTCAGGCAATGTCTCCTGCTCTGTCCACATTTCCACTACAAGTAGTGGGAATGTAGACAAAGCAGGAGACATTGCCGTGCTCAACTCTGGAGATGAGCAGATGTTACAGGACCCAGGTACCACAGGATCAAGTGTGGATTGTGCAGATGGCACTTGAGAGCATAAACAGGCGGTGTTGTAGGCCGGAGGAAATACTCAAAACAGAGTGGAGACAGAGGGCAAATCAGAGAACATATTAAATCAGAGGTAGTCAGAAGTTGTAGGCAACAGGAGAGTTTGCCGTACACACAGCAGGGGATCAGCTGACGTTACCGAACCCCACTTACACATGAGCGAGTGTATTGTCTGTGCGGACAGCACTTCTGAGCACCAACTGGAGTTGTCGGAGCCCAGGGAAAATCAGGTAGTAGGCCGAGGCCTACTTGAAGCCAGGTGTAAATCTGAGGTTGTTTGACTGTGGAGGGAGCAGGACACTTTGCCATACACACAGCAGGGGATCAGCTGACGTTACCGAACCCCACTTACACATGAGCGAGTGTTTTGTCTGTGTGGACAGCACTTCTGAGCAACAACGGGCGTTGCTGTAGCCCAGGAAATAAAGTTCAGGTCATAGAAACATGAACACAACAGTAGACCTGGATCCTGTTGCCAGCCAATTATTTATTCTGGAAGAGGACTGGCAAATTCAGGTGAGATCCAGGCCTTGTTCATTTTCACAAAAGTAAGCCGGTCAACATTATCGGCGGATAGTCGCGTGCGACGGTCTGGTACCACATTACCTGCAGCACTAAAGACACGTTCCGATAATACACTGGCAGCAGGGCAAGCCAGCACCTCCAATGCATACTGGCTAAGCTCTGGCCATGTATCCAGCTTAGAGACCCAATACTTGAACGGGGAAGAGCCGTCTGGGAGAACACTAACAGGGCACGACAAGTAGTCTTTCACCATCTGACAGAAACGTTGCCTCCTGCTGACTGGAGCCATTTGTGGCGGTCCCACAAAACTTTTCCACATTTGGGCCATACTGGCCTTGCCTTGTCCTGCGGCACTGCCTCTGCTACCTCTTTGTGCAGAGCTTCCTCCACTGCCTCTACCCACATGGCTGCTTTGAAAAGCACTACCAGCAACACTTGTGGGGGGAATGCAGAACATTATGGCCTGCACAAGTGTTTCTTGGTACTCCCGCATTTTTCGCTCCCGGTTCAACTGTGGTATGAGGCTTTGTAAGTTGTCCCGGTAGCGAGGATCTAGGAGGGTGTACACCCAATAATCAGCCGTGTGGAGAATGTTGGCGATGCGGCGGTCATTTAACAAGCACTGCAGCATGAAATCAACCATGTGCTGCAGACTGCCAACTGGACCGGAAACGCTGTCCCCAGCTTGAGGCAGCATCTCTGCCTGCTCAGCATCACCCCACCCTCGCTGTACACACTGACTACTAGAGCCTTGTGTACCTCCCTCCTCTGGAGAGATGTGTTCCTCCTCCTCCATTGACTCCTCGTCATCCTCCTCACTAAGTGTCCCCTGCCTGGGCCTTTGTGTGGAAGCACGTTGCGCAGACTTGCCAGAAGCAGATGGCATTTCTGACTGCTCATCCTCGACCTCTTCAAAAACCTCCTCACTTAGTGCTTGTAAGGTTTTTTGAAGCAGACAGATGAGGGGGACAGTCATGCTGATTAGTGCATCATCTGCACTGGCCATCCGCGTGGAGTCATCGAAGGCACGCAAAACTTGGCAGATGTCCCTCATAGTGGCCCACTCAGTGGTGGTGAAGTGTGTCCGGCACACAGTGCGACTTGTTTGCGCCTGATGCAGCTGGTACTCCATTACTGCTGCCTGCTGCTCACACAACCCCTCCAACATATGTAACATTGAATTCCACCTGGTGGGGAGGTCACATATGATGCGATGTTCTGGCAGGCGGAATCGGCGTTGCAGAGATACAATGCGCGATCTTGCCATGCTGGAACGCCGCAAGTGAGCACACTCTAGGCGAACCTTGTGCAGCAGTGCATCAAGATCCGGATAGTCCCGCAGAAAGCTCTGCATGACCAAATTGAGCACGTGTGCCAGACATGGTATGTGAGTGAGGTTGCCTAGGCCCAGAGCTGCCACTAGATTTCGGCCATTGTCACTCACTACCAAACCTGGCTGGAGATTCGCTGGCACAAACCACACATCGCTCTCCTGCTTGATGGCATTCCAGAGCTCCTGTGCTGTGTGGCTCCGATTCCCCAAAGAAATTAATTTAAGGACGACCTGTTGACGTTTGGCCACACCTGTGCTCATATCTGGCCTAACAGGCTCACGCAGTGCTGATTCCAAGGAACTAGAGTAGGAGGAGGACTCAATATGTACAGACTGCATTCCTGCAATCCTTGGAGTTGGCAGAATACGTACAGATCCACTCTCCAGATCTGTACCCGGCTCCACAACATTGACCCAATGGGCAGTGAGGGAAAGGTATCGTCCCTGTCCATGGCTACTGGTCCACGCATCGGTGGTCAGGTGGACCTTGCTACTGACGGCATTTAGTAGCGCATTTTTAATTTTTCCCTCCACATGCTTTTGCAGGGCAGGGACAGCTTGCCTGCTGAAATAAAAGCGGCTGGGCTCATTGTATTGTGGAACTGCCAATGACATAAAGTTCCGGAAGGTGTCAGTCTCCACCAGCCTGAATGACAGCATCTCAAGGGCCAGTAGTTTGGCAATGCCGGCATTCAGAGCCAGTGCTCGAGGATGGTTTGCCGAGTATGGCCGCTTTTTCTCCCATGCCTGTGCTACCGATTGCTGGTGAGTGGCCTGGGAGTTTGCTGATGACTGCGAACGTGGTTCAGTGGGTGGAGTTTCACTGGGTCTCTGGACAACAGTGGCAGTGGTTCTTCCATGGCGTTCCAGTGAGGAAGCCGAACCAGCTGTGTGTGAGCTGGAGGAAGAGGCCCCAACACGAGCTGAAGAGGTGGTAGGTGCTGCTGAAGGTTGGCCTACATCTTCAGTGTGTCTGTGTAACTCCACCTCGTGCTTGGTACGCACATGTTTCCACATATTTGTGGTATTGAGGTTGGTCACATTTTTCCCTCGTTTCACTTTCTGATGACACAGCTTGCATTTGACAAAGCAAATGTCATCTGCAACTGTGTCAAAAAAAGACCACGCACTGCAAGTCCTGGGAGCGCCCGTTTTGTGTTTTGGAAGAGGATTGCTCCTCACGGGTGCCAAAGTGGAGGCTACAGGCAACCAAGTCTGCCCCCGCCCTCTCCCTCCTCTTTTGGCCGTTCGGGGAATCTCTTCCTCAGAGCTGCTCCCACCACCTTCCTGTGGCTGACGCCATGATGGGTCAAGGACCTCATCATCTCACTCCCCTCTTCAAGCACCGGCTGGTCCTGGGTTGTCTCGCCAGCACCGTACGCACCAGAAATTGGCAACTGAGTCTCATCATCATCTGATGCATACTGAGGTGTGCTGACCATAGGCACTGGCCCACCCGCCTCTTCAGATTCAGAGGGACAAAGCAGTTGCGCATCACTGCATACTCCCTCTTCTTCACGCTCTAGAATGCTGCTTGGCTGGCCACCTCTTTCCAAGCCAACAGATTCTGAGAACAGAAGTAAAGATTGAGATGGCTCCTGTCCAGGGCTCTCAGACTGCCTGGGCAATTTGGCAGGTGGTGAAGAGACAGATGGTTGCTCTTCAGTGCTCTGGCCTTGGGAGGATGCGGAAGTCATTGAAGTGGATGCGTTAGCTGCCATCCATCCGACAACGGCTTCAATTTGTTCGTCACGCAGCAGTGGGGTACGGCGAGGTCCTACAAAGCTGCGCATGAAGGACTGTTGCCTGGTAAAAGTGGGGGATGCCGGGTCACTGGTGGCCGCAGCAGACACCGAATCCCCACGTCCTCTCCCTGCTGAATCCCCCCGTCCTCTCCCTGCTGAAACTCCACGGCCACGACCACGTGCCTTACTCCCTGCCTTCTTCATCTTGGTAGACTGATAAAGATAGGCAGAAAAGTAAAAAAGGGGTGGCTTAGTGTTCTTATTCCTGAACACCTGCTAACCAGTATAAGAAACACTAATTTGGCTAAGAGTGTGTGTACTACACTTTAATATGATCTAATGTGGCCTAGACAACGGTAAAGTGGAGTGTTTGGTGAACTTTATTTCCTTTTTTTTGGGTGGAGGGAAAGGAAAGGATGTGACCAAAGTTTGAAAGCTATAGTATCACAAACTTTTTGGAGCGATTACAATGCAGGAAGCTAACCTACAATGCAATTGATGAGGCTCCAAAAAATAGGGTGATACTAGCCTGGCTGGCCCTGAAGGGCACAAGCAAGCAAAAAGGCTCCTCTATCTAATCCTATATAGTGTTTGCAACCAACCAATGACAATGGATGCGGTTGGAAACACACTAATATAGGAGCAAAAATCTGGCTAAATTAGCTGCAAAAAAAGGACTATGTATGAGGCAGTGACGCACGCTGAGCGGACTACAGCTAGCGGTGGCTGTAGAACACACTGCAACGTGAGCTGCACTCACACACAGAGAGACCTATCAGACAGCCAAAAACAGTGCAGAGAAATGGGCTATAGCACTGAAAGGCTGCTGAAAGGCTCCGCTGTCCACTCCTTTAGTGTTTGCAACCAACGTATATGGATACGTATGGAAGCACACTATACAGGAGAAAAAAAAAGCAGCAATAAAAGAAAAATGTGTATGAGGCAGAGACACACACTGGGCGGCTTACAAGCAGACGTGCCTGCAGGACACACTACACAGCGTGGGTCTGCACTCACACAGCCCTTGGAGACAGCTGTGAAAACAGCACTGCTAGGGAAAAGCAAGCTACAGTGGTGGTTTATGTAGCCTGGGTTAAGCACTATATGTTTTGTGGAATCGCTATTTCTAACTGTCCCTCACAGTCTTCAACAGCAGCCTGTCTCTAACTGAATTCACAGCAGCGTGACCAGAAATGGTGGCTGCAGCGCTTTTTATAGTGCATCATGACATCATTTCAGCAGCCAATCACAGCCATGCCAGTAGTTAACATGCCTACATGCCTAACAGGATATGCCCACACTTCTGAGGATCCCCATTGGCTGAATCAAATCGAGCGGGCTCCTAGCATTATGGGAACTTCCGATTCCAGTATTCGATATGAAAAAAGTATCGGAACTAAGTATCGGAATTCCGATACAGCTAATATCGGCCGATACCCGATACTTGCGGTATCGGAATGCTCAACACTACTTGCGAGACCTTTGATGACGTCGCGGTCTCGCGATACTGTAGCGGTCACTATTCCTCACGAGACCGCTACAGTATCGCGAGACTGCGACGTCATCAAAGGTCTCGTAAGGCATTACTGGGAACAGGAGAATCGCTGAGGCCCGGGAAGGCTGCACGGGACGCCGGAAGGTGAATATAACCCGATTTTTTATTTTTTTATTATTTTTAACATTAGATCTTTTTACTACTGAGGCTGCATAGGCAGCCTCAATAGTAAAAAGTTGGTCACACTCGTCAAACATCCAATACAAATTAAATGAGGATAATAATACCAAAGAATTTATGTTTGCAATCATTTTCAGGAAGAAACTGAGTATTATCTGACAGAATTGCAGGGGTGTCAATACTTTTGGCCACAACTGTATATTGTGACCCCTGTGACAGCTAGGGGGTGCTGTATGGGCTTCCCAGGACATGCATGCAGGCGTTTCCTTTATTCTGTTTGGGAAATGGTGAGCGACAGGGTTGTGAATGATCGATATGTATCACAAGGGTGGGTGCCTTGTGATGGAAGCTGGAACATGTGTTGATCAACAGAGGTACTGCTGAGGGTTTGCTCCAGTGTAATAGGGAGCTCTTCCAGGTGGCTGGTGAGATGGGTGGGACCAGTCACCTACAAACCCACCCAGGGGCATGTGTCTGAATGCCCCATAGTATATATGTGTGTATGGTGGGGTGTCTGAAAGGACCCGCAATGAGGTCATAGCCATGTGATCACCTGTGGATGTGGCTATGGGCCATATAATGTGCTGAGGTAGGTCACATGGGGAGAGAGTGTGTACTTGGATGGTTCAGTGTGGAAGGTCTTGGAGGGTCTAGGTATTGCAAGGTGTGCTACCTTCCTGAATAGCACCTGCTGCGACCTTGGACCTGGTGAGGCCCGTGTGTTGGGAGTCCCTGTTAGTAGGGACGGATCCCTGAATAGCACCTGGTGAAGAGTGAGTGTTGGAAGGTCTCAGGAGGGGACAGATGTCCTGAATAGCACCTACTGAGTCCCTGGACCTGGTGAGGCTGGCGTGTTGAGAGACCCAAGGAGTAGAGTCGGATCCCTGAACAGCATCCGGACCGGCCACATGTGTGAGCAGAGTCTGTGATGGCCTGCGTTTGGGGAAGCCACTGCCCAGCTGTGGTTCTGGAACTGTGGGGCGGCCTAGTGAATAAGGCACTGTCCGGATCGGTGAGCCCAGTGCGGCCGCTTCCCCAGAAGAAAGGACTAACCCAGAGTCGGCGTCTGGAGCAGGAGCTCCTCAGAGGTAACCCCAGACAAGGGGAAATAACTGTGTTGAGGCTATAGAGCCTGTTACTGGACATGGCACAGCCTGTGTGGCCACAGGTCTGAGAGAGCGGAGCTCTAATGTGAACACTGATCTATCTGATACAAGACTGTTTTATTTGTGTTGCCTTATATGGTTTATGCCGTTCAATAAACCACATAGACTGTTCAGCAGAAAGTGCTCCTGTGTGACGTGAATGCGCTGCCAAGTGAGTGTCCCCCAATACACTCGGTGAGCGCTGCCTTACTATATATATATATATATATAATTACTGCACAACCAGCTCTACCCTCACTTCCTGTATCCTCATCAATACCTTGTATATTGACATTGCTCATGGGCAGGGACCTCTCTCCTCCTGGGTCAGTTGGTGACAGCACAGCCCCACATGGTATATAGCAAAGCACCACATGGTATTCAGCACAGCACCACATGGTAAACAGCACAGCACCACATGGTATGTAGCACAGCACCACATGGTATACAGCACAGCCCCATATGGTATACAGCGCAGCACCACATGGTATACAGCACAGCACCACAAGGTATATAGCACAGCCCCACATGGTATACAGCACAGCCCCACATGGTATATAGCACAGCACCACATGGTATATAGCACAGCACCACATGGTATATAGCACAGCACCACATGGTATATAGCTCAGCACCACATGGTATATAACTCAGCACCACATGGTATATAGCACAGCACCACATGGTAAACAGCACAGCCCCATATGGTTTATAGCACAGCACCACATGGTATACAGCACAGCACCACATGGTATATTGCACAGCCCCACATGGTATATAGCACAGCCCCATATGGTATACAGCACAGCACCACATGGTATACTGCACAGCACCACATGGTATATAGCACAGCACCACATGGTATATAGCACAGCCCCATATGGTATACAGCACAGCACCACATGGTATACTGCACAGCACCACATGGTATATAGCACAGCACCACATGGTATATAGCACAGCACCACATGGTATATAGCACAGCACCACATGGTATATAGCACAGCATCACATAGTATACAGCATAGCCCCACATGGTGTACAGCACCACATGGTATATAGCACCACATGGAATATAGCACAGCTCCACATGGTATAGAGCACAGCCCCACATGGTACACAGCACAGCACCAAGGTATATAGCACAGCCCCACAAGGTATATAGAATAGTCCCACATGGTATACAGCACAGCCCCACATGGTATATAGCACAACACCACATGGTATATAGCATAGCACCACATGGTATACAGCACAGCCCCACATGGTATACAGCACAGCACTGTGGTATATAGCACAGCCCCAAATGGTATATGGCACAATACTATGGTATATAGCACAGCACCACATAGCATATAACACCCCCCCAGAGCATGGCCCCACAGATCATGTACTCACTGTTACATTAAAAAAAACAAAAAACACACTCCTCACCTTCTCCTCGTGCCCGCACTGGTCCCGGCTCCTGTCTCCTGCTCTGCCTGGCACACAGTGAGTGCGCGAGGACATTTTTGCGCACCCGCAGTATCAGAGGCAGAGCGGGGAATGATGGGAGAGGGAGCGTTAGCTGACGCCCTCTCCTCCATCATTGCTTTGAACTGTACCAGCATCTATGATGCCAGTATAGTTCTATAGTTCAATGCTGCGGCGGGGGAATCGGCACTGGGGGCAGGCGAGCGTGCCTGCCTCACGGGCCCCATAGCTACTGCATGATGTACCGCTAACTGGGGGCCCCTGGGGGAGTGAGGGCCCTAGGCAGCTGCCTGGGCTGCCTGCCCCTAACGCTGGCCCTGCTGGCAAGTCAAGCCTGCTGCTGGCCACAAGGTTGGTGTTAACTCTCACTATCCAATAGGTGATAACATAGTGCTAAATTCAATTGTTCAATTAGCGCAAACAAAATAAGCATACTTAGCATAATATGTCATAAGTTGCTTAAATTCTCACTAATCTCACAATACTGATGGGGGTAAATTATCTTAAGAAGAAGAGAACACATGTAAGGCAAAAGTTTACTTAGTTTTTTTTGTCTACTTTTCCAAAAAAGGCCTATTTTGAGGTCTCAGAAGGTAGTTTGGAAATTTCAGCATTACCTCCAAATTGTAAAAGCAGCTCTAACTACAACTTACAAAGTTCTTTGATTCAGTCAGCACCAAGTGACAACAAATACATACACAGGCATGCGATTTCCAAAACTCTGTAAAGAATATTGAAGTGCTCGTTAACTTATAGCCTACATGAATATGTAGTCATTTCTTACATGATAGGAAATACTACTAACTTTATTCTAACGTACCTAACTTTAATTTTTTTTCTAATTTTTTATTACATAATCCGCTAAAAAAAAAAATGATGTCGTTCAAAACAACAACTTCTCTGCCAAAGCAACACCTCATAGGGTTATGTGAACTTAAAAATTATAAGGTTATTGCTCTTAGAAGAATAGGAGAGAAAAAATGAAAGTACTGAAATGAACATTTGTCCCGCACTTAGAAGGAAGTGAAAGGAATTCACCATTTAAGTAATTTTCAAATAAATAATTTTGCAAATAAAAAATAAAAGTAAATAAATTATGTACACTTTCATAAGTGAAAAAATTTCAATTATTTGTATAGAGAAAGCAGGTATAGTAAATAAAGAAGAGAATGAACATGTTCATATTCCTGTTAATGTTAGATCTGAGTTAGTGTAAAATATTTCTGCATCTACAGAGCCTTTTTCTTATTTATTGCTAAGAACATTGTGCATAGAACAGTTTGGCTGTGAAGAATGCATATAATTCAAATTTTCATTTTTACTTGACATGATATGTTATGCTGCCTCTGTACAATCTATTTCAGCAATAGATATTTTACTGTGATGAGTTGTTGGCAGTAATTGGAGTAAGGATTAACTCATTTTGTAGACTGAGATTTATTGGGTCAGCTATTCTAGTAGCAGATTCACTTATCATAAAAAAATGAATTAACATACGGTGATAATATCACACGATTCAGCATCGAAATTTTCCCTAAACAGAATTATATTGTTTTACCAAGACAATAACATACTGCTCTGAATATGTACATCACAATTGTATTTAAATCAGCAGAAATCATTGGATTATCCAGATGACATCACTCCAGGCCAGTATATAAAACACCTTGCTTATACTTCAGTTCATTTCTTTTGGTATTGCTTTACATTTTTGCACTCAGTGCAGGTAAGGGTGTGGCCTCCATTTTTTTTTTAGATAGACATTATGTTTATATAGCTTCCCATTGCTGGGTGTACAGAGCTAGGCCCGGTCCTGCTCGACTCTTATTCACATTAAGGTCATTTTTGACATATAGTAAAATTTTAATAGAGGATAAAAACCATCCCGATAGGGTACACCTTGGCATTGCAGGAATGGCTTTCACCCTTTTTGAGTCATCTACAGCAATACTGTATGTAGAACATCTCATGGATTGGCAAATAGAAAATGTATAATTGAGAGTAATGTAGTAGAAAAAGATTGAATCATCTGACAAGTGATGACATTTATTACATACCGTATTTTTCAGGCTATAAGACGCACTTTTTTCCCCAAAAAATTTATGGGGAGAATTGGGGTGCGTTATAGATGGAATATACTTACAAAATACTGTGGCGGTGGTCCCGGTCCAACTCTGCAGGGTGATGCAGTCTCCATTCCCAGGCTGGTGCAGTGGTCATGCTCTGTGGTGCGGCGGTGATGCTCTGTGGTGTGGCGGTGGTGATCTGAGGTGCGACAGTGATGCTCTGTGGTGCGGGGCTCCTACGGCATTTTGAGAAAGCCCAGTGGCCCCCCACAAGATCCATTACTGCAATTCAGTGACCTCCAGGAAAATGGCCACCGGGGCGGTGCATGCTCAGATTCAGATCTCCGCAACGAGATCTCGGGGTGAGCTCTAGTTGCCGAGATCTCAATCTCCCCCCGCCCCCTGCTGCCATTTTCCTGGAGGTCACCTCATCACAGCAATAGATCTGTGGGGGCCTCTGGGCTTTCTCAAAATGCCGTAGGAGCCCCGCTGCACCACAGAGTACCACCACTGCACTTGTTGAAAAATACCGGAAGAACCACTGGGAACCCCAGAGCACCACTGCTGCACAAGCCTGGGATGGGATTTACCGGAGGCCACTGCACCAGCCTGGCCAACTGAACAACCCCTTTGGGACCACGCTCCCCTGTAGCCACTCCTCCAACTGTGCTGATATTCCCCCTGTAAGCTGAATTCAGTCTGTAAGATGGACTCACATTTTACGCATTTTTTTCCCTATTTTCCTTCTTAAAATTTGGGGTGCGTCTTATGGTCCGGTGCGACTTATAGTCCGAAACATACAGTAAGTTTTAGGCAAGAGACACGTGTAATTTCATTCATAGTGTTGTGATGCTAATATATTCCTGAACATAAAGGAGCTGACCTTTTTAGTTACATTTCTTAACAAAAGGGGACCCAATATTGACCACTTTGAACTGACTGCTGAGGATTTGTTATGGCAGTCAGAGGCCTAGCAATGGCCTCCATGTTATACAACTCAGGTTATTAGATCCAGCTGGAGGTGAGGCTTAAGTTGCTACCTGACACTCCAACAAACAATGACAGGTTAAATAATACACTTTATAACATAAGCTGTACAGTGTATTCTCAATGCAATCAAAGAATTGCATGTTCAATATCCTTTGTGGGACTAATGAATATTGTAAACGTAGAAAAAAGTTAATAAGAAAACAAATAGCAATTTGCCATCTTACCAATGTTTTCCCGCAAACCATTGTGCATGTACAAAAGGTTGCAATGACTTCTCTGGCTTACAAGCAGGGCCATCTTCATTATCAGCAAGTATTAGCTGTGCATCATAGCTGACACCCTGCTGCAATGACTGCAATTAGTGGTAGAACCAATCATGGCCATTTAACTTCTTTGCTGCCACTGTCATTATTGACAAGGGCATCTACATGCTTATTTCATGGAAGGACTTCTTCTTTATCCCCATTACTACCCTGCAAGCACAATCAGGTGGTGACAAAGGTTTTAATGATGACCCCAGGCTGAGTAATGACCTATAGGTCAGTCAGCTATAGTGTCCAGTTAGGCACCAGTCTAGCAGGTTTTAGCATGCCATGTGTCCATGACAATTAGACAAGTCTGACACTCTGCATTTCCTTTCTATTACCATGTATTAGAATCACAACTATACCAGTGAAAGTTGAAGTCATATTTTGGGACTGAGCAAAAAAAAAGTATAAGAAAATGTGTATAAAATGTAAAAACAAGATGCAATTCCAGCTCACTCTTCTATGGAGAAAAAAAAATCCACAGCCTATTGAGCCAGGTGGTGCACGGAATGGAGCAAGTCCCAAAGAATGTAGAAAAAGGCTTTTTAATTCTTACGCCTCCTGTGTTATGGCCATCTTTCAATAATTTTTCTGGGTTGCATGGTCACAGCATATATGCAAATGTTGTGCAGATAGCTTCTCCATAGCTCACATTTTAATACGCAAATCATTACATTACCAGTAGGAGGCTTGTTGTATCCTGAAAACACAGTAGTTATTGTCTTTTGTAATGACAATTTCCACATTAATAACACTATCACAAGGATAATTACCGAACAGTTCCAGAATAGATACAATGTGCGTGGGAAAAGAAAATGAATCTGTAAGAGACCCTGTGACTGACCTGTCCAGGTCCGGACATGAGTCGCATACTATGCAGAACGGGTCAGGTTGACAGCTCCCACAGACACAGAACGGCACGGCCCCAGGCATGCAGGACCCATGACACGTGACCATAGGAGGAGGGGCCGAGGCAGTGCCAGCCGCTTAAGCTTCCGGAGCGCACAGCGGAGCACTGAGGGTGACATTGGGGGTTGACCGAGCGGGGAGCTGACAGACATATAAGCAGAAGAGTAACCAGGTACAAGCGGGTGTCAGGAAAACCAAGAGGTTAATACCAGAGCAGAAGGAACAACTGGAAGGCAAGTCAAAAACCAAGCCAGGGTCAGAAAACCAGATAATCCACAGACAGAAACTAATCGACAGGCAAATGCGACGTGGGGGACAGACTGTGTCAACAACAGGGTGTAAAGTCACAAGACAGGCACAAGACACAAGCACACAAGCGTACAGGGGTCACTTAACTCAGCCCAGGGCAGGAGTATAACTGACAAGGATGCAAGCCTCCTGAGGCTATAAAAAGCCCTCCCCTACTCAAAGGGAGGCCACATGCATTAACCCCCAAGTCTCCTGCTCAAATCCTGCCATAGGATCATGACAGTACCCCCTCTCAACGAGGGCCACTGGACCCCCAGGCCTCCCCGGATGTTTGGCATGAAATGCTCGAACCAGACGGTCAGCATGCACCAAGTCAGCAAGAACCCACAAGCGATCCTCCAGGCCATACCGTTTCTAGTGCACCAGATACTGCAAAGAGCAGCGTACCACCCGAGAGTCCACATTGTGCCCAACTTCATATTCCCTGTGACCCTCCACCATTACTGGAGGGGCTGTCGACCCCGAATCTTCCTTAACTGACCCTAATGGTTTTATACAGAGATTTATGGAACACATTATACAATTTAAATGAGGCTGGAAGACACGAAGACACAACCTATAGGCTACCGGATTGACTATTTCCAATCTCGTACGATCCGATGAACTTAGGGCGTAATTTGGCTGATGGAACCTTCAGGTTGATATTCCATGTGGAAAGCCAAACCTTCACCACCTGAAACATGTGACCTGGAGTTCTCTTTCTATCAGCAAACAGTTTATATCTCTCTTGAGCCCTGGAAATATTATGCCATACCTCAGCCACAGATCCCTTAACCCCTCCGCCCCAGGACCACCGGAATCCAACAGTGAGAATTCCCAAAAATGAGGACTAAAACCATAATTGACCAAAAATGGGGACATACTAGTGGACTGACATACCCGGTTGTTGAAGGCGAATTCAGCCAAAGGTAAAGTGTTGCACCAGTCATCTTGCCTAACAGAGGTCAAACACCTAAGAATATGTTCCAAGGATTGACTGATGAGTCCTGTCTGCCCATTACTCTGCGGGTGATATGCGTAAGAGAAAGACAAAGAAATACCCAATTTCTTACAGAACGCCCTCCAAAATTTAGCCACAAACTGCAGAATTCTGTCTGACCTAACATTCAGGGGTACCCCATGCAAACAGACCACATGCTGAACAAACAATCTGGACAAAGTCTCAGCTGAGGTTAATGATGCCAAAGGAACAAAATGGGCTTGCTTAGAAAACGTGTCCACCACCACCCATATCACAGTATTACCCCTGGACAGAGGGAGATTGGTAATGAAGTCCATGGACAGGTGAGTCCATGGCCTCTCAGAAACCGGTAAAGGCACCAGTTCCCCAGCCGGCCGACTATGAGAGCTTTTTGAACGTGCACAAACCCCACATGCAGATATAAATTTTTTGACATCAGAACCCAGTGAGGCCCAGCAAAAAACCCTTGACACCGCCTCACACGTGTCTGCGATCCCAGGATGTGCACTCAATCTAGACTCATGAAATTCCTGAAGTAGCTTAGCCCAAAATTGATCCGGGACAACTTAACTCTTTGTCTTGGAAGCAGGGGCCAAAAACGGAGCTCCCACAATCTCTTGTTACAACTCAAACGAGATCCCCACTACCACCACCCCGGGGCAAAGAATGGAGGATGGCGGCTCGGGGGAGACACAGACTCAAAACTTCGGGACAAGGCATCGGCTTTAACATTCTTAGAACCAGGACGAAAAGTAAAAGAAAACTGAAACTGGGAAAAAAAAAAGTGAACAACGAGCTTGTCTATGGGTCAATCTTTTTGCCGACTCAATATATGCCAAATTTTTATGATCAGTGTTCACAGTAATCGGGTGAGCCACATCTGCCATAAGTAAGTTATAAGTAAGTCCAATCGGCATGACCAGGTTTCCAAAAAGTCCTTCAGATGTGAGGAACTCAGTCTTCCACCCATCCCCATCCTGCACCATTTTCAGATTATAAGCCCCCCCCCCGAGATCTAATTTGGAGAACCATTTGGCCTCTGATAATTGCTTACACAGGTCTGGCATAAGGGGAAGAGGGTATGTGTTTCTCACAGTTATTTTGTTGAGTTCCAGAAAGTCGAGGTAAGGACGCAAACCGCCATCTTTTTTTAACAAAAATACCCTGCAGCCACAGGAGAGACGGAAGGCCATATATGCCCCATCCAAAGACGTTCAGCAATATACTCCTTCATGGCCAAACGATCAGGACCGGACAAATTGAATAGTCGTGCATTAGGTAGCTTAGCCCCTGGGACTAGCTCAATGTTACACTCAAGCGGTCTATGTGGCAGTTAAATCTCTGCTTCGCTTTCAGAGAACACATCTTCGAAGTCCTTCAGGTGCTCCGGAATACCCTCCAGACCGACAGACGACTTAGAGACAGATTTCACAGGTTCAGATAATAATTTAGATTCACAACCATGGTTTACACAATTAGAGCCCCATTGAACAATCTTCCTTGTCACCCAATTGATGATAGGGTTATGGCTTTGCAACCAGGGCTTTCCCAACACCAACCCAGCAGGCCAATTCCCCAAAACAAAACAACTTATCTCTTCAATATGATCAGAGCTTACTTTGAAGAAAAAGACCTCAGAGATATAACGAATTCCATCTTTAGTGAGGGGAGAGGAGTCAATGGCCACCATTTTCATTGAAGTCTGGAGTCTAACTGTACCTATCTTGCATTGGGAAATCAAGTGAGGGCTGACCATGTTGATGGATGAACCGCAGTCCACAAAAGCTGTAGAAAAATAAGGACAACCGTCCACCAACAGTTCCACTGGTAGGAAAACTTTAGCAAATGAGGAAAAGTGTACCTGAGGGGCTGGATGGCCTCCTTGACCACCACCCAGACCTAGTTGTTTCCCGCCATCTTGAATGGTGAAGGGCAGGAAGGACAATCCCTCTTCCAGTGTCCCGACTCTCCATAATTGAAGCACAGATGCTTGTCACGACGACGTCTTCTCTCTTTCAAAGTGATGGTGCCCTCCTCCACAGCCTTATAAGTAGCCACGGCTTTGTCTCCACTGGGGAACAGTGATGTTTCCAGTTGCATAACACCTCTTGCCTGTAATCTGCGATCCATGTGAACCGCTTGGGTTATGGCAACTTCCAGCGAACCAGGTGGAGGATGAAGCGCCAAAGCATCCTTCAGATGATCGGACAGGCCTCTGTGGAGCAATCCCTAGAGGGCGGCATCATCCCACAAAACCTCTGCAGCCGAACATCTGAATTCCGAGCAAAACCACTCGGCTGAGTGCTTCCCCTGAGAAACACTCATCACCATATCCTCCGCCAGACGCACTCGATCAGGCTCATCATAAATGTGGCCTGTGGCCTCAAAAAATGCATCTACAGACAATCTCTCAGGGGCCAAAGAGGGAAGAGAAAACACTCAGGCTGGCGGAGCCCCTCTTAGCAAAGACATAACAACGCCCACCCTCTAAATTTCATCTCCAGAGGAGAGGGGTTTTAAAGAGAAGAGCTTGCAGCCCTCCTTTAAGATTCTAAATTCTTTTTGTTACCTGAAAACTAATGAGGTAACTTAACCGGGGGTTTGGGAGGAAGCAGAGCAACTTCCCTTGCCCCCTGAACTCTCAAGGACAGAGCCCCATGAACCGTGTCCATCATCTGAGACAGGTGCTTCACCTGCTCAGACAAGGTTCACATCGAGTCCATGCTGTACCCTAACCACAGAAGGCTACTGTTGCAGTCAGTTGTAATGTAAGTGACCCCATGACTGACCTGTCCAGGTCCGGACACGAATCCCATACTACACAGAATGAGACAGGTTGACAGCTCCAGCAGACACAGAATGGCACGGCCGCAGGCATGCAGGACATGCGACACATGACCGCAGGAGGAGGGGCCAAGGCAGGGCCAGCCACTGGAGCTCCCAGAATGCACAGCAGAGCACCGAGGGTGACACGGGTGGTTGACTGAATGGGGAGCTGACAGACGTATAAACAGAAGAGTAACCTAGTAAAAGCGGGTGTCAGGAAAACCTAATGGGTACTACCAGAGCAGAGGGAACAACAGGAAGGGAAGTCAGAAACCAAGCCGGGGTCAGAAAACCAGATAATCCACAGACAGAACCTAATCGACAGGCAGAGTGACATGGGGGATAGACCAGGTCAACAACAGGGTGTAAAGTCGCAAGACAGGCACAAGACACAAGCACACAAGCGTACAGGGGTCACTTAACTCAGCCAAGGGCAGGAGTATAACTGACAAGAATGCAAGCCTCCCGCAGCTATAAAAAGCCTTCTTCTATTCAGTGTGTCAAGAGTGGGAGAAGAGGGTTACATTGACAATCCAACACAATGGGCAGCACTTTGAACACATTTTATAAGTGGTCATAAACTTGTGAATAACTCATGAAAGAATAAAGTTACATAAAAACCAAGCACACCATTGTTTTTCTTGTAAAATTCTCAATAAGTTTGATGTGTCACATGACCCTCTTCCCATTGAAAAAAATAAAGTTGGATCCAAAATGGCTAACTTCAAAATGGCCACCATGGTCACCACCCATCTTGAAATCTTTCCCCCCTCCCATATACTAATGTGTCACAAACAGAAAGCTGATATCACCAACCATTCCCATTTTATTTAGGCATATCCATATAAGTGGCCCACCCTGTATATTGTGGATTAATGGAAGAAAACAGAAAATGATGAATTAAATATTATGATGGATTTAATTGTGTACAGTGATGACTATATGTAGACAATGTATTTTTTCTCTTTAAACTATACATATTTACTATTAATAGGACAACTATTTGTCCAGATATGATAAACCCTTACTTCAGAGTCATAATGTCATTATTTCACTCTGTGACATTTGCTATCTCACTGAAATTTAGCCATTTCTTTACATTTCTGAGCACTGCTCAGTACTCAATCGTGCACCCAAATTCTCGATAAAGTATCGAGCAGTGGCGAGCATGCTCGCCCGTCACTACTGATATCCTTATCTATCTATCTCATATCTATTATGTTTGCACATCTTTAGCGCTTAAAAATCAATAAGCCCATAGGCTTGTAAAAAACAGACAAGTCTCCATGTGGTTCACACGGATGCACGGTCCGTGTAAAAACACAAACATGTAAGCAGCACCATCAATTCTAATGGTTGTGCCTGTGTAAGTGTCTCAGCTACATGTGAAAACGGATGTCACGTGCACAGGAAAAACAGACATTTGAAAGGCGTCTTAGCATGTACAGAATCATAAAAATAAAATTAAGATCTCCTTAAAAAATATATATTATTATTTACAACAATGTAACAAAAATAAAAAACGTGAATACATTCTTAGCCTCCATTTCATCATATGTATGTAATAGTGTTCTATAACAGGAATAGTGAATATGAAATCACAATTGCAAATTTGAATTTGCACAGTGTCTTGCCTACTCAGTGTTTAATACATTTTTGTAAACTATATCTTTCTTTTGATATTATATTTTTTATCACTTGAGGCATGAACATGCATAGTATTTACTTGATGTCCCACAGTGCGCAATGAACTGCTCATAGTATATCATTAGATCAAAGTCACCATGCCTTAGGAGCAAGTATTTGAGACTACAGAAATTCTAACAGCGGGAATCTTTGGTGAAATTTGATCTACAAAAAAAAGCATAATATAAGCTCTAACAGAAAGATTATCAAGAGACTACATTGTTCTGACATAAAATCAAGTTTTTAAGTTATGATCTTTTAAAATATCCTTAGATGATATTGAGCTTTAGATGATACTGACATTTTTATCATGTGTGATGAAAATATCCACAGCATACAACAAAATAAATATTATTTTCATTATAGAACAAGTCCAGCTGTGAGACACAAACTTCCCTGCCAGTTTTAATTATCACTTAATCTTCATAATCATCTTCTCTTTGGCAACTGAGAGCAAAAGTCCTAATAATAATAATTATTAATTAACACATTAATAATTTTTGCATGATGGTTCAAGTTAAATGGATAATCTCTGTTTGCTGCATATGCACTGTAGATACTATATTCTCTTCAGAGAAGATCCCTGGAAGCATTTCTGACTCCCATATCGCTGGTGAGAACAAAGATGTCACACTTTTACTCCATTTTAGGGCCTGACAATAAAACATTCAAAACCAAAGAGTAATTGCATTTTACAGGAAAAAAGTTAAGAAACATTTTTTCCTGTATAATGACTTGTGTATAAGGCAAAATTTTGAAAGGATTTAAGATAAAATATAATTTTGGCAAACCAAAACTGTTTTTTTTAATTAAAAAATAGCAAATTTCAGTTATATTTATGAAGGAAACAAGAACTGTCAAAAATCAAGACTCAGAGGAACTCAGATACACCCTGTATTAGACATAAAAGAGGTCCTGATACACATTCTGTTCAAATTGTCATGTATTGGTGCTCCTAGACTCATAAAGGCTATGCACTTTTGAGTGTTATATACCAAGAAAATGTACTACAGATAATGGAATAGTCTATGGGTGAGCAATATAATACTGATAAGCAGGGCTTTTTTTGTAAAAAAATATTTGCCGGCACGGAATATTTGCCCCCGACCTCCTCTGTGCAGCCCCCAACCTCCTCTGTGCAGCCCCCGACCTCCTCCTTCATACTCACCCTGCTGTGCTGTCGTTGAACATCCCTGAATCCTCCGTTGTCCAGCGCTGACAGCTTCCTGCCTTCAGCGGTCACATGGTACCGCTTATTAAGCTTGTGAATATGCTTTCATTCCCATGGGTGTCCATATTCATGAGCTTAATGAGCGGTACCATGTGACCGCTGAAGGCAGAAGAAGCTGCCAGCGCTGGACAACGGAGGATTCAGGGACGTTCAGGGAGGCACGAGAGGGGTGAGTATGTCTTCCCAGCCACCGGCTCCTGCCACCGCTCCCCCTTCCCCGCTGAAGCACCTTCAGATTTCCGGTACGCTGTACTAGCGCAAAAAAAGCACTGCTGATAAGGGTATGTGCACATGTTGAGTAAAATTTCTGCACCATTTCTGCATCTCTTGGCAAGAAAAATAAAGCAGCAAAACATGCAATTTTGATGCATTTTTGTTTTCGATTTTGATTGATTGGAGTGAAGTCAATGGTGAAAAATGCAGGGCAAAAACGCAGAGAGAATTGACATGCGCCAGAATATTTTCTGCACCAAATCTGAAAGTCAAAAATACTCAACATGTGCATGAGTCTTTAGCTTTCTTATTCACTGTGCTGGCATCAGGTTTTAGTTCTGGTTCTGTTGCAAGGAGGTTGACCGGACCACGAGTACCTGCATGCGGGGTCCGGAACTAAAAAGGCTGCATCCTCTGTTTCCAGGGAAAAATTCTGGAGGAGGTGGACCTTCCCCTGCTGCAGGAGGGAAGGAGGAGAGAGAGTGAGCTTCCTGCTGACCCAGGAGAGTTTGGAAAGTGTGCGTAGTAGCGGGGGATAAAAGCGAGAAGAGCGCCAAAAATGACAGTCTGGTGCTGGTGCAGAGCAGTGTGGAGGACAGTGCAGAGAGCAGCGTGAAGAGCAGAGAACAGCGTGCTCTGCTTCCCCAACCAGAAAGTACCGGTGTGGCGATGGGCTGTATAGAAGGAGCCCCGTCGCCTGCAGAGCGGAGCCATGCCAGCAGAGCGGAGCCATACAGAGCAGTGCAGGCAGAGCAGAGCTAAGTCGAGTGCCGCACCCAGCGTGATAGTGAGTACCACACATGCTCTGCCCAAGAGTGACCGCATACTTGACATACCCTTGCATACAGGTCCACCGTTTGTGGATGACCAACTCTCAGCTCCCTGCTACCCTCCACGTTAGGAGGTGACCTTAGTGAAGGCAGAGACTGCACTGTGAGTGCAACGCAGAGAGAGAAAGCTAGACGGCTAGAACAGAGCCTCACTACAAAGGACTTGTGTACATCGCGGAGCGAAGTCCCGTTCCGGTGGTTTCCCACCCTAGAATCACTACCAAGCTAGTTACATTTAAGCAGGGGAAATCTTCCTTCCTTCAAGAGAGTTTGTCGAGATGTCCCGCCACTGTTGTCGGTGCCAACGTTGGATCCCCGCCTGTTACAGACCTCACCGAGACATCACGTGCCGCTGTTGTCGGTGCCACGGTTGGAACCCCAAGGAGCTGCACCCAAGAAGACTACAGACTACAGACCACTTTATTACTGAACTTTTGTTCGTCCCTGACATACCCTGCCACTCTCCCAGTTCTGACCCAGTCCTTACCATCACCCTACAATCCCTCACTCCCTGCGTGGAGTACATTCCCCTGTAAATAAACCTGCTAACCCTTGCTCTGCCTGCGTCCCATCACTGCATCCCGCATTCCTGCTTGTTACTTTACACTTGGTGTAGTCGGCAGGATGAATTGTATAGGTGAAGGAGGGGCAGACCAAGCGGTTGGGGAGCTCCAAATGCCAGTATACCGCTGGGGACAATTTTGAGTAATCTCCCCAAGTTTAGAGGGAGTAACATTCTGTTATGGAGCTGGTCTGAGCGGGTCAGGGGGATGACGAGGATGTACCCCATGACTCCTGCATTAGCGGTTGAGGTTACCCTGATGGCTTTATACAGAGAGGCCAGGAATTCCATCATGCTATGACCTCCCCATGAGTGAGACACCTTTGACAAAGTACTGCAAATACTTGAAGAGACAGATGGAGACTCCACGGACGTAGGGGAGTTACGCACGTGCTTATGTAGGTGTATTCAAAGAGAGGTGGAGACTATGACAGTACATAAACGTGCCACAGGAGTTACACACTGCAATTCTTAAGAAAGATGGCCGGACCATGGGTACTTGCATGCTGGCACAGAGCAGTGTGGAGGACAGCGCAGAGAGCAGCACGCAGAGCAGAGAACAGTGCCTTCTGCTTCCCCCACCAGAAAGCACCAGTGTGGCGATGGGCTGTATAGAAGAAGCCTCCGACACATGCAGAGTGGAGCCGTGCCAGTAGAGCAGAGCTGTGCTAGCAGAGTGAAACAGAGCGGAGCCGTGCATAGCCGTGTCAGCAGAGCTAAGCTGAGTGCCGTACCCGGCGTGATAGTACCGCATATGCTCTGCCCAAGAGTGACCACATACTCGACAGACCCCTGCATACAGGTGCACCGTTTGTGGACGACCGACTGTCAGCTCCCTGCTACCCTCCATGCTAGGAGGTGACTCTAGTGAAGGCAGAGACTGCACTGTGAGTGCGATGCAGAGAGATAAAAGGCTAGGACAGATCCTGGCTACCAAGGACTTGTGTTCATTGCGGAGTGAAGTCCCATTCCGGTGGTCCCCACACTAGACTCAGCACCGTGCTAGATACATTTGAGCATGGGAAATCTTCCTGCCTCCCAGAGACTTCGCTGAGATGTCCCGCTCCCCTGTTTTCTGTGCCACCGTTGGATCCCGCCTGTTACAGACCTCATCAAGACGTCACGTGCCGCTGTTGTTGGTGCCACCGTTGGAACTCCGAGTAGCTGCACCCAAGAAGACTACAGACGGATAAGTTTCACCTCTTTATTACTGAACTTTCATTCATCCCTGACCTACCCTGCCCCTCTCCCAGTTCTGCCCCATTCCTTACCCTCACCCTGCAATCCCTCCCTCTCTGCGTGGAGTACATTCCCCTGTAAATAAACCTGATAACCTTTGCTCTGCCTGCGTCCCGTCACTGCATCCCGCATTCCTGCTTGTTACTTTACACTGTCACAAATCCTTGCAAAAAAATGAGACAAAAGCGCACCAAATCTGCAACGTATGCCAACAGCCTAAAATAACAATACATTTTTTAATAAGTTTTTTTGAGGCTTTTATAGCAACGAAATGGACTCCAGACCACGGAAAAGTCCACGGATGAAGAAAATAATACACCAAAAAATTTGATCAAGTTTTTTGAGCCTAATATAGCAACAAAATGTACCCAAGAAGATTTAATACCCTATGTGTAAACCAGATAACAAGATACCATATGGGTGAGCAATATAATAACAATAAAATGTTGAACAATTTTTTTGAGGCTTATATGGCAGCAAAATGTACTCCAGATCACGTATTAGTGTATGGATGAGTAATATAATACCGAAGCCATTTTGAACAAGCTTTTTGAGGCTTTTATAGCAATTAAATGAACTCCAGACCATGGAATAGTCTATGGGTGAGCAATATATTACCAATAAACTTTGATCATATTTTCTGAGCGTTACATAGAAACAAAATGTACCCGAGAATATATAATACCATATGGATGAGCAATATAATACTGATACATTTTGAACAAGTTTTTTGAAGGTTACAAACCAACAAAGTGGACTGCAGACCACGGAATAGTCTATGGGTGAGGAAAATAATACCGATACATTTTGAGCAAGTTTTTTGATGCTTTCATAGCAATGAAATGTACTCAGCAAGATGTAATACCCTATGGGTGAGCAATAGGATACCGATAAATTTGTACAAGTTTTTGGAGGCTTATACAGTAAGTAAATGTGCTCAAGAAGATGTCATACCCTATGGGTGAGCACTATGATACCGATAAATTTGTACAAGTTTTGGAGGTTTATACAGTGAGTAAATGTGCTCAAGAAGATGTCATACCCTATGGGTGAGTAATATGATGCCGATAAATTTGGTACAAGTTTTTGAAGGCTTATTTAGCAACTAAATGCACCCAAGATGATGTAATACCCTGTGGGTGAGCAATATGATACCGATAAATTTGGAACAAGTTTTTGGAGGCTTATATAGCAACAAAATGTTCTTCAGACCAAGAAATAGTCTATGGGTGATCAATATAATAACAATAATCTTTTAAAAATGTTTTTTGGAGGTATATATACAGCAACAAAATGTATCCAAGAACACATAATAATGTATGGCTGAGAAATGTACCCAGCAAAATGTTTTAACTTTTTTTAGTCTTATACATCACAAAAAAGCACCCCAGAACACGGAATAGTGTATTGGAAAGAAATGTGAGGAACAAATAACATTTTCAAATGCTTTTATCTACTTTTATATACCACAAATATATGACATAAAGCATGTAATACTGTATGGATGAGTAATCTAATCCTGAACTATTTTTCAATGCTTTTTGTCCATTTTAAATACCACAGTAATGCCACAATAAGATTCAATAGTTGAAAGACTCAGTGAAATTAGGGAATACACTGGTTTGGTTAGCCAGGTATTGCTTGACCATCTTTAAAACGTTTTCCCGCCTTGTCAAAAACACCGGGTCATCAAATCCTGGGCTGGTGTGGTGGAAATTGGCCAACACCTTCAATAGTGAACCCCTACCTCTGCTGTGTGTCTCCCTGGCCTCTCCTCCTTGGTTGGGCAAGGAAGTTTGCCCCCTGCCGCTAGCATTGTCTGATGGGAATTTTTTCAACATATTTTCCACAATGGCTTTCTGGTGTAGCACCATTATAAAATACATCTCCACCTCAGGAAGAAGAGATGCAAAGTTCTCCTTGTTGTGTGTGTCTAGCAGGGTGATCAACCAGTACTTTTTTTGCCAAGATGAAAGTAACGCAAGGGTCATGAGAAAGGCAGCTGTTCATAATGTTGGCCATATGTGCCAAGCTCCATACAACCTACAGCCAACATTTCCCTCCAACATAACAACACTTCATCTCCTCCTCCCTCTCTTCATCCTCATTCCCATCCACAGCTCATGATCAGCCCACCTTCAGCCACCAGCTCCTATTCCTCCTCTTCCTCCTCCTCTGTGTCCACTTCCTTATTGATACCCAATCAGTGCTGAGCAGATGAGATGAGGCTGGGCTGGCTACAAACTCTGTTTATGTTATCCTTCATCCCCACCTGGTCCGCATGCAAAGAGTAATATTTCATTGTGAGCAGCGACTGTTAAAGTAGGCACAGCAGAAGGATAGTTGCACAGACTATGGTGTCATTGCTGCTCTCCATCTTTGTGGAGTCCTCAAACTGTTAGAGAACTAAACAAATATCAGATATCCACGTCCACTCTTCAGTTGTTATGTGCTGAGGCTGACCAGAATACATACGGGCATGTTGGATCTGGCACTCAACCATTGGCTTGTTCTGCTGTCAAAAACTTACCAGCATGTGTAGTCTTGAATTCCTGCATTTGGCTACATCACACACCAATTAGTGAGCTGTCACTTGCATGCTCTGCTGCAGCACTTCCAGAGTAGCTGTAGCTGACTGGTGGAAATAGACGTTGACACAGCGCACATTGATCAGAATCTCTGGCAAATCTGGGTTTGTTTCCAGAAACTGCTGAACCACCAAGATGAGCACATGTGTCAAGCATGGTACCTGTGTGAGCTTTCCAAGCTTCACAGCCACTACCAGGTTACAGTCATGGCCAAAAGTATTGACACCCCTGCAATTCTGTCAGATAATACTCAGTTTCTTCCTGAAAATGATTGCAAACACAAATTCTTTGGTAATATTATCTTCATTTAATTTGTCTTAAATGAAAAAACACAAAAAGAATTGTCCTAAAGCCAAATTGGATATAATTCCACACCAAACAAAAAAGAGGGTGGACAAAAGTATTGGCACTGTGCGAAAAATCATGTGATGCTTCTCTAATTTGTGTAATTAACAGCACCTGTAACTTACCTGTGGCACCTAACAGGTGTTGGCAATAACTAAATAACACTTGCAGCCAGTTGACATGGATTAAAGTAGACTCAACCTCTGTCCTGTGTCCTTGTGTGTACCACATTGAGCATGGAGAAAAGAAAGAAGACCAAAGAACTGTCTGAGGAATTGAGAAACCAAATTGTGAGGAAGCATGAGCAATCTCAAGGCTACAAGTCCATCTCCAAAGACCTGAATGTTCCTGTGTCTACCGTGCGCAGTGTCATCAAGAAGTTTAAAGCCCATGGCACTGTGGCTAACCTCCCTAGATGTGGCCGGAAAATAAAAATTGACAAGAGATTTCAACGCAAGATTGTGCGGATGTTGGATAAAGAACCTCGACTAACATCCAAACAAGTTCAAGCTGCCCTGCAGTCCGAGGGTACAACGGTGTCAACCCGTACTATCCGTCGGCATCTGAATGAAAAGGGACTGTATGGTAGGAGACCCAGGAAGACTCCACTTCTTACCCCGAGACATGAAAAAGCCAGGCTGGAGTTTGCCAAAACTTACCTGAAAAAGCCTAAAACATTTTGGAAGAATGTTCTTTGTCAGATGAGACAAAAGTAGAGCTTTTAGGGCAAAAGCATCAACAGAGAGTTTACAGGAGAAAAAAGAGGCATTCAAAGAAAAGTACACGGTCCCTACAGTCAAACATGGCGGAGGTTCCCTGATGTTTTGGGGTTGCTTTGCTGCCTCTGGCACTGGAGTGCTTTACCATGTGCATGGCATTATGAAGTCAGAAGACTACCAACAAATTTTGCAGCATAATTTAGGGCCCAGTGTGAGAAAGCTGGGTCTCCCTCAGAGGTCATGGGTCTTCCAGCAGGACAATGACCCAAAACACACTTCAAAAAGCACTAGAAAATGGTTTGAGAGAAAGCACTGGAGACTTCTAAGGTGGCCAGCAATGAGTCCAGACCTGAATCCCATAGAACACCTGTGGAGAGATCTAAAAATGGCACTTTGGAGAAGGCACCCTTCAAATATCAGGGACCTGGAGTAGTTTGCCAAAGAAGAATGGTCTAAAATTCCAGCAGAGCATTGTAAGAAACTCATTGATGGTTACCGGAAGCGGTTGGTCGCAGTTATTTTGGCTAAAGGTTGTGCAACCAAGTATTAGGCTGAGGGTGCCAATACTTTTGTCCGGCCCATTTTTGGAGTTTTGTGTGAAATGATCAATGTTTTGCTTCATTCTCTTTTGTGTTTTTTCACTTAAGACAAATTAAATGAAGATAATAATACCAAAGAATTTGTGTTTGCAATCATTTTCAGGAAGAAACTGAATATTATCTGGCAGAATTTCAGGGGTGTCAATACTTTTGGCCATGACTGTATGCCCATTATCACACACGACCATGCCTGGCAATTTAGCATGTGGGTGGCTAACAACTTTTTTTTTCTTTCCAAAGTTTTGGGTAGAGTAGTTGAACGCTGGGCTGGGACAAGGATTTGGAAGTGCCAGATGATGGTAACTCAGAATGTGCAAGGATTGGTGTAGGGCAGAAGGCATCTGCACCAGTGTTTTGGACAGGGGATTGGGAAGCAACTAGCAAAGGAAAGAAGTAGTGGTGTCAATGATGGCACCAATTGTGTACACAGGCATTCTGCCCACTGAGTCAAGTGCTTAGATGACATGTGCCTGATCATGCTGATGCAAATAAAGTCCGTGGAGCTTCATTTAAGTGTCTCAACCACGTTTCATGATGTTCATCATGCTGATGGTGATTAGGTTCTTAGTGGTCAGGTTTCTGCTGATCTTGGCATGGCACAGGTTGCAAATGGCCATTTTGTGTCTCAGAACTCTCTTTAAGAAAGTCCTGGACTAGGGAACACTTTACTCTTTGACAGAGAAATTGAGGAGTGTTGGTGCTCTGCGAAACAGTTGCCCACCTTCTCACACTGGTCACCCCACTGCCTCTTCCTGTCTGTTTTGTTGCTGCCAATCTCTCCCTCTTAGCACTGCTGGCCTTGTTCTGCATGCCAGCTTCCCAGTTAGGGTCAGTGACTTCATCATCCATCACTTCATCTTCCACCACCGCACCCTGGTCCTCATGACTTCAAGACATAACAACAAGAAGATTTAACAGCAACTGTCTCTCATCACATCTTCCTCTTTATCCCAAATTTACCATTTCCCACCATTATGTTCTTGTGTCCATGGCTGCTCTAAGTTTTTTGCATCACTGTCCTCCTGTCCCTCTTGGAGCATGCAGGCTGAGAGACCACAATCAAGAAATGCAGCGGTAAAGAGCTCCTCAGAGTGTCTTAGATTGTGATCACTAATTTTCTGGGACTTAACATGATGGTAGGAAGGAGGATCAGGTTGAGGATAAAGTGACCCAGACTTTAGGCCGGTGAGACTGGACCATGTGGAAGACTGTGTGGTACTGCCAAGTATGATGGAAGCATTATCTGCTATCCAACTAACCATCTGTTAGGAACAGATCTGGCTTTAGAAGTGGTGTATCATATCTCCTTGCAAAGTGGGACAGAAACAAATATGATGTGAATTGAGGTGTTTCTTGTGCTTCAACAACAAACTTAGTCACACCTGTCCCACGTCCTCAGCATCTGCGTGCACCATCATCAGCACTTCCACTTCCCTGTCACTTAGCAAAAGCCGTATGCATTTTGTAAAGTTTATTTTTAATAAAAGAAAAAAAATGGTCACCTGCAGAAATGAAAGCAGTTTTTGGGAGATTACTCCACCATTATGTCACAGAAAGAGTGCAGAAGTGTATGGATGACAATCAAATTCAATCCAGAAAAAGGTTTTTCAATGCTTTTTCTAAGTTTTAAAGAGCCTAATGTTCACATACCACATGACTCTGCATGTTTGAGAAAGAGAAGCCTACAAAATTTATAATAGTTTTAAATAGCTTTAACCCCTTTACTCCCAAGGGTGGTTTGCACGTTAATGCCCAGGCTAATTTTTACAATTCTGACCACTGTCCCTTTATGAGGTAATAACTCTGGAACGCTTCCATGGATAAAGGTGATTCTGACACTGTTTTCTCGTGACATATTGTACTTCATGGTAGTAGTAAAATTTCATTGATATAATTTGCGTTTATTTTTGAAAAAAAATGGAAATTTGGCAAAAAATGTGAAATTTTTCGCAATTTTCTAACTTTGAATTTTTATGCCCTTAAATCACAAAGATATGGCACACAAACTAAATAAATAACATTTCCCATATGTTTACTTTACATCAGCACAATTTTGTAACCAAAATTTTTTTGTTAAGAAGTTATAAGGGTTAAAAGTTGACCAGAGATTTCTCCTTTTCACAACACCATTTTATTTTTAGGGACCACATCACATTTGAAGTCAATTTGAGGGGTCTATGTGATAGAAAATACCCAAAAGTGACACCATTCTAAAAACTGCACCCCTCAAGGTGCTCAAAACCACATTCAAGAAGTTTATTAACCCTTCAGGGGCTTCACAGGAATTTTTTGAATGTTTAAAAAAATGAACATTTAACTTTTTTTCACAAAAAAAATTACTTCAGGTCCAATTTTTCTATTTTACCAAGGGTAACAGGAGAAATTAGATGGCAAAAGTTATTGTGCAATTTATCCTGAGTATGCTGATACCTGATATGTGGGGGGAACCACTGTTTCGGCGCATAGCAGAGCTCAGAAGGGAACGAGCGAAGTTTGACTTTTTCAACGCAAAATTGGCTGGAATTGAGATCGGGCGCCATGTCCCGTTTGGAGAGCCCCTGATGTGCCTAAACAGTGGAAACCCTCCACAAGTGACCCCATTTTGGAAACTAGACCCCCCAGGAACTTATCTAGATGTGTGGTGAGAACTTTGAACCCCCAAGGGATTCACAGAAATTTATAACGCACAGTCGTACAATTAAAAAATCATATTTTTTCCACAAAAATGATCTTTTCACCCCCAACTTTTATTTTTCCCAGGGAAACAGGACCCCAAAAGTTATTGTGCAATTTGTCTTGAGTACGCTGATACCCCATATGTAGGGGTAAACCACTATTTGGATGCATGGCAGAGCTCGGAAGGGAAGCAGCGCCATTTGACTTATTTGGCTGGAATTGTGATCAAACGCAATGTTGCGTTTGGAGAGCCCCTGATGTGCCCAAACAGTGGAAACACCCAATTCAAACTCCAGCCCTAACCCCAACACACCCCTAACCCTAATCTCAGCCCTAGATCTAACCCTAACCCTAGCCCTAACCCTAATGGGATAATGGAAATAAATACTTTTTTTTATTTTATTATTTTTCCCTAACTAAGGAGGTGATAAAGGGGGGTTTGATTTACTATTTATAGCTGTTTTTATGTTTGGCAGCTGTCACATGCTAAAAGATGCTTTTTATTGTAAAAATAGTTTTTGCATCACCACATTTTGAAAGCTATAATTTTTCCCTATTTTGAACTACAGAGTCATGTGAGGTCTCTTTTTTTGCGGGACGAGTTGACATTTTTATTGGTACTATTTTCGGGCATGTGACTTTTTTAATCACATTTTATTCCGATTTTTGGGACGCAGAATGAACAAAAACCTGCATTTCATGAATTTCTTTTGGGGGGGTGATTTTACACCGTTCCATGTGTGGTAAAATTGATAAATGGGTTTTATTCTTCGGGTCAGTACGATTACAGCGATACCTCATTTATGTAGTTTTTTTACGTTTTGTCGCTTTTATGCAGCAAAAATAATATTATATAAAAAATAATTATTTTTGCATCGGTTTATTCTGCGAGCTATAACTTTTTTATTTTTTCTCTGATGATGATGTATCATGGCTCTTTTTTGGCAGAGCAAGATGACGTTTTCAGCGGTACCATGTTTATTCCTATCCGTCTTTTTGATCTTGCGTTATTGCACTTTTTGCTCGGCGGTATGAAATAAAGCATTGTTTTTTGCTTTGTTTTTTTTTTTTTTTAAGAGGTTCACTAAAGGGGTTAACTAGTGGGATAGTTTTATAGGGCGGGTTGCTATGGATGTGGCGATACTAAATATGTGTGCTTTTATTGTTTTTTTATTTAGAAAAAATGAATTTGTTAGGGAATATTTTTTTTTATTTAATTTATTTTGTGATTTTTTTTAAAATTATTTTTACACTTTTTTTTTTTACTTTACTATATTGTCCCAGGGGACACATTACTGTCTTTTGTCAGATCACTGATCTGACACTTATAACAGCGCTGTATCAGATCTGCGATCTGACAAGCGCTGCTGCAGGCTTCCTCCTGCCTGCTCTCAGCAGGCAGTGAGGAAGACGCCTCCCTGCAGGACCCCGAAGGCCCCGCGGCCATATTGGATCCGGGGGCCTGCAGGGAGGAGGACTCTCGGAGCGACGCATCACATCGTGTCGCTCCGTGGGTCGCAGGGAAGCACTTCTCTCCTATGCCCCCGGTACACTGCAGTCATGTTTGATCGCCGTGTGCCAGGGGTTAATGTGCCAGGGGCGGTCCGTGACAACCCCTGACACATAGTGCTGGGTGTCAGCTGTGATAATCAGCTGACACCCGGCCGCGATCAGCTGCGCTCCCCCATGAGCGCCGCTGATCGCGTGTGATGTAATATTCCGTCCTTTGGACTTAGGTCCCAGGTCACATGAACGGAATATTACGTCCAATGTAGGAAAGGGATTAAAGATTACAGAAATGTTCACAGACCACTTAACACTGTATGTCTGAGAAATGGAAGCCTACATTATTTTAAAATAACTAATTATTTAAAACTAACAGAATGGTTTTTAACAGGGAGAAATGCAAAGTACTACATCTGGGCAATAAAAATGGAAAAAGCATATACAGAATGGGAGGAATAGGGCTAAGTGACAGCACATGTGAAAAAGACTTGGGTATACTAATAGATCACAGACTGAATATGAGTCAACAGTGTGATGCAGCAGCAAAAAAGGCAAATGCAATTCTAGGATGTATTAACAGAAGCATACAGTCTAGATCACGTGAAGTCATTATTTCCCTCTACTCCTCTTTGGTCAGACCTCATCTGGAATATTGTGTCCAATTTTGGGCACCACATTTTAAAAAAGACATCAACAAACTGGAGCAAGTTCAGAAAAGAGCGACCAGAATGGTGACCGGTCTGCAAACCCTGTCTTATGAGGAAAGGTTGCAGGATTTGGGAATGTTTAGTTTGCAAAAGAGAAGACTGAGAGGAGACTTAATAGCTGTCTACAAATATCTAAAGGGCTGTCACATTGTAGAAGGATCAACTTTATTCTCATTTGCACAAGGAAAGACTAGAAGCAATGGGATGAAACTGAATGGGAGGAGACACAGATTAGATATTAGAAAAAACTTTTTGACAGTTAGAGTGATCAATGAGTGGAACAGGCTGCCACGAGAAGTGGTGAGTTCTCCTTCAATGGAAGTCTTCAAACAGAGGCTGGACAGACATCTGACTGGGATGATTTAGCGAATCCTGCTTTGAGCAGGGGGTTGGACCAGATGGCCCAGGAGGTCCCTTCCAACTCTACGATTCTATGATTCTATGATTCTATGAAAAGCTTTTTAGCAGTTTTAAGGATCACAGATATGTTCCCTGACCACATAACACAGTATTTCAGAGAAATGGAAGCCTACAACATTTTTAAAAGCTTTTGTTAAATTTTAGAGATCACAGAAATGTTCACAGACCATGCAATACTGTATGTCTAAGAAATGTAAGCCTGCAGCATTTTTAAAAGCTTTTTAACAGTTTTAGAGATCACAGAAATTTACTTTACACTAGAGAATAGTGTATGGCTGGGAAAAGTAGCCCAGGAAAATGTTTTAGTAATTTTTGGGTTTGTCATATTACGCAAAAAAGGATCTCAAATCACTTAATTGATGAAAATATATTCAATTGTTTCAGCCCTCACAAAAAAACTAACTTTATATTTGCCAATGGACTGCACAAGCTTAATCACTGCCTACAGGCTGGATTCTGTCACTCTTTCTGCTTCTGCAACTCTCTCTCTCCCCCTAGGCTAAATACAGATTGTATGTGCTGCAGATGATTAGCCCTTAAAAATGGCTTTTAGTATTATGGCTCAGCTTCAGCATCAGTATCAACACTACACTGCGTGCAGAATTATTAGGCAAGTTGTATTTGAGAGGATTCTTTTTATTATTGAACAGCAACTATGTTCTCAATCAACCCAAAAGACTCATAAATATCAAAACTTAATAATTTTGGAAGTTGGAGTGGTTTATTTTTAAATTTGGCTATCTTAGGAGGATATCTGTTTTTTCATGTAACTATTACAGTGCAGAATTATTAGGCAACTTAATAGAAGCCAAATATATACCCATCTCACTTGTTTATTTTCACCAAGTAAACCAATATAGCAGCACAAAATTTAGAAATAAACATTCCTGACATTCAAGAAAAAAATATCAGTGACCAATATAGCCACCTTTCTTTACGATGACACTCAAAACCCTTCCATCCATATATTCTGTCAGTTGCTTGATCTGGTTACAATCAACATTGCGTGCATTAATATGTTTCCTGCGACCCTGTTGGATATTTGCCATGAAACGCTTGATTGTTCAGTGATGACTAGTGTTGAGCATTCCGATACCGCAAGTATCGGGTATCGGCCGATACTTGCTGTATCGGAATTCCGATACCGACTTCCGATATTTTTTCAATATCGGAAGTCGGCATCGGAATCGGAAGTTCAAAGTTGATTGACAGCCTGACGTCATCATGATGCGCGGTGTGTGCGCATCATGATGCGCCGTCATTTCGGGCCTTCCGGGGGTCTCTGCCGGCCTGCCGGGGGGCTGTGTGGACTGCCCGGGGTCTGTACCGGCCTGCCGGGGGGCTGTGCCGGCCTGCCGGGGGGCTGTGTGGACTGCCTGGGGTCTGTACCGGCCTGCCGGGGGGCTGTGCCGGCCTGCCGGTGGTCTGTGCACCCTGTGGGGGTCTGTACCGGCCTGCCGGGGGGCTGTGCACCCTGTGGGGGTCTGTACCGGCCTGCCGGGGGGCTGTGCCGGCCTGCCGGGGGGCTGTGCTGATGTCCGGGGGTCTGTGCAAGCATCGTCCGATGGGACTATAAGTCCCATCTGGCGATGCCTCCTACCATGACAGTGATTGACACATTAGCCAATGATGGGACAGTAGTAGTCCCATCATCCGGCTATGTGTTAAATGTTAAAAAAAAAAAAAAAAAAAAAAAATACTACATACATACTACATACATACTACATGCATGCTACATACATACTACATGCTACATACATACTACATATATACTACATGCATGCTACATACTGCATGCTACATACATACTACATACATACCACATATATACTACATACATACTACATGCATGCTACATACTACATATATACTACATGCATGCTACATACATACTACATGCTACATACATACTACATATATACTACATGCATGCTACATACTGCATGCTACATACATACTACATACATACCACATATATACTACATACATACTACATATATACTACATGCATGCTACATACATACTGCATGCTACATACATACTACATACATACCACATATATACTACATACATGCTACATACATAACACATATATACTACATGCATGCTACATACATACTACATACCACATACATACTACATACATACTACATACATACTACATGCATGCTACATGCATGCTACATGCTACATACATACTACATGCTACATACATACTACATGCTACATACATACTACATATATACTACATGCATGCTACATACATACTACATGCTACATACATACTACATATATACTACATACATACTACATACATACTACATGCATGCTACATACATACTACATGCATGCTACATACATACTACATACATACTACATGCATGCTACATACATAACACATATATACTACATGCATGCTACATACATAACACATATATACTACATGCATGCTACATACATACTACATGCTACATACATACCACATACATACTACATACATACTACATGCATGCTACATACATACTACATGCTACATACATACTACATGCTACATACATACTACATGCTACATACATACTACATATATACTACATGCTACATACATACTACATGCTACATACATACTACATGCTACATACATACTACATATATACTACATGCATGCTACATACATACTGCATGCTACATGCATGCTACATACATACTACATACATACTACATGCTACATACATACCACATATATACTACATACATACTACATACAATACATTCATACAATACGTACATAGACATACAGTACATATAACATAGAGTAACATACTTACCAATACTTGTCACATTGTTCCCCGAAGCCATTGTCTTTTACGGAATAAATATTAACATAACAAACCACAAAAATACTCACCCACGATCCGAAGCAGTCCACGAGTGTGTCCCACGACGATCTTGGGTAGAGAACTGCAGCATCAGCTGATGCTGCCGTTCTCTACGGGCTGCAGGAATCCAATGACGGAAGGTAGGTATCCTTCCGCACTGTATTCCTCCGCCACTTAAAAAAAAAAGTCCCTAGTCTCACTTTATGCCATTGCTGTGTGGGAAATTCCCACACAGCAATGGCATAAAGTGAGACTAGGGACTTTTTTTTTTTTTAAGTGGCGGAGGAATACAGTGCGGAAGGATACCTACCTTCCGTCATTGGATTCCTGCAGCCCGTAGAGAACGGCAGCATCAGCTGATGCTTCCGTTCTCTACCCAAGATCGTCGTGGGACACACTCGTGGACTGCTTCGGATCGTGGGTGAGTATTTTTGTGGTTTGTTATGTTAATATTTATTCCGTAAAAGACAATGGCTTCGGGGAACAATGTGACAAGTATTGGTAAGTATGTTACTCTATGTTATATGTACTGTATGTCTATGTATGTATTGTATGAATGTATTGTATGTAGTATGTATGTAGTATATATGTGGTATGTATGTAGCATGTAGTATGTATGTAGTATGTATGTAGCATGCATGTAGCATGCAGTATGTATGTAGCATGCATGTAGTATATATGTAGTATGTATGTAGTATGTATGTGGTATGTATGTAGCATGTAGTATGTATGTAGTATGTATGTAGCATGCATGTAACATGCAGTATGTATGTAGCATGCATGTAGTATGTATGTAGTATGTGGTATGTATGTAGCATGTAGTATGTATGTAGCATGCATGTAGTATGTATGTAGTATGTATGTAGCATGCATGTAGTATATATGTAGTATGTATGTAGCATGTAGTATGTATGTAGCATGCATGTAGTATGTATGTAGTATGTATGTAGTATGTATGTGGTATGTATGTAGCATGTAGCATGCATGTAGTATGTATGTAGTATATATGTGGTATGTATGTAGCATGTAGTATGTATGTAGCATGCAGTATGTATGTAGCATGCATGTAGTATATATGTAGTATGTATGTAGCATATATGTAGTATGTATGTAGCATGCAGTATGTACGTAGCATGCAGTATGTATGTAGCATGCAGTATGTATGTAGCATGCATGTACTATATATGTAGCATATATGTAGTATGTATGTAGCATGTAGTATATATGTAGTATGCATGTTGCATGCATGTAGTATATATGTAGTATGTATGTTGCATGTAGTATATATGTAGTATGCATGTTGCATGCATGTAGTATATATGTAGTATGTATGTTGCATGTAGTATATATGTAGTATGAATGTAGCATGTAGTATGAATGTAGTATGTATGTAGTATGAATGTAGTATGTATGTAGCATGTAATTTTTTTTTTTTTTTTTTTACATTCAACACATTAGCCGGATGATGGGACTACTACTGTCCCATCATTGGCTAATGTGTCAATCACTGTCATGGTAGCAGGCATCGCCCGATGGGACTTGTAGTCCCATCGGACGATGCCTGCACAGACCCCCGAAGCCAGCACAGACCCCCGGCAGGCCGGCACAGCCCACAGAGCCTGCACAGACCACCGGCAGGCCGGCACAGCCCACCGGAGCCTGCACAGACCACCGGCAGGCCGGCACAGCCCCCCGGCAGGCCGGCACAGCCCACCGGAGCCTGCACAGCCCCCCGGCAGGCCGGCACAGACCACCGGAGCCTGCACAGACCCCCTGGCAGGCCGGCACAGCCCCCCGAAAGGCCCGTACAGACCCCAGAGAGGCTGTACAAGGCAAAAACAGGGTTTTTCTTATTCCGATACCGGAAGTCCCATAGACTTGAATGGGACTTCCAGTATCGGAATCGGCGATACCGATACTTTTTTTTAAGATCGGCCGATCCATTCCGATCCGATACTTTGAAGTATCGGACGGTATCGCTCAACTCTAGTGATGACACTTCAAAAGTTTGGCAAGTTCAAGACTGCTGCATCCCTCTGCAAGACATCTCACTATTTTTGACTTTTCAGAGTCTGTCAAATCTTTCTTCTGACTAATTTTGCCAATGGAAAGGAAGTTGCCTAATAATTAGGCACACCTTATATAGGGTGTTGATGTCACTAGACCACACCCCTCCTCATTACAGAGATGCAAATCACCTGATTTACATAATTGGCAGTTGGCTTTCAAGCCTATACAGCTTGCAGTAGGACATGTATAAAAAGGATGATGTGATCAAAATACTCATTTGCCTATTAATTCTGCACACTGTGTACAGGCTTCTGATTCATTATACTGTGCACACAGGCATAGACAAGCACTCTCTCCCTCGAATTCAAAGTGAAACAGAACTGTGCAATGGTGTTAGTGTGTCAAAATGGGATGGGCCTGTCATTTATATGCCCTGGTGATATCAGACTGCCAGACAATCACAGTAATGCCACAACCAAGATGGCATCAGCATTACAGTGACTGACAGGCAATCCCTGCATGCTTATTGACTGTGTAACAGGCACCAAAGATGCGGGACAGGGATTGGCAGAGTAATAAGCCCATCTGAGCACCTTGATACTTGAGTGATAAAGGAGTAGCACCGAGCATGTTCTCTCATCACTAGTCATTATGCATGAAGGGATGTTGCTTAACCTTTCCTGTAAAATCCGCTTGCCAGATTAGCCAGCATGACTGAGGACCATATTGCTTCACTTTTTACCATCTTATATGGTTTGTTGTTATAGTATCATCATTATTATCATCATCATCATCAATCTCACTGTGTCTGGCTCATCCACTGCCTGTGCCTTGGTTATCTTAATGACCCACAATAGCCACATGGTGATGGTGTTTCTCCTTTTCTACATACTTTTACATTTGATATTGTCCCTGGGGATCTTCAGAAGTCCCAGTAAACTTAACAAATTCACATTTCAGAAGATTCTCTTTTTAGTAATAATGCGCACAACCTTTTTTTAAAAAAAATACTTAAATCCGTCTTCATTACTAAATTTGGAATACAAAATTAAAATATGAAAATACTGGAATTCAGAATACTATTTAATTTAAAGTGAATCTGTCAGGTAATTCATGTTGTCTGAAGCACAAGCAACATAAATTAAAGACACTTCAGAGTAAAACGTAGATGTTTGCAATGGGGCAGTCTCTCCATGATTCATGCTGCCTATGGTTTGGGCACAAAACAACTTGGCATGCTCCCAGTAAGTGCCTTCAATTTTACTGTCTAGATAATTACGGTATTTGATATTTAGGTATGGAGTTTCTTTTATTTAGGTTGCTAAATTGCTATGGTCATTTAATACAGTACAGTGGATTATTGAATATTTTTTTAATTGTTTTTATCCCAGAAATCTACTTCTCGAGAGAATACAATAAAAACAAGATTTAGTCTTTACCATAAAATTTATTATGGACTTGTTTTTCAGGGAAAAATACATCTAATTAAAAACTGCTGATGTGTAATATATAAAAAAAATATAGAAAATCAATTTTGAATAATTTAAATACAGTAAAGGTGCAATAAAACTATTTTAAACAAATTAAGCTTTTATTTATTAACGTTATTAGTGTTTTTACTATCAGTAATGTAATAATAGAGACATTATTCCTTCTCACTGTCCATCCTCCTAGGTAAAACGTAGATCTTTCCTGGTATTGATTGATGTAATTCATTTTGTAGACTATAATTCATAAGGATCTTCTTACTCTGTACCTTGCCTTAAATACAAATATATAATTAGACAGCTTTATTTCAGTAAGTTAATGCATGAAAAATATAGACATGTTTAAGATTCAACAGAAGGATTGTTGGTACTTGTTATAGTGTTTTATAACTTAATCTGCCTAGTGTCAGGTTTAAAAATGCAATGTTTGCAGAAAATGATTTATTTGTTGAAATGAGCAGATCCTTTTAACTTCTTATTTGCTGGCTTCCTCAAATCTTCCAAAAAAGATTCTAATTGCAGTGAATAATTTTGTGCGATTATCAACACTGGGTAGATTGTAATTGCTCAGAAATTACATGATCAGAGAGAGAACCCCTAACCATAAGAGATTACACACTACAGAATAGAGAGAGGATCCCACTAATCATAAGAGCTTACACTCTACTGGTGAGAGAGCGAGAATGCTGCTGATCATAAGAGCTTAATTGTACAGGTGAAAGAGAGGACTCAGCTGACCTTAAGAGCTTACACTTTATAGGAGAAAGATGACCTTGTTGACCATAAGGCCACATGCACACATTCAGTATTTGGTGAATTTTTTGCCTATGTATTTGTAAGCCAAAACCAGGAGTGGATGAAAAATGTATAAGTGGTGCAAATGTTTCTATTATGCGTTTCCTCTGACTGTTCCACTCATGGTTTTGGCTTACAAATACTGGGGTAAAAAACTCACCAAATACTCAATGTGTGCACATGGCCTAAGAGCGCATACAGTACAGAAGAGAAAGACTTGCCTAGTGATTTTGATGATGGAAAACGACTCTGCCATATAAACTGTGCTCCATTGTGATCCAGTGATGGCAGGAAAAATTTTTTACTAATTCAAGGAAATTTGAAAAAAAACTGTGTACAGACAAATCCCCTTAAAATATGCAATTTATTACAATAGTCATTAAAACACCTTCCCAGTGAAAAAATGACAAATGTCAAAAATAGAAAAAGACCTAGTCTAAAGTGCTGCACAACCCTGTACTAAGGCCTAGCTGATACCTTCCTGACCGTGGAGGTTGGCACCCTAATAGTACGATATATTGGCGCCCCCACTCAATGAGGACTATCCCTCGCTTCCCTAGTGATCCCTGTTATCACAGAGGGGAAAACAATATTCAAATAGTACAGAGTAGAGTTGAGCGAAACGGGTCGAAAAATTTCAAAAGTCGGGTTTCAGGAAACGAAACCCGACCCTAGGATGAGGTCGGCCACGAGGTCGGCGACTTACGCGCCAAAGTCGCGTTTCAAAAGTTTGTTTTGCGCTCTTTTTCAGCCAATCGGTATCCACGGACACTGTGGGCAACGTGATGACATAGGCACGGGTCACCACCATCTTTCAGAAGGGCATGCAAGTGATTGGCTTGCTTTGGTGGGCGTCACAGGGGGTATAAAAGGGCGTGCACGCCGACCGCCATGTTACTCATGCTGATCTCAGAATAGAGAGAGCTGCTGCTGATTTTGTAGGGAGAGCGTTAGGCAGGGAAGAAGACACCAAAACCTGCTTCTGCTGCTAGCGATTTTGCCTGTACAACACACCAGTCACTGTGTGTGCAGTGCAAGGGGAGGCTATGTAGTGGTGTATCAGTGGTGTTGGTTGTTGGGCTGCCTTCTAAGGCTTCCTGACATTCCTGCATTGCTGTTTACCCACTGCTCCGCAAACTGCTTTTTTAAAAGCAATCCCAATTTTTTTTTTTTGTCCTGCTGAGAAGAAAAAAAAACTGCTTCTGCTGCTAGCGATTTTGCCTGTACAACACACCAGTCACTGTGCAGTGCAAGGGGAGGCTATATAGTGGTCTATCAGTGGTGTTGGTTGTTGGGATGCCTTCTAAGGCTTCCTGACATTCCTGCATTGCTGTTTACCCACTGCTCCGCAAACTGCTTTTTTAAAAGCAATCCCAATTTTTTTTTTTTGTCCTGCTGAGGTACTGAGCGTGCATTTTTTCACACCATACAGCGGTGTACGCTCCTCACACAGTACCGTGTAACGGCTGTTATCACAGCCACAGTGAAGCTATCAGTGTGTCACTCTGTGAGAATAAGTCGAGGACATGTTCCGTTCTTACAGACCTGCACTCTAGGGAGATTCCTATTCTGCCCAATTCTACATACACCTTGTAGTTTGTGATACACTAGCCAATTTCTGCCTGTGACATAGCCCTCAGATATTCAGTGGGCCTCACACAATCCATAAGTGTCATTTGTCCACAAGTGTGTGCACAAATTCAAAATCTCCCTTATCCTCTAGTGACTTTGGTCACAGCTCTGCCATCGAGCCTGTGACAGAGCGCTCAGATATTCAGTAGGCCTCACACAATCCATAAGTGTCCAGTGTCCACAAGTGTGTGCACAAATTCAAAATCTCCCTTATCCTCTAGTGACTTTGGTCACAGCTCTGCCATCGAGCCTGACACAGAGCGCTCAGATATTCAGTGGGCCTCACACAATCCATAAGTGTCCAGTGTCCACAAGTGTGTGCAGAAATTAAAAATCTCCCTTATCCTCTAGTCACTTTGGTCACAGCTCTGCCATCGAGCCTGTGAAAGAGCGCTCAGATATTCAGTGGGCCTCACACAATCCATAAGTGTCCAGTGTCCACAAGTGTGTGCAGAAATTAAAAATCTCCCTTATCATCTAGTGACTTTGGTCACAGCTCTGCCATCGAGCCTGTGACAGAGCGCTCAGATATTCAGTGGGCCTCACACAATCCATAAGTGTCCAGTGTCCACAAGTGTCTGCAGAAAATCAAAATCTCCCTTATCCTCTAGTCACTTTGGTCACAGCTCTGCCATCGAGCCTGTGACAGAGCGCTCAGATATTCAGTGGACCTCACACAATCCATAAGTGTCCAGTGTCCACAAGTGTGTGCAGAAATTAAAAATCTCCCTTATCCTCTAGTGACTTTGGTCACAGCTCTGCCATCGAGCCTGTGACAGAGCGCTCAGATATTCAGTGGGCCTCACACAATCCATAAGTGTCCAGTGTCCACAAGTGTGTGCAGAAATTCAAAATCTCCCTTATCCTCTAGTGACTTTGGTCACAGCTCTGCCATCGAGCCTGTGACAGAGCGCTCAGATATTCAGTGGGCCTCACACAATCCATAAGTGTCCAGTGTCCACAAGTGTGTGCAGAAATTCAAAATCTCCCTTATCCTCTAGTGACTTTGGTCACAGCTCTGCCATCGAGCCTGTGACAGAGCGCTCAGATATTCAGTGGGCCTCACACAATCCATAAGTGTCCAGTGTCCACAAGTGTGTGCAGAAATTCAAAATCTCCCTTATCCTCTAGTGACTTTGGTCACAGCTCTGCCATCGAGCCTGTGACAGAGCGCTCAGATATTCAGTGGGCCTCACACAATCCATAAGTGTCCAGTGTCCACAAGTGTCTGCAGAAATTCAAAATCTCCCCTGTCCTATAGACACCTTGTACCTTGTTTTACATTACTATATAGTTTGTTGGATTTTGTCTACATTTCTACCAAAAATGAGGAAGTCTGGTGGAAGAGGCCATGGAATTGGGCGGGGGTTGGCAGCTGGTAATGATGGTGTTGGTGGTGGATCTGATGGTAGTGGCAAGAGCAAAATAGGACCAAATGCAGGAGGTGTTGAGCCTGCGTCATCGTCTGGCTACATAAGGCCTCGAACGCTTAGTTTTCTAGGAGTTGGCAAACCGCTTTTAAAGCCAGAGCATCAGGAAAAAGTTTTGTCTTACATTGCTGACTCAGCCGCCAGCTCTATCGCCTCCTCTTCTTCAGTTGTAAAAAGTAAAAGCACTGAGTCGTCATTGGAGGCTCATGTTCATGAACCACACCTTTCCTTGTGTCCTTCACCCCAACCAAGATTGAAGGATGACGCAGGCCATACTACTGATTACTCCATGGAGCTGTTTTCACATACCATGCCTGGATTATCAAGTCAAATGGTGTATTACCCAGGCCAAGATGAATCTGACATGGAGTGCACTGATGCACAGCCGCTGATGGATGATTCTGCTGGTACATTCACTCAGAGCACTACATTGTCCTCGCAGTGTACAGAGCCAGATTCTGACCCTGATGAGACTCAGGTGCCCCTTCCCGCACACTATACCACCATACACGGTGACACAGAGGAAGGTGCACATGACATAGAAGAGGAGGTGATGGATGACCCAGTTGTTGACCCAGATTGGCAACCATTGGGGGAAGAGGGTGCTGCTTCCAATAGCTCAGATGAGGAGCATCCACAGCAGACATCGACATCGCAACAGCTGTTATCTGGCAGGCCCGGAGCACTCCAAAGACAGGTTCCAAACATCAAAATAGTTGCTGGACAGCTTGTCCAGAGGGTCAAAAGATCACAGCGTGCTAGGCCGCAAAATGTCTGCCAAAGTAGGAAGAGTGCAGTGTGGCACTTTTTTGAACAAAATCCTCATGATCAGGCCAAGGTTATCTGTAAGAAGTGCGCAAAGACCTTTAGCCGAGGGAAAAATCTGAAAAATTTGAATACCAGTTGCATGCTTAGACATTTAACCAGCATGCACTTGCAAGCGTGGACACAACACCAAACCTCAAGTGCCACATGTGCAACTGATCACAACGAAAGTAGTCAGCAACGCTACATTGTTTCCCCCACTGTAAGCCCACCAGTTAGCACAGCAGCAAATGTTGAGGTGTCGTTGCAAGGCCACAGCAGTCAGGGAATCCCGCTGTTATATCAACGAAAGACTGATTCTAGGCCATCAGAAAGAACAACAACTCCATCACCATCATCAACCCTCTCTCAGTCCGCTCTGTCCACCGCTACTTCCACCATATGCAGCTCTCAAGTCAAGCTCACCCTCCCAGACACTATGAGTAGGTCAAGAAAGTACTCAGTCTCTCATCCGCGTACACTGGGTTTGAACGCCCACATTGCCAAACTAATCTCGTTTGAGATGATGACCTTTCGGTTGGTGGAAAGCACAGCTTTCCGCGAACTCATGGCCTATGCAGTACCATGCTATGACCTACCCAGTCGCCACTTCTTCTCTCGCAAAGCCATCCCAGCCCTCCACCATCATGTGAAAGACCGCATTGTCCATGCACTCAAGCAGTCAGTGAGCGTAAAGGTGCACCTCACAACTGATGCATGGTCCAGTCGGCATGGCCAGGGCCGTTACGTGTCCATCACTGCGCACTGGGTTAATGTGGTGGATGCAGGGTCCACAGGGGACAGCGGTGGTGGGACAGTGCTGCCTAGCTCACGGTATAGGAAACAGTTGGCTGTAGGCGTTCAACCCTCCTCCTCCTCCAGAAGCGAAAGCTCGTCCACAGAGCGCAGTCGTACGAGCACTCCATCTGCAGCTGCCACTGTTGCACACGATGTGTCCCCCTATCGAGCAGCTAGTGGAAAGCGTCAGCAGACTGTGTTGCAGATGATGTGTTTGGGCAACAGACACACCGCCGAGGTGCTGGCCGAGTACTTGAAGCGACAAACTGAGTCATGGCTGGGCAGTGTACATCTTGAGGCAGGCAAGGTAGTTAGTGATAACGGCCGTAATTTTGTGGCAGCCATAGCCCTTTCAAAACTCAGCCACATACCTTGCTTGGCTCACACCTTGAACCTGGTGGTGCAGTGCTTCCTCAAAAATTATCCGGAGTTAACAGCCCTGCTCCAGAAGGTGCGAAGACTGTGCGCGCACATCCGCCGGTTGCCTGTACACTCCGTTCGTATGCAGAAGCTGCAGCGATTGCTCCACCTTCCCAACCACCGCCTCATTATCGACATTGCAACAAGGTGGAACTCCACCCTGCACATGGTGGAGTGGCTGTGCGAGCAGAGGCAGGCCATAATGCATTTGTGGGAGGATACACGGCCAGGCACTTTGAGAGCAGACATGGAGTTGACAGGTGTGCAGTGGTCGAAGCTGAAAGACCTCTGTAAAGTCCTTCAGTGTTTTGAGGAATGCACACGGCTGGTAAGCGCAGACGACGCCATCCTAAGCATGAGCATCCCACTTATGCGTCTGCTCATGCAAACTTTGATGCACCTTAAGGAGCAGGCGTCTGCAGCCAATGTTGATGAGGAGGAAGAGGAGGAGGGAATCCTTGATGACATTCAGCCATTGTCTGCTCAGGGACCTCTGCTGGACGAGGTGGAGGAAGAAGAGGAGGAGGAGGATGATGGGAATGATTGCTTAGGGGAGGATGCATCTCGTGTGGCAAGTGAAAATGTTGGCGTGGCAAGGTCTGGTACAGGGTTTGTGCGTGACTGGAGGGATGTGGATTTGCCAGAAAGTGCTCCTCCAACCAGCACTCGCAGTGCATCATTGACACCGGGAACATTGGCCCACATGTCAGATTATGCCTTGCAGATCCTAAAAAGGGACCCCCGCATTGCCAAAATGATGAACGATGACGACTACTGGTTGGCCAGCATCCTGGTTCCACGCTATAAACGCAAATTACAAAATATCATGCCACAGGAGAACCTTGACCTAATATTGGCTAATAAACAAGCAACTCTGGTAAATCGGTTGCTTGAGGCATTCCCAGCACACAGCAGCGGTTATGGTTCTCACACGAGCCGTACGGGCCGGGGGCAGCTTGGCAGAGGTGTTCGTGGTGCACACAGCAGAAGTGGCGTTGGAGACAGGGGTTTCATGACAATGTTGTGGACTGATTTTTCAAATACCGCTCACACAACTGGTAATACTGCATCGATGGAAAGTGACAGGAGACAGCAGTTGTCAACTATGGTTACAAACTACTTTTCCTCCCATATCGATGTTCTCCACACAGGTCATTCCCCTTTGACTATTGGGCCGCTAAACTGGACACCTGGCCTGAATTGGCCCAATATGCCTTACAGGAGCTCACTTGCCCAGCTGCAAGTGTGCTATCGGAAAGAGTCTTCAGTGCAGCTGGATCAATCCTGACAGAAAAAAGGACCCGTCTGTCAACCCAAAATGTGGATGATCTAACCTTCATTAAAATGAACCATGCATGGGTTTCCAAGGATTTTGTCCCACCTTCCCCTGTTGACACATAGGGTGACAGAAAAATGGCTTGCTTTGGTCCACCTCTTCCTGGGACTTCACCTATTTCGCCTTTTGCATCAGCTGAATGTCCAACATCAACATATGCCACTTTCTAAAACTCCCTAACTGTGCTGCCTCCCCCCCCCATGGCCGGGGTCACCACCTAGCGCACGACACCGTGCGAATGCCGTTGCCCTGGACAGGTGGGTAGGCCGACTCTTGGGCGCGGGCACTGGCACAGGGTCCCTCATAGTGCAATCAAGTGTCTCTGACGGTGGTGGTGCACACCCGCCGTCAGACACACCGCTGTACTATGAGGGGCCCAGTGCCAGTACCGACGCCCACGAGTGGGCCCCCCTTGCTTGGGCAGGGCCCCAGCATTTGCAATCTTTACCTCTCCCTGCTCCTCCGCTGTGTAATCTGGGCCGTCAAATCCATACTGTGCCTGACACCGTCTGAGCCTGCCTCCTGATGTATAGACATATATTTTGAATGTGTACGCTATCCATACATGTTATCCGGGGATACGGTACCCTTTCTCACCTTTGTGAGAAATCACCTGCAAGCCATACTGGGCCTAACACCGTCTGAGCCTGCCTCCTGATGTATAGACATATATTTTGAATGTGTACGCTATCCATACATGTTATCCGGGGATACGGTACCCTTTCTCACCTTTGTGCAATCACCTGCAAGCCATACTGGGCCAGAGAACGGCTGGCGAGCTATTAAGCAAGCTACAGCACCTGTGGTTTGCACACGTAAGTTTTTCATTTTTTCAGGAATGACGGTTAGGCCTAATTCCGGAACTGCGGTTGACCTGCACTTACTGGGAAATCAGCGTTCGCAGGTAATAATTGTAATCACAGATCCCCATCACTAACGTTGTTCAGCGGGTTATCTTCACCTGTAAGCGACAAATGCTGGCCTTTTCAGTGTAGCGCACATGCAGCCACGGACATGTAAGGGCATGACACACCAGTTATTGGCCAATCTCATGTGCCAGAGCCTCACGTGTCCCTCTAGTAAGCCGGACTCGGACAGCGGGGCATGACGGAGTCTCGTTCGTTAACGGAATTAAGCTTGCAATCTGTGCATCTTTTCTGTAGCTTGCATGGTTGAGGTTTCCCAGGTGGAGTAAAATTAAACCGTAGGCTCCACTCCTGGTGGTGCCCTTCTGGACATTCCTTTAAGGTTCAGCTTTGCAACCATACTGCCCACGTAAAACAAACACTTTGCCTTCATGAACGCTGTTTGGAGGGTCATGACTCGTGGGAATAACGCCGCCCAATCAGTTAACCTGCTAGAGAGATCCTTCGTTGCTCCCAAGCATGACATCACACTCCCTAGGAGGAAGGTAATGCCACTGTGGCGACCGTACTCCTGGGGGCGACACAAGTGCACTGATGCCCAGCCACTGCTCGATGAATCTGCTGGTACATTGACCCAGACCACTACATTCACCTCGCACGCTACACGGCCTGAATCTGACCCTGATGAAACTCAGGTTACCCTTCCCATATACAGTTCCATCTTACACGGTGACAAAGAGGAAGCTGCAGATGAAAGTGCAGGTTCGGCCCACCCGCCATCAGACACACCACCGTACTATCAGGGGCCCTGTGCCAGTGCCATCGCCAACGAGTGGGCCCCCCCTGCTTGCTCAGGATCACAGCACTTGCAAGGTTGAAATACTGTGCAGTGAGATGGAAGATGGGGATGACGAGGAGTCCAGACTAGTACAGGGATTCCCTAGCGAGGAGACTTATTTGATTGTTTTCAATGTTGGGACAACAATTTTTGGGGAGCACTATACTCTGGAGAATGATAGATGGGGCCCACCATACACTGGAACATTCCAAAGGTGGACATCAGACACTGGAGCAGCATTTACAGGGCCCATTATACACTAGAGCATTAGAAATGGGGCCCATTATGTTTGAAGCATTATTTGGGCCCATAACACAGTGGAGCTTCATTCATGGGGACCAACATATACTGTAGCATTATGTGGAGCTCATCATATACTGTTTCAAACATTATATGGGACCAATGATTCTGTATGGAGAAATAGATGGGCCTCGTCATGAGATGTAAAAAGTGAAGTATTTTTCATTGTACTATACCGCTATTTCTCTGCCGTATCGGAGCATGATGAGCTGTGGTATGTGTTAAAGGGGCGCTCTTTCGCCCAGGGCACATGAAAACCTGGAGCCAGCCCTCCCCCCCCACAACTTTAGCCAAATAACCCCCATTTTTCAGTGCGTAACTTGTATAATGAAGTTAATTAAGGTTGACAAGCTTAAGTAAGAAGAATTGATGCCTTTGGCATTCAAATGGGCACTGTAGGTGTGTTTCCTGTCCTCCTCTCACTGCCGACTTTTATTCCCCATTGACTTACATTGGGTTTCGTGTTTCGGGACGACCCCGACTTTTCCCTATAATCGGACGATCTTGCTCGACCCGACTTTTGGAAAAGTTGGGTTTCACGAAACGAAACTCGACCCTAAAAAAACAAAAGTCGCTCAACTCTAGTACAGAGATAAAAAAATCAGAATGCCCTAGTACTCGTGCAGACCAGACAAAAAAATCAAAAAATACAACCATAAAAGATGCATTTCAACCATATCATGATATCATGTGACCTATATGATATAATAACCTCAAAAAGGCAGGATCAGCAGCTATTGTCACTTAGAGAGATAAACACAGTCAGATACAATAATCAGATAATGAGTGGTCACTTATCATGTCTATGGGGAACCCTCAACGCATTTCCCTCTGTGGCGGTTCATCAGGAGGTATAACTGATGCTTTCAAAGATGTTGTTGCTGCTTCATACCTGATACCACAATGATGATGGCCAGTGATGGCCCAGGTACTGAGTACCACTCTACAAATTATGATAATCCAGTAGATGTCATAGCTACTGTGCATGGCCATGCAAAAGACATTATCCCACACTCTGAAGCTTCATAAGGGCTGTAAATAGTACAGGGCAAGTTTTTTTTTTAAGTGTTTGAATTCACATAAAACCACAATATTCAAAAAGTTCCATTCAAACTCAGTTTTCTGTGGATCTTTACTTATTGATGTTGAAATTATGATGATAATTTAGATCGTAAACATTTAGACCTGAACTATCATCAGATTTCACAGTGTAAAATGCATACTTTATTAAATAGATTGCAAATCCAATGTGGCTGGCTTGCATACTTTGTAAATTCATGTCACAATGGCTAAATAATCATGATTTGAAAGTAAACATTTTATGGGTTCATCTAAATATTGAAAGAATTCATGAGTTCAAAAGTATTCAATGTCAGTCTCCGAGTCTGCTTGACATTAAAAACTTGTATTGAGCAATGTTAAATTTCAGGACCAGCAGGGAGGAGGAACACTAAAGAGTTTGTCAATCAGAAGAGGAGGTCAGGGATTGAAATTACATTTTAAATCTGAATTATACAGTTCTTTATATTGGATTTTTCAATGTAAGTACACCTGCAGCAACAGGTCTAAGAGATTTATTTAATAAAGATTACAGACTGCAATGTGAAATCTGGCAACAAATTCTAAGTAAAAGTGTTGTGGCAGGAGAAGAACAGTTTGCTTCCTTTACTGTCAGTTGCCAATAGATGAAGTAAATAGATACAGTTGATCCACTCAGCCTTGGATCGAAAGTACAAACAGGACATCGTATTGTATTTACAAACCACACTACTTCCTCTAAATTTAAATCCTAAGGAAATAAAATTAGTCTATTCACAGTAATGGGGATGTGTTGTGGCTGAACAGGACCAGACATGGCTTCATCGAAATTTGGCTCTCTTCCAAAGAGTGACCAAACAGCAATGAACTGATTAGTACAAATATGTCAAATAGTCCAGCAAACAGTAACCTTTCAGATAATCCAAACTTTATTGAAAACTTAGAACCAGCCACACAAAACTCTTATGAGACAGCCTTTGAGTACTTTATCAATCTAGTCATACTCTCCAAAGGTTTAAAGGCCAGAATTGCTAGCCCCATAGAAACTGGGGAAAGCAAAATATGGCATAAATATCAAAAGAATTGGTTAAATAAGCTGGGGATTTCTACTACAAGTAGAAAAGCTTAGTCAGGCAACAACAGCTCTTGAAAGCAACTGCAGCTTGCTTATGGCTCAATGGCTCCATCTTAAATCTCTTCAATTCTCACCTGACTATATTATGGACACAAAGTTATCTTTTTGTGCTGCATCAGATCTTGTGGTACAGAGAAACTCTTCAAGACAAGCCTATTCTGAAGCACAATATACTGTAACCACACAAAATGATGAATTGGAAGTTAATATTTCTTAAATTCTACTCTTCATGCAGATTTCTTTGAGACTATAATCTAGACTAAAACTCAAGAATTCTAGACAATACCTAGAAAAATATTCAGGATTGAGAGTCCTCAGTAGTTGATACCTTTTAATGGCTAACTGAAAAGATGGTAACACATTGCAAGCTTTCGAGACTACTCATGTCTCTTCCTCAGGCTAGACTAATACAAAATCTGAAGTCACATATTTATGCACAATACAGCCTAGAAAAAAAGCAATAGATAAGACAAGTGACGTGAAGCAGAACTATCAATATGAGAGAGGGAGAAACATAAATATAAACATTGGACCAGTTCATAGATAAGGAGTCTGGATGTTTTATGGTCCTCTGATTGGGGTCTAGTTCTGTGTTGCCCCCACAAGGTTTTAAAAGGAAATTCCTTAATTGATGTAAAAAGACATAAATCCATGCGACACATTCATTCCAGCACTGAGAGTGTCAAAGTTCATCATAAATTTGTACTCCCAAATCATCTCTCTCTCTGAGAATTGAAGTTACCTTTCAATACCAGTAATTTCTTATCCACGTTGCTGTGATCAGGGATACAGAAATGTTTTGCCACAGGTAGATCCATTCTTTTTTCTCTTATTGTGTGACGATGAGCATTCATCCTTGTTCTAAGCTTTTGCCCTGTCTCCCCCACATACAGACCCCCAGTTGGACATTTAGTACAAATAATTAAGTACACCACATTAGATGTAATGCAGGTGAAAGTACCTGGGATCTTGTAGTCCTGATGTGAGTTGGTGATCTTTATCTTGTCCATGGTCATTATAAATGGACAGGTTTTACATTTTTTCTGGTTGCAAGGAAAGGTTCCTGCAGCTGTTGACGAGGACAGGGAGCTTCTGACAATGATGCTTCTTAAATTTGGGGGCTGCCTAAAACACAGCAGTGGGGGGTCTGGAAAAATGGATTTCAATCGGGCATCTTTTTGCAGTAAAGGTTGTAATTTCCGTGCAGCTCCCCTTAGCACCTCCAGATTTGGGTTGTAGGTGACTACTAGAGGCACTCAGTTATTTTCTTCTTTAGCTTTGTAATGTAGCAGGTGATTCCTTGACAATCTGGTGGCTCTTGTAATTTGGTTTTCAATTGTTCTTGGATGGTAACCCTGATTCAAAAGGGTCTTTTTGAGGCGACCAAGGTGTTTTTCTCTATCCATGGGGTTGGAACATATACGATTGTATCTGATGGCTTGGCTATAGATAATAGAGTTCTTTATGTGCTTTGGATGGAAACTGTCCCATTTAAGGTATGTTGGACGGTCGCTTGGCTTCTGATATAGGGATGTCTCTATTTCATTGTTTTTTAGCTTAATGATGGTGTTCAAAAAATTAATCTCAGTACTGGAGTAGTTGAGTGTTAAATTGATGGTGGGAAGAAATTGATTAAACTGTTCGTGGAACGTCTTTAGCTGTTGCTCAGGCTCCATCCAGATGATTAAAATATCATCAATGAAGCGGTAGTAGGCCAGGGGCCTGTTGGGGCATGAGGACAAAAAGTCGCTTTCAAGCTTGGCCATGAAAAGATTTGCATACTGTGGAGCCATTTTACTTCCCATAGCTGTGCCAGTCTCCTGTAGATAGATCCTGTTGTCAAATTCAAAGTAATTGTGGGTGAGGATGAATTTTATAAGTTTCACCACAGCATCAGCATCAGTCCCTGTGTTTTCCATGAAGAATTTTCAGGCATTTAAACCATCTTGGTGTGGGATATTAGAGTACAAAGATTCCACATTGAAAACCAAATTACAAGAGCCACCAGATTGTCAAGGAATCACCTGCTACATTACAAAGCTAAAGAAGAAAATAACCGAGTGCCTCTAGTAGTCACCTACAACCCAAATCTGGAGGTGCTAAGGGGAGCTGCACGGAAATTACAACCTTTACTACAAAAAGATGCCCGATTAAAATTCATTTTTCCAGACCCCCCACTGCTGTGTTTTAGGCAGCCCCCAAATTTAAGAAGAATCATTATCAGAAGCTCCCTGTCCTCTCCAACAGCTGCAGAAACCTTTCCTTGCAACCAGAAAAAATGTAAAACCTGTCCATTTATAATGACCACGGACAAGATAAAGATCCCCAACTCACATCAGGACTACAAGATCCCAGGTACTTTCACCTGCATTACATCTAATGTGGTGTACTTAATTATTTGTACTAAATGTCCAACTGGGGGTCTGTATGTGGGGGAGACAGGGCAAAAGCTTAGAACAAGGATGAATGCTCATCGTCACACAATAAGAGAAAAAAGAATGGATCTACCTGTGACAAAACATTTCTGTATCCCTGATCACAGCAGCGTGGATATGAAATTACTGGTATTGAAAGGTAACTTCAATTCTCAGAGAGAGAGACGAGTTTGGGAGTACAAATTTATGACGAACTTTGACACTCTCAGTGCTGGAATGAATGTGTCGCATGGATTTATGTCTTTTTATATCAATTAAGGAATTTCCTTTTAAAACCTTGTGGGGGCATTACAACACAGAACTAGACCCCAATCAGAGGACCATAAAACATCCGGACTCCTTATCTATGAACTGGTCCAATGTTTATATTTATGTTTCTCCCTCTCACATATTGATAGTTCTGCTTCACGTCACTTGTCTTATCTATTGCATTTTTTCTAGGCTGTATTGTGCATAAATATGTGACTTCAGATTTTGTATTAGTCTAGCCTGATGAAGAGACCTGACTAGTCTCGAAAGCTTGCAATGTGTTACCATCTTTTCAGTTAGCCATTTAAAGGTATCAACTACTGAGGACTCTCAATCCTGAATATTTTTCTATCTACTGGCTAACATGGTACAAAGATATACATCTTTCCTGTAGACAATACCTACATTTTTCAGAGAAAAAAAAAACAAAAAATGTCCCTTACGATCAAATTGCTCATTAATAAGTCTGGAAACAATTAATGTATTTGTAGGGGGGTGTGCAGGTGGCTATTTTTGGCCCTGCACTCCTGTGCATGCCTGCCTAGTGAAACCGGGTACGTTTGTGTGTTTCACCTTAGTGTATTGATTAATGTGATGTCTTTAAGTGGTAATGTCCCATGTTATATAATGTCTATGTACCTGTATTGTGACAGGGACTAAGATACGAACAGTGAGTAGTCTTGTTATTCCTAGTGTTTAGTGTAGCATGATGTCATGTGGAGTACTTAGTGTAGTGTGGGGTTATGTAGTGCTTGGGGCAGTAGAGGGCACTATGGAATTAGAAAGTAAGATGTTAGATTTAGATATGGAGATTTAGATTTAGATAAGATCGAAATAGTTAACTGGTTTCAGCCAAAATAGTGATTGCTAAATGTTGGTACTAGTTAGACCAATAGAATAGTTGGTGGGAGGAGTTAGCGGAGGGTAAGCAGGATTTCTTCTAGAAGGTAGTCAGTAGTTGCAGAGAGTTGACTAGAGCAACAGTGCAGAGTTTGAGCAGTGAGTTGCAGTTGAGAGACAGAAGAACTGAAAGAAGCAGGTCTGGAGATTCTAGATCTTGGAGCACATGGGAAGCATGTGGGAAGCGAGGCAGCCTAATAGAAACAGTGGCTAGTCTATGGGTTACCTCACTCACGGTCCGAACAGGATTTGCAGAGGCAACCTGATTTTTCGCCCAGGATGAGGAAAGTGAATGGGGAGCACTCAGTATCAGATAGCTGGATTACTCAGGGAACTGTGGGTCTGGAAGCCACGGTGCTGCAAAATAAGCTGAAGGAAAAGACAAGGGAAAGAGCAGGGGATGGAGTTCTCTTGATGTTTGAAGATGGCTGGACTGTAACTGTTATGAATCTAAGTTGAGTAAACTTTTATTGGAAAAGAACAAGAACTCTGACTATATTTTGGGTCTGAAAAGGACTGGAGCTCTGTATGCTGGGAAGGTTCCTAACCCAGAGATGGGTGAAGCACTTGACACACACAGCACACCACAAAACGACCATCCATATATATCTGTAGCGGAGCGTCAGGGAGTGAAAATTACACCAAAACCCCTCACCACTACTGACACCCTGGCCCCAGTTACATATTTTACAATGCAGAAGATTAAATCAATTAGTTCAAACAAGTGAGTCTTTCTAAAAAATAAATCTCCAAATCACAAATCCACACAAATCCAGTAAGACAAAATATTCCCAAGTCCTGTGTGTTTAAGATAAGTAGCGATTTTAGTCTAATTCATCTCTATTAAACACTTTTTCAAGATGTTCATATGAGGCACTATTACACACCTGCCCCAGTTTCGAGCTCTGCTCACTTCATCACGGTACACTAGACTATCTTTTGCTCCATATGGAGCTTTGCAAGTAGCCCAGCAGGCTCCCATATCATCTACCTAGGCCTATACAAGGCCTATCTAGACACAGACCTGTGTCTTGGTATTAAAACTATTAGATTGTCTGTGCACCATGACCTGTTCAGTACCTGTCCCCGAACTCCTACCTGTCTGTGGTCTCCAGGACCTCAGCTATCCTTCTACGGTCTCCAGGACCTATGTTACCTGACTGCAGTCTCCAGGAACTCTGTTAACTGCATGCAGTCTCCAGAACCTGTGCTATCTGTCTGCATTCTCCAGGCCCTCTGCTACCTGTTCCCAGACTCCTGTCTGTGATCTCTCATATCACTGCTGCTTCTCACGTTCCACAGCTGCCTGCTGCATGGATGTCCATAGCCTGTAAGCCCACACGGACCTTGGTTTTTGAGAATTAACCCCACCAGGTGAGCTGGTGAGCTTAATAAGCACTTTATCATATGCCAAACGTGTTAATGCACAGTCCCTAATTGCTTGAAAATAAAACTTGTCTTTAACACTCAGATACCTCCTAGAAGTTTATTGAACCCCTTTTGAGCGATCTAATGCATGCACAGCTTTACTATCCACTAAAGCACTAGGGAATATTTTGTTTTTGTGCTTCAATCTTTTGCTCACCTTTTTTCAGAAACAATTTTTTTCTTTAATTTTTTGATTGACATAGAAGGTATTGATAATGAAAGAACAAGCTGCAGTTTTGAGAGTTTTGAGTGATGCCATTAATCTTTCCATACAATGTACTGAAAAATGGAAAAAAAATCCACATGGGATGACATGGTGAAAAAATGGTATTCCATTATTGTATTTTGTTTTTTAACAAAAATTACTGTCTGGTAAAAATGACTTGTAACTATGACTGTCAGTCTGATTATGGCTATACCAAGCATACAATACATAAATGATTTAGGCGATGAAAAAAAAATTTAGACCAGTAACATTTTTATTTTTCTGATTATGGTGCAGAGTGAGAATTTGTTTGTTACTCTTCATTGGAAGATACCTTTGGCAAGCTTATGCCAACATCTATGTGCACATAGACTGACATTTTTGAAGAGCTTTCTGCAATTGCTTTCCAATGATAAAACTTTCTTAATGGACAGATTATACAAAGTTGACCTAAATGTTATACAGCTGACACATCATTATTACCTTTGAATTTCATATACAGTTAACTTTAAAATCAGTATACTTATCTCTGACCTTAATTACTATATTACTATTTCTTTAAAAACAACAATTGTGTAATAATACCAAAAAAAAAAAACATCCAATGTAAAAATTTGAATTATTAACCCGTTTATGACCAAGCCATTTTGACCTTAATGACCAGGCCACTTTTTGTAATTCTAACCAGTGTCCCTTTATAAGGTAATAACTCTGGAACGCTTCAACGCATCCTAGCAATTCTGAGACTGTTTTTTCGTGACATATTGGGCTTCGTGATAGTGGTAAATTTAGGTCGATAATTTTTGCGTTTATTTGTGAAAAAATGGATATTTGGCAAAAATTTATTTTGCAAATCTCACGATTTTCACATTTTGAATTTTTATTCTGTTAAACCAGAGAGTTATGTGACAAAAATAGTTCATAAATAACATTTCCTACTTTACATCAGCACAATTTTGGAAACAAAATTTTTTTTTGTTAGGAAGTTATAAGGGTTAAAAGTTGACCAGCTATTTCTTATTTTACAACAAAATTTACAAAACTATTTTTTTTTTAGGGACCACCTCACATTTGAAGTCACTTTGAGGGGTCTATATGGCAGAAAATACTCAAAAGTGACACCATTCTAAAAACTGCACCCCTCAAGCTACTCAAAACTACATTCAAGAAGATTATTAACCCTTCAAGGTGCTTCACAGGGACTAAAGCAATGTGGAAGGAAAAAATGGACATTTTAATTTTTCCAACAAAAATTTTTTTTTAGCATCAATTTTTTCAATTTCACATGGGCAACAGGATAAAATGGACACTACATTTGTTGGGCAATTTCTCCTGAGTACACTGATACCTCATATGTGGTCATAAACCACTGTTTGGGCGCACGGCAGGGCGTGGAAGGGAATGACCACCATTTGACTTTTTGAATGGAAAATTAGCTCCATTCGTTAGCAGTTGCCATGTCGCATTTGGAGAGCCCCTGTGAGCCTAAACATTGGAGCTCCCCCATAAGTGACCCCATTTTGGAAACTAGACCCCCCAAGTTACTTATCTAGATGTGTGGTGAGCACTTTGAACCCCCAAGAGCTTCACAGAAGTTTATAACGCCGAGCCGTGAAAATAAAAAATCATTTTTTTCCTCAAAAAATGATTTCAGCCCGCAATTTTTTATTTTCACAAGGGTAGCAGGAAAAATTGGACCCTAAGAATTGTTGTCCAGTTTGTCCTGAGTACGCTGGTACCCTATATGTGGGGAGGAATCACTGTATGGGCACACGTCGGGGCTCGTAAGGGAAGTAGTGACATTTTTTAATGTCGAATTGATGGAATGGTCTGCAGGCATCATGTTACGTTTGCAGAGCCCCTGATGAGTCTAAACAGTATAACCCCCCCAAGTGACCCCATTTTGGAAACTAGACCCCCCAAGGAACTTATCTAGATGTGTGGTGAGCACTTTGAACCCCCAAGTGCTTCACAGAAGTTTATAACGTAGAGTCGTAAAAATAAAAAATCATTTTTTTTTTTCACAAAAATGAACTTTTTGCCAAATTTTTTTATTTTACCAAGGGTAGCAAGAGAAAATGGACCCCAAAAGTTGTTGTGCAATTTGTCCTGAGTATGCTGATACCCCATATGTGGGGATAAACCTCTGTTTGTGTGCACGGTAGAGCTCGGAAGGGAAAGAGCACCGTTTGACTTTTTCAACGCAGAATTGGCTGGAATTGAGATCGGACACCATGTTACCCTTGCAGAACCCCTGATGTGCCTAAACAGTGGAAACCTCCCACAATTGACACCATTTTGGAAACTAGACCCCCTAAGGAACTTATCTAGATGTGTGGTGAGCACTTTGAACCCCAAAGTGCTTCACAGAAGTTTATAACACAGCCGTGAAAATAAAAAAAACATTTTTTTCCTCATAAAATGATTTTTTAGCCCGCAATTTTTTATTTTTACAAATGTAACAGGAGAAATTGGACCCCAAAAGTTGTTGTCCAGTTTGTCCTGAGTACGCTGGTACCCCATATGTGGGGGAGAATCACTGTTTGGGCACACGTCGGGGCTCGGAAGGGAAGTAGTGGTGTTTTGAAATGCAGACTTTGATGGAATGGTCTGCGGGCGTCAAGTTACATTTGCAGAGCCTCTCATGTGCCTAAACAGTGGAAACCCCCACAAGTGACATCATTTTGAAAACTAGACCCCCTAAGGACCTTATCTACATAGGTGGTGAGCTCTTTGAACTCCAAAAGTGCTTCACAGAAGTTTATAACGCAGAGCCGTGAAAATAGAAAATCATTTTTTTTCTCAAAAAATGATTTTTTAGCCCGCAATATTTTATTTTCACAAATATAACAGGAGAAATTGGACCCCAAAAGTTCTACAGTTTGTCCTGAGTACGCTGGTACCCCATGTGTTGGGGTAAACCTCTGTTTGGGTACACGGTAGAGCTCGGAAGGGAAAGAGCGCAGTTTGACTTTTTCAATGCAGAATTGGCTGGAGTTAAGATCGGACACCATGTTGTGTTTGCATAGCCCCTGATGTGCCAAAACAGTGGAAACCCCCCACAAGTGACAACATTTTGTAAACTAGACCCCCTAAGGAACTTATCTAGAGAGTGGTGAGCTCTTTGAACCACCAAGTGCTTCACAGAAGTTTATAACGCAGAGCCATGAAAATAAAAAATCTTTTTTTCCCACAAATATCATATTTTAACACCCAATTTTTTTATTTTCCCAAGGGTATCAGGAGAAATTAGACCCTCAAAATTATTGTGCAATTTTTCCTGATTACGCTGATACCCCATATGTTGGGGTAAACCACTGTTTGGATACATGTCGGGGCTCGGAAGGGAGAGAGCACTGTTTGACTTTTTGGACGCAAAATTGGCTGGAATCAATGTTGGCGCCATGTTGCATTTGGAAACCCCTGGTGTGCCTAAATAGTGGAAACCCTCTCAATTCTAACTCAACCCTAACGCCAACACACCCTAACCCTTTTCCCAACCATAACCCTAACCACAAGCCTAACCCTAATCCCAACACCAACACACCCCTAACCCTAATCTTAACACTAATTCCAACCCTAGCCCTAATTCTAACCCTAACCCTAATTGCAACCCTAACCCTAATTCTAACCCTAACCCTAATTGCAACTCTAACACTAATTGCAACCCTAACCCTGATTGCAACCCTAACCCTAACCCTGATTGCAACCCTAACCCTAACCCTGATTGCAACCCTAATTCTAACCCTAAAGGAAAAATAAAAATAAATATATTTTCTTTATTTTATTATGTGTCCCTAGCTAAGGGGGTGATAAAGGGGGGCTTTATTTACTTTTTTTGTATTTTGATCACTGTGATAGTTTATCACAGTGATCAAAGTGTACCTGTAAAAAGAATGAATGAATCTGCTGAACAGCAGATTTGCGGGCACACTGCGCATGCGCCCGCCATTTTGTAAGATGGTGGCGCCCATGGAGAGAAGACGGTGGGATACCGGGAGGTACCATAGCTCATGAGGTATCGGGGGGCTATAGGGGGCGATCGGAAGGCAGGGGGAAGCGGGGGAAGAAGGGGGAAGCGGAGGGGGAGCAGATTATTGCGACGGCTACCGATCGCCGCCGTCAGTGGGTGGCGGCAGCACATCGCCGCTGTCAGTCGGTGGGGGGGTCGGATCATGGTCTCCAGCCATGTCCAATGCTACTGCAGCATCGGCCATGGCTGGATAGTAATATTTCATCAAATTTCATTGATGAAATATTACTATCGCTCTGATTGGCTGTTAAAAGTGAAACAGCCAATCAGAGCAATCATAGCCATGTGGGGGCAAAGCCACCCCCCTGTGGTAAAGTACAAAGCCCTCTGAATCTGCGGGTCGGGTGCCCTTTCAGTGACCCCGGTCACCCGACCCGCAGGGGGGCTTTAAACTCATGAGTCATGACGCCACATAGGCATCACTGATCATAATGACACAGGTATTCATGACGCCTGTGTGGCGTCAATGGTCGGGAAGGGGTTAATTTACCAAAACATCTTTCATTATTTTCTCTTTAATATAACTTTATTTCCTTTTTTATATTTTTTTGCATAGATATGCATAATTTAATGCAGTTATGTCTTACTGTGTTTAAACTTTATAGCAAAAAGGAACTCTGTGTGTATGCCTGCGTATGTCTTATTGTGTATGTATTCACATTAATTGCAATCTTTGTTGAATATTTAAAATTATAACATTGTTATCTAGCACTTCCAAGAATTCAGTCAATGATGTTTGTTGAGTATACCAGTAAATGACTTTTTAAACCATATAGAGTATATGCTTTTGGGAGTTCATGCAATATCCAAAGACCTGTAATGGCTTTTAGAGCTTGAGTAATGAAATGTCTAATGACACACCAGAAAAATAAATATGTAAGACAAAAGAAAAGAAAAAGTTTTGTTGAGTACTATTGATGTTTCTATGACTAAAGAAAGCTCTATTTTTAACCAAACAAATATATGTATATACTGTATATGCATACATATACTATATATATATATATATATATATATATATATATATACACACATATATATATATATATATATACATACATATACACACACACAAATAAGGTACATACATATACAGTTGTGGCCAAAAGTATTGACACCCCTGCAATTCTGTCAGATAATACTCAGTTTCTTCCTGAAAATGATTGCAAACACAAATTCTTTGGTATTATTATCTTCATTTAATTTGTCTTAAATGAAAAAACACAAAAATAATTGTCCTAAAGCCAAATTGGATATAATTCCACACCAAACATAAAAAAGAGGGTTGACAAAAGTATTGGCACTGTTCTAAAAATCATGTGATGCTTCTTTAATTTGTGTAATTAACAGCACCTGTAACTTACCTGTGGCACCTAACAGGTGTTGGCAATAACTAAATCACACTTGCAGCCAGTTGACATGGATTAAAGTTGACTCAACCTCTGTCCTGTGTCCTTGTGTGTACCACATTGGCCATGGAGAAAAGAAAGAAGACCAAAGAACGGTCTGAGGACTTGAGAAACCAAATTGCGAGGAAGCATGAGCAATCTCAAGGCTACAAGTCCATCTCCAAAGACCTCAATGTTCCTGTGTCTACCATGCGCAGTGTCATCAAGAAGTTTAAAGCCCATGGCACTGTGGCTGACCTCCCTAGATGTGGACGGAAAAGAAAAATTGACAAGAGATTTCAACGCAAGATTGTGCGAATGTTGGATAAAGAACCTCAACTAACATCCAAACAAGTTCAAGCTGCCCTGCAGTCCGAGGGTACAACAGTGTCAACCCGTACTATCCGTCGGCATCTGAATGAAAAGGGACTGTATGGTAGGAGACCCAGGAAGACCCCACTTCTTACCCCGAGACATAAAAAAGCCAGGCTGGAGTTTGCCAAAACTTACCTGAAAAAGCCTAAAACGTTTTGGAAGAATGTTCTCTGGTCAGCTGAGACAAAAGTAGAGCTTTTTGGGCAAAGGCATCAACATAGTTTACAGGAGAAAAAAGAGGCATTCAAAGAAAAAAACACGGTCCCTACAGTCAAACATGGCAGAGGTTCTCTGATGTTTTGGGGTTGCTTTGCTGCCTCTGGCACTGGACTGCTTGACCATGTGCATGGCATTATGAAGTCTGAAGACTACCAACAAATTTTGCAGCATAATGTAGGGTCTAGTGTGAGAAAGCTGGGTCTCCCTCAGAGGTCATGGGTCTTCCAGCAGGACAATGACCCAAAACACACTTCAAAAAGCACTAGAAAATGGTTTGAGAGAAAGCACTGGAGACTTCTAAGGTGGCTAGCAATGAGTCCAGACCTAAATCCCATAGAACACCTGTGGAGAGATCTAAAAATGGCAGTTTGGAGAAGGCACCCTTCAAATATCAGGGACCTGGAGCAGTTTGCCAAAGAAGAATGGTCTAAAATTCCAGCAGAGCATTGTAAGAAACTCATTGATGGTTACCGGAAGTGGTTGGTCACAGTTATTTTGGCTAAAGGTTGTGCAACCAAGTATTAGGCTGAGGGTGCCAATACTTTTGTCTGGCCCATTTTTGGAGTTTTGTGTGAAATGATCAATGTTTTGCTTTTTCATTCATTCTCTTTTGTGTTTTTTCATTTAAGACAAATTAAATGAAGATAATAATACCAAAGAATTTGTGTTTGCAATCATTTTCAGGAAGAAACTGAGAATTATCTAACAGAATTGCAGGGGTGTCAATACTTTTGGCCACAACTGTATAGTTGATTTGCTAATTTTTTTCTCATTAATGTACACTCTGCACCCCATCTTGACTGAAAAAACAGAAATGTAAAAATGTATCCAAATTAAAAAGAAAAACTGAAACATCACATGGTCATAAGTATTCAGATCCTTTGCTCAGTATTGAGTAGGAGCACTGTTCTGAGCTAGTACAGCCATAAGTCTTCTTGGGAATGATGCAACAAGTTTATCACACCTGGATTTGGGGATCGTCTGCCATTCTTCCTTGCAGATCCTCCCCAATTCCATCAGGTTAGATGGTTAACATTGGTGCACAGCCATTTTCAGGTCTCTCCAGAGATGCTCAATTGGGTTTAGGTCAGGACTCTGACTGGGCCAGTCAAGAATGGATCTGAAGCCACTCCTTTGTTATTTTAGCTGTGTGCTTAGGGTCATTGTCTTGTTGGAAGGTGAGCCTTCGACCAACTTTGAGATCCAGAGGACTCTATAAGAGGTTTTCATCCAGGATATCTCTGTACTTGGCCACATTCATGTTTCCTTCAATTGCAACCAGTCATCCTGTCCCTGCAGCAGAAAAACACCCCCACAGCATGATGCTGCCACCACCATGTTTCACTGTTGGGATTGTATTGGGCAGGTGATGAGCAGTGCCTGGTTTCCTACACACACTGCTTAGAATTATCACCAAAAAGTTCTATCTTCATCTCATAAGACCAGAGAATCTTAGTCTGGGAGCTCGTCATGTGTTTTCTTTGCACTGAGGAGAGGCTTCTGTCAGGCCACTCTGCCATAAAGGCCTGACTGGCGGAGGGCTGCAGTAATAGTTTACTTTGTGGAACTTTCTCCCATCTCCCTACTGCACCTGTGGAGCTCAGCCACAGTGATCTTGCAGTTCTTCTTTACCTCTCTCACCAAGGCTCTTCTCCCACAATTGATCAGTTTAGCTGGAAGGCAAGGTCTAGGAAGACTGCTGGTGGTTCCAAACTTCTTCCATTTAAGGATTATGGAGGCCATTGTGCTCTTAAAAACCTTTAGTACTGCAGAAATTCTTTTGTAACCTTGGCCAGATCTATGCCTTGCAACAATTCTGTCTCTGAGCTCCTTGGCCAGTTTCTTTGAACGCAAGATTCTAATTTGGGCTGACTGGGCTGTTAATTTACAGGGCTACAGTCTGTTCAGAAATGACCGTACAAATAAGCGAAGGATGTGTGTGTCTATATGTAAAATCATCCTTAAAACTCATCCTGCGTGTTAATATATGTGAATCTAATGAAAATGTAGAATCTCTGTGGGTGGAGATAAGGGGAGGGGGAAAATAATAAATTACTGATGGGGTTTGTTATGTGTCCAAAAATAATGGAAACAATGGAGATTATCCTCGTAAAGCAAATAGATGAAGCTGCAACTCAAGGAGAAGTCATTATTATGGGGGACTTCAACTACCCTGAAATACATTGGGGAACAGAGATCTGCAGTTCCAGCAAAGGTAATAGGTTTTAGACAACTATGAGAGACAGCTACCATTCACAACTGGTTCAATACCCAAAAAGAGGGGGGGCACTGCTAGACCTAATATTACCCAACAGGCCAGTCTGCATATCAATTATAAGGGTTGGCGGTCACTTGGGTAATAGTGATTACAAAATAATAAGTTTTCATGTTGTAAGGGGCGCGATAAGTGACAAAAAGAAAGCATTTAGAGATTTAAAGCAAGTAGGTATTGATGAGGCATTAACCCCTTACCTACAAATGACATAATATTCCGTCCATGTGACCATGGACCTAATTACCATGGACGGAATATTACGTCATCGCGATCAGCGGCGCCCACGTGGTGAGCGCCGCTGATCGCGGCCGAGTGTCAGCTAATTATCACAGCTGACACCCGGCACAATGTGTCAGGGGCGGTCACGGACCGCCCCCGACACGTTAACCCCTTGCACACCGCGATCAAACACGATCGCGGTGTACCGGGGGTTAAAGGGAAGCATCGGCAGGGAGGGGGCTCCCTCCGTGCTTCCCTGAGCCCCCCACAGCAGCGCAATGTGCAGCGCTGCTGCGGGGGCCTCTTTTCCTGCAGGTCCCCGGATCCAAGATGGCGACGGGGACCTCCGGGGGCCTGCAGGAAGCTGGCTTCCTCAGTGCCTGCAAAGCGCAGGCATGAGGAAGCCTGTGCAGTGCCTGTGAGATTGCTGATCTGTCACAGTGATCTGTGATGTGACAGATCAGCGATCTGTCACAGGACAGTGATGTCCCCCCTGGGACATTGTAATAAAGTAAAAAAAAAATAAAAAAAAAGTGTAAAAATAATTTAAAAAAAAAAATCGCCAAATAAATAAAAAAAAATAAATAAAATATTCCCCAATAAATTCATTTTTTGGAAATAAAAAAAACAAAACAATAAAAGTACACATATTTGGTATCGCTGCGTCCGTAACGACCGGCCCTATAAAACTGTCCCAATAGTTAACCCCTTAAGCTAACCCCTTAAAAAATAAATAACGAAGCAAAAAATAATGATTTATTATCATACCGCCGAACAAAAAGTGCAATAACGCGCGATCAAAAAGACGCATATAAATATCCATGGTACCGCTGAAAGCATCATCTTTTCCCGCAAAAAAAGGAGCCACCATACAGCATCATCAGCGAAAAAATAAAAAAGTTATAGCTCGCAGAATAAAGTGATGCAAAAATAATTAAGCAAGATGTTAAGCCAACGCTGCGTGCAGATCCTCTGGGGCTGATGGTGTGCTGCAGCATAGATGGTGTAGCTCCCCACAGGTGAAGCTGTAACCCCAGGGCAGTGTATAGGCGCAGGCAGTGTGAGGAATGTTGGTACCCAGATGTAGCGGTGCTGACGGTGTTGGCGCACAAATGAATGGAAGACACCAGGGCTTGTAGTTCCGAAGCTTTACTCACAGTTTATGGTACACACTGGTGCCTGCCTCCATGCCGTGTCCTCTGGGGCAGAGACTCAATCAACCTCCCGGGCAAGTCAGAATTCTCCTCTCCAACACTCCGCCAACATGTACCATTCTTGAACGACTCCTCTTTTGCGCCTTTTAGTGTGAAGAGCTCCAGTACCGTGGTACTCTGAAGTTCCTCCTGTCAGATGTTCCTAACAACTCTACTTGTATGACAGACAGCTGTAGCCTCTATCGGGGACTCCTTTCTCCAGGGTCCTGGCTCTCTATTCAGTTGCTGTTGTGCCCCAAGTCTTGGATGGGAGTAGTGCAGCCAACTACTCCACTGGTGTCTGCTGCAGAACCATAAGTGTACATACAACCTTGGGGACTGGGCCCCGGCCTTGCGCTGAGAACCTATAGGCAGGGTTCCTCCTCCAACCCACAACTCCTCTCTGTTCTCCTACTCCTTCATTCCGTGCTGTTCCTTCTCTCTCTTATGGAAGCTTAGGTTGCAGTTCTACGTTTTTCTCCTTCTGTTCCTTTCCCATGCCAGCTGGCTCAGGTCACTGAGGCAGCTGCAGCACTCCTTACTTCATCCCTCCTTCCAGAGATATGTCATCAGTATCTCCTGACTGACTGACCCTCAGACTGAACCTCCAGACTGATCTGCTCTCTAATGATAAACTTTCCCACTCTTTTATATACACTCCACCCACCTCCCAGCACATCTCGTGTTACGAAGCTAGGAACCATGAAAGGTGCTATGCTACCCTGTTGTGAGCTCATTTTTGGGTTTGCCTCTGGCTTCTGGTGAGGGTTATGGAGCTGGCTGTGCTGACAGAGGAGTAGTAAGTTCTCTATCTGGACTCCCTCTGTTGGTGAAGGGAGGTAATGAAGCTGATCTAAATGGCAGAGACCGGCCACCTGAGGAAGAGGACTGTGATTGGACATCAGGAATTTCTGATTGGATTTAAGGCAGCCGACTCCCTAGTTTCTTGCTGGTGATTTCTCTGCTTTTGTTCATATGAGGTTTCATCTGGTTTACTTAGTTTTTGTGTTCAGCCAGCCCTGGCTGGGACTGGGCTGAATCCCCATTTTGTCTCTGATCAGTTGATCTCTTTTGCTCTGTCTTCAGAATATACCTGAGAGCTGATATAGGGAATTGAAGTCTAGCGACTTCAGGGCCTTTTTCTATCAGACATTTTGTACATTTTTTGGCAGGGTTTTTTGCGTGATTGCAGACAGGAGCTTTTCTTTCCTGTCCTTTCTAGTTAGTGAGGGCCCCATCGTTTGCTCAGCCTATCTATCTGTGTTTGTGCTTTCATCTTGTTTCACCGACAATACATGCTGACGGCTGTCTATTGCTTTGGGGTCTGCTCTGGGGAAGTTTAGATTTTCCCTTTCTTTCTTTAGACTTACTTAGTTCTCTGGCCGTGATGAGGCGTCTAGGACCACCGTAGGCACGCTCCACGGCTACTGCTAGTTGTTGTGGATAGGATCAGGGGTCTGCAATCCGCTAGTTACCAACCTCTCTGGTTTTCTGGGCTTAGCTTGCTTTTTGTTTTTTCCTCCTCGGTGACTCATTCATAACACTACCCTCTAAGCATGAAGCCGAATGTGGTCAGTGCTGAACTATCCTGTTTGTGGGGTGCAGGTGTTGGAGCGGGGAAAGGAGTTCCCAACTTACCTAGGTGGTGGGGCACTACACCTTAGGAGAAGGTGCAGTACCTCTGTGGCGACTGAGCCTCAGGGGCGCCACAAATACATCCATCATCACACACAAGAACATAATTCTATACTAGCGCATGGCCGCCCGGCCATGTGAGGCTTTTATAGTTGCAGCCTTCTAGGACCTACCTTCCTAGTGGTCTAATTGGAGCAGCAAAAGGACCTGCGCATGTGACCTCCGACCTCCAATGAGAGGTTGTCCCACGGCATGCTCAGTGAACCGAAAGAGGGACTTAGTCCCAGGAGCTGCTCGCTGCTGGATAGTGTGTATTGCTATAGCTGGACTGGGGGTAGCAGCAGCAACTAAACCGACAGTACTAGCCTGGGCAAGATGCCGGGATTGATGTCTCTGCTGAGCAGCCTCCTCTGCGGTCGGGAAAGAATGGGAGACCGCAGAAGGCAAGGCTCGGGATTCCTCCTGTGTCAGGCAAGAAACCCGACGCCTAACAATGGACCTGTTAAAAAAAGTTTCTGTGCTGAGATGTTATAGATGTGCCCCTGCAATGTACTGTGTAATGGCTGTGTATGGCTGTGAAGGGACATGGTCTAACCAATCAGCTACTGAGCATGGGAGGATGCAAAAGAGAGTTTACAAACAGGACAACATGGAATTGCAGCTGCTGATTTCTGTTAGGTAAATACTTCTCTGCCTGACACACACAGTGCGGGAAAGACTAAGGGATGAGAGGAAAGGAGCCTGATACTAGGCAAGAGGGGAGTGGGGACCTCTAGACAGATCTAAAGTCACCCTGTTTTCCCTAAACGTCCCTATATACTTTCTGCACCTATCGCCGAGCAGGAATCTAATCCCCACCCGACCCTGACAATAAGCCCTGCTTAGGGAATGACAGAGTAAGCACTCGTCAATCACCACTACAACTAAATACAGATGGGATAGACAAACAAGGGGGAACATTATCTTGAGTAGACTCAGAGATAAAGCAGATGTCCTCCAACAGCCTTAACAGGGGAAAATGGAAATGTTACAGGTGAGTACCTGAAGCAGACATGAAGTCTATAATTCTGCAGGTTCAGGTGTGTCAATTAGAGCTGAGGGGAGGTTGCCACTGGGTGCAAGAGTCAGAAGTTCTAGGAAGGCATCTGAAAAGCCAACTGCAGAGACCTTCTGCAGCCAGATGCTATGCGACTGTCTGCAGCCTCTGACACACTCGTGACAGTACTCCCCTTCTACAAGTGGCTTACGGACACTAAGGACCAGGCTTCTTGGGGCAAGAGGTGTAAAATGAACGAACCAGTCTGGGGGCATTCACCTCTTATGCCGAGACCCATATCCTTTCCTCTGGGCTATAACCCTTCCAGTGCACCAAGTATTGTAGGGAACGACATTGGAGGTGAGAATCTACAATCCTTGAAATCTGAAACCCTAGGTTTTCATCAATCATTATTTGGGGTAACGGTAAGGGTGAGGGCTCAAGAGGTTCTACATATTTCTTGAGCAAAGATCTATTAAAGTCCTTGTGGATATTAAAAGCCTGAGGTAGCTCAAGACAAAATGCTGCAGTATTAATGACGTTGGTTATTTTATAGTGACCAATAAATCTAGGTCCCATCATCCAGGAAGGAACCTTCGACCTGATATTCCTGGCAGACAACCGCGCAAAGTTATTCACATTCAGGTCCAGACCTGGCAAGCATTTTCTGTCAGTAATACGTGTGTATCTGTCTCCAATAATCTTCAAATTGCTCAGAAACCCTCGCCACAATTGAGGAAAGTGATGAAGCAAAATGTTCCTCTTCTGGAACTCACGAAGCCCTTCTGCCGCTAAAGATACCAAACTGTGGATGATAACTATGTGCACCAAACAACAATGACCTGCCAGCAGATTCTTGATGGTGATTGATAGTAAATTCTGTCAGTGGTAAATAGGATGCCCAATACTCCTGATTTTCGGAGACAAAACATCTGAGGTAGGTCTCCAAATCCTGGTTATATAAAGTATATTGTGGCACAGCCATGTTGGAGCTCAAATAGGTTCCCCCACAAGAATAAAAGTAAATACGATATGGCACTCAACTTCTGGATGTATGATGAATGATTTTTTATTGCAGTCAAGGTAAACTTTTCAGTCTTCAAATGACCTTCATCAATACACTGCAATGATCAAGGTATCACAAAGTGAAAAAATAAATATTAACAAAAATAATAACTACAACAAATTCACATATAAGCATATCAAGATAATGATATTAGTTGATATAATGCAACCAACAGTGCACATATGGTGAGGAACAAGGGTAAGGAGTGGAGGGAAGGGAATAACACATACCCAACTGCTCCTGGGGTGTCTGTATAAGCAGAGCCTATAATAATAATTTTTTGTTAATATTTAGAGGATTTACGCTATGGGGTGTGAGCTAGTAAATCTATGAAATAAGGTAACTTACACTAGGTAGATTTTCCCAGGACCAGGTCCTTATATGAAAACAGTATTAGACCCTAAAGGGGTCCTGCGCTCACGTAATGTACGTCACGTCACTCTCTAGGGGTAACGAAATGGCGTCACATCAGGCAAAGAACGGGGTTAATCCAGTAGTGAGTCATGCTGAGTGACTAACCTGGTATATGCCAAACTCTGAAGAAACTTTATTAAAGGATGCTGAGCAAGCATTTCACATGACCAAGGGTATGGTGATTTATTAAATCTATGATGGAGAATGAAATCATACAGTATATAAAAAATCCATACTGGATGTGTAATAAGTATGTGTATATACAAAAAAGTTTAATGTCTGCTCATCTCCTCCAGGAGCGCATGGATCCTGCTGTGCGGCAAGTTGTCAGAACTTAGAAAAAATAAGTCCAGTGTTGTAAGTCCATAAAATCCATTTTCTTTTATTTCATAACTTCAAATAGCACAAAAACAATTAAGTCTTAGTCCAGACATGAAAAACAAACGCATTTCAACGCAAAAACGTGCGTCTTAATCATTGACCAATCGCGTCAATGATTAAGACGCACGTCTTGAAGTTATGGAATAAAAGGAAATGGATTTTATGGACTTACAGCACTGGACTTATTTTTTCTATGTATGTGTATACTTTTGAGACCTACCGCATAATATATTGTGGCCATATGAGACCTGCAGAGGAGCTGACAGTTATGAATGACTATCTATATGGAAAAGAAAAAAAAGGGGTGAGAAAGTGGATGGCCGTATCGGCGTCGGTGGGGAGATCTACAGATTTTATGTATGAGGAATTAGCAGTATGTCTTACCGGTGGTGGGTGGTAGCATCGTCTGCCGGTTTGGAATGCGGTGTCCACCGCTGGTTCACAGGCAGACTGTGTGGGGATTGGTGATGTTTTGAAATGTTTAAATCCTGGTTAACGCACTCAGTCTGTCCATTCAAGTTGGGATGGAAGGCAGAGGAAAAGGACAACTGCACCTCCAGGCCAGAACAGAATGCCCTCCAGAACTTGGAAACAAACTGGGTACCCCGATCTGACACCACATCATCGGAGGGAACCCCTTGAAGTTTCACGATCACGATGACCAGCAAGCACAGAGTTGTGATGTTCCCCAATTACTTTGTGGCACAGATTTGGTGGCACAAATAGCCTGGCCTCCAACACCTAACCCAGCTTAGGGTGCAATGCCAAAATGACTACCCCCTTCTGCAAAATAGGGGCAGGGTCCTCATGGTCACCACCACCAGGGAAGCTCCAGAACAAAGCATTAGCCTTGACATTTTTGACCCCTGGACAGAAAGTGACCACAAAATTGATCCTAGTGAAAAACAGGGACCATATAGCTTGCTTAGGGTTGAGACGTTTTATCTGATTGAAGATATGACAAGTTCTAATGGTCAGTGATAACAGTAATAGGATGGATAGCCCCATCCAACCAATGTCACCATTCTTCAAATGCCAATTTAATTGTCAAAAGCTCCCCATTACCCACGTCATAATTTCTCTCAGCCGAAGAAATTTTTTTTTTAGAAAAGAAGTTGCATGGATGCCATTTACTAGGGGATGGACCCTGACACAAAACAGCCCCAACCCCCACCTCCGACTCATTAACCTCCACAACAAAGGGTTGGGAAACATTGGGTTGACTATGTATAGGAGCAATGGCAAAACAGCTCTTAAGGGAGGAAAAACCCCTCCGGGCATCATCCGACAGTTTGGAAAAGTGTGATCACTTTGTCATGTCAGTAAGTGGTTTCACAATTACTGAATAATTCCAGATAAATTTCCAATAAAAATTAGTAAAGCCCAAAAAACATTGTAGGACTTTCACGTTCTCGGGACAGTCCCAGTCAAGGACATCACAGATCTTCTCCACATCCATCCGAAAACCTGAAGATGACAACAGGTACCCCAAAAACTGCACCTCTTGGACGATGAAAACACATTTTTCTAGTTTGGAATATAATTTATCTCCTAATATTTGCAGCACCTGTTCAACATGCCCCTGATGTGTCTCCAAATCAGGAGAGCAAACCAAAATATCTTCTAGAGAGACCACCACCAATCTACCCCCCAAATGATGGAAAATATCATTAATGAATTGCTTAAATACCACAGGTGCATTGGTCAGACCAAAAAGCATGACCAGACTCTCAAAATAACCCTCAGGGGTAATGAACGCCATCTTCCATTCATCCCCTTCTCTGATTCTAATGAGGTGGTAAGCCCCCTTAAATCCAACTTGGAGAACATTGTACTCCCACAACCTGGCTGAACAGATCAGGAATCAGAGGAATAGGATATGGATATTGGATGGTAAATTGATTTAATTCCCAGAAATATAAACAGTGACTTAGACCGCCATTATTTTTATTCACGAAAAAGAACCCTGCTGCCACGGGCAATGATGAGAGTCTATTGTGTCCCTTCTCCACACTTTGCACAATGAAATCCTTCATGGCTTGTCTCTCAGAACCAGAAAGATTATACAGAGTGGACTTTGGCAGCTTAGGCCTGTTTCACACATCCGTTTTTCCCAGTCAAAATCCGCCGTTTTGCAAAAAAAACGGATCCGCCATTTCTCTTGGCGGATCCGTTTTTTCCCCATTGACTTGTATTAATGGTGGATCTTGACGGATGGTCATCCGTTCGATCCTTCTTTTATGGATCCGCCAAGATTTTGCCGTCCGCTGAGCGGACAGGACGGACAGTGAAACGTTTTTTTCCCAAGCCGGATCCACATTTTCTATTGTGCATGTCTCTCTCTCTCTCTCTCTCTTTAAAATTCTTCCTTCGCTGGATCCGTGAAAACAACGGTCCGGTGGCAAACGTTGTGGTCAGTGCGGGAACGAATCCGTTGTCCGCCATTTTAGCGGATTTTAACTGACGGAAAAAACGGATGTGTGAAACAGGCCTTAGCTCCCGGGGTCAGATTAATAGGACAATCATATTAACAATAAGGAGGCAAATCTTGATACCACCTCTCAGAGAAATCATCCTCAAACCTCGACAAAAATGTAGGTAAGGAGGTAAGGTTTCTGTAGAGATGGTCTCCTTGGCTTACTTTTCCACCAACAGATTATGTTTTACCAACCAGGGAGGACCTACTAAAATTGGGGTGGGAAGACAGTCCAGGACATAGCAAAAAATTCTCAGAATTAATTTATCCCATCCTCAGTCTTACATTCTGCACAATTTGTGTGAGCTTTCTGTGCAAATGGCACTTAGTTGATAGCCAATATGGGAATGAGCTTAGCTAAAGCATAGCAAATCAGTCCGTGAGTTCTGGCAAATTTAGCATCAACAATGCTGACTCCAGATCCACTGTCAACAAACACAGAAATCTCCTCGGTTTTGCTCTCCAGCACCACCTCTTCTGTCAGGACAAACCGGGTACAGCAGGTTGATGAAAGATGCTCCCTTGCATATTTCAGACAACTAAAAGTTAAAAGAGTCTCCTTTTGTTTAAGGCATCAAAGGTCAGGGCCCAATAAAATGATGAGAAAATGGAAACGGTCTTAGGAGCGCAGGAAAGAGACTCAGACAAGAGATGGGGTTAAACCACAAAGCGTTTCGACGGAGAATCCGCCTTCATCAGGTGGAAGTTTATTAATGACATAGGGGATGGGGTATTTAAATGGGAGGCAGCCAATCACAACAGTCAAAACAGTCACATGTTATGATAGTCACATGTTACGACAAGAAGACATCATATATTATAAAAAAAAAAGGAATAAAAACAACTTGCATAAAACGCGAGATAAAACAGCATTAGGTAAACAAGTTTTAAATGTATAAAATGTGCAAAAAGGAGCAATAAAATATAGATGAAAATGAATAAAATTATTATCAGGTTAGTAGACCAGTAAAAAGACCAATAAAAAAGCGAGAACCCATATTAATAATAAAAGCATGTAAACAATAGCATCTAGGTAAAATGCACTGATGCTAAAAAGGCAGATAAAGTTATCTGGTCACTTTATCTATAGTTAAATTCAGGCCTTCAGGGGCAAGTGTGCCAAGCTTGAATATCCAAAAGCTTTCTCTATTGATTAAACTGTTGAAGCGATCAGCCACGGTATCAGGTATGTGGTCAATAATCGTTAGTTTCACAGTTTTTAGATTTTTTTGATGCACAGTTAAAAAATATTTGGAAAGGCTGTGCAGGAGAAAGCCATTTCGGATATTGTGTCGATGCTTGTTCAATCTAGCATGCATCGTTTGTATGGTTCGACCTACGTACTGTAAGCCGCAACCACATTCTATCAAGTATACCACAAAAATAGATTGACAGTTAACATGAAAATTAATTTTATATGAGGTACCTGTAGTGTTGGATTTAAATTCATGTACCCCCATTTAAAATGGAGGTGCAGCAAAGACATTTGGGGGCTCTACATGCATAGCAACCAGGGTTCAGAGAAATTGGAAGAGAGGATAGGGAGTCTGAACTCAAGGTGGTGTTGCTTGGTGCAACAAGGTTCCATAACGTGCGGTTTCTGCGGAATACCGTTCTAGGTCGGGGGGGGGATATGCTTGGTCAAAACTGGGTCCCCTTTCAGGATGAACCAGTACTTGGTAAGGAGCTTCTTAATCAACCCATAGGATTGGTTAAAAGTGGTAATGAAACTCCATCTACCTAGCTCCGTACCAGAAGAACAAGCGGTTTTATTACTCATAATCTTGCTTATACAGTCTTTCTGTGTGAAAGTTTTGGCTCTCAGGAATGGATCCTGGACCAATTTTTTAGGGTACCCTTTCTGCTGAAACCGCTGTTTCAGAACTTTTGCCTCCTCAATGAAGTCAGTATCCTCTGTACAATTTTTTCGTATACGCCAATATTGCCCGTATGGAATGTTCTGAATCCACTTGGGTAGATGACCACTGCTGAAACTAAGGTAGCTGTTCACATCTACTTCTTTAAAATGTGTGGTAGTGAAAAACCGTCCCAATTTATCAACATGTACCAACAGGTCCAGGAATTGGATGGACGTAGTGGAGGTATTAGCTGTAAAGCTGAGGCCCCAGGCATTCAAATTTAGATTGCGGATGAATTCAAGTGCTTCCTCCTCTGTGCCAGTCCAGATGATGAACAGATCATCTATAAAGCATCTAGAAAAGGCTATTTTGCCCAATGCCAGGTCGGACTGCACGATGAAGAGAGATTCAAATGCCCCCATGAAGAGATTTGCACAACTGGCAAACACAAAATAAGCCTTTGGGCAACCTGCGGACCCTCCAGTGAGAGAACCAGCAACAACCCTGACAATTTAGATGCACGTTCCAGCATCTTCAATTTTTTGGAATATAATCTTAATGATGATGAAAGGTCACTTTTAGAACGGGGCCTATCGTTTTGTCCAGATTCACCACTCAATGTTTTTAACCTCTACCTTGATCTGAATGATTTCATTCAGAAACTTACTATACGACGTCACTTTTTAATTGAAAGCAATAAGGTTGACAATGGTTCTGCAGCGGATATTCCCTCCACCCAAACAGATCCATTTTTGCATGTGGCCCCAAGAAATGCCCATAGTCAGTTCTATCCTCTTCACCACAAAGGGTCACATATAGAAACATTCCAACAGCTCATCTTTAAAGAGGTTCGCTCGCTATCCCCTGGTAAGAAGTTAATTACTAACCTGAGCACTGGTGAAAAGGCAGACATCAAGTCCCTTCGTGAGAACAGCAATATTATCATAAAAAATGCGGATAAAGGTGGTGGGGTGGTTATAATGAATAGGGGATCCTATATCCAGGAAGGGTTCAGATTACTCAATGATCCAGATTTCTATTCTAGGCTGGACCATGACACCTCTATCGATATTTTTCTTGAATACAGTGCATTCATTAAGGGAGCCCACTCTTTAGGTATCTTGAATAAAAAAGAATTTAAATTCCTCAAAATCCCCCATTTCAAAACTCCATTCTTTTATTTTCTACCAAAAATCCATAAGAACCCGCTTAACCCTCCTGGACGCCCTATCATTTCCGGCATTGGCTCAATTACGAGTAATCTATCCCATTATGTAGATCTCTTTCTTCAGAAGTATGTTATGGGTTTAGACTCGTATCTTAAAGATTCCTCCCACCTCATTGATTCCCTTCAAAGAATACCACCTATTCCTAATTGCCTTCTTGTCACAATGGATGTTCAAGCACTCTATACGAATATATCTCATGATCGAGGCATAGAGGCTGTAGACCAATGCCTTTCCACTGATGCATTTTTGCCCCCCCTTCAAAGGGAATTCCTAAAAAATGCTATTCATTTTGTGCTTAATAATAATGTATTTTCTTTTGAACATTCCTTCTTTTGCCAGGTCAAGGGCTGCGCGATGGGGACGAGATTCGCCCCCAGTTCTGCAAATCTCTTCATGGGGGCATTTGAATCTCTCTTCATCGCGCAGTCCGACCTGGCATTGGGCAAAATAGCCTTTTATAGACGCTTTACAGATGATCAGTTCATCATCTGGACTGGCACAGAGGAGGAAGCACTTGAATTCATCCGCAATCGAAATTTGAATGCCTGGGGCCTCCGCTTCACAGCTAACACCTCTACTACGTCCATCCAATTCCTGGACCTGTTGGTACATGTTGATAAATTGGGACGGTTTTTCACCACCACACATTTTAAAGAAGTAGATGTGAACAGCTACCTTAGTTTCAGCAGTGGTCATCTACCCAAGTGGATTCAGAACATTCCATACGGGAAATATTGGCGTATTCGAAAAAATTGTACAGAGGATACTGACTTCATAGAGGAGGCAAAAGTTCTAAAACAGCGGTTTCAGCAGAAAGGGTACCCTAAAAAATTGGTCCAGGATGCATTCTTGAGAGCCAAAACTTTCACACAGAAAGACTGTATAAGCAAGATTATGAGTAATAAAACCGCTTGTTCTTCTGGTACGGAGCTAGGTAGATGGAGTTTCGTTACCACTTTCAACCAATCCTATGGGTTGATTAAGAAGCTCCTTACCAAGTACTGGTTCATCCTGAAAGGGGACCCAGTTTTGGCCAAGCACATTCCCCCCCGACCTAGAATGGTATTCCGCAGAAACCGCACGTTACGGAACCTTGTTGCACCAAGCAGCATCACCTTGATTTCAGGCTCCCTATCCTCTCTTCCAATTTCTCTGAACCCTGGTTGCCATGCATGTAGAACCCCCAAATGTCTTTGCTGCACCTCCATTTTAAATGGGGTACATGAATTTAAATCCAACACTACAGGTACCTCATATAAAATTAATTTTCATGCTAACTGTCAATCTATTTTTGTGGTATACTTGATTGAATGTGGTTGCGGCCTACAGTACGTAGGTCGAACCATACAAACGATGCATGCTAGATTGAACAAACATCGACAGAATATCCGAAATGGCTTTCTCCTGCAAAGCATTTCCAAATATTTTTTAACTGTGCATCAAAAAAATCCAAAAACTGTGAAACTAACGATTATTGACCACATATCGCTTCAACAGTTTAATCAATAGAGAAAGCTTTTGGATATTCAAGCTTGGCACACTTGCCCCTGAAGGCCTGAATTTAACTATAGATAAAGTGACCAGATAACTTTATCTGCCTTTTTAGCATCAGTGCGTTTTACCTAGATGCTATTGTTTACATGCTTTTATTATTAATATGGGTTCTCGCTTTTTTATTGGTCTTTTTACTGGTCTACTAACCTGTTAATAATTTTATTCATTTTTATCTGTATTATTTTATTGCTCCTTTTTGCACATTTTATACATTTAAATCTTGTTTACCTAATGCTGTTTTATCTCATGTTTTATGCAAGTTGTTTTTATTCCTTCTTTTTTTTTATAGTATATGATGTAATCTAGTCGTAACATGTGACTATCATAACATGTGACTGTTTTGACTGTTGTGATTGGCTGCCTCCCATTTAAATACCCCATCCCCTATGTCATTAATAAACTTCCACCTGATGAAGACGGATTCTCCGTCGAAACGCGTTGTGGTTTAACCCCATCTCTTGTCTGAGTCTCTTTCCTGCGCTCCTAAGACCGTTTCCTTTTCTCATTGCTCCTATCCTCCATTGGAGGTTTTCGGCTGGAGCTGCGGTGGAGACCTGACATTTTTGTCTGCCCCTGGGTTGCTTCCTAAGCGCTCCTCTATGACCGCTTATCACTGACTCTTATAGGGCCCAATAAAATGTCCCTTTTTTCCACAAAAAAACTTTTTCTTTTTGCAAACCTCCTGGGAAATGTATGATGCAGAGGCACCCCCTCAATCTATGGGTTCCCCCCATCCCCAGTAAAGGTTCACTGCTATACTACTCCCCTGAAAAAGGGGCAGTACCCCCCAAAAAAGGCTAAGAAATTGGTCTTGCCCACCTATCTCAAAGGCAACTGTCAACACATATAGCCAATGATATAGAAGCCTCCAAGGACTCACGAGTTTCATATACAGCTAAAGCATCCTTCAACCTTTCTGTGAGACACTGAAGAAATTGGCTTATGAGAGCCAGGTCATTCCATTTAGTATCAGTTGCCCACCAACAGAATTCAGAGCTGTACATCTACATTGACCAATTCCCCCTCTGAAGGTGACACCAACTGGACTCAGCTAAGGCGACTCAGTCAGGGTCATCATCGATAAGGGCTTGAGTCCAAAAAAAATCCCTCCACAGAGTGGATACATCCAAATCCTGTGGCAAAACGAAAGCCCAGAACTGCGGATCTCCCTGTAGTAGAGAGTCACAATACCGACTTGCTGCTCTTCATTTTCGGAGGAGTGAGTATGAAGTTTAAAATAAAGTTGGCAAGCTTCCTTAAACAACACAAAAAACTTGTCTTTTCCTCCAGAAAACCTGTCTGGGAGGGCAACCTTGGGTTCAGGCTGGACCGGCCTACCTGCAGAGGCCATAACATCAGAAACCTGCAGCCACTGTTGCTCCTGCTGAACCTCATATCGGAGGTCATTCACCTCCAGAGACAGACAGCATGGCTGCTTTGTCAGCCCTGCAACCAGATCAGTACCAAGGGAGAAAAGGAAAAAAAAACACACCGAAGGGGAAAACAAACATACACAAATATTTTTTTTTCCTAAAATATGCACAGTTGATGATAATGTCACCCACAGTGTGGGGAAGACAAAGTGCAACATGAAGGGATGAGGGGAAGGGAGCCCAAAACTAGGGAAGAGAGGAATTGGGGCTCCTAGGCAGATCTAAAGTCACCCTGTCTGCCTTAAACATCCCTATATAGGTTTTGCACCTATCGCCAAGCATTAACTTAATACCTGCCTGACCCTGGCAATAAGCTTAGGAAAGGACTGGGTGAGCATTAGTCAATCCCCACTATAACTAAAGACAGAAGGAATAGCAAACAAGGGGGGACACTTATTTTGAATAGACTCAGAGAGATAACACAGACGTCCTCCAACAGCATCAAAGAGGAAGCTAGCCGACTGCTATAGCTCCAAGCCTCAACAGGGGGAAATGGAAATATCACCGGCGATTCACAGAAGCAGACAGGAAGTCTATAAACACCCAGGTCCAGGTGTATTAATTATAGCTAAGGGGAGGGTTGCCACTGGGTCTAAGAGTCAGAAGGACTAGGAATGTGTAAGCAAATCCAACCGCAGAGACTTTCTGCAGACAGATGCTGTGCCTGTATAAAAAGATCAACTGTTTCATTGTACTTTCCTCATTGGGAACCCCCTTATGATTATCTCTTAGCCAATTTAATTTAGCCTTTCTGAGGTTGATTTCTTTTGATTGTTTACTAAATAAATTATTGAAGGCAAATTACAAACTTTTGATATTGTGATTACTAATACCCAAGCTGCCCAAAACTCGGAAAAAGTGAACATTTTATATTTTGTCCTTTATATTGGTTAAAATTACATCTTAAACTGCATCCTCTCTCATTAGGTCCTACATTACTTGTAAAAGCTAGTAGTCTTGATGATAATAATAATAATAATAATAATAATAATAATAATAATAATAATAATAATAATAAAAAATTATTATTATTAATAATTTAAAAAAAAAAACATTTTTCTCTTGCTGGACGTACAGGTTTTTGCTCCCCAATTTTGCCTTGGTTTGCTACCACATCAATTTGCTATGTTTTTTTCACTCAACTGCAGAGATGGGAGACCCCAAATATAAAAGTTAAGGGTCCATACTGGACTTCTAATGTCTGTGTACAGACCCAGAACACAGTGTGGTGTGTGATAATGGGAAAAATCTTGTAGCAGCTCTGGACATAGCCAGTTTATCTTGCCTGGTGAATGTGCTTAAGTCTTGTAGAGCTTTTCTCAAAAATTACCGAGATACGGTTGTGCTCAAAAGTTTACATACCCCGTCAGAATTGTTGCTTTCTTGACCTTTTTTCAGATAATATGAATGATAAAACCAAAACTTTTTCTCCACTCATGGTTAGTGGTAGGTTGAAGCCATTTATTACCAAGCTACTGTGTTTTCTTTTTTTAAATCATAATGACAACCCAAAACATCCAAGTGACCCTGATCAAAAGGTGAGATACTTTGTAGCATTTGCGCAGTAATGGCTTTCTTCTGGCGATTCGACCATGCAGCCCATTTTTCTTCAAGTGCCTCCTTATTGTGCATCTTGAAACAGCTACACCGCTAGTTTACAGAGAGTCCAGTATTTCAGCTAAAGTTATTTGTGGGTGTTTCTTTGCATCCCGAACAATTTTCCTGGCATTTGTCACAGGTCACAGGTGAGGATGTTACCTTTAGTAGCCATTCAAACCCATGTGTGTCAACTTCTGTGCATATTATCATGCCAAAATCACCAGGGTATGTAACGTTTTGATCAGGGTCATTTGGATGTTTTGGGTTGTCATTATAATTTAAAAAGAGAAAACACAGTAGTTTAACAATCAGTGACTTAACTCAACCTCTAACCATGAGTAGAGAAAGTTTTGGTATTATCATTCATATTCTCTGAATAAAGGCCAAGCAAGCAACAATTCCGCTGGTGCGTTAGGGCTGTCGGAACACACCAAATAATATAGAGATGGTAATAAGGTGCGTTCGCAGGCTAGGGTCCACCGTGCAGAGATGTCAACTGCTGCTCGGTAATGGCAGACACTAAATGGCAGTATCGCACTGGACACACGTGGGTTTAACGCCACCCAGTATGTAGTAGCGACGGGCTCTGTCGCTTCACAGAGCCACGGTACTGCATAACACAGATGCCATACCCTGTTGACTGTCACAGGGCACAGCTGAGTCAGCGCTAGTGTACGGTCACAAGACTCTGCCCCAAGGACATGGAGTAAGAGCCTCTCTAGACCCACTAGGCACATGGTGTCACACCTGCAAATGCCACTAATAGATGCTGGCTACTGTGGAGTGCAGACTAAGTGCACAATGGTGTACAGGAAAAGCCACTACTTGGCGCTGAAGTTAGGCCCTGACTCTGCCTCCTACCTGCACTATCAGCCTAGGCACTAACTGGCAAGGCTGATCAACATATGCGTACCAAGGGTAGGGGTTTCATAATGAGTCAGTCACCAGAGACATTCATACAACACTCACTCCACATTGTCTATACTTGTTTTGTGCCGTGCGATCCTTTTATAACCACAGCCTTCGGGACCTTGCTGATGGCCCAATCCGAGCTGCTTGAGGACCTGAGCATGTGACCTCCGACCACCATGAGCTGTCATCTCATGGGCATGCTCAGATGGAGAAAAGCAGGACTTAGTCCCAGGAGCATCTGCTCACCACTGACTAATGCTGGATGCTACAGCTGAATCTGGGGTGGCAGCAGCAACCAGACGCATAGCATTAGCCTGAGCAAGTTGCTGGGATTGACGTCTCTGCTGAGCAGGAACCTCTGCGTCTGCAGAAGAGTGGGAGACTGAAGAGAACATGGCTTGGGATTCCCCTTGTGCAGTGGAGGGAACTTGACGCCTAACACGGGGTTTGTAAACTTTTGAGCACAACTGTATGTCCAATCTGCTGGTGAATGTGTGGACATTGTGCCCGCTCTTTCAGCATTCTCATTAGCAATGAGCGAAACTTTCAAGGTTCGATTTGATTCGCCGACCATTTAGACATTCGCCGAACAGGTCAATGAACATACCCAAACTACATTAGAGTCAATGAGAGGCCAATCCAAATGTATATACAACACCTTAAGAGGTGACAAAAAGCTTCCCAAACATCTAAAATTAGGGGCAGACACCATGAAAAGTGGCATCAATTGACACACAATAGAAATTTGCAAATGGCACAGTAGCAGTAAGGACCTGGCGATTAATTGACTGGTGTAAGCCTCTTTAGCTGGGAGCCCTGATACCTCATGAAACGAGTCCAATTTTTTTTCCAGCCACACTCAGATGATGCAGTGCTTGTCATGGTTGCGTCACGTCATATCTGAGTGGGAAGCCACAAGTTAACCTCATCTTCCTCCTCCTCCACCTCCTCTGCTGAGCTACTCACTGCGTACCTCTGGGTTCCCACCAAGTGGGATCTACAACTTCATCATCATCCTCTCTGTTCTCACACTCATTACCTTGAATGTCACCCTCCTCCTCTTCCTGCCCTGACACCACAGTGCAGCCCGTATGCACCACTGGTGTCTGAGTCTCATTAGGCTCACATCCACTCCTGGTGGTTAATGTCTGGTGACAATGGTCAGGATTCAGCTCAGACCCTACTGGGATGCAGTTACTGACAGTTCATCATCCAATCTTGTACAGGGGCATTCTGAAGCGTTAGTACTTTAATTGACAGCTCAATTGTCCAGTCAAGTACAGGGGTGTACGGAGCTTTCAGTGTATTGATTGACAGCTCGGCCATCCAATCTGAGACTGGGAGGCACTGGCTGTCTCTAATTGTTCGCTATCCAAGGTGATTTCCAGGCTACTTAACTCAGCTGTTACTCCCAGACCTCTGCAAGATACACATTCAGGTTTGGTGTGGTTTGCTTCTTTGTGCCTTGCATTCTGTTTGTTGAGCTTTTGTTGCCTGACCTTGGACCTCATTCTGACTATTCGCCTTTTCTTAACTCCTTCTGCTCTGATGCTCTATCTCCTGGCATCCTGACCTCCGAACGTTACCTGACTATGCCTTTGTCCATTCCTTCTGATAATGACATACTCTCCTGGCTTCTGACTCCTTGACTATCCCATCTCATGATTTGCCCATGCGAGGTGACTCAGCGCCATATCACGTCTGGCCAGGACATTTTTCTTTTTAACCAGTATGGAGCCTGTTCATGCTCTCTGTGACCAGGTGGCAAATTTGACTTGGATGATTTAGGATCTGGTGAAGTCTGGAATCCTCACAATATCAGTTGCAGGATCAGATAATTAATGTTATGAATACCTCCTATGGCCTGCCACTGTCAGCAGTGGCTTAAACACCAGTTCCCACTGATGTACAGGTTTTCTCTCCTAAACTTGAAGTGACCCTCCCTGTTAAATTTTTGAGAGAACGACCAGTTTAGAGTGTTCAGGAAGACCTGCAGATTTGTTTTATCCTCCATCCCTGGTCATCAGGGGATGAGTTCAAACAGGTGGGAAAAATCATGTCCCTACTGATAGGGAGAGCTCAGGGGGTCCTCAGACCTAGTCATTATACTTTTCCCCACAAGCCCAGAACAATTTTCTGTTGAAGTCTTTGACAGTTTAGGTCTGATATTTGACAAACCCGACAGGATCCAGGTTGCTGAAGCTGATCATGAACCTGACACAGGGGGGGTCACACAGCTGAGGACTACTGTACTGAGTTCCAGCAGTGATCCACTGAAGTTTTATGCAACAATGCTGCTTTCAAGTGCCAGTTGCACAAAGGCCTTACCAAAATTTAAGGATGCTCTAGTTCTTCATGACGCCCCTGGTTCTCTAGTGGAGGCCATGACCCTGGCTATACAAATGTACCACAGAATCCATGAGAGACATGGTTAACAGCAAATTGCCCATTATACTTCCCTGTAACAGGTCCATTTACTGGAGGTGGAGCCATTGGAGGTTAGAGTTGCCAGTCTCTGAGCTGTGGAGAAAAGATATAGACAAGATATTCAACTGTCTATATTGTACCCTCTCTGGACATTTTCTCAAGAATTGCCCAACTCGTTCTGAGGCTAGCACACCATCGGGAGAAAGACTGAATCTGGCTGATGGCCGAGCAGCTTACCCAGACTTTCATGTACCTTTTTGTTCTCTGATAACAAACTGACAAACACGGTGTTATCATTCAAGAGTCAGATGTTATCAACATTGGCATTCATTGGCTATGAGAATGGTTCTAAAGTTGGGGCTAGGGAGAGTTAGTTTAGAAAGATCCATTTGACTATTTGTCCTTGACAAGATATCATTAGCCTGGAATTTGGTCAAGAGAGTAACAGTGTATTTCACGCTTCAAGTGGTAGCACTCCACTCTGAATCCATCTCCTATTTTGTTTTGGATAATTTACCTGCTTGGTTGGTACTCAGGCTTCCATGGGTGCAGCTTCACTATCCTGTTATTGATTGGTGTCAGAAGGAGATTGTTACATGGAGCCTCAATTGGTGCCAGAAATGTCTAAAAACTGGACAAATATGCTCCTATATTTTTAATGGTCTTCTGGGGTACGTGAAGGACTTCGGAGATGTGTTCTCGGAAAAAATAGGCGGATATACTACTCCCCATCGTCTTTATTAATAAGATCAATAGCACAATCATAATGTCAAATTGCCTAAAGCTCACCTTTACAATTTGTCTGGGCTTGAACGGACCGACATGAAAGAATATATTAATGAAAGTTTAAGGAATATTCTGATGGTCCTTGTTTTTCTATAAGTTTAATTTTTTAATTATATTCAGACCAGGGACAATCTCGTAGTGTCATTCCAGTTTATACTCCAGTACCTCCATTCTCCATTATTCCTCAGAGTATTGCGGTAGCTATGGCAACTTCAGAAGAGTAAGAGGAGATCCAAAAATTCCAGTCATTGGTTCCTGCCGCTCTTCCAGGGTCCAAATTACAGTGAGAAATAAAGTATTTAGTCAGTCACCAATTGAGAGGCCTGTAATTGACATCATAGGTAGACCACAGCTATGACCGTCAAAATGAGAAGATAAATCCAGAAAATTACCTTGTCTGATTTGGCAAAATTTTTCAATTTATTATGGAAAATCAGTATTTGTTCATTAACAAAAGTTCATCTCAATATTTTGTTATATATCCTTTGTCAGCAATGGCAGAGGTCAAACGTTTTCTGTAAGTCTTCACAAGGTTAGCACACACTGTTGGTGGTATATTGGCCCATACCTCCATGCAGATCTCCTCTAGAATAGTGATGATTTGGGCCTGTCGCTGGGCTTGTCGGACTTTCAAATCCCTCCAAATGTTTTCTATGGGGTTGAGATCTGGAGACTTGCTAGGCCACTACAGGACCTTCATATGCTTCTTACAAAGCCACTCCTTCGTTGCCCTTGCAGTGTGCTTGGGATCATTATGCTGAAAGACCCATCCCCATTTCATCTTCACTGCCCTTGCTGATGGAAGGAGGTTTGTACCCAAAATCTCACGAAATATGGCCCCATTTATTCTTTCATGTACACGGATAAGTCATCCTGGTACATTTGCAGAGAAACAGCCCCAAAGCATGATGTTGCCACCCCCATGATTCACAGTAGGTATGGTATTCTTTGGATACAACTCAGCATTCTGTCTCCTTCAAACACGATGAGTTTTATTTCTACCAAACAGTTCTACTTTGGTTGTATTAGGCCATATGACACTCTCCCAATGCTCTAGATAATCCAAATGCTCTCTAGCAAACTTCAGATAGGCGTGGACATGTACGGGCTTTAGCAGGGGGACATGTCTGGCACTGCAGGATCTGAGTCCCTGACGGTGTAGTGTGTTACTCATGGTAACCTTTGTTATGGTGGTCCCAGCTCTATGCAGGTCATTCACTAGGTCCCCCATGTGGTTCTGGGAATTTTGCTCATCATTCTTGTGATCATTTTGACCCCACGTGGTGAGATCTTGCATGGAGCCCCAGATCGAGGGAGATTATCAGTTGCCTTGTATGTCTTCCATTTTCTTATTATTGCTCCCACAGTTGATTTCATCACACCAAGCTGCTTGCCTATTGCAGATTCAGTCTTCCCAGCCTGGTGCAGGGCTACAATTTTGTTTCTAGTGTCCTTCGACAACTCTTTGGTCTTCACCTTAGTGGAGTTTAGAGTGTAACTGTTTGAGGTTGTGGACAGGTGTCTTATACTGATAACAAGTTCAAACAGGTGCCATTGGTAAAATTAATGAGTGGAAGACAGAGGAGCCTCTTAAAGAAGAAGTTACAGGTCTATGAGAGCCAAAAATCTTGCATGTTTTTAAATGACCAAATACCTATTTTTCCGCATAGTTTGAAAAATAAATTTTTGCCAAATCAGTCAAGGTGATATTCTGGATTTGTTTTCTCATTTTGACTCTCATAGTTGTGGTCTGCCTATGATGTCAGTAACAGGCCTCTCTCATCTTTTTAAGTGGGAGAACTTGCACAATTGGTGACTCACTAAATACTTTTTCTCCCCACTGTATATGTGCCTGTGTATTTAAGATTTGGTGTGATACAGGAATTTCATGCTTCCATCTTGGGTGGTCTTCCTGGGGTTACTGCTACATGAAAAGCCATTGCTAGGCTTTTTCGGTGGCCATCCATTCATAATAATATTAAAGATTTTGTATCCTATGTGAATTCTGCGCCCATGCTGAAGTAAGTCCTAGCCGGCCTGCCTGCGAATTGGCTCGATTGCCAATTCCAGAAAGTCTAAGTACTCATTTGTGCATTTCATCACAAATTTGCCTTTGTCTGATGGGAAAACTGTTATCTGGGTGTAGTTCACCCATTCAGCAAACAAGCTAATTTTGTTCTTTTGTCAGTATTACCTAATGAAGAGACACTCTACAGGTTGTTTATTTCTCATATTGTAAGGTCACATGTGATCTCTCTCAACATTGTGTCTGATAGAGGAGTACAATATGTCTCTAAATTCTGGAGAACTTTTTGTAGTAAACTCAGGATTAACTTGGCATTTTAATCTGTTTACCACCCTAAAACCAACTCTCAAACTGAGATGACAAATCAATCTTTGGAAAAAATTCTAAGGTGCTTTGTATTGACTCAGCAGGAGGACTGATCTTCGTTTTAACCTCTTGCTGAGTTTACTTTTAATAGTTGAGTAAATCAGTCTACTCGAACCTCATCATTTTTCTGTAACTATGGTGTAACTATGGTTTTCATCCTCATATTGGTGAATTTTCTAGGATCACTTATGAATGTCCGGGGGTAAAGGTAACCATACAGTGACTTGGGGAAATTTGATGGGAGGTGTAAAAGAATATTGGGACTTCTCAGATTGGCCAAAAATGGAAGGGCGATAGAAGATATGCAGTGGGTCCTGTTTTTAAGATTGAGGATGAGGTGTGGTTGGCATCTAGAAACATTAAACTTAGAGTGCCATCAGCAAAGTTGGGTCCAAAGTTTCTTTGTCCATATGAGATCCTAGAAATGGTTAAACTGGTGGCATTCAGATTAAAGCTTACTCTCTTTGCATTCCTGATGTGTTAGGCAAATCCCTATTAAAGGAGTTTGTCTCCTTCATCCCTACCTCTTCTGGTTTCAGTCAACGGTAGCTTGGAGTATGAGGTTCAGAGGGTTGCAGATTCTCGTAGTGTCCAAAATTCCCTTCAAAACCTCATCTACTGGAAGGGATATGGACCAGAGTAGACCTCGAAAGGCAGGATTAGCACGGCTGCTATTTGGCAAAACTTCATGCGCATATCACAACAGACAACACCATCATGTGATACTGCCCTTATCAGCAGGAGGCAGCGTTTCCACACATATCCAAGTACTAACTGATGGGTCTGCCTAGGTAATGAAGCTGATCTAAATGGCAGAGACTGGCCACCTGAGGAAGAGGACTGTGATTGGACATCAGGAGTTTCTGATTGGATTTAAGGCAGCCGACTCCCTAGTTTCTTGCTGGTGATTTTTCCTGACTGTGGCTCCTGGTTTCCAGTTTGGTTCCTGCCTTCCTAAAGCTAAGTTTTCTCTGCTATTGTTCATATGAGTTTTTGTCTGGTTTACTTAGTTTTTGTGTTCAGCCAGCCCTGGTTGGGACTGGGCTGAATCCCCATTTTGTCTCTGATCAGTTGATCTCTTTTGCTCTTTCTTCAGAATATACCTGAGTGCTGATATAGTGATTTGAAGTCTAGCGACTTCAGGGCCTTTTTCTATCAGACGTGTTGGACATTCTTTTTGGCAGGGTTTTTTGCGTGATTGCAGACAGCAGCTTTCTTTCCTGTCCTTTCTAGTTAGCGAGGGCCCCATCATTTGCTCAGCCTATCTTTCTACCTGTGTCTGTGTTTTCATCTTGTTTCACCGACAATACATGTTGGGGGCTGTCTATTGCTTTGGTGTCTGCTCTGGGGCAGTTTAGATTTTCCATTTCTTTCTTTAGGCTTATTTAGTTCTCCAGCCGTGACGAGGCGTCTAGGACCACCGTAGGCATGCTCCACGGCTACTTCCAGTTGTTGTGGATAGGATCAGGGGTCTGCAATCTGCTAGTTACCAACCTCTCCGGTTTTCTGGTCTTAGCTTGCTTTTTGTTTTTTCCTCCTCGGTGACTCACTCATAACACCTCTGCATTACTAACCCCTGGACTTGATGTCAGCTTTCACTACAAAGCTGATATCAACCCCAAAACTATCACCCCACTAGCCACCATACCAACGCACATGGGAAGAGCTGGGCAAACCACCAGAATTGCTGCATCCAATGGATGTACCTTTTCTTGGGTGGCTGCGGGCTTCTATTTTTATGCTGTTGAGGGCCAATATCCATGAGAGCACCAGCCAACTGCTTTAGCTTGGCTGGTTATCACAAATGATGGGGTCACTCCATTTTTTAAAATTAGCTATTTAAATAATTACAAAAAAACAGCGTGGGAACCCCTCTGCCAGCATTAGATGTGCAGTTTATCAAGACTAGAGGGAATCCCAAGCCATTTTTTTTCTTTTATTTATTTATTAGCTAAATGAACAGGTACTGGGTAGTAAATATACTCATCATCATACGTCTGCACTTGCTGCTATAAGCAAGACCAAGTATACTATGATGAGAATAGTACTCTCATCAGCAAACACCTGTGACCAGTGGTAGCCTTTTCACTGATGGTCTCAGCTGCTTTCTTACATGCTGCCATTTGTGTGCCAGTGTGGGGACTGCATCTCTGTGATCGGCGGTAACATCTAACATTACCGCCGATCAGAGCCAGTGGTTCTCGCTTTGTGACACAGATGAAAGTGTGGGAAATGCTGGATGTTTTCCTCCCCATTAATTTAAATGGGGTCTAGGTTCGGGTTTGAGTTTGGATACCGTTCTGATGTCAATTTTTTTTCCTAGTTCAGCCGAACCTCACGGACCCGAACATGCACAGGTCTGCCCATCATTACTCAACTGGAAACCATTAGATATAAACATATACCTAATTGCATGATAAAAGTAGATACTACCACCAATTGTGGTCAGAGGAAGAACCCACAAAGAGGTGTAAACCACTAAAAATAGCTTTGTATATAAATAAGAGGATAACTTGGAGTTTTAAGGTTAAAAATATGTAAACTTTAAATTCTGATGTATTATACAGTATAGGAACATTTGTAAAGTAATATGCTACTGGGCATGAGTGAATTCTCCAAAAGTGGTGACACAATTGTCAAAGTAGGGAAATATCCATAATACGCATCATATAGTTTCATTAACAAATTAAGGGACAAACCACCTTACCCATTAAAAAGGTTAGCTGTGCTTGTCACCAGAAAAAGTGAAGTCCCCAAAACATGTTTCACTACTTTAGTCAGCTTTTTCAAAGGGAGTTTTTCAGTCAGGAAGGTGTTGATTTCCATTGCTTTGTTTTCTTGATTTAAACCTAATTTCATTTAAATACTGCATGTAAAGGAAAACAGTACAAAAATAAATAGGCATTGTCAACATGACTTGGCATTTCTACAACACAAACCAGTGTCTAAACAAAAACATTGAATCATCAACTTCTATTGGATTTTGAAATTTTACTACATAACAGCTAATTTTTCAACAATTTGGGACATAATTGTTTTACATGTACCTTTTTACAGTATCTAGCAATGATGGAGAACTGCTATACTATTGCAATTAGTAAATTCCTGTATGCATTTTCATTCAAATGTAGGTACTGGAATTCAGACTTACAATCTCTTCTGTTGAAAAAAAAATCTATCCTAATTGATTTTTCTCTTGGACAATGCACATTGGATTGTTTTTCCTAAAGTAAATTGCTTTTAAAGATCACAAGAAATTGTTTTCCTAGACACGATGCTAATAGCTTTCAGAATTTCGACATACTGAAGAAATGAAAAAAAAAATTACTGTTATAATTCACAAAAATGTAAACCACTGTCATACAAAAACACACAATAAGCTTTTCAATCATATACAATTGAAATTAGTCAATTTTCCTTTAAAATTTTAATGTAAAATTCAATACAAGCAGAGATCATTATGTGGCTATTTATTACAGTAGATATAAAAAGTCTACACCCCAATTAACCCTCCGTCAGGAACAATGGATCTGACAGGCGCAGCTCTTCTACTTTCATTTCTCCCTTCTCACCAGATTTTCAGGAAACCCCCTCCCTCTAGATAGTCTCCTGGCTCTAGCTGCTGTGTGAAACCTGATACCACAGTTGGTCTGCAGAGCTTCAGGAAGGAAGATATAGCTGTGCTGGATTCTCAGGCTCATTGGTCCCGAACACATCACACTTTATAAGGTTGGTACAGTGGGGCAAAAAAGTATTTAGTCAGTCAGAAATAGTGCAAGTTCCACCACTTAAACAGATGAGAGGCGTCTGTAATTTACATCATAGGTAGACCTCAACTATGGGAGACAAACTGAGAAAAAAAAATCCAGAAAATCACATTGTCTGTTTTTTTTTCATTTTATTTGCATATTATGGTGGAAAATAAGTATTTGGTCAGAAACAAGCAATCAAGATTTCTGGCTCTCACAGACCTGTAACTTCTTCTTTAAGATTCTCCTCTTTCCTCCACTCATTACCTGTAGTAATGGCACCTGTTTAAACTTGTTATCAGTATAAAAAGACACCTGTGCACACCCTCAAACAGTCTGACTCCAAACTCCACTATGGTGAAGACCAAAGAGCTGTCAAAGGACACCAGAAACAGAATTGTAGCCCTGCACCAGGCTGGGAAGACTGAATCTGCAATAGCCAACCAGCTTGGAGTGAAGAAATCAACTGTGGGAGCAATAATTAGAAAATGGAAGACATACAAGACCACTGATAATCTCCCTCGATCTGGTGCTTCACGCAAAATCCCACCCCGTGGGGTCAGAATGATCACAAGAACGGTGAGCAAAAATCCCAGAACCACGCGGGGGGACCTAGTGAATGAACTGCAGAGAGCTGGGACCAATGTAAAATGGCCTACCATAAGTAACACAATACGCCACCATGGACTCAGATCCTGCAGTGCCAGACGTGTCCCACTGCTTAAGCCTGTACATGTCCGGGCCCGTCTGAAGTTTGCTAGAGAGCATTTGGATGATCCAGAGGAGTTTTGGGAGAATGTCCTATGGTCTGATGAAACCAAACTGGAACTGTTTGGTAGAAACACAACTTGTCGTGTTTGGAGGAAAAAGAATACTGAGTTGCATCCATCAAGCACCATACGTACTGTAAAGCATGGTGGTGGAAACATCATGCTTTGGGGCTGTTTCTCTGCAAAGGGGCCAGGACGACTGATCCGGGTACATGAAAGAATGAATGGGGCTATGTATCGTGAGATTTTAAGTGCAAACCTCCTTCCATCAGCAAGGGCATTGATGATGAAACGTGGCTGGGTCTTTCAACATGACAATGATCCAAAGCACACCGCCAGGGCAACGAAGGAGTGGCTTCGTAAGAAGCATTTCAAGGTCCTGGAGTGGCCTAGCCAGTCTCCAGATCTCAACCCTATAGAAAACCTTTGGAGGGAGTTGAAAGTCCGTGTTGCCAAGCGAAAAGCCAAAAACATCACTGCTCTAGAGGAGATCTGCATGGAGGAATGGGCCAACATACCAACAACAGTGTGTGGCAACCTTGTGAAGACTTACAGAAAACGTTTGACCTCTGTCATTGCCAACAAAGGATATATCACAAAGTATTGAGATGAAATTTTGTTTCTGACCAAATACTTATTTTCCACCATAATATGCAAATAAAATGAAAAAAAAAAACAGACAATGTGATTTTCTGGATTTTTTTTTCTCAGTTTGTCTCCCATAGTTGAGGTCTACCTATGATGTAAATTACAGACGCCTCTCATCTTTTTAAGTGGTGGAACTTGCACTATTGCTGACTGACTAAATACTTTTTTGCCCCACTGTATGTAATGTTTTTTGTCATTACTATTGTTTATTTAGCTTGTTTTATGAATGGATAGAGAAAGGTTTGTGGATATTTCATATAAATAAGGCAGATTTTCTTACAAATGAAAGTGTGCTTCTCAGGAGTTTTGAAATTTGTGTATATCAAAGTTATTACTTTTATGTTGAGTAAATGGGTTTGTTTTGCACCTGATAATGTGTAGTCTCTTTTATTACATCCCTATGAAGGTCTCTGATCACTTTTAGATCACTGAAATTGAGAAAATTAGATATTCTAGGCATTTCTCTAGCCTGCGCTTGACAGGCACATTGTTCCATTACGAGTTAGTGCGAATATTGTTCCTGATGGAGGGTTAAAGTGTCTAGATGTTGTCAAGCAAAAAAAAAATCACACCTAGAAGAATAATTTTAGAACCTTTCCCAGCTTGTGCAGATGGCCGTATTATCGATATGAGTGCCATCAGACAAAACATTGGATTGCACCCGGACCAATATTATTCTATGGGGCTGCGCACATTTCACATATTTTCATTGCAGCATGCTAAAAGTTTGATCCAATATTCCCATATCACTTGGGCATGCCAGTAAAGAAGTCTATATAAACTATCGGACTACACTCACATAACTTTTAAGTGCGGTATAAATATTTTCCACGGACTGACAGAATGGAGAAGATAGAAATTTTTTTTTCCTCCACCTTCTCTTGAACTGAGAGAATGGGATAAAACTATGTTAACACTCTGATCAAACTCTGACCAGAGTTTGATGAGAGTGTGATTTGCATAATCGACTCGATTCTCTTGGATGAGAGAATATACGCTTGCCTGCACCTAGACTTAGTCATTGATAATCTGTACAGTTCAATTGAAAAAGAAACTGAAATCTTTTCAGGTGGAAAAAGAAAAATAAAGGACTAAAACAATGTTGTATAAAAATCTACACCCTTAACCCCCAAGGGTGGTTTGCACGTTCATGAGCAGGCAATTTTTACAATTCTGACCACTGTCCCTTTATGAGGTAATAACTCTGGAACGCTTCCATGGATCCTGGTGATTCTGACATTGTTTTCTCGTGACATATTGTACTTCATGCTAGTGGTAAAATTTCATTCATATAACTTGCGTTTGTGAAAAAAAACGGAAATTTGGCGAAAATTTTGAAAATTTCGCAATTTTACAACTTTGAATTTTTATGCCCTTAAATCACAGAGATACGGCACACAAAAAACTTAAGTAACATTTCCCACATGTTTACTTTAGATCAGCACAATTTTGGAACCCAATTTTTTTTTTTTTAGGAAGTTATAAGGGTTAAAAGTTGACCAGCGATTTCTCATTTTTGCAACACCATTTTATTTTTACGGACCACATCATATTTGAAGCCACTTTGAGGGGTCTATATGATAGAAAATACCCAAAAGTAACACCATTCTAAATACTGCTCCCCTTAAGGTGCTCAAAACCACATTCAAGAAGTTTATTAACACTTCAGATGTTTCACAGGAATTTTTTGAATATTTAAAAAAAAATGAACATTTAACTTTTTTTCACAATAAAAACTTCAGGTTCAATTTTTTTATTTTACCAAGGGTAACAGAAGTTGGACTGCAAAAGTTATTGTGCAGTTTGTCCTGAGTACGGTGATACCTGATATGTGGGGGGAACTACTGTTTCGGCGCATGGTAGAGCTCAGAAGGGAAGGAGCTCCGTTTGACTTTTTCCAATGCAAAATTGGCTAGAATTCAGATCGGACGCCATGTCACATTTGGAGAGCCCCTGATGTACCTATGGAAACCCCCCACAATTGACCTCATTTTGGAAACTAGACCCCCGAAGGAACTTATATAGATATGTGGTGAGAACTTTGAACCAACAATGGCTTCACAGAACTTTATAACGTACAGCTGTACAATTAAAAAATCATATTTTTTCCACAAAAATGATCTTTTCACCCCCAATTTTTATTTTCCCAAGGGTAATAGGACCCTAAAAGTTATTGTGCAATTTGTCCTGAGTACGCTGATACCACATATGTTGGTGTAAATGACTATTTGGGCGCATGGCAGAGCTCAGAAGGGAAGCAGCACCATTTGAATTTTTTGGATGGAATGGAGATCGGACACCATGTCGCGATTGGAAAACCCCTGATGCACCAAAACAGTGGAAACCCCCCAAAAATGACACCATTTTGGAAACTAGACCCCCCAAGGAACTTATCTAGATGTGTGGTGCAAACTTTGAACTCTCAAGGGCTTCACAGAAGTTTATAATGTACAGCCGTACAATTAAAAAATCATATTTTTTCCACAAAAATGATCTTTTCACCCTCAATTCTTATTTTTCCAAGGGTAACAGGACCCTAAAAGTTATTGTGCAATTTGTCCTGAGTACGCTGATACTCCACATGTGGGGGTAAACCCCTATTTGGGCGCATGGCAGAGCGCGGAAGGGAAGCAGCGCCATTTGACGTTTTTGGCTGGAATTGAGATCGGACACCATGTCGCGTTTGGAAAGCCCCTGATGTACCAAAACAGTAAAAAAAAACCACAAATTACACCATTTTGGAAACTAGACCCCTTTAAGAACTTATCTAGATGTGGGGTGAGCACCTTGAACCCCCCAGTGCTTCACAGAAGTTTATAACGCCCGGGAGTGAAAATAAAAAAAATCGTACTTTTTCCACAAACATGATCTTTAGTCACCAATTTTTTTATTTTCCCAAGGGTACCAGGAGAAATTGGACCCCAAAAGTTGTTGTCCAATTTGTCCTGAGTACGCTGATACCCCAAATGTGGGAGAAAACTACTGTATGGGCACACGTCGGGGCTCGGAAGGGAAGTAGTGACGTTTTGGAATGCAGACTATGATGGAATGCTCTGCGGGTGTCATGTTGCCTTTGGAGAGCCCCAAATGTACCGAAACAGCGGAAACCCCCCATAAGTGACACCATTTTGGAAACTAGACCCCCTAAGGAACTTATCTAGATGTGTGGTGAGATCTTTGAACCCCCAAGTGCTTCACAGAAGTTTATAACACCAGGACATGAAAATAAAAAAAACATTTTTTTCCACAAAAAATATATTTTTGCCCCAATTTTTTATTTTCCTAAGGGTGACAGGAGAAATTGGACCCCAAAAGTTGTTTTGCAATTTGTCCTGAGTACGCTGATACCCTATATGTGGGGGTAAAACACTGTTTGGGCGCATGGCAGAGCTTGGAAGGGAAGGAGCACTATTTGACTTTTTCAACGCAGAATTGGCTGTAATTGAGATCAGACGGCATGTTGCATTTGAAGAGCACGTGATGTGCCCAAACAGTGGAAACCCCCCAATTCTAACTCCAACCCTAACCCCAACATACCCCTAACCCTAACCTCAGCCCAAAACCTAACCCTAGCCCTAACCCTAAAGGGAAAATGGAAATAAACATTTTTTTTATTTTATTATTTTTCCCTAACTAAGGGGGTGATAACAGGTGGTTTGATTTACTATTTATGGCGGTTTTTATGTTTGGCAGCTGTCACACGCTAAAAGACGCTTTTTATTGTAAAAATAGTTTTTGCATCACCACATATTGAGAGCTATAATTTTTCCATATTTTGACCCACTGAGTCATGTGAGGTCTTATTTTTTGCGGGACGAGTTGACGCTTTTATTGGTATCATGCTTGGGCATGTGACATCTTTTGATCGCTTTTTATTCCGATTTTTGAGACACAGAATGAACAAAAACCAGCGTTTCATGAATTTCTTTTGGGGGTGCGTTTACACCGTTCCGCGTGCGGTAAAATTGATAAAGCCCTTTTATTCTTCGGGTCAGTACGGTTACAGCGATACCTCATTAAGGTTTTTTTTATGTTTTGGCGCTTTTATGCAATGAAAACAATTTTATATAAAAAATTATTATTTTTGCATCGCTTTATTCTGCGAACTATAACTTTTTTATTGTGAAGAGAAAGAAAAAATAGGATGGCACTCACCGTTCATGTGAATCAAATCACTTTATTTCACATACACAAGGCATTGGCATAGGCACGGGAGCAATGTGCTGGAAAACGGACAGACGGTCCGTTTTCCAGCACATTGCTCCTGTGCCTATGCCGATGCCTTGTGTATGTGAAATAACGTGATTTGATTCACATGAACGGTGAGTGCCATCCTATTTTTTCTTTCTCTTCACAATGAAATGTTCTGTTTTTTCAACATGGGATTGATCACCCGTTCCCAGTGGGATTAAGGTGTTTTTTTTATTACTGTGAAAAATATATGTGCAGACATCCAGGGTATTTTTCCACACAACGGTGCCGGATATCTATTTTCTCAATTTGTGGACAGTTATATAACTTTTTTATGTTTTCACTGATGACGCTGTGTGCAGCTCGTTTTTTGCAGAACAAGATGACGTTTTCAGCGGTACCATGCATATTTATATGCGTCCTTTTGATCGCGCGTTATTGCACTGTTTGTTCGACGGTATGATAATAAATCATTATTTTTTGCTTCGTTTTTTATTTTTATTTTTTAAGGGGTTCGCTAAAGAGGCTAACTAAATGGGACAGTCTTATAGGGCGGATCGTTACGGACGCTGCGATACCAAATATGTGTACTTTTATTTTTTTTTTATTTCCAAAAGATGAATTTATTAGGGAATATTTTTTTTTTTTTTTTATTTAGCGATTTTTTTAAAATTATTTTTACACTTTTTTTTTTACTTTATTACATTGTCCCAGGTGGGACATCACTGTCCTGTGACAGATCACTGATCTGTCACATCACAGATCACTGTGACAGATCAGCGATCTGTCACAGGCACTGCACAAGGCTTCCTCGTGCCTGCGCTTTGCAGGCACTGAGGAAACCTGCTCCCTGCAGGCCCCCGAAAGTCCCCGTCGGCATCTGGGATCCGGGGACCTGCAGGGACGGAGTCCCTCGCAGCAGCGCTGCACATTGCGCTGCTGTGGGGGGCTCAGGGAAGCACAGAGGGAGCCCCCTCCCTGCCAATGCTTCCCTTTAACCCCCGGTACACCGCGATCATGTTTGATCGCGGTGTGCAAGGGATTAAAGTGTCGGGGGAGGTCCGTGACTGCCCCTGACACATTGTGCCAGGTGTCAGCTGTGAAAATCAGCTGACACCCGGCCGCAATCAGCGGCGCTCACCAAGTGGGTGCCGCTGATCGCTGTGACGTACTATCCCGTTCCTGGGAATTAACTCCCAGGGCGCATGGACGGGATAATACGTCTCATGGCAGAAAGGGGTTAAACTAATGATTGGTTAAACTACTTTTTGAATATATAACAGCATTTAGTCTTTTTGGGTAGGGTCCATGGCACATCTAGAATTGTCAGTAGAGTTGAGCGAAACGGGTCGGTCAAATTCAAAAAACGCTGCCTTTAGCTAAAGTCGGGTTTCGCCGCTCGAAACCTGACCATAGCGTGAGGTCGGCCATGAGGTCGCCGAGCGCCAAAGTTGCTTTTCAAATATTGCTTCCAGTCATTTCTCAGGCTATGAAGGTGGACGCACATTGTGTTCAACGCGATGACATGGGCAGCGGCCACCACCATCTTAGAGAAGGGCATTGAAGTGATTGGCTGGCTTTGTGTGGCGTCACAGTGGCTTTAAAAGGCTGTGACCACCGATCGCCATCTTACTTCTGCCGATCTTAGAATAGGGAGAGGTGCTGCTGCTGATTCTGAATAGGGAGAGCATTAGGCAGGGAAGAAGAAAAAGAAATTGCTTCTGCTGATAGCGCTTTTCACTGTACAGTTAGTGTGCAGTAAAAGGGTAGGATTTTTGTTGTGTGCAGCAGCGCTGGTGGTGATTAGGCTGCCTTTTAAGGCTACCTGATAGCTGCATTGCTGTGTGCACACTGCTGTTCAAACTTCTTTTTTCAAAGCACTCCAACTTTTATTATTTTGTTCTGGTGAGTTACCAAGCGCTCTTTTTCACACACCGTATTGTGGTGTACTCTCCTCACACACTACCGTGTACCGACTGGTATCACGGAGAAATAGCAGCTATCTGGGTGTGACTCTGGAAAAACAAGCCGAGGAGATTTTCCAATTTTCTAGACCTACAACTTATAGAGCTGTCCAGTTTTCAAATAGTTTCATATATCTGCTGTTTGTTATGGTCAAAACTAGACAGACAGTTTGTGTCAGTGCATATACAAATAGACGGAGATTGACAATTTTCCATACAGACACCGTATAGAGCTGTCCGATTCTCAAACAGTATTGTACAGTCATATGTAAACGTTTGGGCACCCCTATTAATGTTAACTTTTTTCCTTTATAACAATTTTGGTTTTTGCAACAGCTATTTCAGTTTCATATATCTAATAACTGATGGACTCAGTTATATTTCTGGATTCAAATGAGGTTTATTGTACTAACAGAAAATGTGCAATCTGCATTTAAACAAAATTTGACCGGTGCGAAAGTATGGGCACCCTTATCATTTTCTTGATTTGAACACTCCTAACTACTTTTTACTGACTTCCTGAAGCACTAAATTGGTTTTGTAACCTCATTGAGCTTTGAACTTCGTAGCCAGGTGTATCAAATCATGAGAAAAGGTATTTAAGGTGGCCACTTGCAAGTAGTTCTCCTATTTGATTCTCCTATGAAGAGTGGCATCATGGGCTCCTCAAAACAACTCTCAAATTATCTGAAAACAAAGATTATTCAACATAGCTTTTAAGGGGAAGGATACAAAAAGTTGTCTCAGAGATTTAACCTGTCAGTTTCCACTGTGAGGAACATAGTAAGGAAATGGAAGAACACAGGTACAGTTCTTGTTAAGCCCAGAAGTGGCAGGCCAAGAAAAATATCAGAAAGGCAGAGAAGAAGAATGGTGAGAACAGTCCAGGACAATCCACAGACCACCTCCAAAGACCTGCAGCATCATCTTGCTGCAGATGGTGTCACTGTGCATCGGTCAACAATACAGCGCACTTTGCACAAGGAGAAGCTGTATGGGAGAGTGATGGGAAAGAAGCCGTTTCTGCAAGCACGCCACAAACAGAGTCGCCTGAGGTATGCAAAAGCACATTTGGACAAGCCAGTTACATTTTGGAAGAAGGTCCTGTGGACTGATGAAACAAAGATTGAGTTGTTTGGTCATACAAAAAGGGGTTAAGCATGGAGGCTAAAAAACACAGCATTCCAAGAAAAACACTTGCTACCCACAGTAAAATTTGGTGGAGGTTCCATCATGCTTTGGGGCTGTGTGGCCAATGCTGGCACCGGGAATCTTGTTAAAGTTGAGGGTCGCATGGATTCAACTCAGTATCAGCAGATTCTTGACAATAATGTGCAAGAATCAGTGACGAAGTTGAAGTTACGCAGGGGATGGATATTTCAGAAAGACAATGATCCAAAACACCGCTCCAAATCTGCTCAGGCATTCATGCAGAGGAACAATTACAGTGTTCTGGAATGGCCATCCCAGTCCCCAGACCTGAATATCATTGAACATCTGTGGGATGATTTGAAGCGGGCTGTCCATGCTCGGCGACCATCAAACTTAACTGAACTGTAATTGTTTTGTAAACAGGAATGGTCACAAATACCTTCATCCAGGATCCAGGAACTCATTAAGAGCTACAGGAAGCGACTAGAGGCTGTTATTTTTGCAAAAGGAGGCTCTACGAAATATTAATGTCACTTTTATGTTGAGGTGCCCATACTTTTGCACAGATCAAATTTTGTTTAAATGCAGATTGCACATTTTCTGTTAGTACAATAAACCTCATTTGAATCCAGAAATATAACTGAGTCCATCAGTTATTAGATATATGAAACTGAAATAGCTGTTGCAAAAACCAAAATTGTTATAAAGAAAAAAGGTTAACATTAATAGGGGTGCCCAAACTTTCACATATGACTGTATATCTGCCATTCGCATTACAGTCACATATATACAGAGTCAGCGTGTGTGTTACACTCTGTAAATACATATACCGAGTTTGTTAGTTACACAAAAAACGCATACAGCTGTACACTTCTGATACAGTTCCGTATATCTGCTTGTTGGATTATGGTCAAATATATACTGGGAGAGCATCTGTGACTAACAAAATATATACGTAGATTTAATTTTTTTAAACACCTTACACAGCTGGACGCTCCTCATTCAGTACCATCTCTCTGCTGGTATTTTCACTCCAGTCGTATGCAGAAGCTGCAGCGATTGCTCCACCTCCCCAAGCACTGCCTAATCAAAGACGATGCAACAAGGTGGAACTCCACCCTGCACATGGTTGAGAGGCTGTGCGAACAGAGGCAGGCTGTAATGCATTTGTGGGAGGATACACAGGCAGGCAGTTTGAGGGAAGACATGGAATTGTTGGGTGTGCAGTGGTCAAAGCTGAAAGACCTCTGTAAAGTCCTTCAGTGTTTTGAGGAATGCACACGACTGGTAAGCGCAGACGACGCCATCATAAGCATGAGCATCTCACTTATGTATCTGCTCATGCAAAGTTTGACGCACATTAAGCATCTGGCGTCTGCAGCAGAGGAGGAACAGGAGGAGGGGGGGAAGTCTTGCTGACAGTCAGCCATTGTCTGGTCAGGGAACTGTCCTGGATGAGATGGTGGAAGAAGAGGAAGAGGAGGAGGAGGATGAGGGGGATGATTATTTTGGGCAGGAGGATGCTTCTCAGGGGGCAAGAGAAAATGTTGGCGTTCCAAGGTCAGGTACAGTGTTTGTGCATGACTGTAGGGAAGTGGATTTGCCAGAAAGTGCTCCTCCACCCAGCAGTGGCAGTGCATTATTGAAACCTGGAACATTGGCCCACATGTGCAATTATGCCTTGCGGATCCTAAAAAGGGACCCCCGCATTGCCAAAATGATGAAGGATGACGACTACTGGCGGGCCAGCATCCTCGATTCATGCTACAAAGGCAAATTACAAAACATCATGCCACAGGAGAACCTAGAGATAATATTGGCTAACAAACAAGCAACTCTGGTAAACCGTTTGAGGCTTTCCCAGCACACAGCAGTGGTGCTGGTTCTCCCACGAGCAGTAGTGGGCACAATGGAAGAGGTGTTCTTGGTCCACAGAGCCGAAGTGGCGTTGGAGACAGGGGTTTAATGACCATGTTGTGGAATGATTTCTCAAGTACCGCTCACACGACTGCTAATACTGCATCGACTAAAAGTGACAGGAGGCAGCAGTTGTCAACTATGGTTACAAACTACTTCTCCTCCCATATCAATGTTCTCCCTCACAGGTCATTCCCCTTTGACTATTGGGCCTCTAAACTGGACACCTGGCCTGAATTTGCACACTATGCCTTACAGGAGCTCGCTTGCCCTGCTGCTAGTGTGTTATCTGAAAGAGTCTTCAGTGCTGCTGGATCAATCCTAACAGAAAAAAGGACCCATCTGTCGACCCAAAATGTTGATGATCTAACCTTCATTAAAATGAACCATGCATGGGTTTCATAGGATTTTGTCCCACATTCCCCTGATGACACATAGGTTGCCAGAAAACTGCCTTGCTTTTGTCCTCCTCTTCCTTGGACTTGCCCAATTCCGCCATTTGCAGCAGCTGAATGTCCAGCCAACACATCAACATATGCCATTTTTTAAAGCTCCATAACTGGGCTGCCTACCCCCCCAAGGGCTAGGATAAACACGTGTCCACTCGGGCAAGTGCCGTTGCTCTGAACAGGTGGATGGGCCCATTGATGGCCGACGACAATGGCACAGGGCCCCTCATAATACAATACAGTGTTTCTGATGGTGGGGGGCCCACTCTCCTTCAGACACACCAGCGTACTGAGGGGCCCTGTGCCAGTACAGTACAGTATATATATTTAGCTCTGGCTGGGATAGCACGCGTGCGGGCTCACGCGTGCAACAGATATTAAGTGCAACAGGATCAAGTGTTTTGCAGTTAGACAATGCATTGAAGCTGATGTTCCTCTCTTCTCTTCTTCACACAGGTAATTCATTCCATCATCCATGTGTGCTGTCTGACAAGTGTGAACTGCATCATATATTGCCAGATATTTTTATGGTAATTCATTCCATCATCCATGTGTGCTGTCTGACAAGTGTGAACTGCATCATATATTGCCAGATATTTTCATGGTATTTCATTCCATCATCCATGTGTGCTGTCTGACAAGTGTGAACTGCATCATATATTGCCAGATATTTTCATGGTATTTCATTCCATCATCCATGTGTGCTGTCTGACAAGTGTGAACTGCATCATATATTGCCAGATATTTTTATGGTAATTCATTCCATCATCCATGTGTGCTGTCTGACAAGTGTGAACTGCATCATATATTGCCAGATATTTTTATGGTAATTCATTCCATCATCCATGTGTGCTGTCTGACAAGTGTGAACTGCATCATATATTGCCAGATATTTTCATGGTATTTCATTCCATCATCCATGTGTGCTGTCTGACAAGTGTGAACTGCATCATATATTGCCAGATATTTTCATGGTATTTCATTCCATCATCCATGTGTGCTGTCTGACAAGTGTGAACTGCATCATATATTGCCAGATATTTTTATGGTAATTCATTCCATCATCCATGTGTGCTGTCTGACAAGTGTGAACTGCATCATATATTGCCAGATATTTTTATGGTAATTCATTCCATCATCCATGTGTGCTGTCTGACAAGTGTGAACTGCATCATATATTGCCAGATATTTTCATGGTATTTCATTCCATCATCCATGTGTGCTGTCTGACAAGTGTGAACTGCATCATATATTGCCAGATATTTTCATGGTATTTCATTCCATCATCCATGTGTGCTGTCTGACAAGTGTGAACTGCATCATATATTGCCAGATATTTTTATGGTAATTCATTCCATCATCCATGTGTGCTGTCTGACAAGTGTGAACTGCATCATATATTGCCAGATATTTTTATGGTATTTCATTCCATCATCCATGTATGCTGTCTGACAAGTGTGAACTGCATCATATATTGCCAGATATTTTCATGGTATTTCATTCCATCATCCATGTGTACGGTCTGACAAGTGTGAACTGCATCATATATTGCCAGATATTTTTATGGTATTTCATTCCATCATCCATGTATGCTGTTTGACAAGTGTGAACTGCATCATATATTGCCAGATATTTTCATGGTATTTCATTCCATCATCCATGTGTGCTGTCTGACAAGTGTGAACTGCATCATATATTGCCAGATATTTTTATGGTATTTCATTCCATCATCCATGTATGCTGTCTGACAAGTGTGAACTGCATCATATATTGCCAGATATTTTTATGGTATTTCATTCCATCATCCATGTGTGCTGTCTGACAAGTGTGAACTGCATCATATATTGCCAGATATTTTCATGGTATTTCATTCCATCATCCATGTATGCTGTCTGACAAGTGTGAACTGCATCATATGTTGCCAGATATTTTTATGGTAATTCATTCCATCATCCATGTGTGCTGTCTGACAAGTGTGAACTGCATCATATATTGCCAGATATTTTCATGGTATTTCATTCCATCATCCATGTGTGCTGTCTGACAAGTGTGAACTGCATCATATATTGCCAGATATTTTTATGGTATTTCATTCCATCATCCATGTATGCTGTCTGACAAGTGTGAACTGCATCATATATTGCCAGATATTTTCATGGTATTTCATTCCATCATCCATGTGTGCTGTCTGACAAGTGTGAACTGCATCATATGTTGCCAGATATTTTTATGGTAATTCATTCCATCATCCATGTGTGCTGTCTGACAAGTGTGAACTGCATCATATATTGCCAGATATTTTCATGGTATTTCATTCCATCATCCATGTGTGCTGTCTGACAAGTGTGAACTGCATCATATATTGCCAGATATTTTCATGGTATTTCATTCCATCATCCATGTGTGCTGTCTGACAAGTGTGAACTGCATCATATATTGCCAGATATTTTTATGGTATTTCATTCCATCATCCATGTATGCTGTCTGACAAGTGTGAACTGCATCATATATTGCCAGATATTTTCATGGTATTTCATTCCATCATCCATGTGTACGGTCTGACAAGTGTGAACTGCATCATATATTGCCAGATATTTTTATGGTATTTCATTCCATCATCCATGTATGCTGTCTGACAAGTGTGAACTGCATCATATATTGCCAGATATTTTCATGGTATTTCATTCCATCATCCATGTATGCTGTCTGACAAGTGTGAACTGCATCATATATTGCCAGATATTTTTATGGTATTTCATTCCATCTCTCCTGTGGTGGGTCTTTATTTTTTATCTATTTGGTTTCTACTTTGAAGTGTAGAAAGGTTTTTTTTTTTTCCCTTTCTCTGTTTGATGGCCTTGTCCAGCGTTAGTTATTTACCCTGCATAGTAATGCCTGCTCTGGCCTTGTGCTAATAGGTTAATTACTGATTGTGGCCTTTTGGTGGCTGAAGCTAGCAGACATTTCATTTCATATATATTTAGCTCTGGCTGGGATAGCACGCGTGCAACAGATATTAAGTGCAACAGGATCAAGTGTTTTGCAGTTAGACAATGCAGTTGGACAGGGCAGGAGACAGGTAAGGTGCATAAGTTTTTCATGCACGCTTGCTTCTTGGTCAGTCGTACTACATATGCATTGATCATATCAACCTGCTGCTTATTTGTCTTCACTTCTGCTTTTTAACAACTCGCCTGCCCTTTTACACATTCTGTGCACTCTCTGCATATCCACCCCTCCCTTTTCCCCTCTCCCATGTTTAACTCTGAGGCTCTATTGACATTTCTTACCCACACCAAACCATCCAAAACCTCCATGCAGCACTCAAAACGTTCATACAAATCATCCCACCACCTGCTTTTTCTGTTTTTTCTCCTTTTAATAGTTGCAGGTGACATCTCCCCCAACCCTGGGCCTCCCTCCACCAGCATACGTTACTCTCCTCCATCTGCATATAGAAACCCTGCTAATCTTATTAACATTCAGTGCATGCCTTCTCCTCTCACTTTCCAATGTGCTCTCTGGAATGCATGGTCTGTGTGTAACAAACTGACTTACATTCACGATCTTTTTCTCTCTAATTCCCTTAACCTTCTGGCTATTACAGAAACCTGGATCCAGCATTCAGACACCACCGCTGCTGCCACTCTCTCGTTTGGTGGGCTGAAATTTTCACATACCCCCAGACCTGAGAACAGACAGGGTGGAGGTGTTGGTTTGCTCCTTTCATCACAATGTGCTTTCCAGGTCATCCCCCCCCGGTTCCCTCACTTACATTTCCTTCCTTTGAAGTCCATGCCGTCAGACTCTTTAAGCCCTTCTCCTTACGAGTGGCGGTCGTTTATCGCCCTCCAGGCTCCTCCCGCCAGTTTCTAGACCACTTCACCACCTGGCTTACTCACTTTCTATCCTGTGACATCCCCACCCTCATCATGGGAGACTTTAACATCCCCATCAATGATCCTCTCTCCCAGTCTGCCTCTCATCTTCTTTCTCTATCTTCTTCATTCGGCCTCTCACAGTTTACTAATTCTCCTACATATGGGGACGGGAATACTCTGGACCTGGTTTTCTCCAGTCCCGGCTCGCTGCACGACTTTACTAATTCACCTCTCCCGCTCTCGGACCACAACCTTCTTTCCTTCTCTGTCAAGAATTGTCTCCTCACCCGGGACACCCCCACTTACCACACTTATCGGAATACACGTACCATTAATACCCAACAGCTTAGGGACAATCTCCACACATCTTTAGCCCCCATCTCCACCCTCTCCTGTCCAGACATAGCATTGTCACACTTCAATAATACACTGAAGAATGCCCTAGATGAAGCAGCACCTTCTATACGCAGAAAGACCTGACACAGACAACGGCAGCCCTGGCACACAACGCAAACACGCTTTCTTCAGCGCTGCTCGAGGTGTGCAGAGCGGCAGTGGAGAAAATCTCTCTTAGCAGAAGACTTCATCCACTATAAGTTCATGCTCAAAACCTATAACTCTGCCCTTCATCTGGCCAAACAATCCTACTTCACCACCCTCATCACCTCACTATCCAACAACCCAAGACGACTTTTTGAAACCTTAAACTCCCTCCTGAAACCTAAAGTACAGGCCCCCATCACCAACCTCAGCGGTGAGGATCTGGCCACTTATTTCCTAGAAAAAAATCAACCACATCCATCAGGATATCTCAGCCCTATCTCCTCAGTGCCTGGATCCCCTTCCCTGCCGCACCTCAAGCTCACTAGACATCTTTGAGCCTGTTTCAGAAGAAGTTTCCAAGCTCCTCGCTTCTGCTCGGCCTACAACCTGCAACAGTGACCCTATTCCTTCACAGCTCCTGCAGTCTCTCTCACCAGTGGTCACCACTCACCTGACTAAAATATTTAACCTCTCTCTTTCTTCAGGTATATTTCCCTCCTCATTTAAACATGCCATCATAACCCCTTTACTTAAAAAGCCATCCCTGGACCAGAACTGCACTGCTAACTACAGACCTGTCTCTAACCTTCCCTTCATCTCTAAACTCCTGGAACGCCTGGTCCACTCCCGTCTAATCCGCTATCTCTCGGATAACTCTCTTCTCGACCCCTTACAATCTGGTTTCCGCTCTTTACACTCTACTGAAACTGCCCTCACTAAAGTCTCTAATGATTTAATAACAGCTAAATCGAAAGGTCATTGCTCCCTGCTGATTCTCCTGGATCTCTCTGCCGCATTTGACACTGTGGATCACCAGCTCCTCCTCACTATGCTCCGCTCTATAGGCCTCAAGGACACAGCCCTCTCCTGGTTCTCCTTCTACCTCTCTGACCGCTCCTTCACTGTATCTTTTTCCGGCTCCTCTTCCTCTTCTCATCCCCTTACTATCGGGGTCCCGCAGGGCTCAGTCCTAGGCCCCCTCCTCTTCTCTTTATACACTGCCCCTATTGGACAAACAATCAGCAGATTTGGGTTCCAGTATCATCTCTATGCTGATGACACCCAATTATACACTTCTTCCCCTGACATCACCCCTACCCTAATTCAAAATACCAAGGATTGTCTGTCTGCTGTCTCTAGCATCATGTCCTCCCTCTATCTGAAACTAAATCTCTCTAAAACTGAACTTCTTGTGTTTCTCCCCTCTACTAACCTCACTCTACCTAACATCAAAATAACCCTGGAGGGTTCAACCATAACTCCCAAGCAGCATGCCCGCTGTCTTGGGGTCATATTCGACACTGAACTTTCCTTTACTCCGTACATCCGATCACTCAGTCGCTCTTGTCACCTGCATCTTAAAAACATCTCCAGAATCCGACCTTTTCTCACCTTTGAAACTGCTAAGACTCTTACTGTCGCTCTTATTCATTCTCGTCTGGACTACTGCAACTCTCTTCTGATCGGTCTCCCTCTTACCAAACTTTCTCCTCTCCAATCCATCTTGAATGCGGCAGCCAGGGTCATATTTCTGTCCAGCCGCTTCACCGATGCCTCCATCTTGTGCCAGTCATTACACTGGCTACCTATTCGCTACAGGGTCCAGTTTAAACTCATCTCTCTCACCCACAAAGCTCTCCACTGTTCTGCACCGCCTTATATCTATTCTCTCATCTCGGTCTATCGCCCTACACGTGCCCTCTGTTCTACAAATGACCTAAGACTAACATCCCCCGTAATCCGAACCTCGCACCTCCATCTCCAAGACTTCTCTTGTGCTGCTCCAGCTCTCTGGAATGCACTTCCCCAGATGATCAGACTGATACCTAGCCCTGACCTATTCAAGCGCGCTTTGAAAACCCATCTCTTCAAACAAGCCTACCACATCAACTACTCAGCAAGCTAACTTTGCCCTGTTCCCTCCTTCCAAATATTATTCTGAATCTGCACCCTACTATTCATCTGTCTCTACACCCTTCATGCACATGATAACTGCACTTGATACTTGTCTATTGCACTTAAACACACGGGCTGATGACCGGATCATGCAGCTTTATATGAAAATCCCTATTATAATTGCCAGACCTGAATTAACAAGCATTTCTCACCTACTGTGTCCCCCCATTTCCTTGTAGATTGTAAGCTTGCGAGCAGGGACCTCACTCCTAATATCACTGTTTGAATTGTCTTAACTTGTATTGAATTTATTGTCTGTACATGTCCCCGCTTAATTGTAAAGTGCTGCGGAATATGTTGGCGCTATATAAATAAAAATTATTATTATTATTATTACCGTCGACCATGAGTGTGCCCCCCTGCTTGGTCATGGCTACAGCACTTGCAAATTGCAATACTTACTTCTCCCTGATCCACCGCTGTGTAGTCTGGGCAGTTAAATTCTTCACAGGGATGGCCACTAGAAATTTGGTGTATTGATCGATGATGGTTAAGATGTAGCTATGGCCTGTCCTGCTGGCCTCTACCTTCAGATGATCAATGGCTACCATTTGTATTGGACGTCAACTTACAAGCGGATGCAGTGGTGCTTTATGGTCACCTTTCACAGTTGTGATAGTCACAGACGTGTGACATTCCTGCCAGCATTTTTCAATGTCTCCTCTCATGCCAATCCAATAGAATCGCCTACGGCCTGTGGCTTCTGTCTTTTGCACTCCAAAATGACCAGACACATCATGATAGGCAGTGAGGACCATGTCTACATCTCTCCCTGTGATCACAATTTGATGGAGACGAGCAACGATGATGTGATCCATGCTAATATGATAAAGCAATCCTTTTTTCACAAAGAACAATTTTCGCTGTCTCCACAGACACAGTAATTGAGGGTCTGCATCGCCTCTGCAACATCTACTGGGAGGTTTTCCCGCGATGAGTAATTCCCAAATTTCTGCTAACACTCAACTTTCCATCTGTACTTGTATCCATGTAGTTTCCAGTAGCAGAGAGATTGGACTGGCTTGCTGAGATTGAAATATAAGCGAAGATTTAAAAGTACCACAACACTGTATACTGTTGTACACTTAGCTTTCCCTTTTTCTACTTTTTAAATTCTGGTGTAATACATAGTGAGCCTGTGAGTGTCTGTGTCTGACTCTGGAAATATAGACAGAAATTTACAATTAACACTAGACTGGATACTCCTGGTATGTGCTGATACAGTACCTTTGTTAAAAATTTGTTATTATGGTATCATCCATTGGGAGTGAGCGTGTGTGGTTTATGCCTTCTAAATATACGGTGAATCAGAGATACCAATTTTCTCCTTATACTCGATACTGCTTGTATCTTGTTATACAGTACCTTTGTACGACATTTAGTATTAAGGTCAAATCCATACTGAGTAAGCGTCTGAGAGTGACTACGGGACTATGTATATGGAGATTTCAATTGTACCCTATAATATATATACACTTGCTATCTTGTTATCCAGTACATTTTTTACAACATTTTTTATTATGGTCAAAACCAGACTGAGTGAGTGACTCCGGAAATATATACCAATATTTCAAATTTGGCCAACACTGTATACAGCTGTACGCTTCTGATACAGTAACCTTTTTTGCTATTTAGATTCTGGTGTAATCCATAATGAGCCTGTGAACGTCTGTACGTTACTCCAGAAATATATTTGGAGATTTAAGATTACCCTAACACTGTATACAGCTGTATGCTTGTGTTACATTACCCATTCACAGCTTTTCATATTCTTGTGTAATCCATACTGGGCCTGAGAGCGTTTGTGTCTGCCTCCTGATATACGAAGATTCCTAATGTTTACACTATACTATATACAGTTGTGGCCAAAAGTATTGACATCCCTGCAATTCTGTCAGATAATACTGTTTCTTTCTGAAAATGATTGCAAACACAAATTCTTTAGTATTATTATCTTCATTTAATTTGCCTTAAATGAAAAAACACAAAAGAGAATGAAGCAAAAAGCAAAACATTAATCATTTCACACAAAACTCCAAAAATGAGCCAGACAAAAGTATTGGCACCCTCAGCCTAATACTTGGTTGCACAACCTTTAGCCAAAATAACTGCGACCAACCGCTTCCGGTAATCATCAATGAGTTTCTTACAATGCTCTGCGGAATTTTAGACCATTCTTCTTTGGCAAACTGCTCCAGGTCCCTGATATTTGAAGGGTGCCTTCTCCAAACTGCCATTTTTAGATCTCTCCACAGGTGTTCTATGGGATTCAGGTCTGGACTCATTGCTGGCCACCTTAGAAGTCTCCAGTGCTTTCTCTCAAACCATTTTCTAGTGCTTTTTGAAGTATGTTTTGGGTCATTGTCCTGCTGGAAGACCCATAACCTCAGAGGGAGACCCAGCTTTCTCACACTGGGCCCTACATTATGCTGCAAAATGTGTTGGTAGTCTTCAGACTTCATAATGCCATGCATACGGTCAAGCAGTCCAGTGCCAGAGGCAGCAAAGCAACCCCAAAACATCAGGGAACCTCCGCCATGTTTGACTGTAGGGACCGTGTTTTTTTTCTTTGAATTCCTCTTTTTTTCTACTGTAAACTCTAGGTTGATGCCTTTGCTCAAAAAGCTCTACTTTTGTCTCATCTGACCAGAGAACATTCTTCCAAAACGTTTTAGGCTTTTTCAGGTAAGTTTTGGCAAACTCCAGCCTGGCTTTTTTATGTCTCGGGGTAAGAAGTGGGGTCTTCCTGGGTCTCCTACCATAGTCCCTTTTCATTCAGATCCCGACGGATAGTACGGGTTGACACTGTTGTACCCTCAGACTGCAGGGCAGCTTGAACTTGTTTGGATGTTAGTCGAAGTTCTTTATCCAACATCCGCACAATCTTGCGTTGAAATCTCTTGTCAATTTTTCTTTTCCGTCCACATCTAGGGAGGTTAGCCACAGTGCCATGGGCTTTAAACTTCTTGATGACACTGCGCACGGTAGACACAGGAACATTCAGGTCTTTGGAGATGGACTTGTAGCCTTGAGATTTCTCAAGTCCTCACACAGTTCTTTGGTCTCCTTTCTTTTCTCCATGCTCAATGTGGTACACACAAGGACACAGGACAGAGGTTGAGTCAACTTTAATCCATGTCAACTGGCTGCAAGTGTGTTTAGTTATTGCCAACACCTGTTAGGTGACACAGGTAAGTTACAGGTGCTGTTAATTACACAAATTAGAGAAGCATCACATGATTTTTGGAACAGTGCCAATACTTTTGTCCACCCTCTTTTTTATGTTTGGTGTGGAATTATATCCAATTTGGCTCTCGGACAATTCTTTTTGTGTTTTTTCATTTAAGACAAATTAAATGAAGATAATAATACCAAAGAATTTGTGTTTGCAATCATTTTCAGGAAGAAACTGAGTATTATCTGACAGAATTGCAGGGGTATCAATACTTTTGGCAACAACTGTATACCTTGTATCTGGTGATACAGTACCCTTAACTTTTTATTTTATTGTGTACTCCATACTGAGCCTGTGAGCATCTGTGTATGAAATATATATGCAGATTTACTGTTATCCCTAGACTGTATAGAGCTGTATGCTTCTGATACAGTACCATATATCTGCTGGTATTTTGGGTCCATTTTCCAAAACATGAGGAAGTATGGTGGAAGAGGATGTGGACGTGGGCATGGCGGGCCACCTGGTACTGATGGAGGTGTTGGTGCATCTGCAGGTAGTGCCAAAAACACAAAAGCAGCTAAGGCAGGAGGTGTTGAGTCTGCATCATGGTGTAGTTCTGGAAGGCCTGTAAGGCTCCCTTTTCAGGGAGTAGGTAGACTGCTTTTAAAGCCGGAGCATCAGGAACTGTTTTTGGCTTACATTGCTGAAACAGCCTCCAGCTCTATTGCCTCCTCTACTGAAGTTTATAAAATGCAAGCACTGAGTCATCAGTGCAGGCTTCTGGTCAGGAGCAACCCCTTTCCTTGTGTCCTTCACCCACACCAAAAGTGAAGGATGCGGCAGCACACACTTCAGATTTCTCCATGGAGCTCTTTTCACATACCATGCCTGGGTTAATTAAAAATGGGGCCCATCATATACTGGAGCATTCCAAATCGGGGGACATCAGACACTGGAGCAGCATTTACAGGGCTCATTATACACTGGAGCATCATCCATGGGGCCCATCATATACTGGAGCATTCTAAATGGGTCAGATCAGACACTGGAGTAGCATCTATGGGGCACATGTTACACTGGAGCATTAGAAATGGGGCCCACTATATATGGAGCATTATTTGGGTCCATAAGACACTGGAGCATCATCCATGGGGCCCATCATATACTGGAGCATTGTAAATGGGAAATCAGACACTGGAGCAGTATCTATGGGGCACATTATTCACTGTAGCATTAAAAATGGGGCCCATTATATATGGAGAATTATTTGGGCCCACAACACACTGGAGCATTGTCCATGGGGTCCATCATATACTGTAGCATTATGTGGAGCTCATCATATACTGTATGGAACATTATATGTGACTAATTATTTGGTATGGAGAAATATAAAGGGCTCATTATTCTGTACGGCGCACAATGTAGTGGCCATAATACTCTTTGGAGTAATATACTGTACTGTTTTTGAGCTATTGCACAATTTAAAATGGATCAGTCATGTCATGTAAGCAGTGAAGTATTTGTCATTGTACTATACCTGTATTTCTGTGCTGTATCGGAGCATCATGAGTTGTGGTATGTGTTAAAGGGGCGCACTAAAACAATAGAGAAGAGAAAAGCCGGGATTTGTTCGCAATAGACCACAAGAAACCAACCGAAGATGCAAGCAAACCTTTATTCACATTCAAGCCAACGCGTTTCATGGCCTCCTGGCCACTTCATCAGGGCAGCAATTATTTTTTAAAGGGGCGCACTGACACTCTTTGGCCCAAGGCACACGGAAACCTGGAGCCAGCCCTACCCCCCCCACAACTTTTGCCAAATAACCCCTAGTTTTCAATGCGTAATTATTATTATGAAGTAAATTAAGGTTGGCAAGCTTCAGTAATAAGAATTGATGTATTTGGCATTGAAATGGGCACTGTAGGTGTGTTTACTGTCCTCCACTCACTGCCGACTTTGCTTCCCCATTGACTTGCATTGGGTTTCGTGTTTCAGTCGGCCTCCGACTTTTCGCTATAGTCGGCCAATTTCGTTCAACCCCACTTTTGGGAAAGTCTGTTTCATGAAACCCGACTTGACCCTAAAAAAGGCAAAGTCACTCATCTCTAATTGACAGTGTTTGCCTACTCTTCCTTTCAAAAATGCTTCAGATTCTGCATAAAAGCACTAAAATATTATTGGATATATCTGTATTATTTGGAAACTCACTTACAAAGGGATAAAAACCTAACATTTTTTATATTAGTAAATAAATAACCAAAAATAAAATACCACATAATGCCATAAATATTCACGTTCTGATGATAGACCAGGAAATTAAATACAATAGGATAACATATACCATTCGACTCTTAAATAGTATGTTATGTGTAAAAAAGTACTATCTCCCTAAAGGTCATATATTTCTGTTTCTACACGTTTCACTGTCCCATGCATAGATAACCCTTCAGGAAACTTCTATGATGAATGACCTGTACCTTTATTAAAAGAGACTGCAAACAATATCCCTAAAAGCAATGAATGAGACGCAGGGTATATGTTGCCCTACTGTAATTTTAGTCATTTCCTAATCTATGATCAGTAGTGTTGAGCATTCCGATACCGCAAGTATCTGGTATCGGCCGATACTTGCTGTATCGGAATTCCGATACCGACTTCCGATATTTTTTCAATATCGGAAGTCGGCATCGGAATCGGAAGTTCAAAGTTGATTGACAGCCGAAATGACGTCATCATGATGCGCGGTGTGTGCGCATCATGATGCGCCGTCATTTCGGGCCTTCCGGGGGTCTCTGCCGGCCTGCCGGGGGGCTGTGTGGACTGCCCGGGATCTGTACCGGCCTGCCGGGGGGCTGTACCGGCCTGCCGGTGGTCTGTGCACCCTGTGGGGGTCTGTACCGGCCTGCCGGGGGGCTGTGCCGGCCTGCCGGTGGTCTGTACCGGCCTGCCGGGGGGCTGTGCCGGCCTGCCGGGGGGCTGTGCCGGCCTGCCGGGGGGCTGTGCTGATGTCCGGGGGTCTGTGCAAGCATCGTCCGATGGGACTATAAGTCCCATCTGGCGATGCCTGCTACCATGACAGTGATTGACACATTAGCCAATGATGGGACAGTAGTAGTCCCATCATCCGGCTAATGTGTTAAATGTTAAAAAAAAAAAATACTACATACATACTACATGCATGCTACATGCATACTACATGCTACATACATACTACATATATACTACATGCATGCTACATACATACAACATGCTACATACATACTACATACTACATATATACTACATGCATGCTACATACATACTGCATGCTACATACTACATACCACATATATACTACATGCATGCTACATACATACTACATACATACTACATACATACTACATACATACCACATACATACCACATATATACCACATACATACTACATGCATGCTACATACTTACTACATGCATGCTACATACATACTACATGCTACATACATGCTACATACATACTACATACATACTACATGCATGCTACATACATACTACATGCTACATACATACTACATGCTACATACATACTACATATATACTACATGCATGCTACATACATACTACATGCTACATACATACTACATACATACTACATACATGCTACATACATACTGCATGCTACATACATACTACATACATACTACATACATACCACATATATACCACATACATACTACATGCATGCTACATACATACCACATACATACTACATACATACTGCATACATACTACATACATACTACATGCATGCTACATACATACTACATACATAACACATATATACTACATGCATGTTACATACATACTACATGCTACATACATACCACATACATACTACATACATACTACATACATACTACATGCATGCTACATACATACTACATGCTACATATATACTACATGCATGCTACATACATACTACATGCTACATACATACTACATACATACTACATACATACTACATGCATGTTACATGCCACATACATACTACATACATACTACATGCTACATACATACTACATATATACTACATGCATGCTACATACATACTGCATGCTACATGCATGCTACATACATACTACATACATACTACATGCTACATACATACCACATATATACTACATACAATACATTCATACAATACATACATAGACAAACAGTACATATAACATAGAGTAACATACTTACCAATACTTGTCACATTGTTCCCCGAAGCCATTGTCTTTTACGGAATAAATATTAACATAACAAACCACAAAAATACTCACCCACGATCCGAAGCAGTCCACGAGTGTGTCCCACGACGATCTTGGGTAGAGAACTGCAGCATCAGCTGATGCTGCCGTTCTCTACGGGCTGCAGGAATCCAATGACGGAAGGTAGGTATCCTTCCGCACTGTATTCCTCTGCCACTTAAAAAAAAAAAAGTCCCTAGTCTCACTTTATGCCATTGCTGCGTGGGAATTTCCCACGCAGCAATGGCATAAAGTGAGACTAGGGACTTTTTTTTAAGTGGTGGAGGAATACAGTGCGGAAGGATACCTACCTTCCGTCATTGGATTCCTGGAGCCCGTAGAGAACGGCAGCATCAGCTGATGCTGCAGTTCTCTACCCAAGATCGTCGTGGGACACACTCGTGGACTGCTTCGGATCGTGGGTGAGTATTTTTGTGGTTTGTTATGTTAATATTTATTCCGTAAAAGACAATGGCTTCGGGGAACAATGTGACAAGTATTGGTAAGTATGTTACTCTATGTTATATGTACTGTTTGTCTATGTATGTATTGTATGAATGTATTGTATGTAGTATATATGTGGTATGTATGTAGCATGTAGTATGTATGTAGTATGTATGTAGCATGCATGTAGCATGCAGTATGTATGTAGCATGCATGTAGTATATATGTAGTATGTATGTAGCATGTAGCATGTAGTATGTACGTAGTATGTATGTAGCATGTATGTAGCATGCATGTAGTATGTATGTAGTATGTATGTAGCATGTAGTATGTATGTAGCATGCATGTAGTATATATGTAGTATGTATGTAGCATGTAGTATGTATGTAGCATGCAGTATGTATGTAGTATGTATGTAGTATGTATATGCTATGTATGTAGCATGTAGTATGTATGTAGCATGCATGTAGTATATATGTGTTATGTATGTAGCATGTAGCATGCATGTAGTATGTATGTAGTATGTAGCATGCATGTAGTATATATGTGGTATGTATGTAGCATGTAGTAAGTATGTAGCATGCAGTATGTATGTAGCATGCATGTAGTATGTATGTAGCATATATGTAGTATGTATGTAGCATGTAGTATATATGTAGTATGCATGTTGCATGCATGTAGTATATATGTAGTATGTATGTTGCATGTAGTATATATGTAGTATGCATGTTGCATGCATGTAGTATATGTAGTATGTATGTTGCATGTAGTATATATGTAGTATGAATGTAGCATGTATGTAGTATGTAGTATGAATGTAGCATGTATGTAGTATGCATGTTGTATGTATGTAGCATGTATGTAGCATGTAATTTATTTTTTTTTATTTTATTTTTTTTTTACATTCAACACATTAGCCGGATGATGGGACTACTACTGTCCCATCATTGGCTAATGTGTCAATCACTGTCATGGTAGCAGGCATCGCCTGATGGGACTTGTAGTCCCATCGGACGATGCCTGCACAGACCCCCGAAGCCTGCACAGACCACCGGCAGGCCGGCACAGCCCCCCGGCAGGCCGGCACAGCCCACCGGAGCCTGCACAGACCACCGGCAGGCCGGCACAGCCCCCCGGCAGGCCGGCACAGACCACCGGAGCCTGCACAGACCCCCTGGCAGGCCGGCACAGCCCCCCGAAAGGCCCGTACAGACCCCAGAGAGGCTGTACAAGGCAAAAACAGGGTTTTTCTTATTCCGATACCGGAAGTCCCATAGACTTGAATGGGACTTCCGGTATCGGAATCGGCGATACCGATACTTTTTTTTTTTAAGATCGGCCGATCCATTCCGATCCGATACTTTGAAGTATCGGACGGTATCGCTCAACTCTAATGATCAGGACTTGAATATTTAGTGCCCTCTTTTATATTTTATTTTTGGTTATTTATTTGGTAAAATAATGAATGTTGCATTGACATCTCTTAAGGTACTGTCACACTTAGTGATATCGCTAGCAATATCGCTATAACTTGTGACGTTATAGCGATATCGCTGTGTGTGATACTTACCTACGACCTGCTCCCCCCGCTGGTTATCGCTGATTGCGCGAGAACGTCCAGGACTGTTTCTCGTCGTCAGCTTCCTACGGCGCTTCCTATGGAGATACGAGCAACAAGCGTGGAGCCGGGCGGGAGGACGTCAGGATCGCCTAGTGTGACAGGTAAGTAGCGACCCCCAAACGCTACGATGTCGCTGGTGAGATCTGCCTGTGTGGCAGCTCACTAGCGACCACTTAGCGATGCACCAGCGATCCTGACCGCGTCATATCGCTGGTCGGGATCGCTTGTGCATCGCTAAGTGTGACAGTACCTTTAGTCAATGAAATTTTGAATAGTCATTTTAAGTTACATCCACTTTTTGTAGATAATATATTTAAATTATATTGCAAAATAACTATTTTTAGCTATCAAAACATGTCTTGGTTAATGTATCATAAATGTTTTCAATTTTTTTTGAGAACTTAATTTTATGTAATTTCAAATGTTACTACTCTCAGTTACATACTTGTATAACTTATTGTTTAACTTTATTGACTCCTTCTTGGGTGGAGAAATTTTTGACATTGTTTTCAAAACATTTTACATTAAATTTCTCACTCTGGAACGTAAATAATGTTACATTAATTTTGGAGGTCTCATTATTTAGATACAAAATTCATATAGTTTTAGTCAAATATACAGTAAGTAATCCTTGAGCACATTTGTCAAGCCTATGGTTTGGGCATAGCAACCCTTCTGTACCCCATTATTGTATTGTGGGAACACTGAGGGACTGATGCAGAAGGCATGTTACTGGCAAACTTCTTAGATGGCATTGTTGCAATCAACTACAGCTTTTAAATAATGATCCTACTAGTACAAAGTTAGTTTGAAGCCTAGTTATTGTAGCAGAGGGTCAGCTGTATGGAACAGTTCACACTAGAGTTGAGCGAAACGGGTCGAAAAAATTCAAAAGTCGCCGACTTTTGGCAAAGTCGGGTTTCATGAAACGAAACCCGACCCTAGGATGAGGTCGGCCACGAGGTCGGCGACTTACGCGCCAAAGTCGCGTTTCAAAAGTTTGTTTTGCGCTCTTTTTCAGCCAATCAGGATCCACGGACACTGTGGGCAACGTGATGACATAAGCACGGGTCACCACCATCTTTCAGAAGGGCATGCAAGTGATTGGCTTGCTTTGGTGGGCGTCACAGGGGGTATAAAAGGGCGTGCACGCCGACATCCATCTTACTTCTGCCGATCTTATTATAGGGAGAGGTTGCTGCTGATTCTGTAGGGAGAGCGTTAGGCAGGGAAGAAGACAAAAAAACTGCTTCTGCTGCTAGCGATTTGGCCTGCACAACACACAAGTCACTGTGTGTGCAGTGCAAGGGGAGGCTATATTGTGGTGTATCAGTGGTGTTGGTTGTTGGGCTGCCTTTTAAGGCTTCCTGACACGCTGGCATTGCTGTTTACCCACTGCTCCGCAAACTGCTTTTTTAAAAGCAATCCAATCTCCCTTATCCTCTCGTCACTTTGGTCACAGGCAGCTGTGCCATCGAGCGTGTCACATAGCGCTCAGATATCAGTGGGCCTCACACCATCCACAAGTGTCCAGTGTCCAAAAGTGTACGCAGAGATTCAAAATCTCCATTATCCTCTCGTCACTTTGGTCACAGGCAGCTGTGCCATCGAGCATGTCACATAGCGCTCAGATATCAGTGGGCCTCACACAATCCACAAGTGTCCAGTGTCCAAAAGTGTACGCAGAGATTCAAAATCTCCATTATCCTCTCGTCACTTTGGTCACAGGCAGCTGTGCCATCGAGCGTGTCACATAGCGCTCAGATATCAGTGGGCCTCACACCATCCACAAGTGTCCAGTGTCCAAAAGTGTACGCAGAGATTCAAAATCTCCATTATCCTCTCGTCACTTTGGTCACAGGCAGCTGTGCCATCGAGCGTGTCACATAGCGCTCAGATATCAGTGGGCCTCACACCATCCACAAGAGTCCAGTGTCCAAAAGTGTACGCAGAGATTCAAAATCTCCATTATCCTCTCGTCACTTTGGTCACAGGCAGCTGTGCCATCGAGCGTGTCACATAGCGCTCAGATATCAGTGGGCCTCACACCATCCACAAGTGTCCAGTGTCCAAAAGTGTACGCAGAGATTCAAAATCTCCATTATCCTCTCGTCACTTTGGTCACAGGCAGCTGTGCCATCGAGCATGTCACATAGCGCTCAGATATCAGTGGGCCTCACACAATCCACAAGTGTCCAGTGTCCAAAAGTGTACGCAGAGATTCAAAATCTCCATTATCCTCTCGTCACTTTGGTCACAGGCAGCTGTGCCATTGAGCGTGTCACATAGCGCTCAGATATCAGTGGGCCTCACACAATCCACAAGTGTACGCAGAGATTCAAAATCTCCATTATCCTCTCGTCACTTTGGTCACAGGCAGCTGTGCCATCGAGCGTGTCACATAGCGCTCAGATATCAGTGGGCCTCACACAATCCACAAGTGTCCACTGTCCACAAGTGTGTGCAGAAATTCTAAAACTCCCCTGTCCTATAGACACCTTGTACCTTGTTTTACATTACTATATAGTTTGTTGGATTTTGTCTACATTTCTACCAAAAATGAGGAAGGCTGGTGGAAGAGGCCGTGGAATTGGGCGGGGGTTGGCAGCTGGTAATGATGGTGTTGGTGGTGGATCTGATGGTAGTGGCAAGAGCAAAATAGGACCGAATGCAGGAGGTGCTGACCCTGCGTCATCGTCTGGCTACATAAGGCCTCGAACGCTTAGTTTTCTAGGAGTTGGCAAACCGCTTTTAAAGGCAGAGCATCAGGAAAAAGTTTTGTCTTACATTGCTGACTCAGCCTCCAGCTCTATCGCCTCCTCTTCTTCAGTTGTAAAAAGTAAAAGCACTGAGTCGTCATTGGAGGCTCATGTTCATGAACCACACCTTTCCTTGTGTCCTTCACCCCATCCAAGATTGAAGGATGACGCAGGCCATACTACTGATTACTCCATGGAGCTGTTTTCATATACCATGCCTGGATTATCAAGTCAAATGGTGAATTACCCAGGCCAAGATGAATCTGACATGGAGTGCACTGATGCACAGCCGCTGATGGATGATTCTGCTGGTACATTCACTCAGAGCACTACATTGTCCTCGCAGTGTACAGAGCCAGATTCTGACCCTGATGAGACTCAGGTGCCCCTTCCCGCACACTATACCACCATACACGGTGACACAGAGGAAGGTGCACATGACATAGAAGAGGAGGTGATGGATGACCCAGTTGTTGACCCAGATTGGCATCCATTGGGGGAAGAGGGTGCTGCTTCCAATAGCTCAGATGAGGAGCATCCACAGCAGACATCGACATCGCAACAGCTGTTATCTGGCAGGCCCGGAGCACTCCAAAGACAGGTTCCAAACATCAAAAGAGTTGCTGGACAGCTTGTCCAGAGGGTCAAAAGATCACAGCGTGCTAGGCCGCAAAATGTCTGCCAAAGTAGGAAGAGTGCAGTGTGGCACTTTTTTGAACAAAATCCTCATGATCAGGCCAAGGTTATCTGTAAGAAGTGCGCAAAGACCTTTAGCCGAGGGAAAAATCTGAAAAATTTGAATACCAGTTGCATGCTTAGACATTTAACCAGCATGCACTTGCAAGCGTGGACACAACACCAAACCTCAAGTGCCACATGTGCAACTGATCACAACGAAGGTAGTCAGCAACGCTACATTGTTTCCCCCACTGTAAGCCCACCGGTTAGCACAGCAGCAAATGTTGAGGTGTCGTTGCAAGGCCACAGCAGTCAGGGAATCCCACTGTTATATCAACGAAATACTGATTCTAGGCCATCAGTAAGAACACCAACTCCATCACCATCATCAACCCTCTCTCAGTCCGCCCTGTCCACCGCTACTTCCACCATATGCAGCTCTCAAGTCCAGCTCACCCTCCCAGACACTATGAGTAGGTCAAGAAAGTACTCAGTCTCTCATCCGCGTACACTGGGTTTGAACGCCCACATTGCCAAACTAATCTCGTTTGAGATGATGCCCTTTCGGTTGGTGGAAAGCACAGCTTTCCGCGAACTCATGGCCTATGCAGTACCACGCTATGACCTACCCAGTCGCCACTTCTTCTCTCGCAAAGCCATCCCAGCCCTCCACCATCATGTGAAAGACCGCATTGTCCATGCACTCAAGCAGTCAGTGAGCGGAAAGGTGCACCTCACAACTGATGCATGGTCCAGTCGGCATGGCCAGGGCCATTACGTGTCCATCACTGCGCACTGGGTTAATGTGGTGGATGCAGGGTCCACAGGGGACAGCGGTGGTGGGACAGTGCTGCCTAGCCCACGGTATAGGAAACAGTTGGCTGTAGGCGTTCGACCCTCCTCCTCCTCCTCCTCCTCCTCCAGAAGCGAAAGCTCGTCCACAGAGCGCAGTCGTACGAGCACTCCATCTGCAGCTGCCACTGTTGCACACGATGTGTCCCCCTATCGAGCAGCTAGTGGAAAGCGTCAGCAGGCTGTGTTGCAGATGATGTGTTTGGGCGACAGACACACCGCCGAGGTGCTGGCCGAGTACTTGAAGCGACAAACTGAGTCATGGCTGGGCAGTGTACATCTTGAGGCAGGCAAGGTAGTTAGTGATAACGGCCGTAATTTTGTGGCAGCCATAGCCCTTTCAAAACTCAGCCACATACCTTGCTTGGCTCACACCTTGAACCTGGTGGTGCAGTGCTTCCTCAAAAATTATCCGGAGTTAACAGCCCTGCTCCAGAAGATGCGAAGACTGTGCGCGCACATCCACCGGTCGCCTGTACACTCCGTTCGTATGCAGAAGCTGCAGCGATTGCTCCACCTTCCCAACCACCGCCTCATTATCGACATTGCAACAAGGTGGAACTCCACCCTGCACATGGTGGAGCGGCTGTGCGAGCAGAGGCAGGCCATAATGCATTTGTGGGAGGATACACGGCCAGGCACTTTGAGAGCAGACATGGAGTTGACAGGCGTGCAGTGGTCGAAGCTGAAAGACCTCTGTAAAGTCCTTCAGTGTTTTGAGGAATGCACACGGCTGGTAAGCGCAGACGACGCCATCCTAAGCATGAGCATCCCACTTATGCGTCTGCTCATGCAAACTTTGACGCACCTTAAGGAGCAGGCGTCTGCAGCCAATGTTGATGAGGAGGAAGAGGAGGAGGGAATCCTTGATGACATTCAGCCATTGTCTGCTCAGGGACCTCTCCTGGACGAGGTGGAGGAAGAAGAGGAGGAGGAGGAGGAGGATGATGGGGATGATTACTTAGGGGAGGAGGATGCATCTCGTGGGGCAAGTGAAAATGTTGGCGTGGCAAGGTCTGGTACAGGGTTTGTGCGTGACTGGAGGGATGTGGATTTGCCAGAAAGTGCTCCTCCACCCAGCACTCGCAGTGCATCATTGACACCGGGAACATTGGCCCACATGTCAGATTATGCCTTGCGGATCCTAAAAAGGGACCCCCGCATTGCCAAAATGATGAACGATGACGACTACTGTTTGGCCAGCATCCTGGATCCACGCTATAAAGGCAAATTACAAAACATCATGCCACAGGAGAACCTTGACCTAATATTGGCTAATAAACAAGCAACTCCGGTAAATCGGTTGCTTGAGGCATTCCCAGCACACAGCAGCGGTGATGGTTCTCACAAGAGCCGTACGGGCCGGGGGCAGCTTGGCAGAGGTGTTCGTGGTGCACACAGCAGAAGTGGCGTTGGAGACAGGGGTTTCATGACAATGTTGTGGACTGATTTTTCAAATACCGCTCACACAACTGGTAATACTGCATCGATGGAAAGTGACAGGAGACAGCAGTTGTCAACTATGGTTACAAACTACTTTTCCTCCCATATCGATGTTCTCCCACACAGGTCATTCCCCTTTGACTATTGGGCCGCTAAACTGGACACCTGGCCTGAATTGGCCCAATATGCCTTACAGGAGCTCGCTTGCCCAGCTGCAAGTGTGCTATCGGAAAGAGTCTTCAGTGCAGCTGGATCAATCCTGACAGAAAAAAGGACCCGTCTGTCAACCCAAAATGTGGATGATCTAACCTTCATTAAAATGAACCACGCATGGGTTTCCAAGGATTTTGTCCCACCTTCCCCTGATGACACATAGGGTGACAGAAAAATGGCTTGCTTTGGTCCACCTCTTCCTGGTACTTCACCTATTTCGCCTTTTGCATCAGCTGAATGTCCAACATCAACATATGCCACTTTCTAAAACTCCATAACTGTGCTGCCTCCCCCCATGGCCGGGGTCACCACCTACCGCACGACACCATGCGAGTGCCATTGCCCTGGACAGGTGGGTAGGCCGACTCTTGGGCGCGGGCACTGGCACAGGGTCCCTCATAGTGCAATCAAGTGTCTCTGACGGTGGTGGTGCACACCCACCGTCAGACACACCGCTGTACTATGAGGGGCCCAGTGCCAGTACTGACGCCCACGAGTGGGGCCCCCCTTGCTTGGCCAGGGCCCCAGCATTTGCAATCTTTACCTCTCCCTGCTCCTCCGCTGTGTAATCTGGGCCGTCAAATCCATACTGTGCCTGACACCGTCTGAGCCTGCCTCCTGAGACATATATTTTGAATGTGTACGCTATCCATACATGTTATCCGGGGATACGGTACCCTTTCTAACCTTTGTGCAATGACGTGCAATCCATACTGGGCCTAACACCGTCTGAGCCTGCCTCATGCTGTATAGACATATATTTTGAATGTGTACGCTATCCATACATGTTATCCGGGGATACGGTACCCTTTCTAACCTTTGTGCAATGACGTGCAATCCATACTGGGCCTAACACCGTCTGAGCCTGCCTCATGCTGTATAGACATATATTTTGAATGTGTACGCTATCCATACATGTTATCCGGGGATACGGTACCCTTTCTAACCTTTGTGCAATGACGTGCAATCTATACTGGGCCTAACACCGTCTGAGCCTGCCTCATGCTGTATAGACATATATTTTGAATGTGTACGCTATCCATACATGTTATCCGGGGATACGGTACCCTTTCTAACCTTTGTGCAATGACGTGCAATCCATACTGGGCCTAACACCGTCTGAGCCTGCCTCATGCTGTATAGACATATATTTTGAATGTGTACGCTATCCATACATGTTATCCGGGGATACGGTACCCTTTCTAACCTTTGTGCAATGACGTGCAATCCATACTGGGCCTAACACCGTCTGAGCCTGCCTCATGCTGTATAGACATATATTTTGAATGTGTACGCTATCCACACATGTTATCCGGGGATACGGTACCCTTTCTAACCTTTGTGCAATGACGTGCAATCCATACTGGGCCTAACACCGTCTGAGCCTGCCTCATGCTGTATAGACATATATTTTGAATGTGTACGCTATCCATACATGTTATCCGGGGATACGGTACCCCTTCTAACCTTTGTGCAATGACGTGCAATCCATACTGGGACTAACACCGTCTGAGCCTGCCTCATGCTGTATAGACATATATTTTGAATGTGTACGCTATCCATACATGTTATCCGGGGATACGGTACCCTTTCTAACCTTTGTGCAATGACGTGCAATCCATACTGGGCCTAACACCGTCTGAGCCTGCCTCATGCTGTACAGACATATATTTTGAATGTGTACGCTATCCATACATGTTATCCGGGGATACGGTACCCTTTCTAACCTTTGTGCAATGACGTGCAATCCATACTGGGCCTAACACCGTCTGAGCCTGCCTCATGCTGTATAGACATATATTTTGAATGTGTACGCTATCCATACATGTTATCCGGGGATACGGTACCCCTTCTAACCTTTGTGCAATGACGTGCAATCCATACTGGGCCTAACACCGTCTGAGCCTGCCTCATGCTGTATAGACATATATTTTGAATGTGTACGCTATCCATACATGTTATCCAGGGATACGGTACCCTTTCTAACCTTTGTGCAATCACGTGCAATCCATACTGGGCGTGAGAACGGCTGGCGAGCTGTTAAGCAAGCTACAGCACCTGTCCAGACAAGTACAGGGATTCCCTAGCGAGGAGACTTATTTGATTGTTTTCAATGTTGGGACAGCAATTTTTGGGGAGCACTATACTCTGGAGAATGATAGATGGGGCCCACCATACACTGGAACATTCCAAAGGTGGACATCAGACACTGGAGCAGCATTTACAGGGCCCATTATACACTAGAGCTTTAGAAATGGGGCCCATTATGTTTGGAGCATTATTTGGGCCCATAAGACAGTGGAGCTTCATCCATGGGGACCAACATATACTGTAGCATTATGTGGAGCTCATCATATACTGTTTCAAACATTATATGGGACCAATGATTTTGTATGGAGAAATAGATGGGCCTCGTCATGAGATGTAAAAAGTGAGGTATTTTTCATTGTACTATACCGCTATTTCTCTGCCGTATCGGAGCATGATGAGTTGTGGTATGTGTTAAAGGGGCGCTCTTTCGCCCAGGGCACATGAAAACCTGCAGCCAGCCCTCCCCCCCCACAAATTTAGCCAAATAACCCCCATTTTTCTGTGCGTAACTTGTATTATGAAGTTAATTAAGGTTGACAAGCTTAAGTAAGAAGAATTGATGCTTTTGGCATTCAAATGGGCACTGTAGGTGTGTTTCCTGTCCTCCTCTCACTGCCGACTTTTATTCCCCATTGACTTACATTGGGTTTCGTGTTTCGGGACGACCCCGACTTTTCCCTATAATCGGACGATCTTGCTCGACCCGACTTTTGGAAAAGTCTGGTTTCACGAAACGAAACGCGACCCTAAAAAACCAAAAGTCGCTCAACTCTAGTTCACACCCTCTGCTGATGGCATATGTGCATCTGCTGTGGCTGCACCATCGGTATACCAAAAACGTACAGCACATTTTTTCCTCTTGCTTGCATAATTTTCCGACAGGCTTCATTTGCGCGAACAAGAGACAATCACATACATTAGTTGTGGAACACACGACTAAATCCTAGTGTGGATTAAAAAGGTAAAAAATTATTTTACTTGTAGTGGGGAACCACTCAAGGAGTAAAAAGGCATAATGTCAACATATTTGTAGTGAAGAAGAAATATTTATTACTCTCTTATATTTCCATATGAGTAAGAGATTGAACCCAACAACGCGTAAAAATTTTACAAACTTGACGGGAACACATACGTCCTTTGCATTATCAAAGTATGTTTCAAGAAATTCTGTACCAGATAAGATGATCAATTTTGCTATTTAGTGTCAGTCAATTCTTTGTTATCATACAACCCTATGAAGAGTTATGCTTTTGTTTTATACTGCTCTAGCTAGCACAATAAGTCAAGTTTGATATTCGAAAGTTTGGAATTTTTGATTACCAAAGACTGTGGATAAGAAAAAAATCAAGGCCAGTCATGTACACATATATTCATACTATCAAAAAACAAACTCGAGCATTCCTAAGATTTTCCTTGTTTTGTAATCATTTTATTTTGCAATATTTTATTAGTATATTTAGCATTTAATGATAATTTAATGATTTAGACATATTTCTGCTTTTATGTGCGTATATATATTAGTAAGTAGCTAGATATAAATAATGTAATTGCCAAACTTTTTTCATAAGCAACTTTTTTTATACTTTTTAATTTCATGGATGATTGGGATTTTACAGTTGAAAATACATCCAATTCTCCATGAAATGTACTTGTCTAAAAATGTCTACTTCTATTAGCATGAACAAAAAGTATTTATAAAGAGTTGGTTTCATTCAATTAAACCTACAGTTCCTTAAAAATTATCAGATTAGCATGATATCATCAAATTCACAGACAAAATCATTGAGATATAGCGAGATGAAAAGGTGAAGGTTGTTTGAGTTACTACTATAATTATAACTATTCCGTGCCTTGCTTATCTGCAAGTACCTAGAATTATGGACTAATTACCTACTGTTATTTATTTAGGATGCCTTCACACACAGTTTTTTCAGTAGCTAAAAAGAATTAATCAATTTATTGTATTCATTGTTATTTTGAAACTGTAAAAAGGTGAGCAGAGGGAAGATTTTTGAACACATTTTAATTTATATAGTTTTCTTATGAAAATAAGTATATAGAATAAGACATGAAAAATGGTATGAAAATAATGCCATGCTTGAAAAAATAAAACAAATTAAACAGCAAAGCACACAAAAGTAATAAGTAAGGTCCAAAAAACTAATTGTATTGCGTTTGTATGTGTGATTGTAGTTTATATTACCCTATTAACTTTGAGCAAACATCTGGGTGCTATGGTTGTTTTTTTGCTGCCAAAAAAAAAGTATGATAATCTCTGTAAAAAACATTTTTCCTTTAAAGCTATATGTGTAAAATGACTGCATTGCTAGAAACCTTTATTGTACATCATGGCAGTAACTTCTAATTGCTTTAAGGGGGTTTTCTGATGAAGTTCCATTCAATCTTTTTGGAAGAACTGAAAAAAAAAAAAAAAAAAAAAAAAGATTGTTTGGAGAAGAAAACATAAGACCACTCATGTATGAGTTTACTAAAGGGCCTGTCACACTAAGCGATATCGCTAGCAATATCGCTATAACGTCACTGGTTTTTGTGATGTTATAGCGATATTGCTATGTCTGATACCTACCTCCAAGGTTGCGGCGGTCTGTGGTCCCGTGCAGCTTTACTATGGGTAAGCACTTTGCTTGAGCATTTTTTTACACCTCAGATTATTGTCTGTATACTTATATAATGATCTCTATTGTGAGAAGGTGTGAGCCTATCTTTCCCCATATGTTGTCTGCACCTTATGCAAATTTGCACCAATCTTATTATCTGACCTCAGCCAGGATTGCCTGATCTTTGTACTCTATTGTATTTTTGCGGACTCATTGTTGTCATTTTAAATTATAATAAATTTCATAATTTTTTATAATTATGGACTTTGTACTCCTGTGTGTTTCTCTTGGTTTCTAATCATAAATCATATTTGGGAGTGTCCTTCAGGGAGCTTTACTGATTTCCCACTATGATTGTACTTTTGGGTGGCTTCCCTCCTTATTGGCTTTTGCTTTTTTCGGTTTGTTTTCATCTTGTATCAGATACATTCAGCATTTAACCTAGGGACAGTTGCAGGAGCAGGGAGAGAGGCAGAATACAGCCTCTAGGCAAATCTTAGGGCTTTATAGTCTGTTGCTAAATATATAGCACTTTTTTGGGAGGTGAAAATATTGACTATATTGTTATCCATACAGTTTAACGTGCTTAGTTTTACATTACGCTGAAATATAAAACTTAAAAAAATTCTAAATATTTTTTCTAGATTCAATTATTCATCCATACAGTTTATTATGGTTAGTGTTGCATTACAGTGATATATGAAACTCCAAAAAAGGTTCTAAATGTTTTTCTGGATTGAATTAGTCAAATGAGTTTAAAGTGGTTAGTGTTACCTTACTGTGGTATATAAAACTAAAAAAAACATTTTTTTTTTCTGGATTCAATTATTTATTCATAGAGTTTATTATGGTTAGTGTTACTAGAGGTGAGTGAACCCAAACAGTAAAGTTTGACGTCCATATTGAACAACTACTGTTAGTGCAAAGACACTGAACACGGACTTCACCAGAAAAATCTATGTCACTCTTTGGGTTCAGCACTCCAAACACCGAATGTTTGTTGCTCTGTTATGTGCTTGACCGCATGGCAAACAATGGTTCTGATCGGCAGTAAAATCTTGACAGCGTGAACCTGCAGCTATAAATGGAGGTGAAAAGATTTCCCCTGGTCACTTGCATCAGCTAATGGGACAAGTTTTTCCATCAGCCTCCGCCTGCTGCCTCTATTAACATTGCAAGCAGGCGGCAACAGATGGGAATATTCATCAGCCAGAGCCTGCATTCTAAATAAATAATTTAAAAAAATGGTGTGCGTTTGCCTGTTTTTAGATAACCAGCTAGGCAAAACTCACAGCTGGGGCTGCAACTCTCAGCTTTCAGCTTCAGCAAGGCAGGCTATCAAAAATAGATAGGTCCTCACTCCGATTTTTATAATTATTTAAATAAATAATTTAAAAAAAATCAGGTGGGGTCCCCCACATTTTTGACAACCAACTAAGCTAAAGCAGACAGCTGGGGGCTGATATTCTCAGGCTGGTAAGGGGCCATGGACCTTGGCACCCACCAGCCTAAAAAAAGCAGCCTGCAGCCACCCAGAAAAGGCACATCTGTCATGCACAAGACAGCATGGCAAACATTGGATGTTTGGGCCCCCTATTCAAGTGAATGGGATCCGGGTTTGAGTTCGGATCCAGGTAATGTTCTGGTATTCGAACCCAAGCTTTTTTTTTTAACTGTTTGGCCAAATCTGCCGGACCCGAACATCCAGGGGTTTGCCAATCTCTAATTGTTACATTACAATACTATGTAAAATTTCTAAAAAATGTTGAAAATGATTTTCTGGAATGAATTTGTTATCCAGAGAGTTTAATGAAGTTAGTGTTGTATTAAGGTGGTATATAAAACTAAAAAAAAGTTCAAAAGTTTTTGGGGGATTCAATCACTCATCCATACAGTTAAATGTGGTTACTGTTAGGCCGGGGTCACACTAACCAACGCAAAATACGGTCAGTATTTTACATGCGTAATACAGATGAATGGCCCCTAAACAGTGCTCCGTATGTCATCCGTAATCAAGATGTGGTCGCGTATTTTGCGCATGTAAGCATCCGTATGGCGAGATTTTCTCGCAGGCTTGCAAAATGGACATATAATGGAGCCCTATGACAGGTTTTATAACACAAAAGAAAGGAGATATATATATATATATATATACACACATTCTATGTGTCTATATCTATTCTTTCGTTTCTTTATTAAACCTGTCAGTGTGAGTTTACTGTACAGCGCACTGAATTGCCGGCTTTGCTAAAAGACACCGGGTGCGTATTTCTCGCAAGTCACATGTGTGGTCCGTGTGTAATACATATTTTTTGCGCTCCCATAGACTTGCATTGGCGTACTACGGTCGTAGTACGCTGACAATCGCAGCATGCTGCGATTGGCACGGACCGTAGAATATGGATGAGAAATATACGGCTGATGGGAGCTAACCCATAGAGAATCATTTGCCCGTGTGTAATGCGTGCTTTTAGCGCCTCTCACTCGGCCGTATTCCTCCCCAGTGTGAGCCCGGCCTTACACTGCGGTGGTGTATAAAACTGCCCCCCAAAAACTCACTTTTATTCTGGATTTAATAAGTAATCACTGCAGTTTAACATGGTTAATGTTATATAACGGTGGTATATTAAACTAAAATAAAAGTTTCAAAAATGTTTTATGGATTCAATTAGTCATCTATACAGTTTAACACGCTCTGGGCAATATTACAGTGGTTTAAAATTTGGTTTGCTACAATTTACCACATTTTTAGGTTCCAAAAAGAGGGATTTTGAGTTCTTACCGTAAAATCTCTTTCTTGGAGCCTTCATTGGGGAACACAGATGACCATGGGGTGTATGCTGCTGCTGCTGCTAGGAGGCTGACACTATGCAAAACAAGAAACTTAGCTCCTCCCCGGCAGTATACACCCACCGACAGGCACCAAGCACCTCAGTTGGTGAAAAAGCAGTAGGAGAAGCAACCAAAACCATAAACATATGTACCAACTCAACAAGGGACTCTCAGACCCAACACGGTACTACTTAAACAGGGAGGGTGCTCTGTCCCCCAATGAAGGCTCCAAGAAAGAGATTTTACGGCAAGAACCCAAAATCCCTCTTTCTTTATCGCCTTATTGGGGGACACAGATGACCATGGGACGTTCCAAAGCAGTCCCGAGGGTGGGAACAGCAATAAAGGAACAAAATAAGGAAGGGCTTAGGTCGGTCGATGCGCCACCGCCAACAGCAGAACCTTCCTACCAAGAGCTGCATCAGACGAGGCCTGGGTATGAACCCTGTAGAACCTCGCAAAGGTGTGCAAAGATTACCAGGTCGTGGCTCTGCAAAGTTGTAAAGCCGAAGCCTGGTGTCGCACAGCCCAAGAAGCCCCTACAGCTCGGGTGGAGTGGGCTTTCACCCCCGGAGGGGGCCGTTTCTCCTGAAGACGGTAGGCTTCCAGGATGGTAGACCGAATCCAACGAGCAATTGTGGACTTGTAAGCCGGATGACCTTTCCGGCGACCCTCAGAAATGACCAGCAAGGAATCAGATTGGCGAAAGGAAGCGGTCCTGGCAAGGTAAACACGCAAGGCTCTCACTACATCCAGTTTGTGGAACGACTTTTCCAGAGAATGAGCAGGCGCAGGACAAAATGATGGAAGGACGATATCTTCGTTAATGTGAAAGGGGGATACCACTTTCGGAAGGAAAGAAGGAACTGGCCTGAGAACAACCTTATCTTGGTGGAGGATAAGGTAAGGAGAACGACAGGATAAGGCCGCCAGCTCAGAAACTCTCATGATGGATGTAATGGCGATTAGAAAAGCCACCTTCCATGAAAGAAGAGACAGAGGGATATCCTGAATCGGCTCGAACAGCGCCTTCTGGAGAGCGCCAAGAACAAGATTGACATCCCATGGATCTATCGGAGAACGATGAGGAGGAGTCACATGGGCGACTCCTTGGAGAAAAGTCTTCACTTGCAGTAAGGAAGCTAGATCCGTCTGGAAGAGGATTGCTAGGGCAGATACCTGGCCTTTGAGAGTACTGAGGGATAGGCCCGCATCCAAGCCGGATTGGAGGAAACCAAGAATGGGAGAAATTGAGAACGATAGTGGAAAAACATCGTTTTCATCACACCAACGAAAAAAGGCCTTCCAGTACCTATGGTAAATGCGGGAAGAAGCAAGCTTCCGAGCCTTAATCAAGGTCTGAATGACCCGGTTGGAAAACCCTGATTCCTTCAGAATCGCGGCCTCAACGACCATGCCGTTAAACTCAGAGACTGAGAACTCTGGTGGTAAAGGGGGCCTTGCGAGAGAAGATCTGGACGGTCTGGAAGCCTCCAGGGGACGTCCGTGAGCATGTTCACCAGCTCCGCGTACCAAGGGCGTCTCGGCCAGTCTGGAGCCACTAAGATGACCGGGATGCCCTCTGACTTTATCTTTTTGACCATTCTTGGGATCAGGGCAAGCAGAGGAAACAGGTAAGGTAGGTGGAACTGGGACCACGGGATTACTAGGGCGTCGTAACCGACGGCTAATGGATCCCTGGACCTGGCTACAAAGTGAGGAACCTTGTTGTTCATCCGAGAGGCCATGAGATCGACGTCCGGGGTGCCCCAGCGCTGGCATATCTGACTGAAGACTGTGGGATGAAGGGACCATTCGCCTGACGCTAGCCCTTGGCGACTCAAGAAGTCGGCTGCCCAGTTTTCCACCCCTGGAATGTGAACGGCGGAAATCGCTGGCACGTGACGCTCTGCCCAACGAAGTATCCTTGCCACTTCTGACATCACCTGCCTGCTGCAAGTACCGCCCTGGTGGTTTATGTACGCCACGGCCGTGGCGTTGTCTGACTGAATGCGGACCGGCTTGCCTACTAGAAGATGCTGCCAACGAAGGAGAGCGAGGAAGATTGCCCTGATCTCCAGAAGGTTGATGGGCAGAAGAGTCTCCTGGGCGTTCCAACGTCCTTGGGCCGTTCTCTGATAGTAGACCGCCCCCCATCCAGGGAGACTGGCATCGGTGGTGATGACCTGCCAACGAGGCGGGAGAAAGGATCTTCCGCGGAGAACTGACGCCGACAACGTCCACCAAGTCAGTGATTGTTTGACTCTGAGCGGAAGAAGAATGGGGCGATCCAGAGAAAACGAGGTCTTGTCCCAGACTGAAAGGAGGAACAGTTGGAGAGGGCGAGAGTGGAATTGTGCAAATGGCACTGCTTCCATAGAGGCTATCATCTTCCCCAGGACTCTCATGCAGGACCGAAGGGACATGACCCTCGAGCGCCGAAGGGACTGGATCCCCTTGCGAAGGGTTGAAAACTTGTCCCTCGGTAAGAACACTCGGGCCAGATTCGTATCGAACTCCATGCCCAAAAAGGTCAGACGCTGAGTAGGGCACAGAGTGGACTTGTCCTTGTTGACTATCCATCCCAGGCATCTGAGGGCATCCAAGGTTATGTGAAGGCTGTGAAGACAGTCTTGGCGGGACGAGCCCTTGATCAGGAGATCGTCCAGGTAAGGGATGATAAGAATCCCTCTGGATCGAAGGATGGCCATGACTGTTGCCATAACCTTCGTGAAGACACGAGGGGCGGAGGCTAGGCCGAAGGGAAGGGCCGCGAACTGATAATGGTTGTTCTGAATCTGCATCCTGTATATCCACCGAGCAGAGAAACTCTGGGGCTCCATTGAGGCTATTACCGAACGCAGAGACTCCATCTTGAAGTGGCGGATCTTCACGTGGCGATTGAGCAGCTTGAGGTCCAAAATTGGGCGAAGTGAGCCGTCCTTTTTTGGGACTACAAAGAGATTCGAGTAGAACCCTAAAAAACGCTCGTTTGTAGGAACGGGAACGATGACCCCGGCGGAAAGGAGAGAGGAGACGGCCTGAAGGAACCCTGGAACCTGTGATCGCTGTTTTGGGGTTCGGGACAGACAGAAACGACTGTTTGGGAGGGAAGAAAACTCGATTTTGTATCCGGATGTGATGATTTCCCTGACCCAAGTGTCGTTGACAACGGATAGCCACGCGTCCTTCAAAAAGGAAAGTCTGCCTCCCACCCTGGAAAGCTTTCCAGGTGGGGGTGACCCGTCACTTAGATGAAAACCTTCTGGATCGAGAGCCTGAGGACCTGGAAGGCTGACCCCTGGATCTCCAGCGAGGGGCCGGCTTATACGATGGCTTTCTCCGGTCATTGGAAGCAGTGTTACGGTCCTGCTGGGACGAACCGTCTGTGGGAGAGAAGGGGCGAAAGGACCTAAAAGGCCGAGAAGCCTTCTTGTTAAAGAACCTCTTAGGGCGGGACTGGGGAAGGGAAGTGCTCTTTCCACCAGTGGCATCCGAGATTAACTGATCCAGCTTGGCGCCAAAGAGCCTAGTGCCGTGAAAGGCTAGATTGGTGAGAGACTTCTTTGAGGTGGTGTCCGCATTCCAAGACTTCAACCAAAGAATGCGGCATACTGCCACAATGTTGCTGTTAGCTCTAGCAACGCACCCTGCCGCGTCCAAGGAGGCGGCCAGAAGGTACTTGCCTGCGTGATTAATTTGGTCTGCTAAATCTGCCAGCTCGTCCTGAGGAGCTGCCGCTGAAACGCCCCTGCGCAGAATTTTCGCCCAAGCCGAAATGGCTTTCGCCACCCAAGCGGATGCGAAGATAGGGCAGAGGGATGCACCGGATGCCTCAAAGATAGACTTAGCCAACAACTCTATTTGCCTGTCTGATGGGTCCTTAAGAGAAGCTCCGTCCAGAAGGGAAAGGACCGTCTTAGAGGAAATACGAGAAACTGGTGGATCTACCTCGGGAGCTTTGGTCCATTTCGTGACTAGATTCGCATCAAAGGGATAAAGTACATCTAAGTACTTGCGGCCTGAGAAACGTTTCTCAGGATATTGCCAGTGATTGGCTAAGGAAGTGTCGAAATCCCTATTAGGGAAGGTTCGAGATGGAGGCCTCGCCTTCTTAAGGGAAACAGAGAATTCCTGAGGGGGGCCTTATCCTCCTTTATCTTGAGTGTTTGGTATATAGCCGATATGAGACTATCTACCATCTCCCGAGTTCTAGCTATGTCGTCTGACCCCAGATCGTCTGCCGAAGAGGGAGACGAGGAGCGTAGCCTGAGAGAAGCGGAGGGACCCTGCGAACCGGAAGAAGAGCCAGACAGGACCCGCTTCCTAGAGCCCCTACTTGGTCTATCCGTCTGAGGGCCACGGTCCGGTGCTGGCGACTCACTATGCGAGGCGGTCGGTGCACAGGTGACTGCAGATAACTGAGGTAACCGCTCTAAGACCTGGACCAGCGATTGAGACACCTTGGTCAGCTCAGAAACATCGCCACGGCCCACTCCGGGGGTGGGGTGGTCTCCGCCCGGGGTTCGGAGTGCTCCTGAGGGGCCGACATGGTGGAAGGGCTGCAGGACAGGCAGAGGGGAGACGACTGACCCGAAGCCCACTAATTTTTACAGCGCGCGCAGGCGTAGTGAGTAGCGGTGGGTCTGGAGCAGAAGGCCCTTGCAGGGTTGTGCATAAGTCTCAGTGCAGAAAAAACACAGCCTGAGGAAACTGCAGGGGGGGAGCTAAGTTAGGCGTCAGGGATAGTCAACGTCTAGCCTACCGAGGATCAGAAGCGATGTGTCCCCCAGGCGAGGTCCGGAGAGAAGGAGGAAGAAGCTTGGCAATCCAGGAAGGAACGCTGGCGGTGGGCGGGGCTAAGCCACCGCACCGCGCGATTGGCTGAGACCCCAGAGGGGAGGGGGACGGCTAAAGACACTGACAGGGCTGAAATGAAAGCAGCCCTGAGATAGGCTGTAAAAGCGCACGGGGAAAGCGCGCGCAGGGAGAGGGAGGACCACTTTTGAAAATGAAAGTGAAAGCGCTCCCTCAGCTTTCACTAGCGACGGCGCCCCGGGTTCGAAAGCACTCCCTCCCTGTGGAGCATGCAAAACAGAAGCCGCGGAGACTCCATCACGTGTTTCTCAACGCAAGCAATGACCAGCCAGGTCTTTGCCCGGGAAGGAACAACCACGGGAAGGGCAGTCTCCAATGAAGGAAACCACCTATGCCAAAACATTGTATCCATCCACATACAGCTGTTTCGGGGTATTGCCCCTCATCAGTGTGGAGTAGGAAACTGGCTGGTAGGAGCAATGTCTAGTAAAAAGACTATGAAGAGGAGGATGAATGAACTCATGGAGATCAACATCCGACACTGCGGAGACACCATCACATGTTTCTCAACGCAGTGATTCTAGAGCACTGCCCCCATCCCTTATGGGAAATATGTAAAACATGCAAAACAGAAGCCGCGGAGACACCATCACGTGTTTCTCAACGCAACTGTGGAGAGCGGGAAATTCAAAAAGGAGGAGAGGTACTCTGCTGCGTGATTGCTGAATGTGGTCCTAGATTGGTCTGTGAGCGCAGGGCTGCAGGGAACATTCAGACAAGCTTACCTGATGTCCCTGAAGAGGCTGACCACAGGGGCCCATGATAGAGCGCAGGCCGCTGGGAGAGGTGATCCTCAGTACCCGCACCGCCGTATGGTGCAGAAGACGGCACCAATCCCCATGTCAGGGGAAACGTCACCGCTGGCGACCGCCGTCTTCCTCTCAGCCCTGTCCTGGGAGAGGGATGAGGAGGGGAATCGGCAAGGACCGGACACCTATCCATGGACCCTAGCACTTGAAAGTGATAGGGAAAGGTCCTGCCTGCGGGCCTGAGAGTTGCGATGTGGGCGATACCACATTGCTCGCTCAGCCGCATTAATAGGAAAAGCAGGATGAACTCACATCCCGTTTCCTGAGCTGTATCTGAAAAAGAAAGGGGAAATCATTAAAAAACACAACTAAAACCTGAAAAGAAAAGGATTATATGCGGATCTGGGGAGATCCCGGTCCGCCTCCTACAGACACTAAGCACAAACTGAGGTGCTTGGTGCCTGTCGGTGGGTGTATAGTACTGTATACTGCCAGGGAGGAGCTAAGTTTCTTGTTTTGCATAGTGTCAGCTTCCTAGCAGCAGCAGCAACATACACCCCATGGTCATCTGTGTCCCCCAATAAGGCGATAAAGAAATTGACTATTGTCTACATACATTTCAAACTGATTTTTGTAAAATTACATTTTTTTTAATTTTTAAAAACTGCTTAGCCTGCTACAGTTGACCACATCTTTGGGTTCATTAAAAAATGTAGTTTAAATTAATAAAGGAAACAGTTTCTAGAGAGCCAGCAGTTATTAAATGCATAAGTCGTGCTGCAAGAGACTAGGAACTGGAAGTTCTGATGATGGTTCACGCAGCCGCTGAGGACGTGGGGCAGGTGCAACTATGCCTCTTGCTGCATGTGGAGGAGAAAGGGAAAAAGGGGAACAAATTCAGCTCACCAGTCTCTGAATAATCCTCTGTTCATGCATGCACGGAGCCACCTTGATCAAGGGCGTTGTCTGTAGCAAATGCAGGAAAAGAAATCTTCAACGTGAAACTCCATTTCAGAAAAAAATTCCAATATTTTATTGAAAACACATTTAAAAATCCAGCATCAAACATGGAAAGACATGATGATAAATGGGATCTCTGGTGGCCTGAAACCGACGCATTTCGACCTTTCGGGTCTTACTCATGGCATAAAAGAGACCTAGAATGTCAACCTTATATTGAAAAAGACATACAATACACAGGTGCACTAATTAAAAACATGTGGAAAAAGCAAGGGAAGGAGACTCCCACATTTAACTCTTTCGCAGACATACAGTGATGGAACCATGGCACAGATTGCGGTAAAAAAACCCATAAAAAACGCAATCCGAGCATGTGATGTGCTGATAATGAATTTCCCAGCATAATAATAAAAAATAAATAAAGATAAAAAAAATAAAGCAATACTAGAGTCTGCAAGGTTGATACAATGATCATACCATTGAACACACTAGCGCGATCATAAAAAAACAAAATACAAAACAACAAATAATGTAATAGGTAACATGGTGACTGTGATAAATTTTCTCGTGTGACAATAAATGGAAAAATCTAGAATTAATTAGTACTGACAAAAAAATAAAATAAAGAAGTGATTCTTACAAAAGGAACAATCACTGCATAAATTAGTTAAATTGCAGGTCTAAGTCCAACCGCTTATTCAGATTTGATGGTACACGTGCGTTTAGTTTGAAAATCTGTAAGTACTCTCTATTTAGGATTTTCCTTTTAGCTCTTTTTCAGGCATGCATAGTAATAAAAACATTATACAGATTAATGCGGTCAAAAAAACCCCCACAATATTAAAAATGCAATCACCATAGTATGTAATACACTAATAATGAGTTTCCTAGTATAATAAATGAATAAAATTAATAAAAAAAAAATGCTAGAATCTGCAAGATTGATACAATGATTATACCATTGAACACACTGACGTGCCAAAAAAAACAAAAAAAAAAACAGAATGCAAAAACACAGATATTGCAATTTAATAACATGATGACTGTGGTAAATTTTTTTGTATGATAATCCATGAGGAAATCTGGAATAAAATAATACTGATGAAAAAAAAAAAAAAAAATTATAAGGAACTAATTCTAAGGCCGGTTTCACACTAGCGCATTTTCAACGCGCGCACGGCCGGGGGTAGCTCCGCCCCCGATCCGGCTCTCTGCCCGGCGTGCCCGCCCCTTCCTTGTAGCGCCGCCTCCTAGCGGACAGCGGCGCCTGCGATCGGCGCACCCTATCTTTAGCATAGGGTGCGCCGATCGTGCGCAGGCCGTGCGCTAGTTGCGCTTTGACCTGCGCTGCGCACTTTTGACGGTGCGCCGTGCGCGCCAAAATCCGAAAAGTTTGATTTTGGCGCGCACGGCGCACCGTCAAAAGTGCGCAGCGCAGGTCAAAGCGCAACTAGCGCACGGCCTGCGCACGATCGGCGCACCCTATGCTAAAGATAGGGTGCGCCGATCGCAGGCGCCGCTGTCCGCTAGGAGGTGGCGCTACAAGGAAGGGGCGGGCACGCCGGGCAGAGAGCCGGCTCAGGGGCGGAGCTACCCCCGGCCGTGCTTGCGCATAAAATGCGCTAATGTGAAACCGGCCTTACAAAGATACAAACACTGCATAAATTAGTTTAATTGCAGGACTAAGTCTAACTGCTTATTCAGGCATAACGTTACACGTGTATTAAGTTTGAAAATCCAAAAGGACTCTCTATTCAGGATTTTCCTTCTGAAATCCCCTCCCCTAGAAGGTTTAAAAACTCTCTCAATTGCAGTAAGTTTGAAAGTATTTGTATTGCCTGCATGGATAATTTTGCAGTGATGCGACACTGCTGAGGCTAGTTTCACACTAGCGTTCTCGGGCGCAGCGCAGGGCTGCTGCTAAGCCCCGCCCCCGGCTGTGCCCCCCAGTTGCAATACTGATCTCCTGAAAAAGAGGATTAGAAAACATTTATTGGAAACCTCTAGTGCGACTAGTCATATCTCAGGCTGGTTTCACACTAGAATTCTCGGGTGCAGGGCCACCGCTAAGCCCTGGCCACGCCCCCTCCAGTCAGTTCCTCCTCTGATCGCATGACGCTGCATGCGATCAGTGTACCATATATATAGCATTGGGTACACTGACCGTGCTCTGGTATGATTTTGGTTGTGCTGCACCCAGCACACAAAAATGCAACACAGTGTTTTTGTGCACTGGGCGCAGTGCCAAAAGGGTGCAGCACCAGCAAAATCATAACAGCGCACGACCAAAGCACGGTCAGCATACCCAATGCTAAATATAGGGTACACTGATCGCATGCAGCGTCATGCGATCAGAGGAAGAACTGACTGGAGGGGGCGTGGCCAGGGCTTAGCGGCGGCCCTGAGCCCGAGAATTCTAGTGTGAAACTAGCCTGAGATATGACTAGTCACACTAGAGGTTTCCAATAAATGTTTTCTAATCCTCTTTTTCAGGAGACCAGTATGGCAACCCACATACTGTAGTTTGCAAGAAACACATTCAACCAAATAAATGACCCCTTCTGAAATGCAATATATATAGGTCTGGATAGGATAAGAAATGCCCGTGACTCTAGAAACAAGCCTATCGGTTTTATGAACAAAATTGCACACCTTGCAGGGACGATGTCCACATTTAAAAAAAAACTTGTACTTCAACCAGCTTTCTATTATTCGCAGTGTGAACATTGCTGCAAAAAAGACTGGGTGACAGAATATCACTTAAAGAAGGAGCTTTTCAAGCTATGTAACGAATATGAGAGTTGTTTGAAATGTGTGCAAGTTTAGAGTCGTTAATCGTTATAAAGAAGAGGAACATATTTTTTCATAATATTAACAATCTTATGGTACTGTGAGCTATATTCAGTAGAGAAATTAACAAAAAAACTAACATTATTTCTATGCTCTGGTTTTATTTTTTTTATTGTTATTTCTGGGAACCACCTGTAAAGAAGATACTGAGTCTGTATAACAATCTTCAAGAATCTGTTAATACTATCCACAATATTTTTCGCTTTCATCAATGTCCAATTTGGAGAACCCCCTCTCTTTAAGTCTCAATAAGGTTGCCTCTGCTTCCACATGATAAGTTGAAATAAAGTAGAACTGCAATTTCTCTTAAGTCTGATTAATTCCAGCAAAGGAATATTATTAATGACATGTTTGAGATGACACAGATATGCTTCTAGAATGGTGTTACTATCTGTGGACTTTCTATAAGGGGAAATAAAATATTTTAGTCGTAACAGTATTCACGGACAAGGTGATGTCAAGAAAATTGACTGCCATCTTAGGCTAGTTTCACACTAGCGCTTTGGAGCGCAGCGACGGCCTGCGCACAGCCGCCGCTAAGCCCCGCCCCCTGCCGCACCTCCGCCGGTAGCTCCGCCTACCGGCGCATGACGCTGCATGCGTCCTTCGTCCCCTATCTTTATCACTGGGGGTGCAGGCCGTGCGCAGTATGCGTTTGGTGGCACATGCTCCTTTTTGACGGTGCGCCGACCTGCGCCATACGCAACCTGCTGCAGTTTGGTTGCGCCGGCGCACCATCAAAAAGGCGCATGCGCCGCCAAACGCATATTGCGCATGGCCTGCGCCCCCAGGACGCATGCAGCGTATAGGCGGAGCTACCGGCGGAGGCGGGGCTTAGCGGTGGCCGTGCGCAGGCCGTTGCTGCGCTCCAAAGCGCTAGTGTGAAACTAGCCTTAGAAAAAGTAGATGTGAAGGATAAATTAAAGTCATTATTATTGGGATATTCGACAAAATTTGTAATCTCCAAAGTATCACTCTTCCAAATGAAGATCAGGTCGTCTATAAAATGTCCCAAAAATGAATATTGTGTAGAAAAGGATTACTATTAGCGATGAGCGATTGTGCTCGCCACTACTCGTTACTTGCCTGATTTTCACTGTACTCTGTGTACTCGGCGAGCACCGAGCATTTCCGAGAATACTCGGCAGAAACTCGGGTCTCCTCCCTGCATTTTTGGCGGTCTTTAGAGATTCAATCGCCATGTAGGGAAGCCTGGTCTTTCACCGGGAAGGAACAACCACGGGAAGGGCAGTCTCCAATGAAGGAAACCACCTATGCCAAAACATGGTATCCATCCACAGACAGCTGTTTCGGGGTATTTGCCCCTCATCAGTGTGGAGTAGGAAACTGGCTAGTAGGAGCAATGCCTAGTAGAAGACTGTGAAAAATGAGGATGAGTGACCTCATGGAGATCAACATCCAACACTGCAGAGACACCATCATGTGTTTCTCAAAGCAGTGATTCTAGAGCACTGCCCCCATCCCTTATGGGAAATATTCACTGCTCCTACTAGCCAGTTTCCTACTCCACACTGATGAGGGGCAAATACCCCGTAACAGCTGTCTGTGGATGGATAGCATGTTTTGGCATAGGTGGTTTCCTTCATTGGAGACTGCCCTTCCCGTGGTTGTTCCTTCCCGGTGAAAGACCTGGCTAGTCATTGCTTGCATTGAGAAACATGTGATGGTGTCTCCGCGGCTTCTGTTTTGCATATTTCCCATAAGGAATGGGGGCAGTGCTCTAGAATCACGGCGTTGAGAAACACGTGATGGTGTCTCCGCAGTGTTGGATGTTGATCTCCATGAGGTCAATCATCCTCATTTTTCACAGGATAGGATTAGACACATGGCTCAGCTGTCAGTATCACACAGGATAGTATTAGATTCACGGCTCAGCAGTCAGTATCACACAGGATAGTATTAGATTCACGGCTCAGCAGTCAGTATCACACAGGATAGGATTAGATACACGGCTCAGCAGTCAGTATCACACAGGATAGGATTAGATACACGGCTCAGCAGTCAGTATCACAGGATAGGATTAGATACACAGCTCAGCAGTCAGTATCACACAGGAGAGGATTAGATACACAGCTCAGCAGTCAGTATCACACAGGAAAGGATTAGATTCACGGCTCAGCAGTCAGTATCACACAGGAAAGGATTAGATACACGGCTCAGCAGTCAGTATCACACAGGATAGGATTAGATACACAGCTCAGCAGTCAGTATCACACAGGAGAGGATTAGATACACAGCTCAGCAGTCAGTATCACACAGGAGAGGATTAGATACACAGCTCAGCAGTCAGTATCACACAGGAGAGGATTAGATACACAGCTCAGCAGTCAGTATCACACAGGAGAGGATTAGATACACAGCTCAGCAGTCAGTATCACACAGGAAAGGATTAGATACACAGCTCAGCAGTCAGTATCACACAGGATAGGATTAGATACACAGCTCAGCAGTCAGTATCACACAGGATAGGATTAGATACACAGCTCAGCAGTCAGTATCACACAGGAGAGGATTAGATACACAGCTCAGCAGTCAGTATCACACAGGATGGGATTAGATACACGGCTCAGCAGTCAGTATCACACAGGATAGGATTAGATACACAGCTCAGCAGTCAGTATCACACAGGATAGCATTAGATACACGGCTCAGCAGTCAGTATCACACAGGAGAGGATTAGATACACAGCTCAGCAGTCAGTATCACACAGGAGAGGATTAGATACACAGCTCAGCAGTCAGTATCACACAGGAGAGGATTAGATACACGGCTCAGCAGTCAGTATCACACAGGATAGCATTAGATACACGGCTCAGCAGTCAGTATCACACAGGAAAGGATTAGATACACAGCTCAGCAGTCAGTATCACACAGGAGAGGATTAGATACACAGCTCAGCAGTCAGTATCACACAGGAGAGGATTAGATACACAGCACAGCAGTCAGTATCACACAGGATAGGATTAGATACACAGCTCAGCAGTCAGTATCATACAGGAGAGGATTAGATACACAGCTCAGCAGTCTGTGCAGCTGTCAGAGCAGAGGATCTCACCACCTGTAATGTGAGACCTCGACTATGCAGAGAGCTGCTGATACATTGTAACACAAGGACTACCTCACCTTTCCTTCAGCACTGCTCCTCTCCTGCCTCCAGTCCTGGTCTCTCTCTTCTTTCTCCTATAACAGCGTGGCTCATAATGAGCCCAGAAGTTATAGGGGGAAAGTGGAGCTCACAGTATACACTGTGGGCTCCAGAAAGACGGCACCGATCTCCTCTCTTTGCTGGGATCTGGACAGCCCAGGGGGCATGCCCAGATCACAGCAGGTAGCAGCTGCTCAATGCAAGTTAGGCTGGTTTCACATTAGCGCTTTTTAAGCGCACGCACGGCCGGGGGTAGCTCCGCCCCCGAGCCGGCTCTCTGCCCGGCGTGCCCGCCCCTTGCCTGTAGCGCCGCCTCCTAGCGCACAGCGGCGCCTGCGATCGGCGCACCCTATCTTTAGCATAGGGTGCGCAGATCGTGCGCAGGCCGTGCGCTAGTTGCGCTTTGACCTGCGCTGCGCACTTTTGACGGTGCGCCGTGCACGCCAAAATCCGAAAAGTTTGATTTTGGCGCGCACGGCGCACCGTCAAAAGTGCGCAGCGCAGGTCAAAGCGCAACTAGCGCATGGCCTGCGCACGATCTGCGCACCCTATGCTAAAGATAGGGTGCGCCGATTGCAGGCGCCGCTGTGCGCTAGGAGGCGGCACTACAAGCAAGGGGCGGGCACGCCGGGCAGAGAGCCAGCTCGGGGGCGGAGCTACCCCTGGCCGTGCATGCGCTTAAAAAGCGCTAATGTGAAACCACCCTTATAGAGTTGGCAGGTGACTGCTGTCTCCTATGCCCATGGCAGCCATATTTGCAGAGTGTCTTATACTCTTATACTCCTGCAAAGCAAAATGGCAGCACCCAGCGGCTGCAAAAATAATAAAAAAAAATTAAAGTTAAAAAAATTATTTTGTATTAAACAATTATTTATATATACAATCATTTTTAATACAAAAGACAAATTGTGGCACCTTCTCTTTAAGCCATGCACATCCTGGCACACAACAGCTAGGAACTACATCACTCCACCAGCTCATGATATGGATTTACTCAGAAACTAAATAGCAAGATAAGCAAGGCTCAATGTGTCTTTCTTATTCTACTCATGATTGTCTTTGGTATCCAGTTTTCACAAGTAAGTTATGCCTTTTTGCTGTCACCAGCACCATCATCATCCTCATCTCTTCCTTTTGCACTCTTTGTCAAAAGCCACTATTATATCATTGGTCTTTTGTGTGCCCAAAAACATGCATTTAGTTGTCAATTTTTTCTCCTCAATTTGTATGGATTCTGAAATCCCACATGTCAAAATTTAACCCAGTCGATGCCAGACCACCTGCACTGACATTATCCAGGCACAATTATTTATTGAAAAAGTAATCAATGCCAGGTTTAGGCTCAAAATACTTATTTTTAAAAAAAAACAAAACTTATTGTGATTCATCCATAAAATATTTGACATGTCTCACCTTCTTTCAAATTTATGTGAAATTAAATGTTTTGTGCCTGCATTTAGGGTCCAATTCCCTGGCAGCACCCATACAAGATTGTCTCCCTTAGCAGGGCAGGGAACACAAGGTGCAATTGTTGCAATTTATCTAAAAAAATATACTTGGAATTTGTAACTGCAGTTTTATTTAAAAAAAAATCCCAATTTCTCTCAAAAATGTTAACGATTTTTGGGGTTGGGTAAAACTCCTCAATAGCGCTCTGTATATGATTTGGCCCAGTAAAGTGATGAAAGTGAATTCACGGGGCCATCAGTCATGCTAAGGAGCACGCAAGCTGTATACTGGATGCTTGTAGGATGTTATGTTTATTGTTAGTGTTAAGTCAATTTAAGACTTATCAATAGTCATGCTTTTTGATCATAGAAATAAATGTAAAATAGAGGAATTTTGGCTGTTTTCTGATAGGGAGTCCTAATTGGTGTATCACCTGCATTAGCTGTGTTCCATAAAAGGTGAAGGTTCTGCAGAGCGGACGTCTGTAGACCACAGGTCTGACTAGCTCCACACATGGGGATCCGACCTGTGATGTAATAGTAGATTACATGTTGGGATGGGGCTAAATTGTTCATGAAGTTTTAACCCAGTTGCATAATTAAACCCAGCCAGCCTATTTGGTTTGCCTGAAAATACTGAAAACAATGATAACGTAATTTCATTATTTATATTTAATTTTACATTTTTAGCTTTTTTAGATATTTTAAACATATATTTTAGGAAGCATGTTGTGAAAATATAAACTAAAGCAATTTGAAAATGTCAAATCAGTCATTATGCAAATTTTGTTTTTTTTTCTCCTGTTAATCATGAAAAGTATTATTAGAAATCCAGAACGAAGATAAAAATACAACCTCTGAACATATTGAAATGAATATTTAGTTTGGCAATTAATTTTCAAACATTTTTCTTAAATAAAGCTTCCTTCATTTAAGACTTACAGCCTAGAAATATATTACTAATGTAGGGTCGTGGGCTGGGCTGGGGGGTGGTCCCTCTGTATACCGCGCAGTGACGTACAGACACAAGATAGAGGCAAGTTTCAGGTGCAACAGGTCCAAGTTTATTTTCCACCGTCCGACAAACGGCCCTCACAGCACACCGCAATATCTTTCTCATGGCCCTCCGTGTCCAGGGCCGCTTCACACACCGAACTTTACACCAGGGACGTATTTATACGTACCGCCCCTTTTTCACTCTGTGACGATCCTGTCAGCTCAGTCACTGTGGCCGCCTTAGGCCTGTACACCATCAGCACTTTACTGGTCAGTTTCGTCATTCCAAATATGGTGTCCTACACCCAGAGCCTCGTCTATACTGCGGTTCTTCCTGTCAGGACCGCCCCCCTGACTTCCTTTCACCTCAATCCCCCTGGTCTGGTTTTCCTCACAGTGCACAAACTGTCATAGTCCTCCTGTCACTGGAGCTCCCCCTGGGGACTGGAACTTTCTGGAACCCTCCTGTCAAATTTATATCGTTCCCGGTTCCCTGTAACTCTGCCCCCCATGACCAACGGTTTCCTAAGCCTTAAGCTGATGTCAGGTCCTTTGCTCACACTCTTCCCTGCCCTCTAATGGTCAACCCCAGGTACTGCACGTCCACTACACTTTCTCAGCTGTTTCCTCACTGACACCTGTCTAAACTGTGCAAACCTTCCTTTCTCTGTTCTGACACGTCTGTCCGTCCGTCAGGTCACCTTCCCTACACTAATATAATTCATATTTCATATTATTTGATATATTATCATATTACAGTATATTAGTCATTCTTAGACATGTGCTAATTGTTACCACGGCTGGTCGGGTGAGGATAATCTCCAGCAGTGGACCCTCTGGATCGTGGCACCGAGGGGCCCTGGGCGAGCTGCCAGGTGGAGCCGACCCCTATACAGGGATCGTTAGGAGCAGGCAAAGGGGTTCGGGTACCACGATAGCTGGTACCAAGAGGGGCGGCTCAGAATGGACTTGAGTAGGAGCACGAGACTGTAGGAGGTAGGACCAGAGTGGGGTTGCGGGACTGGAGTATAGACAGCAGGACGGAGCAGGATAACTGGAGACAGGACTGTAGTAGGACTGCAGGGCTGGAGCTTAGATAGCAGGACGGAGCAGGAACACGGGAGGCAGGACTGGAGTAGGACTGCAGGGCTGGAGCATAGATAGCAGGACAGAGCAGGAACACGGGAGTACAGGACTGTGAGACTGCAGCAGGAACCACGGAGCACAGGACTGAGAGACTGCGGCAGGAACATGAGGAAGCAGGACCTAGTGTGCTAGCAAACACAATGATCAGGCACCTCCCTCAAAGGAGGACGGCCTGCTATGACCCTGTATGAACTGCCATTGGTCCGGTGGTGCTTCCGGGTCAGGGCATTGCCGGAGCATAAGTGACAGGAGGGAGGCGCGGCTGCGGCCTATGACGCATGCGCATTGCATGTAGAGACGCCGTCGGCCGCAGACCTGTCAGAAGGGACCGCCGTGGATGTCGGACGGTGGAGGGCTGCAGCGCGGGAGCGGAGGCCAGGTGAGTATACAGTGGTGGCATGACACTAATATTTTGAAATTGAAATTTGAATTCACCAAGTTCGACAAATTATCCCACAAAAAAATTGTCATTGAATAATATTTGTCATGAATCGCAATACTGAAAAGCAAGATATTGAGAGATGGGTACAATCAACTTCCTGAAATGACTTTGCCTGAATCTGGAGAAGGAATTCAAGTTCGCTACATAAACTGTGATTCATGTGCATGGCTGCCCTCCTCTGGGATCTGTTGATCTCTGATCCCAGGAATAGTAAGGGAATATGGGAATCTAAGACATTTCTAGCTCCTAATAGTGTTGTCCAAAGGTGGGATATGGAGAAGAAAAATAATAATGTGAGAGTACTGTACAGTGAAGGTAATCACATTCTTCCAAAAGGAAATATCACAAGACCACTCTCTAGCCATGTCTGATAACATTGTTCTGTAGCCAAATAGGTTGAGACAAAAAAAAGTTGAACCGAACCAATTTTGTGGTGCTGAAAATGAATATGATGATTATCCCCTTTACTCCCGAGGGTAGTTTTACAATTCTGACCACTGTGCCTTTATGAACTATGGAGCGATTCAATGGATACCGATGATTTTGAGACTGTTTTTTCATGACATATTGTATTTTATGATTGTGGTAAAATTTATTTGATATTACTTGCGTTAATTTGTGGAAAAATGGAAACTTGGTGATAATTTTAAAAATTTTGCAATTTTCCAACTTTGAATTTTCACGCCCTTAAATCACAGAGATATGTTACACAAAATACTTAATACATAACATTTTCCACACATCTTCTTTACATCAGCACAATTTTGGAACCAACTTTTTTTTTGTTAGGAAGTTATAAGGGTTAAAAGTTGACCAGTGAATTCTCATTTTTACAGCACCATTTTTTTAGGGACCACATCACATTTGAAGTCACTTTGAGGGGTCTATATGATATAAGATACCCAAAATGACACCATTCTAAAAATTGCACCCCTCAAGGTGCTCAAACCCATATTCAAGAAATTTATTAACCCTTCAGGTGCTTCACATGAATTTTTGACATGTGGAAAAAAATAAACATTTAAGTTTTCTTTCCCAAAAAACTAATTCAGATCCCAAATTTTTTATTTTGAAAGGGGTAATAGGAAAAAATGGACCCCAAAATATGTTGTGCAATGTCTCCTGAGTGCACCAATACCCCATATGAGGGAGAAAAACACTGTTTTGGAGCACGCAGAGCTCAGAAGGGAAGGGATGCCATTTGACTTTTTGAATGTAAAATTTACTGGAACAATTGGCTGATGCCATGTCGTGTTTGGAGAACTTCTTATGTGCCTAAACAGTGAAAATCCTCTACAAGTGACACCATTTTGAAAACTTTACCCCTCAGGGGGTATAGGGAATATGAATATTCTACGACTAAGGGCTACGGAGAGAAACGCGTAAGAATGCTGCATAATTTTACAATTTGTCAGGACTAATTTTTTGGCATCTGCTCATTGGTGGTTAGACGTTGGCTGCTCCGGTGAGGTGGCAGCTTCGGATTGGCCCATGGGCAATGTCTCGGTCAACTGGGCATAAGTGTTTGAGGTGGAGCCTAGTGTATAAAAGGCTTCCAGCGGTGCACTAGTATCACTTATGTGTGGTGTACACTTCCATTCAAAAGTTTGAGGTCACACAGACAATTTTGTGTTTTCCATGAAAACTCATACTTTTATTAATCAAATGAGTTTAAAATCTAGTCCAGTCATTGACAGGGTTCGAAAAAAGATTTTTTATAAATAATAATTTTCTCCTTCAAACTTTGCTTTCATCAAATAATACTCCCTTTGCAGCAATTACAGCATTGCAGACCTTTGGCATTCTAGCAGTTAATTTCCTGAGGTAATCTGGAGAAATATCACCCCACGCTTCCAGAAGCTCCTCCCACAAGTTGGTTTGGCTTGATGGGCACTTTTTGCATACCATACGGTCAAGCTGCTTCCACAACAGCTCAATGGGGTTGAGATCTGGTGACTGCGCCGGCCACTCCATTATAGATAGAATACCAGCTGCCTGCTTCTTCCCTAAATAGTTCTTGCATAATTTGGACGGTGTGCTTTGGGTCATTGTCCTGTTGTAGGATGAAATTGGCTCCAATCAATTGCTGTCCACAGGGTATGGCATGGTGTGGCAAAATGTAATGATAGACTTCCTTACTCAAAATCCCTTCTACCTTGTGCAAGTCTCCCACTTTACCATCACCAAAGCAACCCCAGACTATCACATTACCTCCACCATGCTTGACAGATGGTGTCAGGCACTCTTCCAGCATCTTTTCAGTTGTTCTGAGTCTCACAAATGTTCTTCTGTGTGATCCAAACACCTCAAACTTGGATTTGTCTGTCCATAACACTTTTTTCCAATCTTCCTCTGTTCAATGTCTGTGTTCTTTTGCCCTTATTAATCTTTTCTTTTTATTAGCCAGTCTCAGATATGGCTTTTTCTTTGCCACTGCTCTGAAGGCCAGCATCCCGGAGTCACCTCTTCACTGTAGACATTGACACTGGTGTTTTGCAGGTACTATTTAATGAAGCTGCCAGTTGAGGACATGTGAGGTGTCGATTTCTCAAACTACAGACTCTAATGTACTTGTCTTGTTGCTCTGTTGTGCATCGGGGCCTCTCACTTCTCTTTCTACTCTGGTTAGAGCCTGTTTGTGCCCTCCTCTGAAGGGAGTAGTACACATCGTTGTAGGAAATCTTAAGTTTCTTGGCAACTTCTCGCAAGGAACAGCCTTCATTTCTAAGAACAAGAATAGACTGTCGAGTTTCAAATGAAAATTCTTTTTTTCTGGCCATTTTGAGAGTTTAATGGAGCCAACAAATATAATGCTCCAGATTCTCAACTAAATCATAGGAAGGTCAGGTTTATAGCTTCTGTAATCAGCCAAACTGTTTTCAGCTGTGCTAACATACTTGCACATGGGTTTTCAAGGGTATTCTAACCATCCTTTAGCCTTCTTACACAGTTAGCAAGCACAAAGTACCATAAGGACACTGGAGTGATGGTTATTGGAAATGGGCCTCTATACATCTATTTAGATATTGCATTACAAACCAGATGTTTGCAGCTAGAATAGTCATTTACCACATTAGCAAAGTATTTCTGAATCATTTAATGTTAGTTTCATTAGAAAAAACAATCTGTGCTTTTCTTTCAAAAATAAGGAAATTTCTAAGTGACCCTAAACTTTTGAATGGTAGTGTATGTGAGTGGATACTCTACCACTCTGTTTGCATGTGTCGTGCCATGTACTGAGAGTATTGTCCTAGGAAGGTAGGGTTAGGACTGGGTAAATTCTCCTTGGCTTAGCATCTGTCTCCTTCATGTGTGTGGTTAGCACAGTTGAGTAAAGGTACTGTCACACTTAGCGATGTACCAGCGATCCTGACCAGCGATATGACGTGGTCAGGATCGCTGGTACATCGCTATGTGGTGGCTAGTGAGCTGCCAAACAGGCAGATCTCACCAGCAACATAGCAGGGGTCGGGGGTCGTTACTTACCTGTCAGACGAGGCGATCCTGACGTCCTCCAGCCCGCGTCCACGCATCGCTCGTTTCCACAGCAGGAAGCCCAGCAGGAAGCTGATGACGAGAAACGTTCCAGGACGTTCTCACGCGATCAGCGATAACCAGCGGGGGAGTGGTCGGAGGTAAGTATCAGACATAGCGATATCGCTAGCGATATCGCTATAACATCACAAAAACCAGTGACGTTATAGCGATATTGCTAGCGATATCGCTTAGTGTGACAGGCCCTTTACAGAGAAAGTCCAACCCTCAGGCTATATCTCTCTTGAAAATGACAGGGTCTTGCACCTAGTGTCACATGAGTTCTTTCCTTGGCTTAGTGTCTGTCTCCTTCTTGTGTGTGGTTAGCATTGTTGAGTCACAGAGCAAGTCCAACCCACGTGCTTCTTCCCCTGTGACGTTTAACAGGGTTTGGTGCATTGTCTACTTTTTGCAGTAACACCCTGTGCAGAAACTGAGCTGGGTACTCTGAGTTCTATTCACACTGTGTGACGTTGAACACAGTGCATTTAGAGTGATCAATCGTTGTTGTTCCGCCATTGCACACTAGCAGCAGTCATTCATCTCTGCATGTTGTACTCCGGGTTTCGATTGCACTTTATTATTTATTTTTATTCAGTGCAATCCGCCGACCCTAACACATTGGAAAGCTCAGAAGGGAAGAGGCGGTATATGGGAGTTCAGATTTTGCTGGAATGGTTTGAGGGTATCATGTCACATTTGCTGAGCCCCTCAGGTGCCAGAACAGCAGAAACCCCTTTATGTGAACTCATTTTACAAACTACACTCCCCAATGAATTCATCTTGAGGTTCAGCGATGATATTGACACCACATGTGTCTCTCAGAGTTTTATATCACTGAGCGGTGAAGAAATAATAAATTACATTTTTACCAGTAAAATGTTGTTTTAGACCCAAGTTTTTAATTTTTCTAAGGGCAAGTAGGATTTTTTTACAACAAACTAAGGTCCATTTTTTTTCTGAGTGCGCCATTATCCGACATGTAATCGGAAAATATTTTTCAGTGCAAAGCTCAGAGGGCAAGGAGTGCCCAATTTTACTGTTATGGTTTGACCCACTGGGAGAGCCCATAAGGTGCCAGAACAGCAGTACCCTTCCTAAGTGACCCCATTTACTGTAACAAACTACATCTTGCAATGAATTTATCTAGGGGGTGCTGTGATCAATTTGCCATCATAGGTGTGTCACAGAATTTTATACCATTATACAATGAAGACAAAATAACTACATTTTTATCACCAAAATTTTGTTTTAGCCCCAGATTTTACATTTTCACACAAGAAGTGGGTGAAAATTACACCAAAATTTGTGTCACAATTTGTACTGAATGTGGCAGTACCCCATATGTGGCTGTACAGTACTACTTAGCCATACAGAGACACTCAGGAGGAAGAGAGCGCTATTTGCCTCCTGGAGCTCAGATGTTCCTAGAACAGTTTGTGGACTCCATATACAGAGCCCCTTATTGCTAGAAGAGCAGAATCCCCCCTCAAGTGACCCCATTTTGGAAACTATACCCCATAAGAAATGTATCTACAGGTGTAGTGATGATTTTGACTCCATGGATATTTTTCAGAAACAAGCAGCAATGAATGTTGCTGAGTGAAAATTGCAAACTGGCATTGTAGTGACCAGTATGCTGTAGTAGCCAGTATGTTGCAGTCACCAGTATGATATTCCCAGCCCGTGTTTCTGGAGGCATGTGACTCGCCCCCAGAGGCCGTGGGGTACTTGGTGCCGGGCCCATTGATTTCAATGGGAGATGTCACAGTGGCAGGGACCCGGTCCGTGGCCTCAGGCAGTCAATGTAAAAGGGGTAGAGTGATGGGGATAAAGTTGTTGAGATGATTCGTGATGAAACCTGTGGTTTCTGGTCAGTTTGGCCAGCGCTGGTGTGGTGCAGCAATGATGTTGAAGCTCCCCACAGGTGGAGCTGTAGTCCCAGGGCAGTAGTAATAGGTGTTGAGGGAAAGGGTGCAGTGTTAGGCACAGGGATGTAGCAGTGCTGAGTGGGTTGGCGCAGGAAGAAGGCAAGGAGACAGCTGAGTGCAGTTCTTGTTCTTTTACTCACGTTCTTGGCACAGACAGGTGTCCGCTTCAATGCCACGGTCTCCAGACAAGGGGCTCAGCCAACTCCCAGGCAGATGGAATTAACCTTTCCAGCACTCCCTTTCGTGTGCCTGTTCGGAACGTCTCCTTTCTAGCGCTTATCTGAGGTACTTGCAGTACTGAGTTACACTGAAGTTCCTCCTGCTTGTTGTTACTCAAACTCCACTCGTATGACAAGTGACTGTAGCCTGCTTCGGGGACTCCATCCGTCATGTCCCGACTCACACTTAGGTTGCCACCGTGTCTTCGAGTCTTTTGTGGGAATAGAGTGGTCACAACTCCTATTCCTCCAGTTTCTGCTGCAGGAACATTAGCTTCACAAACAGCCTCGGATACCGGAAGGTAGGAAGGGGTCTGCTCTCACCCTAGTCCTTAGTTCTCTTCTCCTTATGTTCCGTAGTAATCCCTCTTCCTTCTGAAGAACTGACTTCTTTCTTCCCCTCTCTGCTTATCTTTCTTGCCTTTCTGAATCTCCTTCTCCATCCACCTTTACTTCCTGTCAGCTTTCCCCTCTTAGTGTCTCTAAGCTCCATCCATCACCAAGCACCCTTCATGAACCAGAGCAACTGCCATAAAGGGTGCTCTGCTGTGCTAAGGTGTCTGAGCTGGATTTGAGTGTTGGAGGCTGGTCAGGTGTTCCATCTTACCTGGGAAGTGGGAAACTACACCTCAGGAGGAGGTGCAGTACCTCTGTGGCGACTGAACCCTCAGGGACACCACATTTGCACCGTAAGTTGAGATGGCTCTCATCACTTCAGAAATGCCAAACATGGTTTAGGTACACTGTGGGGCCCAGTAGTAAATGGGGCATTTAGATTTGGAAGCAGAGAATTTGCTGAATTTCTTTTGGCAAGTGAGAAGCTATTTCACATTTCCAGAGCCTTTGTGCTACCAGTAACGTGGAAGGCCTCTATATTTTTGGAAGCAGGTGAAGGACCTGAGTGAGGGCTTGCTTTTTTGTGGATAGAGTTGAAGCTTTTCTTGGGAACATTTTACATAACGTTTGGGATCACATTTAGCTGGCGCTCTAAGCTGACCACTTTCTTTGGGGTTTTCATCAAAATATACAAGTGATGTGATTCAGGGAGCCATTCATTATAATGAGGCAGCAGAGTTAATTTGTACTCTGTCTGGCCTCTGTTCAGTGGTGTCTTTCTTTTCAGGAGAGCACAAAACTGTGGCCAACGGCACTTTTATGCAATCCAAAAAAGATGGACGCCACTGGATCACAGGTCAGATGGCATCCACAGTGCCTCCATCTGCATCATCATAGGGAATCTTCTGCCAATGGTTCAGTCTGAATTATGTATTTAAAAGATTTACACGGAAACCCTGGTGTAAGAGCTTAACGCAGAGTGCAGTGTAAATGTGCTCCGAACCTTTCTGTGATTTTTGGGAGGCAAAATAAAAAAATGAGCAACATGTGAAAAATTGTTTATATTTATCTTTTCCACCATTCCTAGTGATGTATCAGTGATTAAGCAACTTAGAATCAAAGAATCATAGAATCGTAGAGTTGGAAGGGACCTCCTGGGCCATCTGATCCAACCCCTTGCTCAAAGCAGGATTCGCTAAATCATCCCAGACAGATATCTGTCCAGCCTCTGTTTGAAGACTTCTATTGAAGGAGAACTCACCACCTCTCATGGCAGCCTGTTCCACTCATTGATCACTCTAGCAGTCAAAATTTTTTTTCTAATATCTAATCTGTGTCTCCTCCCATTCAGTTCATTCCCATTGCTCCTAGTCGTTCCTTGTGCAAATGAGAAAGATTTCATTCTTCGGGTCGGTGCGATTACAGCGATACTAGAGTTATATCAAGTTTTTATGTTTGACTGCTGTCACACACTAAAAGACGCTTTTTATTTTAAAAATTAGTTTTGCATCACCACATTTTGAGAGCTATAATTTTTGCATATTTTGGCCCACAGAGTCATGTGAGGTCTTGTTTTTTGCGGGATGAGCTGATATTTTTATTGGTACCATTTTCGGGCACATGACATTTTTTGATCGCTTTCTATTTGGATTTTTATGAGGCAGAATGAACAAAATACAGCAATTCAGGAATTTCTTTTTGAGGGGGGCTTATGCCTTTCCGTGTGTGGTAAAATTGATAAGGCAGTTTTATCTTTCAGGTCAGTACGATTACAGCAATACCGCTTTTATTTTTTTTTGTTTTGGTGCTTTTATACAATAAAAATATTTTATCGACAAAATAATTATTTTTGCATCGCTTTATTGTGAGAGCTATAACTTTTGCATATTTCAGCTGATGGAGTTATGCTTTTTGCGGGACAAAATCATGTTTTTAGTGGGACTACATTTATTTATATTTGTCTTTTTGATCTCGTTTTATTCCACTTTTTGCTTGGTGGCATGATGATATACTGTAGCATTGTTTTTTGCCTTGCTTTTTATTTTTTTATGGTGTTCACTAAAGGGATTAACTAGTGGGACAGCTTTATAGGTCGGGTTGTTGCAGACGCATTAATACGAAATGTGTACTTTTATTGCTTTTTTCATTCAAATATTTATTTAGAGATGCAATATCTTTAGATTTTTTATTATTTTGAATTTTTAAAAAATATTTTTACAATTATTTAAAAAACAATTTTTAACTTTTTTCAAATTTTTTTATTTTGTCCGATTATGGGACTATCATTTTTTGCATGCTGATCACTTCTACAGCATGGAGATGAAACAGCATCCCCATGCTGCAGAAACTGTCAGCTCTGCACTGACGGACAAACTTGCTTATCATGCACTGGGTATCATCAGCAAGTTTGCTAGGTTTGGTGACTACATTGGGTCATCATAGCAATGATCAGGACCACGCATCACGCCGGGAGGTCTCCGATCAAAAGGCAGAGGGGCTGTCAGCCCTCTGCCTACTCCCAGAATGCTGCAATCGTATTAGATCACAGCATTTCTGGGGTTAAAGTGCCGAGACCGCTCCTGGCAGTGCCAGGTGGCAGCTGTCAGAATCACAGGTGTCAGCTGTCAGAATCAGCTAACATCCAGCAGCAATCGCCCTCACAACCCCTGTGTGCGTGGGCGATTGCTCAGATGTAATAATCCATCTCTGGTCAAATAGGCCCAAGGAACAGGGACAGATTATTACATCTGATGACAGAAAGGGATTAAATTTGCTGATAGGCCCAAATTTTTCAGATCTAAAAGAGTTTGTAATTACTTAAGGAACCTTTTATGCAGGCTAACATCATCTATTTCGTTTATTGAGCCTTCAGTGTTCTATCATCTTAGGGTACCAATAAAAAGTCATCAATCCAGCTCTGATGAAGTAATACTAATTACGGTGACATCACCTAATTTTATAAATGCTCTTTGTGTAAGTTATACAGTTTTAGGATTGCTTAGATTAGTTTCTTAGCATTCACCATGTTTCTACATGTTCTTTCAGCGATACCTTGTTCTTGCATTAAGAAAGATCGTTTTACTACATATGCATCACAAAGGTGAAACTTGACTACAATGATAAGAAAAATCTAAACAAGGAACAAAAAGATGGTGCTAGTTGGCATGTTCCTTTCATAAAACAAAGTAAACTGAATGATTTTGTTACAGATTTGGATCTGACCATGAGTAAGACTAAGCTCTAAGGTTCCAGGCAACAGCAGTGGAATCTAGTGTAAGGGGGATGACTGGACCGCTGGTACCTGTATGCAGGGTCCGGAACTGTTGAGGCTGCACTCCCTGTTCCCGGGGGGAAGCCTTCCTCCTGACAGAGAGGGGTGGGGGATAGAAAGGCAGAGCAGCAAAGCAGGGGAGATTTGGTGTGAACCTGGGGCAGTGCACAGTGAGAATATCGCTGCGCTCCATCCCTCTACTCAGTACCAGTGCAGGGACAGGCTCAACTGCCTGCAGAGGTGCCACAGCATAGAGAAGGGCCAGGTGTGCAGCAGCAGACCAGAAGGAGAGGGACTGCTGCGCTGAGGGGAGCCATACACTTGCACCCTGACTTTGCCAGTAAATATCTGCCGAGCCACGGGCTCATACAGGACTGTGGCCCGTACCATTGTCAGACACTGCAGCAGGGACCAGTGAGTGCTCCTGTCCCAGAACATCCATACAGCGTAGGCCCACGCTCAAGCACCGCCTTCGTTGACAGAGACTGTGAGGAGAGATGTGCAGGGGCCACGTCGGGCTCAGAATGTGCCCTGGCCCCCGCTCCTCTGGCCACATCAGCATATGGACTAGGCTCAGTGGAAGGTACCGGAGATCGACCGCTGCCGCCAGAAGATCGGGAATTGATGCCCACAGAACCTTCCTGGAAAAGACACCGCGCCAGCCGTTGCCAGCGCTTTTGAATTCCCAGCAGAAGTTACAGTTTGAGGAAATCCTGACACGAGTGCTTCACATTTACTGCTGTAACCTGATTCTTTATTTTTGATCTCTGCATATTCTTTTGCAATAATACTGTTTTATTCCCCTGTTTAACCCTTTACCTCCCTGCATGAAGTATTCCCCTGTTAATAAACTTGTTAACCCTTGCTCTGCCTCCTGTCCATCACTGCATTCTGTGACCTGCTTACACTTGGCGTAGTCGGCAGGACGCAGTCTACGGTCACAGAGGTGGCAGACCATGCATTCAGTGGTGCCCCAAGTGTTAGTATACCGCTGGGGGTGATGTACAGCAACCTCCACAAGTTTACAGGGAATAACACCATGCTGGGGGACTGGACTGAGGGAGTAAGGGGTATGTTGAGGATGCACCTCATGACCTCCATGATGGAGACAGAAGTTGCCCTGATGGCTTTGGATGGAGAAGCAAGGAGCTCTGTCATGTTATGGCCTCCCCATAAGCAAGACACTTTTGACAAGGTGTTACACATATTGGAGGAAACACACAGAGACCGCATGGTCATAGGAGAGTTGGGCATGCACTTGTTAAGGCATGTCCAAAGGGAGGGGGAGACCGTGACTCATTACATGAATGTGCTGCAGAAGATCCACTCTGTGATCGCTAAACGAGGTGATGGTGACGTAGGACCCCCTGACATAATTCTGAGAGACCAGATAGTGACAGGATTTAGAGATGCACTGCTAAAACAAGCCTTGCATGAGCGCTTGAGAGATAATCTGCACATGACTTTTGCAGAAATTGGGGCAGAGGCATGCATAAGCAAGCAGGAGAAGGGGACCGCAGCCTTGGCAGGGATGGTACAGTGTAGGTCCATGCCCAATCACCACCATCGCCACTGCTGACAGAGACTGTGAGGTGAGTTGTGCAGGGGCCATGTCAGGTTCAGACAGGGCCGTGGCCCACACTCCACTGGCCACATCAGTATATAGACTAGGCCCAGCGGAAGGTACCGGAGACTGACTGCTGCCTCCAGAAGATGGGGCATTGATGCCCACAGGACATTCCTGGAAAAAACACCATGCCGGACGTTGCTGGCGCTATTGAATTCCCAGCAGGAGTAACAGTTTGAGGAACAAAACATGAGTGCTTCATAGGAACTGATGTAACCTGATTCTTTATTTTTGCACTCTGCATATCCTTTTGCAATAGCACTGTTTTATTCCCCTGATTAACCCTTTACTCCCTGTGTGGAGTATTCCCAGGTTAATAAACTTGTTAATCCTTGCTATGCCTCCTGTCCATCACTGCATCCCGCAACCTGCTAACACTCCTAGCAGGAGATGTTCAGATTCTTTTTTCCGAAACCATGATAAAGATTTAGTCCACTGCTTCTTTATGGAGGGCGATCTTGTAGCATGCAACGACATCAACAGTTTTATAGAAGCTCTGAAGATAACTCATAATCCAAAGGAATGGAAGTTCTTCAATTTCCAGGTCATTGTGCAGTCCGCACGAAAGAAACTTATGACAACATAAAACATCTATTGAGGTGCCTGAACTATGACAACATTTGTGGCCCCTCTGTTGGAACTTAATGGTGGTTTACTTGGTATCCAGAGTGGATACACAAAGTATTGCTGCTTTCTGCGTGAGTGGGATAGTCGTGCAAGAGGATATCACTACAATAAAAGACACTAGCTTGTCCGATATTCACTTCAACCAGGAAGTAAAAATGTTGACCCGCATAAGATTTTGGACCACTATTGCTTATTAAGTTAGGCCTAATGAAGAGCTTTGTTAAGCCACTGAAGAAAAATGCAAAAGCATTCAAGCATCTCATTGATAAATTTCCGAAGTTTAGTGAAGCAAAGATAAGGAGAGGAATCTTTATTGGCCCTCAGATTTGTAAGTTTCTTCAAGATGAGGAGTTTCTCTGCTTATTGCAGGGCAAGGAAAAGGCTGCAAGGATAGCATTGGCATTAGTGGTAAATAATTTTTTGAAAGCTTAAGAGTAAATAGCTATGAAGAGTTGGTCAAAAATCTTTTCAAAATATTTAAGGATCTTCGCTGCAACATGTCTTTAAAGATTAATTTCTTACATTTTCATCTAGACATGGCTCCACCAGTGAGCGATGAGCGCGGTGAGAGATTTCTCCAAAATGTTATGACTATGGAGAAAAGATATCAAGGAATATGAAACTCATCAATGCTTGCAGATTTTTGTTAGACAACTGTAAGAGATGATCCAATGCAGAAGGACAAGAGAAAAACAGAAAGAATTGTCACTGAATGAGGACCAAATTATCTAGTGCAATTTCTGTAACTGTTTAATAATTCTCAATAGTGTTTAGATATGATTTAGTCAATTGATTTTTTGCGGTTTCTTCTAAATAAATATCAGAAAATTTGTATAAGAAAATATACTGCATTGACGCGTTTCAGGTGGCTACGCACCCTTAATCATGATTAAGCTGGAATTTTTTCTATTGCATCTATTAACAGCTTAGCCGTTTGATGTACATCACTTGACTGGTGCATATGCTGAATTTGGTGGTGCAGAGCTTCCTTAAATATGACACAGATATGTCAGAGCTGCTGCTGAAAGTGCGAGCCGTCTGTGTGCGCTATTGGCGTCATCACATTGATGCTTCTCGCCTGTTAGCTTTACTTCTGTCTTTTCGCTCACCGCCTAATATGTGACATACCCACAAGATGGAACTCCACCTTGCATATGCTGGAAAGATTGTGAGAGAAGCAGCACATGATAGTGGAGTTTAAGCTAAGCACACACAAGTGAGTTGCTCTGCAGAACACTGCTTCAAGACCAACGTATGGGCCTCCATTCAGGATATGTGTGCCATGTTGTGCTGCTTTGAGAACTCAACAAATGTGGCCAGCACTGATGATGCCATCATCACCATTAATATCCCACTTCTATGCCTCCTAACAAGACAAAACTTCAGACGATGATGGATAAGGTGATGGCACAGGAGGAAGAGGAGGAACAGGGACCATTCACACAATTATCAGGCTGTGATACAAATGAGACTAGTATGAGTGTGTGCCTGGGTTACAATAGGTATCACGTTTTCAGAATAGGTGATTATGGAAGTTTTGCTGCCCATATGCTACCATCTTCGAGTGTTATGCTATGATCATGAAGAGATAACTTTGTGACAAGCAACATACGGGGGAACTTTGAACAGTAACAAACAACCTTGAAGCATTGTGCTATTGTTAGAAGACATGCCACTGGCAAACAAATATTGGGCTGTAATCAGTAACAAACAACCTTGAAGCATTATGCTATTGTTAGAAAACAACCTATTGTGCAATGGCAAGATACTGATGATTTGACCTAAACATACTGCACAGATGTGATAGGGGAGGATGTGGAAGCTGTGTATAAAAAAAGGGGACCCTGTGCCAGCGAGGTAGGGACATTCCAGAAGGTATCGTGGATGCACGGTTTCTGTGATGATATGACCAGAGTATTTCCCTCTCGCTGACACTGTGGTCCCTCCAGTGGAGAAGTGATGTTACAATACTTGGTAATGTATAGTATTGATGCTTATTTCTCTATGTACTATAATTCATATTAATTGTGTGATTCACGTGAAATTAATTAACAAAACAGGGTAATATTATATCTGCCATTCCATAATTCAGCATTATCCTGATGTAATCTTAATAAATTGTTACATTATATTGTTTTACCATAAAACTGTATTCAGTGTGCCTAATTTGTATATTAGTGAGCATTACGTAAGTAAGTGAAAAAAAGGGAGAAAAGAGACACAGGATAACATGCACGCAACAGCAGAATGTCCATGTGAAAAAAGGCTTTTATTGACATACAATAGCCAGAGAGATCCAAGTGTACAATAAAAACAATTAAAAACCACAAATGAAATAAAAGTGGGCAGGTGGAGAACACATGCAGTATACAAAGGAAGAAATGTTTATATAAATAAGTGTTTCAAAAAAAAATGCATTCACAACAATGGCCTCTATCACCATATAATATGCATAAATTGTTTAGTATAAACATATGGACAATAAAGTCCGATCAGTCTAATAGTCACTTGTAGGTATGTAAACAATCCAAATGATTACCATGCAAGTCCATAGATGAGGGAAGGCAATTGCTGGATCACATGAAAATTACCTAAGCATACTCACACTGCCCACAGAACCCAACACGTGTCGCTGCTAACCTGCAGCTTCGTCAGGTTTCTTCCTTTGTATACTGCATGTGTTCTCCATCTGCCCACTATTTTTTCACTTGTGGTTTTTAATTGTTTTTATTGTACACTTGGATCTCTCTGGCTATTGTATGTCAATAAAAGCCTTTTTTCACATGGACATTCTGCTGTTGCGTGCATGTTATCCTGTGTCTCTTTTCTCCCTTTTTTTCATTTGATCTACTTGGCACAATGTTGCACCCAGTTATCATATTCATGTCATATTTTCCGTGGTGCCCACCTATATACATATATATCGTTACGTAAGTAAGGGCGTACCCGCCCTGTCACTTTGGCGTGGTAAAACAAAAATTGGCGTAGTCGGCAGAATTTTGAATATTTGGAAGGGTGCATTTGAGGGGTATATTGGACGAAGGTAAACGTTATGTAGTCAAATCCATAGAATAGATTGATTTTGCAAGTTTTTTTTTCCTTTGTTGGGCACCAATCCAGATCTTCATAATTCCAAAAGTATAAAAGTTTTTAAGAAAATTGTTTATAAGAAATAATCCTCATGTCCTAACTTATTTTAGAGTAAGAGAATAATTTGTTGGCACTAGGCCAACATTTTCAGCTTTCTTGCACAAAGTCTGAAAAAAAAAATGTTTAAGAAAGGGAAAAAGAAAGAGGATGGTTGTGTGGGGATCCCTGGCTTGACCAGGGCTCCATACAATACTATAGCACAGGAAATGCGTTTTTGTGGCAGAACCCTGGTAGAATGAGCTCAAAGGGTCAGCACCCACTGATGTTGTTGATGTACTCAGGGGTGTCCCCGCAAAAGCGGGTGATGTAGTGTCTTTCGGACGGCGTATGTGGATTTTACTCAGTGCGTACCAAGTTATGCATGAGCAAAATACGCATATGCAAAGAAAGTTGTCGGAAATGGAACAAAAAGTGATGGAAGTCGAGGGGCAAAAAGTGGTACTGGAATGCAGCACTAGATTGCTCCGTGATAAGCTAGAACATTATCAAAACATTGCAGAAAGGGCTGCTGTAAAGATAGCCCAAAATAAGTATAAAAAATGCAGAGGTAGAGTTAAGAAAGAAAAGGTGCATAAAAGTATTGCATCTGCCTCCGTAGCCTGCGATCCGAATCATTGGGATGGGGATGTGTGGGATACCATCTCCTCTGATGAGGACTGGGAATATTCCCCAGATCCTACTATTAATGCACCCAGTAGGATTACTGCGAAACCCATTAAAAAAAGATCTGAAAGGACAGAATATGAAATAACACAAGTCCAAGCACGGGATGATGGGGGAAATCCTCAATATGATGAGGATGGACAGCCCATCTGGGTAGAAGACGTAAAACCTCACATCCGTAGTCGAGTGACTGTGGAAGATTTTGCCCAAAATGAGATAGATGACATTTTAAAGCGCTTTGGACAACACAATGGGGAAAGTGATATAGCTTGGTTGGTTAGAATACATGATCAGGGAGGAAATGGAGTACAATTGGATGCGGGAGATGTAACAAAGTTTATCACTTTGTCCAAAGATCCCACCATAGTGAGACATATCAAAATTCACTTTTCAGAAGGGGAAAAAGGACCCCATAGTTTAGCGACTATTATCGCAGCAGCAATAATGGACAAATATGTTACCGAAGCAGACATACCCCTTATTGAAAAACCTTGGTTTACATTAAGGGATGGTGTCGATCGCCTGAAAGAAGAGGCGATGAGGGCAGCTATTGGAGTTTTAGCTATAGAAGAGGATTATCTTCAGCATCCTTTGACCGCCAGCATGAGAAGCCGGATTGTGAAAGCTGCTCCCCCAGCTTATAAGACTGTGGTGCTGACCTTAATGGTAGCACTCACAGGAGAGAGTTGTAGTACTGTTATTACACATATGAGAGAGTTGCAAGATATGGGGGATTGGGGATCCGTTAAACCAAATTTTAATGCCCCCAGTCAACCAGGCAACTCTAAACCTGTTAATCCTGATTGGTAGAATGCTTCTAATAATAATAATCCTTTGAAAAGCCCAAGGTTGTCTAGGAAAGAGATGTTTCAGGCTTTAATAAAGGCTGGGATATCCAAAGAGTCTATTGATGGGAAAGAAACTGGAGAATTGTGGAAACTATACAAAAAGAAGGTTCTTTCTGCCCAAAAAATTGATACAAAATGCCATCAATTCATGTTCCCCCAGCCACTAAATTGGTAGCTATGAAACAGTACAGGATCCCAGGGGGTCATAAAGAAATTGGAGAAACCATCAAAGAATTGGTGGGAGTAGGAGTAATGCGCCCTACAACCACTGCATGGAATAACCCAATTTGGCCAGTAAAAAAGAGTGATGGATCATGGAGAATGACAGTGGATTATCAGAAATTGAATAAGCACACTCCTCCTTTGATCGCTGCTGTTCCTGATACTATCACTATTGTTGAAAATATCCAAAGTCATGATGGTACTTGATATGCTGTAATAGATTTGGCCAATGCCTTTTTCGCTATTCCCATAGAGGAGAAGGCGCAAGATCAGTTCGCATTCACCTGGCTAGGGAGACAGTATACTTTCACTAGGTTGCCTCAGAGTTGGGTTCATAGTCCAACTATCTGTCACCGGATGGTGGCCGAACACTTGGATGAGTTCCCATTTCCTGCAGAAATGCAGTTTTCTCATTATATCGATGATATAATGATACAGGGAAAAGATGAGGAGTCAGTAAAAGATCAGCTGACCAAATTACTATCTCACATGAGATCCAAAGGGTGGGAGATTAATGATGCTAAGGTCCAAGGACCGGCTCAGTCTGTCAAGTTCCTGGGAATCCAACAAGGGTCATAGGGAAATTTTACCCAAAGCAAGGCAGAAAATAATCAATTTCCCTATTCCCAAGTCAAAACAAGAAACCCAATCATATATTGGTCTTTTCAGCTTCTGGAGACAGCATATCCCACATTTGGGGCAATTGATGGCTCCATTGTACAAGGTGACTCAGAAAAGGTATGAATTTGAATGGGGTGAGGAACAACAAAATGCTTTTGAAATGGCCAAAGAGGCCATTCAACAAGCTGTAGACTTGTGGCCCATTAAGGATGGGGACATTGAATTACATGTTTCCGTGCAACACCTGTATGCAAATTGGTCATTGTGGCAAAAACAAGGGGCAAAGAGAGTTCCCCTTGACTTTTGGAACCGTAAATTGCCGAATGCGGGAGAGAAATATACCCCATTCGAGCAACAGCTACTAGCGTGCTACTGTACGTTAGTGGATACTGAACAAATGACAGTAGGACATGTAGTTCTATTAAGACATCAGATACCCATAATGCAATGGGTATTTGCAAATCCTAAAACCCAAAGGGTAGGACATGCCCAAGAACAAAGTATCATTAAATGGAAATGGTATATTTCGGAAAGGGCAAAGAAAGGAGAAGGTGGGGTTGCTACCTTACATGAAAAAATTGCTGAAGTATCAGAGGATCCAGGAGTGAATCCTCTTCAAGCAGCTCAAATGGAGGAATCTCCAGTCAAATGGGGACAGAGCTATTCAGACTTGTCAGAAGATCAACAGAGGCAGGCCTGGTTCACGGATGGATCTGCCAGGTATGTCAATGGAAAAAGACAGTGGAAAAGTGAAGCATACAATCCAAAGTTAGAAAAACATATTACCATGGAGGGAGAAGGAAAGAGCAGTCACTATGCTGAGTTGTATGCTGTCTTTCTTGCCGTAAGTTTTGAGCAAGGAAATGAATGTCATTTGTACATGGATTCCTGGTCAGTGGCAAATGGATTAGCCACCTGGATGATGGGGTGGAAAAAACATAATTGACTGATCCATGGTAAAGAGGTGTTGGGCAAAGAGGTATGGCAAATCCTTGAACAACTAATTCAGAATACCAAAACAACTGTGTTTCATGTTGATGCACATGTACCTATTGACTCACTTGAAGGTCTGTTTAATTCCGAAGCAGATAAAGCAGCTGCAATACTCAAAACATCCACTGAAAGAGAAAAAGACAAAGAATCATGGTTACAAGGTACAGCTATTTGGGCACATCAGAAAAGTGGACACCTTGGAGAAAAAGCCACTTACAGGTGGGTCCAGGAGAGAGGTATTCCTTTGACCTATGATATAATAAAACAAGTCATATTGCAATGTCCAGTGTGTCCACATTCACAAAAACGAGAGGTACCGCACACAGTCATGGGCACATAGGAAGAGGACAGCTACCAGCTCAAATTTGGCAAATGGATTTCATTGGTCCCTTGTCAGAAAGTAGGGGGTGTAAATATGTTTGCATAGCTGTAGACACCTTCTCAGGACTGATGGTGGGGTTCCCTTGCAAAGCAGCCACTCAACGGAGCACACTTAGAACTTTGGAGATAATCACTCAATTCTATAGGACCCCACTACGAATACAAACTGACAATGGGTCACACTTTACAGGACAACAGGTTCGAGAATATGCTACACAGAATAACATTAGATGGGTATTTCATATGCCATACTATCCCCAAGCCGCTGGTTTGGTGGAAAGAATGAACGGATTATTAAAATCCATGCTGAAAAAATTAAATCAGGGATTTGATTCACAATATGGTCAATGGAGAGATAATCTAAGTGAAGCATTACTGATTATTAACAACAGACCAATCACTGACTCAATGACACCACTGATGAGAACGCCGACACCAAATCTCAGTATACATGAATCACACATGATAGATACCATCATGTATTGGACATTTGATGAGGGAGCAGTAGAACCAGAGAGATCTACCCCTTTGTCTGCTGGATTGGATCTTCATTCTACTAAGGTTGTGTTAATAACACCAGGTAAGGTGGGAGTCATTCCCACAGGTTTGGGATGTCAGATTCCAAAAGGACACTATGGGCAAATAGCTACAAGATCTAGTTTTGCCTTAAAAGGAGCAATGATGATGGGTGGAGTAATTGATGCAGATTATCAAGGTGAAATTAAGGTAATAATGATCAATGTGGGAGAAGAGCCTTTGATCATTGAAAAGAATCAGAGAATGACACAGATGCTGCTGATACCTGTATCTTTAGCCCAGGCTGGGGAGGGAAGCGCTCCTACTGAATTAGCCCTTAGAGGGGACAAGGGTTTTGGGTCCTCAAATATCATGAATTGTGGTGCCAAAATCTGGATCCAAAATGTTCAAGGACCGCCTTCTGATGCTGAGGTCATTGCAGTAGGGAAAGATCATACCCTATTAGTAATGAGACCGGGGGGTTGAGAAATGGGAGTATGTTCCCCAAGAAAAATGCTATTTGCGGGAATAATGCTTGTGTCTCTTGATTACAGGAGTAAAAACCAGTTTATGGAATCCTTGGTGCAGAGTTATTGGCCAATCTAGAAAATTAAGTATTAGATGTGGTGGCTATGGGTCCTGGTATTCCCTTTTGCGGATGCATGGAAGAATTTCTACAAGGAGGAGCCTATGGCCAATCGATTCTTAAAACATCATCAAGTGATTTTTGAGGCATTGAACAGCAGTCAACATACGGATTGCTGGATATGTACCCACTGTCTGGTAACAGCCACCAGTATTCCTTTTCTAGCTATCCCTGTGGCAATGGAGGATATTTTAACATGAAACTTGGAATTCTCGGTTATGGAACATAATCGTACCCATGCCTATTGTAGGATGGGTAAACCTTCCTTGGTGGCAAGGAAATATGAGCGGAACCAACAAAAACTTACAATACTTGGCGTTCAAAGGAGGATCATGGGTACCAAGAAATAAAGCAGGATTAACTAAATTGGGAACTGTACCCATGGACAACATACAAATAAGTTTCAAATCAACCTTAAATACGGCGGATGCTTTTAAACCTATATTGCTGGAAAGATCTGTTCACAATAGTTCATGGACATTTGCCAAGATGTTTGTGAATGGAACTACTGAATCTTGTAGTAATATACGAGGGAATTTGATGTGTAATGAGTCGTCTGAATATACGCCAGGACAGGAAACTTGTGATAATCCAGATGTGGGTTATTGTAGTCCTATTGGAAAAAGTCCTAGTTGGTGTGTATTATCTAATGTCAGTGTTTTTATTGATTTAGTTCATCGATTATTATTGCAACATTCATCATTGTGGGATCTTCCACATAACATGTATTGGGTATGTAGGGAAAATGCATATAAATGGTTTTCTGTGGGAATCCAGCTCAGTTAACCCCAGCTACCCTTATTGTACCCTATTCTCAGTTAGGTGCTAAGGTATTACCAAAACACATTATATTCAAAAGAGCAGCAGATAATAGACCTCGGGAGTCAGGACAACCTCATATGGTGCAAATTGGTACTGCAAATAAGATTCTCAGTACTCTATTTGTATATCCAATGATTATACAGATGTGGGATAAATTGGTAGAATCTACAGATTATTTAGATGAGCAAATTTTCCAGATATTGGATATACTCAATATAACAATACCAGTCCAACAACAATTAGTGACAGTTACTAATCAACATACATTAGTATTAGATTATCTTACGGCTGCTCAAGGGGGCATGTGTCAAATAATTGGACCTGCCTGCTGTCATTACATAGATCCGCAAGGAGAATTACAATTGCAAACAAAATTGGACAGTATACAAAAACTAAGGGAAAAATGTCAAAAAGATAATGATGAAAATAAAGATAGTTGGTGGGGGAATACTATCTCTTTTCTAAACCCTGCCAATTGGTTTAAAGGAATTTGGGGGGGTGGCTGATGGGAATTCTACAAGGAGCTTTCCAACTTATTCTGTGTGGTATTTTAATAAATATATAGAGTTAAGAGTTGTGTGGTGTATTCTTACACATGTGATAGAAAAAATTACAAAAACAATAGGAAAAATAACAACCGTACAGATAAAGAATATTTATGTTGCTTGAACAAGGAAGTCTTGTGTTCAGTGATAGTGTAATGCTCACAGACAAGGGAGACCAAAATGTTTTGATGGTTTCAAGTAGCAATGGTCATGCATGACATCAATAATCAAGGACCGATTGTGATACAAATGAGACAAGTATGAGTGTGTGCCTGGGTTACGATAGGTATCCAGTTTTCAGAATAGGTGATTATGGAAGTCATGCTGCCCATATGCTACTATCTTAGAGCATTATTGTCATGCGGGCCCATCCTGTGTGACGCGACCAGCTGGCCGATAACTAGAACAACAGGACGCGACACGTGATACTGTCCTGTGTGACACGGCTCGCAGGCCGGTAACTAAAACAACAAGACAAAGGGAAGGGAAACAGTTACAACGGTGGGCCCTGCTATAGGGAAAGGGGACGTGGAGACCTCCTGCACTCCCCTGAGTCAGTGTCCCTAACGCTTCTATCGTTCCCTATGCCGGTTCCGCACCGGGCACCAATCAGGAACCTGTCGCCCTAGCATACCCTACACCTATCCCTTGCTAGGGAACTGGGTGGCGCAGGCACTGGCCCCACCGCTGTACTAATACACACTAACGGAAAACACAAACAGGGAGATACCACTTAGCTTTACTCTGTTGCACTTGCTCCTGGCAACAGAGTCCAACACCAGCATGCAGCTCTCCTCCTGAATCACTGCCATCAAGCTCTGTCAGAGCTACAAGGAAATCCCATATGACTTCTTTCACACCAGGCTAAGACAGTGCTGCAAGGAACGTTCTCCAGCTCCTTCCTCCACCAAGGATGGTTGAAATGAACACAATCACCAACACTGATTGCAACACCTGTGACTCTTTTATAGCAGAGCCAGCAATCATACCTGCATAATAAACGTGCGCTTAACTAAAAAAACTAGAGTGCAATGATGCTCACCACCACCGGGGCAAACTTAGAACAAACTACACCACAGTGCAATAATCCTAACGGCCACCGGGGGCAAAAACCAACCCCAAGCACAGCTTAGGAAAAAAAAAGGTTACCTGTGCTTTTTATATGTCCTGATCCAGCATGGATCATGACAATTATGCTATGATCATGAAGAGTTAACTTTGTGACAAGCAACATACGGGGAACTTTGAACAGTAGCAAACAACCTTGAAGCATTGTGCTATTGTTAGAAGACATGCCAGAAGCCAACAAATCTTGGGTTGTAATCAGTAACAAACAACCTTGAAGCATTGTGCTATTGTTAGAAAACAACCTATTGCGCAATGGCAAGATACTGATGATTCGGCCTAAACATACTGCACAGATGTGATAGGGGAGGATGTGGAAGCTGAGTATAAAAAAGGGGACCCTGTGTCAGCGAGGTTGGGACATTCCAGAAGGTATCGTGGACGAACGGTTTCTGTGATGACAAGACCAGAGTATTTCCCTCTCGCTGACACTGTGGTCCCTTCAGTGAAGTAATGTTATAATACTAGGTAATGTATTGATGCTTATTTCTCTATGTACTATAATTCATATTAATTGTATTATTCACATGAAATGAATTAACAAAACAGGGTAATATTATATCTGCCATTCCATAATTCAGCATTATCCTGATGTAATCTTAATAAATTGTTACATTATTGTTTTAACAAAAATTGTATTCAGTGTGCCTAATTTGTATATTAGTGAGCGTTACGAAAGTAAGGGCATACCCGCCCTGTCACTTTGACATGGTAAAACACAGGCGAGGCGCCCACACTTGCCTTGGAGGATGATTTCCTGTACCAAAAACATCCAGGTACACAAACTTCTTGCCAGGGGACAGTTTTGGAGAATGAGGAAGAGGAGTAGGAGTATGAGGAGGAAAATGAGAAATAACCAGGTTCACAGTGGGGTGGCACTCAAACCAGCTAACGGGCATCACTGGTGCATGGCTGTGGGGATACATTGTATACAGATGATACAGATGATACAGAGAATCCTGACGATACACATCCCACCAAGGACAGTTTGTCGTTGCCTCTGGGAAGCCTGGAACACATAAGGCAATACATGCTGCTGTGCCTGCACAATGCCCGCTGGGTTGCCCAGATTGTTACAAGTGCTGATTACTGGATGACCACTCTTCTGGACCCCTGCTACAAGCACAGTGTGCCATCCTTACTTCAGTCAACTGAGCAAGATTGAAAAATGTGGGAATACAATTGCAAGCTGGTAGATGCACTACTGATGACTTCCTAACCTGACAGCAGGTACTCAGTGGAAGAGCAAGATAAGGTAGAGGACGAAGTTGTTAACTCAGCTAGGACACTGGCTCCTCCTCGGATGGGATGGTTAACATGGCAGAAATGTAGAAAACCTTACTCAGCACATCACAAATTCCATCACCACTGATCTGATACTGTCCCTATTTTGGTACAGTATAAACAGATGTTTTTTGTTACAGTACCCTTTTTGACACAGTACTTCCAGAGGCTTTTTGACAGCTCAAGAGTAGATTTTTATTTTAGATACACAGTTCATACAGACACAGCGGTACAATAAAATAATTTTTCTAGCCCACAAATAGGAAAGTGTCAGCGCATAGTACAAACATTTTTAGTTACACTACTTACAATAACACACCTGCAGAGTAGAAACACTTTTTAGAAAAACTTCTCATATATACACAGAGAAAAAAACCAAAACAGGCAGACATGCTTTCCTGTCTAAACAGGCCTCAATTCAACTGCACTAACCATTTTGAGCCCAAATGGTTTTGTAAACTGTGGCCTCTGTTCACACGGGATGCATTATAGTTATCACTGGGCAGCCCCCCTATATGGTATTACTAAGAGGCTGTGAACCATATGCTCTGCATTCCCTGTGTGATCATTGCCACATACGGATTATTTTTTTGCACTGGTGTGCCACACAGCCAATCCCGGATTGTAGGCTGGCTGTTTCATTAGGTATTATTGCACCTGTGCAGTTGCCATTTTACTTGGGTCCGCTGCACCCTGTTAGTGCAGTTGTATTGAGGCCTGTTTAGACAGGTAGATACAAGACTTGGCACACAAAAATAGTGATTTCCAGTGAAAGATGATTTTAATAACCAGTACATACAGTAGACGTTTCGGTCACATTGACCTTCATCAAAGTACTGAAAAAAAAATTGAAAACAAAGGAATAAAAAAACTGAAGTATTTACAAAGCAAGAAAAGTCTAATAACTGGGATGCAGGTAAGCTACAAATACAATAATGATGTCTTGAAACATACCAGACATTATAGCATATATAAACAAGTCTAGGTGGAGATAAATACACAAAAGACCAAGCTGATGATAATGAGATAAGTCATATTAACAAGCATAACGATGTAGGGCTCAGACAGGTTCTCAGGATGCAGTGACGAGACACGAGACTGAGTGTGATTGGTAAAATAAATATTTATAAATTGGTGCCGCTGGGGCTGTGCTGAACAAATCAAATGGGCAACAACAAACTGTCCTCGCAGGGACTCAATAACATTTACAACATTTTTCCTTATACTAAATGCGACTAATCCGGCTAGTCCAGGAGTTGTAGGCCACGTACAGTCGAACTAAGGGTTCTTATTTCCTATGGACAACTTATCCTTCCAGGCGTCATTCAGGATTGCAAATGAGGCCGCTCAGAGGTCGCTGATGCGGCTGCCTTGATGCCCCGATGTCCCGGGATGATTTGGGTTCGACGTGCCCTGGAGGATCTGTGCTGGTGGGGCACGACAGGCCCTGAAGAATCCATGCTGGCGGGGCACAACAGGCCCTGAAGAATCTGTGCTGGCGGGGCACAACAGGCCCTGAAGAATCGGTGCTGATGGGGCACAACAGGCCCTGAAGAAACGGTGCTGGTGGGGCGCAACAGGCCCTAAAGAAATGATGCCGGTGGGGTGCAACAGGCCCTGAAGAAATTATGCCGGTGGGGTGCAACAGTCCCTGAAGAAATGATGCCGGTGGGGTGCGGTGATGACGCAGTCTCTAAATCTACCGTTCACCAGTCTCTGCCCAGAGTCCCTCAGCAAACCAGACGGGGGCCTCTACTGCCGCCTGTAGCGAGGTAGCGCCCCCTGGGGCCGGTGATGACAGGGCCGCAGCTGTGGAAGAAGGCAGGGGGGCAGTGTCCTGACCGCTGTAAAGGAATGGTCTATAGTCGCAGCGGTCAGTGGAGGTCGTGGACTTGTCACAGCAGGACGGGAAACAGCGGGGGTGGCTGTATGCAACCGTATGAGGGGAGCGGCCACCGGTGCAAGGCTCTCACGTATCACTAGTCGGTAAGTCCGCGGCTTTCCTTTCACAGGGCCCTGTCGGTCTCTCCACAACACACCATTCGCTCCCTCGGTCCTCTCTGTCTCACCCGACTTCTTGTCTGTTGTCTGACTCTCTGTCAACTGCCACTTCAGCGCGCTCCCTGCTCCTGTTAAGCTTGCCCCGCCCCCTGTTTCCCTGACAACTTTAGTCAAGTCTTTTCTTTTACTGTCCTCCCAGCATCGTTCCCTCAGGAACCCTGATGGCGGTCCCCTGGGCACCTGCCCCTTCACTGTCTGGGAGTCCTCCTCCCCACAATGACATACCTAAGTATTGTACTGTTGTCATTTACACAGTGCTCTAATACAGAGCCAAAAGATTAGAAGTCCTGTTTACATGAGAGATAACACATCTTGTTAATGATGGGTGGACTTAATCTATTGTGAGAGGTGAAAAAAGTAGTGCATGCATACATACTCCCCCAGGAATAGGGACATAAGGCATAGTAGTGCGGAGTCTGTGGAGTGAGAAAGAGATATAGCCCCTGTTACAGACCAGAGCCGCTATGCATGAAAGTCTGGGGGGGTTGTGAGAGAGGAGCGAAAACTTACTGGTCCGGTGAATGTACTGGCTATGGGGCTATGACGCGGCATCCACCGCGAATCAGAAGCGCTGTAGGCAGCGTCTGCTCTAGCTATAAATAGAAGCCAAAATGGCAGCTGGAGAGGAAGTAAGAGGCCAGATGTGACGTCTCTGTGTGCTCCAGAATGATCTGGTGCGTTCCAAGAGCAGGAAGCTTAGATGGGCGGTCCCAGTAGTGACGTCATGGTGTTACCCGGCAACGCTGTGAGCGTGTCACCGGCAGGAAGAGTCTGTTACACAAGATTAAAGCTCCTCTGGTGGTGTGTTCTATAGAAAGAGAACTTAGAAAAGTCCTCGGGATAAAAGAAGCGCTCCTAATAACGGCTGTGCATGTTCAAGTAGTAGTGAATATGCCAAACAGCTCTAGTGGTGTTCTTTAGGGATATGGTGATTCAAAGAAAGGCAACTATTATATATGAATTATTTCCGTGAAGGAAATACATGCTCAGTGCTGTAGGTTCTGTTAGTAGAATAATACATATTAGAGAATGACAGATACAGCATCACATAATACAGCTACAATAAATCAAGGTAAAAATGATTAGATATCATAGTCTCTATTTAACCCCTTAGGGGCCAATGTCTGGAGCTCATGTATCCAAAAAGTCTCACTTTTTTAAAAAAATTCATGCGGTTACCACCTCTTTGTGTTATATCAACCTGCTCAATCACTTGGTATTTTAGTTGTGCTATGGTGTGGCCGATTGTAATGAAGTGATGTGGTAATGGGAGTAATAAATTCTTACACCTGATCGTGGATTTGTGTTTTGAAATACGGTCCTTAATGGGTTGAGTTGTTTCACCCACGTAAATCAAACCACAAGGGCATTTGATCAAATACACAACAAATGAGGTGTTGCAAGTAAAATAACCTTTTATATCGTATCTCTTGCCAGTATGTGGGTGAAAAAAAGAATTACCTTTCAAAACATTGTTACATTGTCTGCATTGTAAGCACGGGAACGTACCAAATTTCGGAGTCTGTAGGAAACGTTGTTTTAATGGTGGACAAGATAGTCCACGTTCGCTTTAACTAAAATATCCCTAAAGTTGCGTGGTCTTCTAAAACAGAGAAGGAACGGTTCTTTAAATTCATTAATATTTGGATAGGCTGTACTGAGAATATGTCAATGGCGGCGTATGCTCCTATGGATCCAGTAGGCTAAAGGATGGTAATCCCTTGTTTTTGAATTGGAGGAATTTGGTGTAGTAGAACAATCTAATGTATGTGGGGGATAACCCCTCTCTACAAATTTGGACTGCATTTCTTGCATGCGTTTTTCTTTTATATTAGGGTTAGACACATGGGTGAAACAACTCAACTCATTAAGGACCGAATCTCAAAACACAAGTCCACGATCAGGTGTAAGAATTTATTACTCCCATTACCACATCACTTCATTACAATGGGCCACATAATAGCCCAACTAAAATACCACGTGATTGAGCAGGTTGATATATCACGAAGAGGTGGTAACCGCATGAATTTTTTTAAAAAACGTGAGGCTTTTTAGATACATGAGCTCCAGACATTGGCCCCTAAGGGGTTAAATAGAGACTATGATATCCAATCATTTTTACTTTGATTTATTGTAGCTGTATTATGCGATGCTGTGTCTGTCGTTCTCTAATATGTATTATTCTTCTGACAGAACCTACAGCATTGAGCACGTATTTCCCTCACGGAAAGAATTCATATATATAGTTGCCTTTCTTTGAATTACCATATCCCTAAAGAACACCACTAGAGCTGTTTGGAATATATTCACTACTACTTCAACATCCACAGCCGTTATTAGGAGCACTTCCTTTATCCCTAGGACTTTTCTAAGTTCTTTTTCTAAAGAACACACCACCAGAGGAGCTTTAATCTTGTGTAACAGACTCTTCCTGCTGGTGACACGCTCACAGTATTGCCAGGTAACACCATGAAGTCACTATTGGGACCGCCAATCTTAGCTTCCTGCTCTTGGACTGCACCAGATCATTCTGGAGCACACAGAGACGTCACATCCGGACTCTTACTTCCTGTCCAGCTGACATTTTGGCTTCTATTTATAGCTAGAGCAGACGCTGCCTACAGCGCTTTTGATTCGCGGTGGATGCCGCGTCATAGCCCCATACCCAGCACATTCACCGGACGGGTAAGTTTTCGCTCCTCTCTCAGGACTTTCATGCATAGCGGCTCTGGTCTGTAACAGGGGCTATATCTCTTTCTCACTCCACAGACTCCGCACTACTGTGCCTTATGTCCCAATCCCTGGGGGGGGGTATGTATGCATGTACTACTTTTTTCACCTCTCACAATGGAATAAGTCCACCCGTCTTTAACAAGAGGTGTTATCTCTCATGTAAACAGGACTTCTAATCCTTCGGCTCTGTATTTGAGCACTGTCTAAATGACAACAGTACAATACTTAGGCATGTCATTATGCTTGTTGATATGACTTATCTCATTATCATCAGCTTGGTCTTTTGTGTATTTATCTCCACCTAGACTTGTTTATATATGCTATAATGTCTGGTATGTTTCAAGACATCTTTATTGAATTTGTATCTTACCTGCATCCCAGTTATTAGACTTTTCTTGCTTTGTAAATACTTCAGTTTTTTTATTCCTTTGTTTTCAATTTTTTTTCAGTACTTTGATGAAGGTCATTGTGATCAAAACGTCTACTGTATGTACTGGTTATTAAAATCATCTTTCACTGGAAATCACGATTTGAGTGTGCCAAGTCTTTGTATCTATGTGATTACGGATTAGGATCCTACTTGTTGCACCACCATATTGTAGCTGTGCTAACAGTCCTAATTATAATTGTTTAGACAGGTAAGCATCTCTGCCTGTTTTTGTTTTTTTCTCAAATATTGGAGGATTTTTTCCTTTCTGTGGTTTTCATATATACTCAGAGGTAGAATTTTTTTTTCTGCCCACAAATAGGAAATAGACAGCTGCAAAGAAGATTTTGTTTTTTAAAAAACGCTACTTCTAAAAACACGACTGCAGAATAGAATTTTTTCTCGAAACACTGCTTGTATAGACACTGGTATCACAAAACATTTTTTCTGCCCAAAAATGGGAGAGACAGCTGCACAGTAGATTTATTTTTAGAAATACTGCTCCAGAAAATAATATTTTTGGGAGCACACTACTCGTACAGACACAGCTGCAGAGTACACAGAGATTTTTTGGAACAGTACTCCCACAGGTGGGGTAGCAGAGTATACACAGAAGCTTAAGAGCACAGTATTCCAAATAAGTGGGGTTGCAGAGTACACACAGTGGCGATTTGGCACAGTACTCTCACAGATATGGGAGCAGAGTGCAAAGAGTGACAGTCAGGATTCGAACACTGCAGCTATTTTGCATCAGGGAGCAGCTCTTCCATATGACTTATTAAGCTCACTGGACAATTTCTCTCTAAGGCCGTGGTCACACTGCCATAGAATACGGATGAGTGCTATGCCAGAAAACATTGCAAAGCATTCAGACCACTGTTAATCTATGGGGCAGCTCACATCACCGTTTTTCTTCTCGGGCGTATTCAGTGTGCGTGTAAAATTTGCAGCATGCTGCGATTTTACACGTATATTGGCTGAGTCTCATCAATGCAAATCTAATGATGCGAGAAAAAAATCGAACACCACATGTGCCATCAGTTTAACTTGCGAGAAGTAAGCAAACATTTTCCAGGTGACAGGAAATTGCCTCATCCATTATCAGGAAGCTTAAGCATGCAAATTTCCCAGGTAACCTTTCAAGAAAGTCCGGAATACACCTCCATGGATACCAGCAACATGGCCAGACATATTAATGTGGAAATGTTAATAGTTCTGGTGAAGAAGAGGCCGGAAATATGGGACAAACGTGACGCCCATTATGCAGACCACCATCAAAAGGATGAAGCTTGGAGACACATACTGTATGCTGCCAGATGTTCCCCAATTATGAGGAAAGTTCACGTGATGTGCAGCAGGAACTTAGCAAGTAAAGTAAAACTACATAATTTCAAATAAATATAAGGCACCAACAAAATAAGATAACATCATCATCATACATGATGTTTTTTGGAATATCTGGCCTGTTTTTCACTTTACACTTGGCAAGTACCATGCAACTTTACACTCTATCTATATATTTCTAAATGCAAACATGGCGATCATATTTATAAACATTTATTGTGTTACTTTGCAGTGTGTGATGTCACTAGATAGTGGTGCAGCTGCCGTGATCAGTACCTCCATGAGCACCAGCAGCAAACCGGGAGTGGTGCAGCGGCCACTAAAAAGCACAAATATATCGATTATGACAGATTGAATTTCCTTGTTCCCATTATGGATCTACATTCGCAAGTGCATGCATGACCCCACATTTTAGACATGGCCTTAAGGTACATGATTAATTTTTTTTGTTACATTGTGATAATAAACAGAACTGACTCCTACCTTACTGAACGAGAAACAGCATCTGACTCCAAGGTCAACTTGCACCGTTTTTGAAGTTGAAGATATGGCTGGACCTTCTTCTGCAGTACCATCAACAAAAAAAACCACCACTACCAGCACGACCTTCTGCAGGACCAGACCAATCAAGAAGAAAATGAGCGTGGACATAATAGCAGTCCTACGCTACCCCTGGATACTTCACCCCAGGCTTCAGCCATCCCACGCCTGGACTTGTGCAGGAAGGAGCTTTCCACAACCAGTAAGAGGTGCCAAGTAGACCCTAATGTTTTGGACTATCTATTGCGCACTGTTAACGATGATGGTGAGGAGGCATATGCTCGGATTCTTGCACAGTATCTGTGCACATTTCCTCATGAGGTGAGGCTGCATGCCAGAGGTGCCATACAAATTTTGATTGATTCATGCACTGAACCTAATAATCCTACTCAGGTGTTCTTGTACCTAGAAAGATTGCAGATGTCCAGTGACAATGACCTACAAATACCTGGAAGCCAGGATGAGCAGACAATAGCACTCACAAAACCACCTTCACCATGTATCCCAGCCACATCAAGCCCCATACCAACAATGTCCACCACATGTGCAATTTACAACTCCAGCTGCACCTGCCCAATATGGCCACTTAAACATACCCACTGTAGGAGGGTGGTCACAACATGGGTATGCTGGACATGGCCATTCTGGGAGGTTTACAAAATCAGCAAATGCCAATCCACTTGAGTATATAAATCCTTACCCAAGAGGGCAGTACCATGTTCCCCAAACAAGGCCCTCCATTTGTCCATAATCCAGCCTCATCCACCTGTCAGGCTCACAATCAGGTAGGACCGCAAAATACACAAACCATTCATGCTGGCCTCCCGCCATCACCTCCACCTTCATAAGTGAATTTGTAAAAAAAAGTCTACTAATGACTAAACTGTTTTGTTTTAAGCTGAAGGTTGCCCTGTAATAGTAGCCTAAGTTGCCATGTTTTGAATATGGGTTTAAAAAAAATGTGTTAGAAATTGAAAATGTTAATTCAATGTGTGGTTTCTGTTTTGACCAATATATAGATGATTTGTTTCATTTACAATTTTTGAAATTATTATTTAAAAACATCACACAGTTAATTCAATAACATAAGTTTATTTTAAAAAAAAACATCACAACATAGACACATCATTGTCTTGCCATGGAGTATATCCCAGAGGGCTGACAATGTGGATGATGTACATGTGTTGTAGCCATGTCATTATTTCCATCCTCGCCATCTTCACCATCATTTGATGTACAGTCATGGATCCTCGTGAAATTGTGAAGTATGACACAGGCTTTAATAACCAAATTTACATTCCCTTCATTAAGTTGAATGGCTGACATCAGGACCCACCATTTTACACAGAGTGTTCCAAATGCACACTCCACCAATCGTCGTGTGTGGGATAGGCGATAATTAAATATTCTGCGTGGGTGGTCCAGGGCTCTCCGTGGATATGGCCTCATGACATTGCGGTTCAATTGAAAGGCCTCATCAGCAACCATGACATAAGGCACCACTTCCATATAAGACCCTGGTAGCTGATGTGGGGGGTGGGAGGTCCATGTCATTAGTTTGCAGCCGACGACCCATTATGGAAGAATTGAAGACTCTGGAGTCTCCAGTACTTCCATAGGCCCCAATATCTACAAACCTCTATGTGCTGTTGACCAAGGCCAACAGTACTACAGAAAAAAATTGTTTAGAATTGTAATATTGGGACACTGAATTTGGCAGCTTGCGAACACAGATGTGCTTACCACTCAGGAATCCTATGCAGTTGGGAAACTGGCACGTATCCTCAAAGCCACAAGCAATCCGCAGCTCAGGCATTACAGAATTAGGCAGGTGGGATCATATTTCCGAATAAGTAGAACGTACAATTCCCGAGATGGTGGATTTCCCTATCAAACCTCCAGGAGAAGTGCGGCATAGGAGAGACCACTGGATAAGAAGCTACAAATAATCTGAAAAAAAAAATTTGCAAATGACATATCCATGCATCATCTTAACAGTGTAGGCCATCATAAAATTAATCAACATAGCAAACTAAGCCCTGCTGAAACAAGAGACAACACTATTCAGTGCCTAACAGATCATAATAACAAACAGCAGGGAATGGAAAACGCAAAATGTGATAAAGCAATTTAAGTTAAAATCAGGGAAATAGAAATTAGTTATTCAAAAAGGAAGGGAATAGTGTATTTTAAAAAGCATCAGACATTTAATATCAGTGAAATATAGGATGAATACATAACATAATGTAAGTAAAAGGTGCTCCTCTGCTGAAATACATTTGCGCATATTGGTGTCCTTGAAAGTGATACCAAGGAGCATAGCCTGCAGAAAAAGGTCAAATTTAGGCACGCTCAGCCGACAATACTGGTCAAACATGTCAGGATGGCTGTGTAGAGAAGCATACAGTCAGCGGAAATGACCTTTAGTCAGCCGTCGCCTCAAAAGAAAATGTGCCCACATTAGTCTCTGCCTCCAAAGATCCATAATCACTGGGTAAGGCTCCCCAAAATGTTGGGACAAACCCAGTTGAAAAGTAAACACTTAGTTTTATTAGGTTAGCCTGTCACACATGTTTGAAACAAAGCAGCAAAACCAATACCCCAGCATAGACTCTAATGCAAAGCTTGGAGGAGGGCACTTGTAGTGGAGCCAATAAATAGGATCCTTGATTAGGTTTTTATTGATTTCAGGTATTGAGCCATTTATTTTAATGTGGAAACTCAGTGAGAAATGTACAGTCATGGCCAAAAGTTTTGAGAATGACACAAATATTAATTTTTACAAAGTCTACTGATTCATTTTTTCTAATGGCAATTTGTATATCCTCCAGAATGTTATAAAGAGTGATCAGCTTAACAGCAATTACTTGCAAAGTCAATATTTGCCTAGAAAATGAACTTTATCCCCCAAAACACATTTCAACATCATTGCAGCCCTGCCTTAAAAGGACCAGCTAACATCGTTTCAGTGATTGCTCCATTAACACAGGTGTGGGTGTTGATGAGGACAGGGCTGGAGATCAATCTGTCATGGTTAAGTAAGAATGACACCACTGGACACTTTAAAAGGAGGCTGGTGCTTGGCATCATTGTTTCTCTTCTGTTAACCATGGTTATCTCTAAAGAAACACGGGCAGTCATCATTGCACTGCCCAAAAATGGCCTAACAGGGAAGAGTATCGCAGCTAGAAAGATTGCACCTCAGTCAACAATCTATCACATCATCAAGAACTTCAAGGAGAGAGGTTCCCTTGTTGCCAAAAAGGCTCCAGGGTGCCCAAGAAAGACCAGCAAGCGCCAGGACCGTCTCTTAAAAGTGTTTCAGCTGCGGGATCGGGCTACCAGAAGTGCAGAGCTTGCTCAGGAATGGCAGCAGGCAGGTGTGAGTGCATCTGTACGCACTGTGAGGCGGAGACTCTTGGAGCAAGGCCTGCTCTCAAGGAGGGCAGCAAGGAAGCCACTTCTCTCCAGGAAAAACATCATGGACAGACTGATATTCTGCAAGAGGTACAGGGAGTGGACTGCTGAGGACTGGGGTAAAGTCATTTTCTCTGATGAATCCCCTTTTCGATTGTTTTGGGACATCTGGAAAACGGCTTATTCGGAGAAGACCAGGTGAGCGCTACCACCAGTCTTGTCTCATGCCAACTGTCAAGCATCCTGAAACCATTCATGTGTGGGGTTGCTTCTCAGCCAAGGGAATGGGCTCTCTCTCAGTCTTGCCTAAAAACACAGCCATGAATAAAGAATGATACCAGAATGTCCTCCAAGAGCAACTTCTCCCAACCGTCCAAGAGCAGTTTGGCGATCAACAATGCCTTTTTCAACATGATGGAGCACCTTGCCATAAAGCAAAGGTGATAACTAAATGGCTCAGGGAACAAAACATAGAGATTTTGGGACCATGGCCTGGAAACTCCCCAGATCTTAATCCCATTGAGAACTTGTGGTCAATCACAGGTGGGGTTTCGAAATACAAACAGTGAATTTAGGCACAGGACTCCCACAACCAGAGTTGCAGAGTAGACAACATGGCTTTTTAGCACAGTACTCCCCTAGATATGTGTGCAGAGTTCACTCACTGGCTAAAAGACAAAGTACTTCCACAGGCGAAGTGAAGAGCACACCCAATACTTCCACAGGTGGGTGTTATGAATGGGTCACCGAGGAGAAAAAAACAAAACAAGCTGAGTCCCAGAAAAACCAGAGAGGTTGGTAACTATGCAGATTGCAGATCCCTGATCCTATCCACACAATTAGCAGCAGCCGTGGAGCGTTCCTACGATGATCCTAGACGCCTCGTCACCGCCGGAGGACTAAATAAGCCTAAGGCAAGAAAGGTGAAAACTAAATGCCCCAGAGCAGACCCCAAAGGAAAGACAGCCCCCACACATGTATTGACGGTGAAACAAGATGAAAACACAAACACAGGCAGGAAAATAGGCTGAGCAAATGATGGGGCCCAAACTAACTAGAAAGGACAGGAGAGGAAAGACACTGTCTGCAATCTGCCAAAAACCCTACAAAAATAATGTCCAACACTTCTGATAACAAAATTAACCCTGAAGTCACTAGACTTCTCCCACTATATCAGCACTCTGAAATATTCTGAGACAGAGCAAAAAGAGGCCAATCTAATAGGGAACAAAAAGCAAATTGGCAAATACAGATAAATAAAAGTGGAAATTCAGCACAGCCCCAGCCGGGGCTGGCAGACCACACAAACAACTGAATAGACCAACAAAATCAAGTGTGAACATTAGCAGAAAAACTTAGCTTGAAATGACTGGAACAGAGCTGAACACCAAGAGCTGAAAAGCCACAAGGAATCATCAGCACCAGAATAGGGCGTCGGCTGACTTAAATCCAGTCTGAAATTCCTGAGGTCCAATCATCATCCTCATTATCAGGTGGCAGATATCTACTGATTAAATCAGCCTCACTACCTCCTGTTACCACCAGAGGGAGCCTGGAAGGAGAACACACAACTGGTAGACCAGAAAATGAACTCACAACAGTACCCCCCCTTGAGGAGGGGTTACCCAACCCTCATCCATGCCACCAGGCCGATCAGGATGGGCCCGGTGAAAAGCACGAACCAATCTATTGGCATGAATATCAGAGGCAGAGACCCAAGAATTATGCCCCTGGCCATAACCCTTCCATTTGACCAAATACTGGAGTCTCCGTCTAAACAAACGAGAATCCAATATTTTCTCTACCTCATATTCCACATTGCCTTCAACCAACACAGGGTCAGGAGGTGCTGCCATAGGAGCCTGTTGTGAGTTCATTTGCCCCTTCACCATTGAGGTCTGATGAACTCCCTCTTCTGGTGAAGGAAGGTAGTGAGGCTGATTACCAAGCACCTGAGCAGGATGATGATGACAGGGTGACTGGAATTGCTGACTGGATATAAGGCAGCCGACGCCCTTCTGCCTTGCTGGTGATTTCTCAGAGGGATTCTAGGAGACCAGTCTGATTCCTGCTCCTCAAAAGCTAACTTTTCTGCTCTGCTTTTTGCATTTGTGTTTTCGTTTTGTTTTGCCTTGTTTTTCTGGATTTCTGCCATTCCCTGCTGGGGTGAGCTCAATCCCTTTTTGCTCTGTCTTCAGAAAATACCTGAGTACTGATATAGTCTTTTTGAAGCCTAGTGTCTTCAGGGCTTTTTTCCCTATCAGTCCGTTGGCTCTTGTTTTGATAGGGTTTTGGCGGATTGCAGACAGCAGCTTTTCTATCCTGTCCTATTTAGTTAGCTTGGGCCCCATCATTTGCTCAGCCTATCTTTCTATCTGTGTGAGTGTTTTTTCATCTTGCTTCATCGTCATTATATGTTGGGGCCTATTGCTTGGGGGTCTGCTCTGGGGCAGTTTAGATTTCTATTTCTGTCTTTAGGCTATTTAGTTCTCCGGCTGTGATCGAGGGGTCTAGGGCACCGTAGGAACCCCCCATGGCTACTGCTAGTTGTTGTTGATAGGTTCAGGGGTCTGCAATCCGATAGCTGCCAACTTCTCTGGTCTTCTGGACTTAGCTAGTATTTCTGTTTTTGCCTCCTACGGTGACTCATTCATAACAGAATCACCAGCCATACCGCAGATCCTAGGGTACTCAATAGCAGGAAAGAATTTAAAAAAAAAAAAAAGTGTGTATATTTTTTCCCTCTATATCTCTGAGGCCGTAGGGGGAATTTTTTTTCTCTCAATGGAGATAAAGCAATTGTCTGATCGTGTGGAGCAGCTCGCTGCGGAAGTGCGGGGAATTTCCGCCTACCTTGCTCATTCACATGCTGCTGAACCAAAGATCCCTACTCCTGATGTGTTTTTTGGGGATCGGTCTAAGTTTTTGAATTTCAAAAATAATTGTAAATTATTTTTTGCCTTAAAGCCTAACTCGTCAGGGAGCTCCACGCAGCGGGTTAAAATTTTCATCTCTTTGCTGCGTGGCGATCCCCAGGATTGGGCGTTTTCTTTGAAACCAGATGATCCTATTCTGACTAATGTGAGCGCATTTTTTCAAGCCATGGGGTTGTTGTATGACGAACCTAATGCTATTGATCAGGCTGAAAAGACCCTGTTGGCATTGAGCCAGGGTCGAGATTCTGCAGAATTGTACTGTCAAAAATTCCGAAAGTGGGCGGTCCTTACTACCTGGAATGATAATGCCTTGGCAGCTCTCTTTCGGAAGGGTTTGTCAGAAGCCGTAAAGGATACTATAGTGGGATTTCCTGTTCCCTCTGGTCTTGACAATTCTATGTCATTAGCCATTCAGGTTGATCGGCGTTTACGTGAACGCAGGACTGCACGAGAGGTGTTGCCACCTGTTGAGCAAGTGTCTGAACCTATGCAATCTTGTTCACACTATAGGCAAAGACAGGAGCGCAATAGGGTCTTATCCGGGCAAACTTATAAGCAATGTTAAGATTTATACTCACCCTTTCCAGGAGAGAGTCAGGCACGTAGGATCAGTATGTCAGCTTGCTGCACATCCAACGGTGCACAACACAGAGACCGCCACATGAAAACTTTTAGGATAAAATTCTTGGATTTACGTGCGCTGCCAGACAAATTTCATATCCATAAACAGGTTGATGAATTAACTCTTTTATTCCCAACGCGTTTCGAAGTTCATAGTACTTCTTCCTCAGGGGATGACATATGAATACACAGAGCTATCTCCAGTTTTATACATTCACATTTCAAAAAATGGGTGCCAAAAAAGACATGTGATGCACACCAAAGATCAAAGTTCAAAAACAAAAATGTTATAAAATTGTCACATTAATTCATCTATGGTTGATAAAATCAATTATTCTTACTTTTTATTTTACAGGAAATCTAAAAATTTGAGTTTATTAAAAAGGAAAGAAAAAGGAAAAAATGAATAAAATGTGAACCTGCGTCTTGAGACAAAAAGGACCGTAGTCCCATGCTTACACCATTACACTGGGGAGGAAATCCAGAGAAAAAGAATAAAAAAGGGGAAGTAAAACCAAAAAAATCAAAAAAATGAAAATAGCTTATAAGAAAATTGGGGGAATGGAATACAAAAATATATATCTAATAAATATATATATTAAAAGGTATTTAACAATAAAAAATAAATTAAATTTCTTTGAATGTGGTGTCTTGGTCAGATTATTTCCTTTACATTCCAAAAGGATAGGTGGCTCCCATATTGACGATTCTATGTCATTAGCCATTCAGGTTGATCGGCGTTTACGTGAACGCAGGACTGCACGAGAGGTGTTGCCACCTGTTGAACAAGTGTCTGAACCTATGCAATGTGATAGAGTTTTGTCCAGGGAGCAACGTCAGGAGTTCAGAAGGCGTAATAAGCTGTGGTTTTTTTTGGAGATGCCTCGCATATTATTTCTGTCTGTCCTAAACGAGAGAAACGTTTTGCACACACGTTTTCTGTGGGTGGTGTTTAACCTAAGTTTATTCTGGCAATTACTCCGATCTGCTCCCTGTCCACATTTTCCGCCAAGGCTTTTGTGGATTCAGGAGCAGCCCTGAACCTAATGGACTTGGATTTTGCCAAACGTTGTGGATTTCCGATAACACCTATTCGGACGCCTATCCCTTTGAGGGGGATTGATGCTACTACTTTGGCGAAAAATAAACCTCAGTTTTGGACCCAGGTGGTAATGCGGGTCGCCCCAGACCATCAAGAAAATTGCAGATTTTTGGTGTTGCATAATTTGCATGATACCATTGTTCTGGGGTTTCCCTTGTTGCAAATTCATAATCCAGTTTTGGATTGGAAATCTGTGTCTGTGGTGAGTTGGGGTTGTCGGTGTGCCCTTAGTGAGGCTCCGTTTTTTTCCACCTCTCCTCAGTCGCATGATGTTCCTGACTATTTGGCGGACTTTTATGATGTATTTAGTGAGAATGAGTCTGCATCTTTGCCTCCTCATAGGAGTTATGACTGTGCAATTGAACTGAGCCCGGGGTGTAAATTTCCCAAGGGTCGGCTCTTCAATTTATCTGTACCCGAGCACGAGGCTATGCGATCCTATATTAAGGAGGCGTTGGAGAAGGGTCATATTAGACCATCCTCTTTACCCTTAGGTGCTGTTTTTTTTTTCGTGGCCAAAAAGGATGGTTCATTAAGGCCTTGTATTGATTATCGTGCCCTCAACAAAATTACTATTAAATATCAGTATCCGTTACCCCTGATTTCGGATCTATTCTCCAGAGTTAAAGGTGCTTGCTGGTTTACCAAGCTTGACCTCAGGGGGCGTATAATCTTATCCGCATTAAGCATGGGGATGAATGGAAGACGGCGTTTAATACTCCGGAGGGACATTTTGAGTACCTGGTGATGCCTTTTGGGCTCACTAATGCCCCTTCTGTCTTCCAGTGCTTCATGAACGACATTTTCCGGGACTTTGTGGATAAATTTTTGATTATCTTTATGGATGATATTTTGATCTTCTCCAAGGATTGGGATTCTCATGTGGAACATGTTCGGACTGTGTTCCGGATCTTGAGGGAGAATTCCCTGTATGTCAAAGGATTGAAATGCCTATTTGGGGTACAGAGGATTTCATTTTTGGGATTTATTTTGTCTCCGTCAACTATTGAAATGGACCCGGCCAAGGTACAGGCCATTTATGATTGGGTTCAGCCCACTTCTTTGAAGGCCCTCCAGAAGTCCAGAAGTTTTTGGGTTTTGCTAATTTTTATCGGAAATTTATAGCAAAATTTTCTAGTATTGCCAAGCCATTGACTGATCTGACTAAGAAGGGTGCTGATTAGAGTTGAGCGATACCGTCCGATACTTCAAAGTATCGTATCGGATGGTATCGGCCGATCTTTAAAAAAAGTATCGGTATCGCCGATTCCGATACCGGAAGTCCCATTCAAGTCTATGGGACTTCCGGTATCGGAATAAGAAAAACCCTTTCCTGCCCTTGTACAGCCTCTCTGGGGTCTGTACGGGCCTTTCGGGGGGCTGTGCCGGCCTGCCAGGGGGTCTGTGCAGGTTCCGGTGGTCTGTGCCGACCTGCCGGGGGGCTGTGCCGGCCTGCCGGGGGGCTGTGCAGGCTCCGGGGGGCTGTTCCGGCCTGCCGGTGGGCTGTGCCGGCCTGCCGGTGGTCTGTGCCGGCCTGCCGGTGGTCTGTGCAGGCTTCGGGGGTCTGTGCAGGCATCGTCCGATGGGACTACAAGTCCCATCGGGCGATGCCTGCTACCATGACAGTGATTGACACATTAGCCAATGATGGGACAGTAGTAGTCCCATCATCCGGCTAATGTGTTAAATGTAAAAAAAAAAAAAAAAAAATTACATGCTACATACATGCTACATACATACAACATGCATACTACATACATGCTACATTCATACTACATACTACATACATGCTACATTCATACTACATAAATACTACATGCAACATACATACTACATATATACTACATACATACTACATATATACTACATGCATGCTACATACATACTGCATGCTACATACATACCACATATATACTACATACATACTACATACATACTACATGCATGCTACATGCATGCTACATGCTACATACATAACACATATATACTACATGCATGCTACATACATACTACATGCTACATACATACCACATACATACTACATGCATGCTACATACATACTACATGCATGCTACATGCATACTACATGCTACATACTACATATATACTACATGCATGCTACATACATACTACATGCTACATACTACATATATACTACATGCATGCTACATACATACTACATACATACTACATATATACTACATGCATGCTACATACATACTACATGCTACATACATACTACATGCTACATACATACTACATATATACTACATGCATGCTACATACATACTACATGCTACATACATACTACATATATACTACATACATGCTACATACATACTACATGCTACATACATACTACATACATACTACATACATACTACATGCTACATACATACTACATATATACTACATACATACTACATACATACTACATGCATGCTACATGCATGCTACATACATACTACATGCTACATACATACTACATATATACTACATGCATGCTACATACATACTACATGCTACATACATACTACATCTATACTACATGCATGCTACATACATACTACATGCTACATACATACTACATATATACTACATGCATGCTACATACATACTACATGCTACATACATACTACATATATACTACATGCATGCTACATACATACTACATGCTACATACATACTACATATATACTACATGCATGCTACATACATACTACATGCTACATACATACTACATATATACTACATACATACTACATACATACTACATGCATGCTACATGCATGCTACATACATACCACATACATAACACATATATACTACATGCATGCTACATACTTACTACATGCTATTTACATACCATATACATACTACATGCATGCTACATACATACTACATGCATGCTACATACATACTACATGCTACATACATACTACATATATACTACATGCATGCTACATACATACTACATACATACTACATGCATGCTACATACATACTACATGCTACATACATACCACATACATACTACATATATACTACATGCATGCTACATACATACTGCATGCTACATGCATGCTACATACATACTACATACATACTACATGCTACATACATACCACATATATACTACATACATACAATACATTCATACAATACATACATAGACATACAGTACATATAACATAGAGTAACATACTTACCAATACTTGTCACATTGTTCCCCGAAGCCATTGTCTTTTCCGGAATAAATATTAACATAACAAACCACAAAAATACTCACCCACGATCCGAAGCAGTCCACGAGTGTGTCCCACGACGATCTTGGGTAGAGAACTGCAGCATCAGCTGATGCTGCCGTTCTCTACGGGCTGCAGGAATCCAATGACGGAAGGTAGGTATCCTTCCGCACTGTATTCCTCCGCCACTTAAAAAAAAAAAAAGTCCCTAGTCTCACTTTATGCCATTGCTGTGTGGGAATTTGCATTCTCTTTCATTGTGAGCAGAGAGCTTTCCAGAATACAGAGAAGCAGGATGGTGACTCTAATTATGCTGTCATCACTACTCACCATCTTTGTGGACTCCTCACATTTTTGTAAGATGGCACATATGTCTGACATCCATGTCCACTCCTGAGGTCTTATGTGTGGAGTCTGAACTGAATACCGACTGCCTTGTTGATGCTGGTAGACAACTACTGCCCTCATCTGCTCACAAATCCTTTCCAACATATGCAGTGTAGAATTGCAATGAGTGGGGACATCACACACCAGTTGGTTAGCCGGAAGCTGCAAACGCTGCTGAAGCATGGCAGGGGTGGCAGAAGCTGTACTTTGCTTTCTAAAATGGACAGGTGATGTACTTTTACAAGCTGATACGGCAGCTACAGGTAGATTTTAAGAAACTGTTGAATAACGAGGTTAAGCCCATGGGCCAGGCATGGTACTGTATGTGTGTGAGCTTGCCTCGCCTCAGAGCCACCAATAGGTTCTGGCCACTGTCAAACATGACCATGCCTGGCTGTAGGTTCAGCGGTGTCAGCCACAGATCTATCTGCTCTTTCAGTGCTGTCCACAACTCTTCAGCATTTTGCGGTTTGTCACCTAAGCATCTTAGCTTCAACACAGCCTGTTGCCGCTTGGCTGAGGCAGTGTTGCCGTGCTTCCAGCTTTTGCCTGATGTGCTCATTTTGGAGATGGAGGCAGAAGACGAGGAGAAGGAGGTGCAGGAGCTGTGGCGACAACTATGATTGACGTAGGGTCCGCAATCCTCGGCATTAGGAGGATGTGTTCCATCCCAAGGTCTGACTGCGTCCCACCTTCCACTATGTTAACCCAGTGTGCCATCAGCGAAATGTATCATCCTTACCTACAAGAACTTGTCCACATGTCCGTGGTTAGGTTGACTTTCCCAGTAACAACATTGTTGAGGGCAAGGAAAATGTTGTGAGACACGTGCTTTTGTAGTGCAGGGACAGCACACCGGGAGAAATAGTGGCGGCTGGGGACCAGCTACCTTGGGACGGCCGCCTCCGTCAGGTTGCAGAAAGCTTCCATCTCAACGAGCCTAAAAAGAAACATTTCAAGCACAAGGAGATGATAAATGTGTGAATTTAATATTGTGGCCTGTGGGGCATTGGCTGCGAATTTACGTTTTTGTTCCAAGGACTGGGGCATGTTCAACTGAATGCTGTGCTGGGACAAGGACATGGACTTACTTGATGATGGTGGTGGTTGAGTGTGTGCAACAACAGGTGCAGGGCGGGAGGCATCTTCGCAAGCACCATGACAGGGGATTGGCTTCCATGCACAACAGCGGAAGAAGCAGTGGTGTCACCCGCAGACAATGTTTATGGACCCTGGAGTTCGGCCCACAAAGTCAGGTGCTTTGTTGTCATGTGACTGATCATGCTAGTGGTAGTCAGGCTGGTAGTTTTGCTACCTCTGCTGATGCGGGCATGGCAGGTGGTGCAAATGGTCTGTTTGGGTTTATCGGCAGAGTCTTGAAAAACAACCAAACTCTGGAAGACCTTATAGTTGTACTGCCAACCTCCGTCATGTTGTTGCTACGAGTAATGGTTGCCCATCTTCTGTCTGCAGCCATCACACTGCTTCTTCCTGTCTGTTGGGGTGCTAAGTCTTCTTTCCCTTGTGTGCTGCTGTCCTTGCTCTGCATATCCTCCTGCCAGGTTGAGTAAGTGTCATGATCCAGGTTGGATATGACAGCGAAAATGCACAAGTAACCTTTTTTTTCCTTTAGCTGTGTGCTAAAGTTTGGTTTTTACCCCCAGTGGCCATTAGGGTCATTGCACTGTGGTGTTTCAGTTCTAGTTTCCCCCGGTGGCCATTAGGGTCATTGCACTTTGGTTACTTTAGTTTTGTGCACCTAATTATAAAACAGGTGTGATTGCTCTATAAAAGAGTGTCAGGTGTGGTAATCACTGTTGGTGATAGTCCTCAGTTACAAGCAAGCCTGGGTGAAGGATGGAGCTGAAGGAGAGTCTCGGGCAGCTCAGTGAGAGTCCTGGAGTGGCAGCTATGGTGTCTGCGAGGAGGGCTGGCACGGCTTGGTGGAGTTGCAGCTATGGTGTCAGCAAGGAGTTCTTGCATGGCTTGGTGGAGTGGCAGCTATGGTGAAGAGCTGCACTCATGATGCTGGACTCGGTTGCTGGAAAGCTGGACTCAAGATGCTGGACTCTTTTGCTGGAAAGCTGGACTCATATGCTGGACTCTGTTTCTGGACAGCTGCCCGCAGGTGGTGGACTCTGTTTGCTCCAAGGCTGCACTATGGTGCTGGATCCGGTCAGAGGAAAAGATGCACGCAGGTGGTGGGCTCTGTTGCTGGGAGCGTAAGCAGCAAAGCAAAGCTAAGTGGTGTTTCCCTGTTTTGTCTCTTTTCCTTATGTGTGTTTTAGTGCAGTGGTGTGATTAGTTTCCGCACCGTCCACTTCACTAGTGAGGGTTTAGGTGCACGGTGAGTCAGGGTTTTTAGGTTCCTGATTGGCACCCGGTGTGGAACCGGCCTAGGGAACAATAGGAGTGTAGAGACACCGACTCAGGGGAGGGCAGGAGGTCTCCACGTCCCCGTTCCCTATCGCAGGGCCACCATTATTATTGTCACCCAGGTTTTCCCTTTTATTGTTTAAATTCGCCCAACTGGAGGCGGTGTATCCAGGGTCATGCGTGTCATCTAAAACCGCCCTGCTGGAGGCTCTGTGTCCAGCCACGCGTGACCATGACATTATCACCAACCCATACTTTTTTTTTCTGGTGAGCCTCGGGCCATGTTCAGACTTGTGAGTATTTGCTGCTGGGCCTCACTGAGGTGAGTGAGGAGCTGCATTGTGTGTAAGCAGTTCCAGCAGCAGTAATCAGGGTCTGGGGCCTTCCCTCTGACTCAACCGGAAAATCAAGTAGCGGCTGGCAAAGAAGCCCCCTTGAGTCGCTGCTGGGGAGCGGGACTTGCTCATACAGACGGACGCACCCAGACAGGTGGGTGGAGTTGCTGTCCCCATGGTGCTGTCTGGGGTTCCCCGAGGTGAAGGGGTACGTCCCGGTAGTGAGCAGACTGGTGTTATAGTCTGTGGGGCTCACGCCAAATCTTCCATACCACCAAAGAAGCCGCCCCCTCCTGGTCGTGTGGAGGAAGGCGACCAGGGAGTGTATTTTTTCTCCATATCCCAGGCCCCTTCCTCTCCATTGTGAGCAGCAGGTGCGCTGCGGGGGAGTAGGGGCAAATCTCAACCCTCGCCATTATCCAACACTGGCAGGCGCAGACCTCGTGGTTTAAAGGGTTGGAGGGTGGTGTGCCCTTGGTGAATAGCGGGGGTGTGAGTGTGGCAACACAGGGGGATGCCTCTGTTGTCGATCCCAGAATAAGTTCACCAAATTATGACAAACGAATGTGTGGCAATAAACGTTCAGGTCCGGACCTGTGTGTGAACGAGCATGTATGGGTGGCCACCAAAAAACATCCTGTGGAAGTGTGTTGCGGAGTTTTACCAGCTCATACCAAACATACACATGCATAACTCGTTCCCCAGGTCGGCGCTTTGGAGATGGGTGGTGCCTCCAGAACATACATTGCCTATACCAGCGGTGCGCTTGTCATTAACCTGAAGTGTCAGGTAGTGGTTGGGGTGAACTCTGGATCTGGGCGTCCCCACTGTAGGTGGCTCCCTAATGAGGAGCAGTCTTGAGGGTCCAGAGGCCCCTCATTAAGGGGAGGGTACTGTCATGATCCAGATTGGATATGACAGAGAAAATGCACAAGTAACCTTTTTTTTCTTTAGCTGTGAGCTAAAGTTTGGTTTTTACCCCTGGTGGCCATTAGGGTCATTGCACTGTGGTATTTCAGTTCTAGTTTCTCCCCAGTGGCCATTAGGGTCATTGCACTTTGGTTACTTTAGCTTTGTGCACGTAATTGTAAAACAGGTGTGATTGCTCTATAAAAGAGTGTCAGGTGTGGTAATCACTGTTGGTGATAGTCCTCAGTTACAAGCAAGCCTGGGTGAAGGATGGAGCTGAAGGAGAGTCCCGGGCAGCTCAGTGAGAGTCCTGGAGTGGCAGCTATGATGTCTGCGAGGAGGGCTGGCATGGCTTGGTGGAGTTGCAGCTATGGTGTCAGCAAGGAGTTCTTGCATGGCTTGGTGGAGTGGCAGCTATGGTGTAGAGCTGCACTCATGATGCTGGACTCAGTTGCTGGAAAGCTGGACTCAAGATGCTGGACTCTTTTGCTGGAAAGCTGGACTCATATGCTGGACTATGTTACTGGACAGCTGCCCGCAGGTGGTGGACTCTGTTTGCTCCAAGGCTACACTATGGTGTTGGATCCGGTCGGAGGAAAAGATGCACGCAGGTGGCGGGCTCTGTTGCTGGGAGCGTAAGCAACAGAGCAAAGCGAAGTGGTGTTTCCCTATTTTGTCTCTTTTCCTTATGTGTATTTTAGTGCAGTGGTGTGATTAGTTTCCGCACCGTCCACTTCACTAGTGAGGGTTTAGGTGCAGGGTGAGTCAGGGTTCTTAGGTTCCTGATTGGCACCCGGTGTGGAACCGGCCTAGGGAACGTTAGGAGTGAAGAGACACTGACTCAGGGGAGTGCAGGAGGTCTCCACGTCCCCGTTCCCTATCGCAGGGCCACCATTGTTATTCTTACCCAGGTTTTCCCTTTTATTGTTTAAATTCGCCTTACTGGAGGCGGGGTTTCCAGGCATACGTGTATTTCCGAAATTCGCCTGTTGGAGGTGGCGTATCCAGCTGCACGTTTTATTATTTAAATTCGCCCAACTGGAGGCGGTGTATCCAGGGTCACGCGTGTCATCTAAATCCGCCCTGCTGGAGGTGCTGTGTGCAGCCACGCGTGACCATGATAGTAAGTTCCTATATCATCCACCACATCGTCTTCCACTTCTGCCCCCTAGTCCTCCTCCAGACTTTTTAGCAATTGTGTCACATCATCGTCCACCTCTTGTGACACTTTCCCACCATTGCCTTTGTGTGAACGTGGCTGCTCAAATATTTGGGCATGGCTACATGCGATCTCATCTTGCCCCGCTTCAAGTGGACCGGGTGAGAGGCCCAAATCTAAAAATAGAAAAGTGGACAGCTCTTCAGAGTGTCCAAGTGTATGATTAGATTTCTCCGTGCACTCAGCATGGTGGGAGGAAGGAGGATCAGGTTGAGGAATATGCGGACTCAGACTTGACCATTTGGAAGACATGATGCTGGTGGTGGTGGCAAAGAGACTGGAAGCATTATCCGTTATCCAACCAACCAACTTTTGACAATGCTCTGGGATCAATAGTGGTGTTCTGCGGTCCCCTAGTAATTTGGACAAGAAGGCTGGGCAAGAAGATGTGGGTGTTTGTTGTGGCACGATTTCAGCTTGCCCACGGCCTCGGCCTTGGCCTCTGCATGCACCATCACCATCACGTCCACTTCCCCGTCCCTTGCCATGCACCTTGCCCAATTTAAATAGACTACAATATTTTCCATGTAAAACCAAAGAAAAGACAATGTGTGCATATACCCTAATGAAAATTAATAAGTAAAAAAGCAACTGTATTAAATAAGACAGGTTGTTTAGTAAACACTCTTTTTTGATCAAAAAAAGCATAAAGCTGTCCCATTGTGGCAAGGTATACCCATTTGGGACAGTAACTACACTCTCTAATGTTAAAACCTACCTATTGTGAACAGTGGCAGAGAATCACCAGGTCCCAACAGGACACCCAGCTTTGGAAGGACTATATGTGAACTGCCCAGATCAGTGAGAAGGGGGCCACATCCTATTTGTACTGAATACAAAATTACTGAAGAAAAAAGCAGAAAACTGAGCCGGATTATGACTGGAAAACATGCATGATGTAAAGGCATTTTCACACTGGCCATAGAAGCAAGCAAAACCAGAGAAAAGACAATGTGTGCATATACCCTAATGAAAATAAATAAGTAAAAAAGCAAGTGCATTAAATAATTAACATAGAGTATTTAGCAAACACTGTTTTTTTTTATAAAAAAAAACATAAAACTGTCCCACCGCGACAAGGTATACCCAATTGGGACAGTAACTACACTCACTAATGGTGACCATTTTAAATAGACTACAATATTTTCCATGTTCACTACCAATGGCTGAATTTGGAGCAAACTTATATGTGATCTGTGTGCGGGAAAACCACAGTTTAAAATATCTGGATTGTAGGAAACATTCTTTTTTCATCAAACTGGTGTCAATAACTAGACTAAGACACAGGAAAAACAGTTGAATGGTGGCCTCAAATGCCACAATTTGTAGCATGTAGAGAGATGAAGCATGTGACGGAGATACCACACAGTAAAATAAGTGGTCTGTATTTTTATTTATTTACAGCAAAACAGTGTCACTAACTAGGGTAGAACGCACAGCAAAACAGTTCAATGTAGGCCAGAAATGCCACAATTTTTAGCTCACAGATAGCTGAGTCATGTGACGGAGATACTACACTGTAAAATATGTGGCCTGTAGGCCTGTATTTTTTTTACCGCAAAATAGTGTCACTAACTAGGGTAGCACACAGCAAAAACAGTTCAATGTAGGCCTGAAATGCCACAATTTTTAGCTCACAGATAGCTGAGTCATGTGACGGAGATACTACACTGTAAAATATGTGGCCTGTAGGCCTGTATTTTTTTTACAGCAAAATAGTGTCACTAACTAGGGTAGCACACAGCAAAAACAGTTCAAAGTAGGCCTGAAATGCCACAATTTGTAGCCCACAGATAGATGAGGCATGTGACGGAGATACCACACTTTCAGATATCTGCCCTATATTTTTTTGGTGACAGTAAAATTGTGTCAATAAGTAGGCTAAGACACAACAAAAACAATTCTATGGAGGCCTGAAATGGCACAATTTTAAAAGCAATGTTATGCGATCCGTGTGGCAGACAAAATCCTGTGGAAAATATCTGCCCTGTAGCTAAATATTTTTTTGGCAGCTAAATTTTTTTGTCAGCAAAATGGTGTCAAGAAATTATATAAGACATGCCAAAAATTTTTTACAGTACCACAAAAATGGCAGAATTTTCTGCCTACTCAGATGTGATCGCTGGGACAGGCAATCCCTTTTTAAAATAGCTGGATTTTCACTCTGTACTGTGAAAAGGATCTGGCTGTATTTTACAATGTCAACAACCAAATGCAGGACAAATTTGTGTGCTCTGGATTGCTTTTGAATTAAGTAATCAGGATTAAGATGCCAAAAAAATTATTCCTGGCCACTGATACCTGGGGCTATGCATATACGGTCAATATCTGTAATAGGCAGCAGGATACAGTAATGGAATGGACCCTCTTGCTCTATGCAATAAAGTATGTCACATACCATGCCTGCCATCCTAGCACTGATATATACAGTATATATAGCCATATACAATGCCTGCCTACCTATCACTAATATCTATATACCCCACCATAATTAGTCCTTAGAAGGACTGTTGGTTTAGCTGGATTTGTGGATTCAACAATGGTATACCCACAGTAACTGATACCCCACCGATTCTGTCCCTATCGATGCAGCAAGTCTCCCTACACTGTTGATTTAGGAGCTGACTGGGATGAGCAGGGCTGCGCAAGGTCTGATATAGACCTGATGATGGTGCGTGGCCAACTAATCACTATAATACCACAACCAAGATGACTAAGGCATTACAGTGCATGGCATACAATCCTTGCATGTTGATTGGTGCTCTAAAGAGCACCAAACATGCAGGGCGGGGACCCAAGCTCCCACCGAATAATCCCGGAAATGCTCTGTGCTCGCCGAATACTGCGAGTACTGCGATGCTTGGGCAAATAAAGAGCATTACCGAGTATGCTCGCTCATCACTAATAAGGACCTATTTGATACCAGCTATAATTTCCAGTGGAAGCCACCGTTGGCAATAAATTTATGTCGACCTGTACATCAGAAACATAATAGTCCAAAGTGGCCCTTAAGGCCCCTTTACACACAACGATGTCCCAGCGATCCAACCAATGATCCGACATTAATGGGATCGCTGGGACATAGTTAGGCTGATCACTGGTGACCTATGACATAGACAAACTCACTAGCAATCAGGACCAGCGAGCAAGCTGGTATCTAGGGTAAACAGCGGGTATCTAAGAGCTGCGCGGCTCTTAGTTATCCGCTGTTTACCCTAGATACCAGCATGCAGCGTCACTGATCGTTGGTCTCCCGCTGCCACACGCAGCGATGCGTGCTGGCCAGTGGGAGACCAAAGATCAAAAAATGGCCCAGGATGATCCTGCACGATCAGCGATATCCGGCGGGGGGCGCCGATCGCTGATGGATGTCACACAACGAGATCACTGGAGAGATCGCTGATGCATCACAAAATCAGCGATCTCGCTAGCGATTTCACTGTGTGTGACGGGGCCCTTACAAATTAATAGACTACCAATAATCTATAGTTATGTTCATACCTATGGAAAATAAAGTGTGGTCCTAAATAGGAGACATTTATTAAATTTAAAAAAATCCCAAAAATGAGATAAAGTACCGTAAGTAAATGCTGAGTTTGTTATAGGAGTTATTCAGCTTTATAACCTAAATCCGATTTATCGTACAAAAAAGCAACTTCTTCTTTCTGTAGCCATACAAATACTATTTTTTATATTTTAGAAAAGTAAATAACTTATTTTCTTAGATAAAGTTTTATTTTCTTTACAAAACTTACATTTCTATGCGAATTGAAATATGATTGTCATGTGTTTATCACATTAAAATATAATAGAATTCAACTATCATCACATTATTTTTTTGCTTTCAAAATGAAAAAAGAGTATATATATATATTCCGTATATATATATATTCTTCTTATATGAAATTTTTTCCCAAATTATAAAACTGTAAAAAAATGCATTTTTTTTTAAAAACAAAATTAACTTGCATTGAAGAAGCATGGCATCCTGACAGATGCACAGGAAACATTCATGCACATGGCGTCATAACATCCATCTGTAGTGTCCTCTGCTATTTATTACTTACTTTGTAGCTCTAAATTTAAAACCATCCTTTACATGACATGAAATGTATCTGTCAAAATTAGAGTAAATAAAAGCCCAGTTTTTCATACATATCCCAGCAAGTTCATAGAGACCTTAGTGCTAAATTATTTGAGTGCAATCTGGTTCTGACATTTGCAACAGATGGATGCTAAATCTCCCTCTGATTTGCTTCTATAAAATAGGACATTTGGTATGAGTTTTATGCTCAGCAATGCAAGCATTCGTTTGTTAATGCTTCAATCACAAGTCACTGTAACCCAAATTGTCATAGATATGAAAGTAGAACAGAGCATAAATAGTTTGTGTTTTGGAATCATCTCTTTTTATTTAATTGTTGTTCATGTTCAGAACACAGCACAGACTTTTTTTTGTTCCACATTAAGGCCAAATATGATTATTTTATGGAGCTTTTTGAAGAAACAAAATGTGATTGCCTGGATTGTAAGAACTTTCCGTGCATCTGTTTGTTCATTTTTTTTCCCACTTTAAGTTTGATTTGTGGCCATAAAAAGTGTCATATTTTCCTGAGTGACTTGAAACTTAATTAGACCTGATCCAAAGAAACAAAGTATCGATTATCAAGACTTTAAATCTGTTAACAAATAGTGCTTATGCAATATTTATTATTTAATGTAACATAAAATGTGTAATTATTCAAAATTCAAATGGAAGTGTACCAAAAAGAAAAAAAAAACCAGAAAATAAAATATGTTTAAATATTTAGGGATATTGCCTGGATGCGGTGACTACCACCACTAAACTTTTGTTAAAATATATTATTATTATTATGTGATATTCACAGTTTTGTTGGTCATTGTGTGACATCTTACTGGCAGTAGAATAAGCACATGTTGCAATATACTGTAGCAAATTGCTAAAAAATATACAGTATATGTGCCTAGCAGCGAGAAGAAAGTAGATTGTAAGTGAATATTTAAGAGAACATGTCACCAGATTCATGCTGCCCAAACTGTGAATTAGAGCATAGTTGCACAAGTACAGTCAGGAGTATTTAAACACCAGAGCATTTCAGACAGGATATACCGGTGCTTTAAAGTTCTGGCCTGGCGCTACATGAGGAAATTAGACTAATCTGGTTCCACCACTGACTGGCTTTCCCCAGCACTCTGGTGATTGCCAGGTCTCTTCCATACCTAGAGACCCGACAAACACATAGAACAATGAGGTGAGATGCCAGAGGTGGTGTTGAATAAATCTCATGTTTGCCTTTGTTTCTTGGCCCACATCTTTAAAGTATGTTTTCTCTGAATTGTGTAAGAGACTGTCCAACCATAATATACTGAACAGCTGTAAGGAGATGGACATACTGCCCTGCTCCCCCTTGAAGACATCACTGCTGTGTATAATGTTATGAATAATCTGAATAATGTCCTGTGTCTTATGTACATCTTGCGTCATGTGAAGTGTAATATGTTTTCCTATATAATGTAATAATGTAAAGTATTATAATGTATAGTGATGTGATGCTTGAAAGACACAGGATAGGACTTAGGACATAAGGTAGTGTTTGCATAGAATGTAGGTAAAAGGGTATGACTCAGGGTCAGGGAGAGAGTTAATGTTGGGACCAGTCCACAGAGGGAGGGCTTAGTGCCAGGGCGACTGACCTGCTTCAAAAGTTAGGCAGAGAGTCTGAAGAGGTGACAAGTTTGCAGTGCTGCTGTTTGGGTGAACTACACAAAGGAGATGATGGGACAATAAGGTAGCGTGACTAGGAATTGACAAAAGAGACCAGAGTGGCCTACTACCTTAAAGTCATCCTTGGATAGGATGACATGTCACTAAAAACTCTGAGCTTGATAAACACAGAAGAAGGTACAGACCCAAAGAGGACCGAAACTGTGGGTCTAGTGTGGGTGGTCAGTGAAAAGGCTTCTTGCTGTGAATGAAAAATGCTTAAGACTGTGTACTTGCTATACCTTGTATATTATCCTCATCAAGTTCAGTAAAGTTCCCATGTTTGAAAAGAAGTCTTTTTTACTAATCAGTGGGAACTGAGGTCCTAACAAGTCAATTACATTAGCTACCAGTGGCTTGCATGGGCACAAGGCCCTCACAATACTAACACCCAGCCAAGACCCAAAATTGTCTGTAGCGTATGGGAACAGAACCTCGCCCACGACTACCTCTATTGGGTATCTTACACAGCCATGTGGTGGCTAGTAGCCTTCTTGAACAGTCTCTAGTCAACTAACATTGATAAAAGAGCTGAGGCTCTCTCCAGAATAGAGGTATAAAATTACCTCATTGCCATTAGTAAGTATGGATGTTGTCCATGGAGATTAACTGGAACAGCTGCATGACACTGTGATGGTACATAAGTGGAGTGATATAGTAGTGAATAGCATATACAGGTGCTTCTCACAAAATTACAATATCATGATCATCAAAAAGTTAATTTATTTCAGTTCTTCAATACAAAAAGTGAAAACCATATATTATATACAGTCATTACAGAGTGATCTACTTTAGCTGCTTATTTCTGTTAATGTTGATGATTTTGGCTAACAGCCAATGAAAACCCAAAAGTCATTATCTCAGAAAATTAGAAAACTTTATGACACCAGCTTGAAAAAAGATTTTAAAATCTGAAATGTTGGCCTACCAAAATGTATGTTCAATCTCCTTTTGCATCAATTACTACATCAATACGGCTTGGTAGGAAGAGATTAGCCTGCGGCAGCGCTGAGATGCTATTGAAATGCAGGTTGCTTTGATAGCATCCTTCAGCTCCTCTGCATTGTTGGGTCTTGTGTCTCTCAAGTTCCTCTTGACAATACCCCATAGATTCTCTATGGGGTTAAGGTCAGGCGAGTTTGCTGGCCAATCAAACACAGTGACACTGTTGTTTTTAAACCAGATATTGGTACTTTTGGCAGTGTGGACAGTTGCCAAGTCCTGCTGGAGAATGAAATTTCCATTTCCAAATAGCTTGTCCTCAGAGGCAAGCATGAAGTGCTCTAAAATTTCCTGGTAGATGGCTGCGCTGACTTTGGTCTTGATAAAACACAGTGGACCTACACCAGCAGATGACATGGCTCACCAAACCATCACTGATTCTGGAGACTTCACACTAGACCTCAAGCAGGTCGGAGTGCTTGCCTCTCCACTCTTCCTCCAGATTCTGGGACCTTGATTTCCAAATGAAATGCAGAATTCACTTTCATCTGAAAACAAATCCTTGGACCACTGAGCAACAGTCCAGTTCTTTTTATGCAAGTAATATGCTTCTGGCATTGTCTATTGTTATGCTCGCACCCTGACAGGTTGACTTGAGCATGGAGGTGTGGCCCCACTGTGCCACAAACCAGACTACCCTGGAAATAATACCCAAGAATTTGTGTTTGCAATCATTTTCAGGAAGAAACTGAGCATTATCTGACAGAATTGCAGGGGTGTCAATACTTTTGGCCACAACTGTAGCTGCCAGGTAGCACTCCAGGGTGGTGTCTGGCTGTGGCTGCTGATCCTACTGGGGGGCGGAACGCTAGGACAGGAACGTTCATCAGGCTCGACTGGCAGAAAGGTGGGCACGGCTGAGACACTGGCAGGTGGGCACAGCTGAGACACTGGCATGCGGGCACGGCTGAGACACTGGCAGGCGAACACGGCTGAGACACTGGAAGATGAGCACAGCTGGCACTCTGTCAGGAAAGGCAGGCACGGCTGGCACTCTGGCAGAACAGGTACTGACTAGGTAGGGAAAGGAATACAGGCAGGTTTATGGGAATAGGTACGGACCTGTTCAGACTGGAGGAACTGGAGCTGATTTGGGAACCAGTACAGACTGGTAGGACAAAGGTCCGCAGGATGCAGAACAGAAACAGAGCAGAACTGCAAGGTTGCAGAGCAGAGAAGCGGCGCAAGGTTGCGGAGCAAGTGCTGAGCAGAACTGCAGGTATGCGGAGCAGGGCAGAACCACAAGGAGTGGAGCAAGGCAGAAATGCATGGAGCAGAGCGAGAACAAAATGGAACTGCAAGGTGCGGAGTGAGAGCAAAGTGGAACCGCAAGATGCAAAACGGAACCGCAAGGTGCTGAGCGAGAGCAAAGTGAAACCGCAAGGTGTGGAGCGAGAGCAAAGCAGAACCACAAGGTGCAGATTGTTATGGACTGGCAGAACGCACCTAATTAAACAAACGTAGAGACTAGGTGCATTTGCAGTCCGGGGTCCACCTTACAGAGGTGTTAACTGCTGCTATGCAATAACGGACAGTGTATAGTAAAGGATAGCCGAACTCACGTGGGTTAAAGTCACCCGGTGTGTACTGAGGCATGCTCTGTTGCTTCACAGAGAGTGCCCTGAACAGTGTAAGAACCATAACCTGTACAGCCTCACAGACTATGGCTAGGAGAGTGCTAGTGTGACGTCACAGGACACTGCCCCAATACACGGGGTCAGCGCCCCTCTAGAACCACTTGTGCATGGAAACACTACTGCAGTGCCAGGGCTATACCCTTAAGGTACGCTGTGCCCTGTTAACTGTCACAGGGTGCAGCAGACAGTTGCTAACCGCACACAGTATGTACAGTGCCACACTGGCGGATGCTACTAACCAGCCTCAGCCTAGAGCTGGATAGTGCACTAACTCTGACGGACGCTGTGGTAATGCGGTACCGAGGTGCCGTGTGCTGAATGGCGCCCCCAGGTGCAAATATGTTAATGGAGCTGAGAGCACTGCGATGCTAGGCAGTGCCAGTACTGTGCTGACTCAAAAACTCTAAACTCTACCAACATGCGTATCAAAGGGAGGGGAAATATAATAAGTCATTCAACAGTCTCAGACATCACACCATTTCAGTAATAAGTCTCTATATTAGCGCATGGCTGTGCGGCCATGCAAACCTTTTATAGCTGCAGCCTTCCGGGACCTTCCTGGTGGCCCAATCGGAGCAGCAACAGGACCTGAGCACGAGCCCTCTGACCTCCAATGAGAAATTGTCCCACAGGCACACTCATAAGGGGAAAAGCAGGACTTAGTGCCAGGAGCGTCTGTTTTCTGCTGACTCACGCATTGTACAATAGTAGAGCCAGAAGGAGTAAGCAGACACCTAGCATTAACCTGGGCAAGGCGCTGGGACTGACATCTCTGCTGAGCAGCCTCCTCTCTAGCTGGAGAGGAATGGGAGACCGCAGAAAGCAAGGCTCGAGTTCCCTCCTGTGCAAAGGCAGGAAACCGAAACCTAACACAGAGCGAGAGCAATGCAGAACCACAAGGTGTGGAGTGAGAGCAAAGCGGAACCGCAAGGTGAGGAGAGAGAGCAAGTAAGACAGAGTAAACACGAGGATACACACAGCAGGGAAAGGAGGCCACAGACAAGGATTCAAACAGATACAGGTTAGGGCTGAGTTCAGACAAGGTCAGGTACAGGAACAGTGACAGGATCTAGTATAAAAGAAAAGGACACAGTACAGACAAGGACGGATACGGGAACAGATACTGGACAAGGACACAGGGATAAATATACAGCCCTCAAGGAGGTGGAAACAGAGGAGGACACAAAGTGCTCAATAAGAGGTCTGGGAATGCAGCCCCCAGGGAAGGCGGAAACAAGACAAAAAGTGCACGGTAACAGGTCTGGTAATGCAGCCCCCAGAGAAGGCGAAAACATGACAGGACCTTGCACCTCAGCAGCAAGACACTAACTGAGGGAAATAGTTGCACAGGCATCCTCCTATGGGTGAGGATGCCTTAAGTACTTGAGGCCTCTTGACAATTGGCTGGGGACACCTTAGGAATGTGCACACTGACTCAATAAGAGCCAGAGAGTGCCTGCGCCACCCCCTATGCACACAGCCAGGAAGTATGCAGAGAGCAGGCAGGAGACAAGCGGCACCGAGCATGGAGCTGGCAGATGACAGAACTCACAGCATGGCCTGGAATATTGAGTAAGTTGATGTGTAAGGCAGATGGGGGATGGGAAGCTATGCAGTGATGCTGGCAGGGTTGTTATATCTCTTGGTCATGAGTGGCTTGACACAAGGAATGTAGCCCATGTCCTGCATACATCTGTGTGTGTGTGGTGGCTCTTGAAGTAATGATTCTAGTAGCATTCCACTCCTTGTGAATCTCCCCCAAACTTTGGAATGGCATTTTCTTAACAATCATTTCAAGGTTATGCTTATCTTGGTTGCTTGTTCACCTTTTTCTACCACACTTTTTCCTTCCACTCAACTTTCCATTTTTATGCTGGGATACAGTATGTCAATGACTGCCTTCTGGACATCTATCAAGTCAGCAGTCTTCCCGAGAATTATAGAGCCTACTGAAACAGACTAAGGGACCTTTTTAAATACATAGGAAGCCTTTGCAGGTGTTTTTTGTTAGTTATTCTAATTTATTGAGATAATGACTTTTGTGTCATGAAATAAACCCTTGAAAAAGATCACTCTTTTTGTAATGACTCTATAAAATATATAAGTTTCACTTTTTGCATTGAAGAACTGAAATAAATTAACTTTTTGATGATATTCTAATTTTGTGAGAAGCACTTGTATATGTCATTTGCTGCAATATTTTTTCTTTGCCTAAACCATGTATAAAAATCTACTGATAATGTTGTTTGGGGCCACAACATTGACTGTCTAACTCCTGGCCAGACAATAGTCAGATCAGATATCCTAGTGTTAGTTTTCTTTTCTGGACACCTGCAAGTATCTGCATGCTTTGTCTCACTGACTTCTAAGAACTGTTCTGTTGCATATATCTGAATAAACTTTGGTCTCTGCTTAACAAAAGAAAAATTGTCTACAGTGTCTTCCTGGCTCTTCTAGCTTTCGGTAAGGACTTTCTTACAAAGTGGAGAAGCAAGGAGGAGAGGCTCTGGAGATCTGCCTCCAGAAGAACCACTGGAAGGATAGGTGAATGAGGGCTTGAGACTGGAAGGGTGAAGATTGCATGGTGCCACATGTAAATTGATAAAAAAAAAAAAAGCCAGCTGGAATTAGAACCTCTAGCGGAAGCACTTCCAGTCTGCTCAATACTTATAAGAAAACTACCAAAAAGTGAAGGATTATAAAAATACATGTGTAACCAAGAGGAAACATCTACGTGAGTTATCTGCAAGGACATGAAAAATAAAGAAATAGGTTTTAAAACAATGGAGGGAAATGCCTGGCAAGCGTAGCGAGAGAGGCTGGAAATGCAACCACACTACTTTTGGTTGACTTAAGCCGGCAACATGTCTTCCAGACAGAGAGGTGTGAGTATCTGACTATTGCTTAGATTGCACTTGTTAATAACAAAACAGAGCAAAGCATCCTTGTAGTCTTCCAGTATGGAGTGGTTATGGAAGCAGGCAGATAAGCAAGCTAGCACACCCCAGCTGGAGGGGGTTAATGTTGAATTCACTTGGCTAAATTGTATGGAATGGATAATAGAAGATAGCAGGGAGCTAGATAAAGGAAGGGTGTTTAGGAAAACTAGTAGCTGAACGGAGGCTTTATGTAAGACAGTTATTTCCTTTGATCATTTCCATTGATAGACATCCTGCAAGACAACATGTTAATGTGATCACCCAGGTTTAGTGATAGAGTGGAACAGCTGAATGAAACATGCAGGAAGAGATAATACAGAAAGATATATATGAATACCTGGCTTTGCAAATAGTCATTGATGAGATGGGGGTAGCAGAGCATCAGGAGGTTGACATGGATAAAGATTGAGGACTAGAGGTTACCGTAGGATAAAAGAATGGATAAGAAAACATTTAAAGAAACAGAATGTGGTGACACGATATCTTGAAAGTATGTAGGAACAGTTTAGGAAGGAGTTTATACATTTATGGAATAGTTTTCTTTTTTAAAAAAAGTACCCTTAGAGGGGACTTTTGAGTCAGGAGTCTTGCAGAATGCTGAATCTATTGATGATGATTTTGTAGAGACTTTGTTAACCAATGCTCTCCTTATCCAGTTGTGAATGATCCTAGGCAGTATCAGCAGTATATTGGTCTTAAAATGGTTAACCCAGTCTCTCAGAAGCCTTCTGCCCCATCTCCTTCCCCCAAAGTTCTCCGTCATCCATGCCTGGAAATCAAAGCTATTTGGGGAAGAGCTATTCTTCCTCGTCCCTATGCTACTTTCTTAAGGGAGCAGCAAGAGCAGGAGGAACAGGCGCTTACTGAAGATCTCTTTGGGGTCGGAGGTGGGAGCTGTGGGACCGAATCGTGCCTAGATTAGGATGATGGATTTTTCGGGCTTCCCAATGGAGGAAACATTGACTGATAGGATGCTCCCCCTATTCCCCTTGCCCTCCTTGCCTCTCTTTCCATGTTTAAGGATGGAAGACCTTAAGTCAGAGAGAGAATAGAGGGGCTGCCGTTGGAAGACATCCTCATTCATACATGTCAGATACATGTGACCACATCATGTGATGTGTACGTCCAGTGTCGGACTGGGGTGCTAAGGGCCCACCAGTAACTGATTTTGTGGGGCCCACTTTTCACCTGCATACCAATATTACACTACCACCTTTCACAAATTTACCTATATCTTTATACAATAGTAAACTGGGTAGTTTGGTAAATGAATGATGATATGTGTTACACCCGGTCACCATCCTGGCGCTGCGCCCAGGTCTGTCGCTGTTACACCAGGCCCCAGTCCTGGCGCTGCGTCCAGGCCTGCCGCTGCTTTCCGTTCTGGGCACTCACCTCGAGTCTCTCAGGCTGCTGCTCAGCGTTCTTTGCTCCCTCCTGCCTCCTCCTCCTGGCGTCCTGTGAGGAGATTTGTACCTAAGACTATTAGGGCACGCCCTCCTGCTCTCTTACCTTCTTAAAGGGGCAGGGCGCATTATTCAAAAAATACAATTAACCAACGGCAGCTCACTGGCTGCTATTTCTGACCTCTCCTCCATAGGGAGAGAGCCGGAGCAACGAGTATCTATCATTGCTACATCCGGTTCTCATGCTAACCTGTCTGCGCTGCATCTGCAGTCTCTGTGCATTGTCTAATGCTCTGTGTTTCCACAGCATATCAGTATCCTGTGTTACCTGGTTATATCAGCATCCATCTGGGCCTAAGCCATCCCGTTCCGCCTACAGCCATCTGAGTCCAAGGACTGTGTGAAGGTAACTGGAACCGACTCCTTACCAACTAACCGGATCCAGGACCCAGCGCATTACAGATTCTGCTGTAACTTTTGTTATCCTTTTGGTCCCGCTGGGACAGCTGCCATGTGTTCAGGGTCTAACTGGAGGTAGCAGCTGTGTCCTCCAGGTATTCCATTCTGGCCCTGCCTGAGGGGCTTTACTACGGGTGCCCGGGGCTCACTAGTCACGCCCCCTTCGGAGCGATTCCTGTAACTGTCTATGAGACTTCTGCACCTCTCGACAGGTATTTTGGCTCACTCCTCAAGAGCAAACTGCTCCAGTTATCTCGTGTTTGAAGGTTGCCTTTTCCAGACAGCATGTTTCAACTATTTCCAAAGATGCTCATAGGATTTAAGTCAGGGTTTATAGAAGGCCACTGTTTTCCTTTTATCCATTCTTGGGCGTTTTTAGCTGTGTGTTTTGGGTCATTATCCTTTTGCAAGACCCAAGCTTTCTGATACTGGGCACAACATTTCTCTCTAGAATCCATTGATAGTCTTGAGATTTCATTGTACCCTGCACAGATTCTAGACACCCTGGGCCAAATGCAGCAAAGCAGCCCCAGAACACAACAGAGCCTTCTCCATGTTTCACGGTAGAGACAGTGTTCATTTCTTGTTATGCTTCATTTTTCCGTTGTGAACATAGAGCTGATGTGCCTTGCCGAAAAGTTCCATTTCTCTCTCATCTGTCCATAGGACATTCTCCTAGAAGCTTTGCGGCTTGTCAACATATAGTTTGGCAAATTCCAGTCTGGCTTTTTTATTATTTTTTTCAACAATGGGGTCCTCCTTGGTCGTCTACCATGATGTCCACTTTGGCTCATACAACGACGGATGCGATCTGACACTGATGTTCCTTGAGCTTGAAGTTCACCTTTAATCTATCTAGATGTTTTCCTGGGCTCTTTTGTTACCATTCATATTATCCGTCTCTTTGATTTGTCATCAATTTTCATCCTGTGGCCACGTCCAGTGTGGCTGGCAACAGTTCAATGGAGCTTAAATTTCTGAATAATATGTGCAACTGTAGTCACAGGAACATGAAGCTGCTTGGAGATGGTCTTATAACTTTTACCATTAACATGTTTGTCTATAATTTTCTTTCTAATGTCCTGAAACAACTCTTTCTTTTGCTTCCTCTGATCCATGTTGAGTGTGATACACACCATGTCACCAAACAGCACAGTGAGTATCTGTAGCCCTTTATACAGGCCCACTCATTGATTCTGAGATTGCAGACACCTGTGATGCTAATTAGTGGACACACCTTGATTTAACATTTCCCTTTTGTCACATTATTTTCAGGGGTACTATCATTTCTGTCCAGGCCTATTTCATGCAATGTCTGACTTTCATTTGTTAATTTTCATAGATTTTTTATTTGTTTTTACTTTTGTCAGATTCAAGTTATTTCTGTAACCATTGTGGGTTTTACTGTCATTAAACGAGGGGTATCAACAGTTTTGACCGTGTGTGTATACATGTGTTCATACATTTTTGAATGTTTTCTTTGAAAATGCCCCAATAAAAGACCAAACATGTCTAAGAATCTCTTTTTTTTAAACATTCTAACAGAAAACCGACTGAAAGGTATGATAACATTAGAGTTAAGTGAATTTGTTCGTGTTCCCTCTTATTCGGCAAGCTATAGCGCTTAACAAATAACTGAAGAGTGAACCCGGCTTCCAGCAATGTGCCAGCTGATCAGCTGATTGGTGTCGCAGCTGCTTGTGTCGCGGCTGTGTCACAGTCACAGCACATGCATGGAGAGCTAATCAAACACATGCAGCTGCGGCACCAATCAGCTGATCAGCCGACGTAATCCAAGAAGCCGTGTTCCCTCTGCAGCTTATTCGGTAAGCGCTATAGCTTGCCGAATAAGAGGAAAACCAAACAAATTTGCTCAACTCTAATTATAATTCACCTTCACCACATCATATACAGAATGTCACTGAAGTGACATTTGGGTCATTCTATACTCCTTCCAACTCGATTTTTTTCACACTTATTTAAGAGCATCCAAACTCATACAAAAAGTCTCCTTTTTGTGGTGTGGGACTCTAATATACGGTAGTGCTTCAGTGAATCTTAATGATTTTCTCCTTCAGCGCACTTCTGGTCCATAATTCAAACATTTGGCCTGCTGGATTCCTGAAGAAGCTGCAATTCCACTGTCACAGAAATGCCTTTCTTGTATTTTATCAACATAACTCATTTTGGAAATGTACAATCTCCCAAGAAGCTACTTGCTGGGTTTCATAGGAGATCACACATGGCAGACAGGAATGCCTTCAGAAGACACCTGGCTGCTATGGTAGCTGATAATGAAGGGAGATAATATTCATCATAAGTGATCACTAGAGATGAGCGACTTTGCCTTTTTTCGGATCGAGTCGGGTTTCATGTTACCCGACTTTCTCAAAAGTCGGGTCGAACGAAATCAGCCGATTATTGTGAAAAGTCGAAGGCTGACTGAAACACGAAACCCAATGCAAGTCAATGGGGAAGAAAAGTCGGCAGTCAGTGGAGGACAGGAAACACACCTACAGTGCCCATTTTAATGCCAAAAACATCAATTCTTATTACTTAAGCATGTCGACCTTAATTTACTTTATAATAATAGTTAGGCATTGAAAACTGGGGGTTATTTGGCTAAAGTTGTTGGGGGGTAAGGCTGGCTCCAGATTTTTGTGGGCCCAGGGCCAAAGAGTGTCAATGGGCTCCTTTAACACATGCCACAATTCATGATCCTCTGATATGGCAGAGAAATAGCAGTATAGTACAATGAAAAATACTTCACTTCTTACATCTCATGACTGATATCCATTTTAAATTCTCCAATAGCTCCAAAAACGGACAGTATATTACTCCATACAGTATTATGGCCACCGCATAGTGCGCTATGCAGAGTAATGAGGCCCATATATTTCTCCATACAGAATCATTGGTCCCATATAATGTTTGAAACAGTATATGATGAGCTCCACATAATGCTACAGTAAATGTTGGTCCCCAAGGATGAAGCTCCACTGTGTTATGGGCCCAAATAATGCTCCATATATAATGGGCCCCATTTCTAATGCTCCAGTGCATAATGGGCCCTGTAAATGCTGCTCCGGTGTCTGATGTCCACCTTTGGAATGCTCCAGTGTATGGTGGGCCTCATATATCATTCTCCAGAGTATAGTGCTCCCCAAAAATAGCTGTCCCAACATTGAAAACAATTAAATAAGTCTCCTCGCTAGGGAATCCCTGTACTAGTCTGGACTCCTCGTCGTCCCCATCTTCCTTCTCACTGCACTTGGACTGTTTAGGCAGAGGGCGTACAGACGTGATGTCATCGCTCTCTCTGGCCAGAATGTCACTGTCAGGAAACGCAGAAGACATCACGGTGGTGGAGCAGGGAGAGGTAAGTATTTCAACTTTGCAAGTGCTGTGATCCTGAGCAAGCAGGGGGGCTCACTCGTTGGCGATGGCACTGGCACAGGGTCCCTCATAGTACGCCGGTGTGTCTGACAGCGGGTGTGCATCCCCACTGTCAGAGACACTTGATTCTACTATGAGGGACCTTGTGCCAGTGCCATTGCCAAACAGTGTGCCCACCCACCTGTCCAGGGCAACGGCACTCGCACGGGTGCGTGCGCCAGGTGGTGACCCCGGTCCTGTGGGGGGAGGCAGCCCAGCTAGGGAGGTGGAAAAATTGGAATATGTTGATATTGGACATTCAGCAGCTGCAAATGGAGTAATTGGAGAAGTCTGCGGAAGAGGAGGACAAAAGCAAGTCATATTTCTGGCAACATACGTGTCAGCAGGGGAGGGTGCGACAATATCCTTTATAACCCATGCATGGTTCATTTTAATGAAGGTTAGATCATCAACATTTTGGGTCGACAGACGGGTCCTTTTTTCTGTCAGGATTGATCCAGCAGCACTGAATACTCATTCAGATATCACACTAGCAGCAGGGCAAGCGAGCTCCTGTAAGGCATATTGTGCCAATTCAGGCCAAGTGTCAAGTTTACTGGCCCAATAGTCAAAGGGGAATGACCGGTGATGGAGAACATCGATATGGGAGAAGTAGTTTGCTACCATAGTTGAAAACTGCTGTCTCCTGTCACTTTCGATCGATGCACACCAGTCGTGTGAGCGGTACTTGAAAAATCAGTCCACAACATGGTCATGAAACCCCTGTGTCCAACGCCACTTCGGCTGTGTGCACCATGAACACCTCTTTCATGTTGCCACCTACGGCTTGTTGGAAAAACATCACCGCCGCTGTGTGCTGGGAATGCCTCAAACAAACGGTTTACCAGAGTTGCTTGTTTGTTAGACAATATTAGCTCTAGGTTCTCCTGTGGCATGATGTTTTGGAATTTGCCTTTATAGTGTGGATCCAGGATGCTGGCCAACCAGTAGTCGTCATCGTTTATCATTTTGGCAATGAGGGGGTCCCTTTTTAGGATCTACAAGGCATAATCAGACATGTGGGCCAATGTTCCAGGTGTCAATGATGCACTTCGAGTGCTGGGTGGAGGAGCACTTTCTGGCAAATCCACATCCCTCCAGTCACGCACAAACCCTGTACCTGACCTTGCCACGCCAACATTTTTTCTTGGCCCCTGAGAAGCATCCTCCTCCCCAAAATAATCATCCCCATCATCCTCCTCCTCTTCTTCCTCCATGTCATCCATGAGACTTCCCTGACCAGAAAATGGCTGACTGTTATCAAGGCTTCCCTCCTCCTCTTCCTCCTCGGCTGCAGACGCATGCTCCTTAATGTGCGTCAAAGTTTGCATGAGCAGACGCATAAGTGGGATGCTCATGCTTATGATGGCATCGTCTGCGCTTACCAGCCATGTGCATTCCTCAAAACACTGAAGGACTTTACAGAGGTCTTTTAGCTTCGACCACTGCACACCAGACAACTCCATGTCTGCCTGCAAACTGCCTGCCCGTGTATCCTCCCACAAATGAGTTACAGCCTGCCTCTGTTTGCACAGCCTCTGAACCATGTGCAGGGTGGAGTTCCGGTGCTTGGGAAGGTGGAGCAATTGCTGCAGCTTCTGCATATGACTGGAGTGTACGGGCGACCGGCGGATGTGCGAGCACAGTCTTCACACCTTATGGAGCAGGGGTGTTAACTCCGGATAATTATTGAGGAAGCACTGCACCACCAGGTTCAATGTGTGAGCCAGGCAAGGTATGTGTCTGAGTTTTGAAAGGGCTATGGCTGCCACAAAATTCCAGCCGTTATCACTAACTACATTGCCTGCCTCAAGATGTAGACTGCCCAGCCATGACTAAGTTTGTCGCTGCAAGTAGTCGGCCAGTACCTCCGCGGTGTGTCTGTTGTCTCCCAAACACATCATCTTCAACACAGCCTGCTGACGCTTACCACTAGCTGTTCGATAGTGGGACACCTCGTGTGCAACACTGGCAGCTGCGGATGGAGTGCTCATGTGACTGCGCTCTGTGGATGAGCTTTCGCTTCTGGAGGAGGAGGGTTGAATACCTACAGCCAACTGTTCCCTATACCGAGGGCTAGGCAGCACTGTCCCACCGCCGCTGTCCCCTGTGGACCCTGCATCCACCACATTAACCCAGTGCGCAGTGATGGACACGTAACGGCCCTGGCCATGCATACTGGACCACGCATCTGTTGTGAGGTGCACCTTTCCACTCACTGATTGCTTGAGTGCATGGACAATGCGGTCTTTCACATGCACGTGGAGGGCTGGGATGGCTTTTCGCGAAAAGAAATGCCTACTGGGTAGGTCATAGCGTGGTACTGTGTAGGCCATGAGCTCGTAGAAAGCTTTGCTTTCAACCAACCAGTAGGGCATCATCTCTAACGAGATTAGTTTGGCAATGTGGGCGTTCAGAGCCAGTGTACGTGGATGAGAGGATGAGTACTTTCTGGTCTTACTCAGAGTCTCTGGTAGGGTGAGCTGGACTTGAGAGCTGCATATGGTGGAACTAGTGGTGGACATGGCGGACAGAGAGAGGGTTGGTGATGGTGATGGTGTTGGTGGTGTTGCTGATGGCCTAGATTCAGTCTTTCATAGCAATAACATTGTGATTCCATGACTGCTTTGCCCTTGCGACGACACCTCGACATTTGCTGCTGGTGGTGTGCTAACCGGTGGGCTTACAGTGGGGGAAGCGATGTAGCGTTGCTGACTACCTTCATTCGGAGCAGGTGCACATGTGGTACGTGAGGTTTGGTAGTCCGTCCACGCTTGCAAGTGCATGGTGGTTAAATGTCTAAGTATGCAACTGGTATTCAAATTTCTCAGATTTTTCCCTCGGCTAAAGGTCTTTGCGCACTTCTTATAGATTTGAGGACGCAGATCTATTGTCTCTGGCCCAGGAGAGATTACACCTCAATGTAACAGGCTGAAATTGGATGGTGAATGACAAGGTGTAGGGTGTCTACAGGATTGGTGAGAATTTGAATCTCACTATAGATTTGAGGACGCCGAACTATTGTCTCTGGCCCAGTAGAGATTACACCTCAATGTAAGAGACTGAAATTGGATGGTGTATGACAAGTTGTAGGGTGTCTATAGGATTGCTGAAAATTTGAATCTCACTATAGATTTGAGGACGCAGAACTATTGTCTCTGGCCCAGTAGAGATTACACCTCAATGTAACAGGCTGAAATTGGATGGTGTATGACAAGGTGGAGGGTGTGTATAGGATGGGTGAGATTTTGGATCTCACTAGAGATTTGAGAACGCTGACAATGATGCTCTCAGTCCAAGTATGGACGCAGGCAGCCTAATAAGAAGGACTGCTGCACAGTGCACACACAAACGGCAATGCAGCTATCAGGGAGCCTTATAAGGCAGCCTAATAACCAACAGAGCTGATGCACAAAAATAGAGCCTCCCCTGTCACCGCACACAAAGTGTTGTGTTGTAAGTGGAAATCGCTAACAGCAGAAGCAGTTTTTTGGTTCTTCGTCCCTGCCTAACGCTCTCCCTACAGAATCAGAAGCAGCAGCTCTCCCTATGCTAACATCGGCATAAGTAAGATGGCGGTCGGCGTTCACGCCCTTTTATAGCCCCTGTGACACCACACAAAGCCAGCCAATCACTTGCATGCCCTTCTCAAAGATGGTGGTGACCGATGCCTATGTCATCGCGTAGCCCACAGTGTGCGTCCTCCATCTTTGGCTGAAAAAGGGTGCTGGAAGCATCTTTTGAAACGCGACTTTGGCGCTCTGGTCGCCGACCTCGTGGCTGACCTCACGCTATGGTCGGGTTTCATTTCATGAAACCCGACTTCAGCGAAAGTCGGCGACTTTTGAATATGACCGACCCGTTTCGCTCAACTCTAGTGATCACTATTATGATAAAGCCTGTTATAATACCACTGTCATAGGTTAAACTGAAGCAATTCGAGCCACATGTATCTGGTCATCAGTAAGGGCTAATAATGTATCACTGATGCTGACCTCTAAGTGCCCCTAAGCCAATGTTTTCCTATAAAACGCCATAACCCATTCTAAATTTCATTACAACTCTTGATTAAGTTTTGTTTTGGAAATGGAAGACTTTGCCACACAATTCAAAAACAAGATAGACCAAACACTGCAAGTCTTTATTGGCACACCACCACAACCCCATTGTATACCAGACCAATGCCAAAACCCCATAACCTCCTTATCTAACATCACTGAAGTGGAGCTTGCTCATCTTCTCTCCAAATCACACCTCACCACTTGTGCACTTGACCCTATCCCATCCCACCTCCTCCTCAACATCACCGCTACTCTTATCCCATCCCTAACCCACCTCTTCAACCTATCACTAACTTCTGGTACCTTCCCTTCTGCTTTCAAACATGCCACAATCACGCCTATCCTCAAAAAGCCAACCCTCGATCCAACAGCCACGTCCAGCTATCGCCCAATATCGCTGCTCACATTTGCTTCTAAACTCCAGGAGCAGCATGTCCACACTGAACTTTCCTCCCACCTCTCATCTAACTTGCCCTTTGACAATCTGCAATCTGGCTTCCGCCCCCATCATTCCACTGAGACAGCCCTGACCAAAAACTACCAACGACCTATATACATACAAAGCTAACGGACAATACTCTATACTCCTCCTTCTAGACCTGTCCTCTGCTTTCGACACAGTTGACCACTGCCTCCTACGACCGATCTTCTCCTCCTTTGGCACCAAAGACCTCGCCCTATCCTGGATCTCCTCATACCTTTCCAACTGCACATTCAACGTCTCCCACTGCCACACTAACCACACATCCCACCCTCTCTCTGTTGGAGTCCCTCAAGGCTCTGTTATAGGACCCCTACTCTTCTCAATCTACACACTTGGCCTGGGGAAACTCATAAAATCCCATGGATTCCAGTACCACCTTTATGCTGACGATACTCAGATCTACCTCTCTGGCCCAGACATCTCCTCTCTGCTCTCCAGAATTCCAGAGTGTCTATCAGCCATTTCCTCCTTCTTCTCCTCTCACTTCCTCAAACTCAATGTGGACAAATCTGAACTCATCATCTTTCCCCCATCTCACAGATCTTCCTTACCCGAACTTTCTATAACAATTGACAACATCACGCTTTCCCCCGTACCAGAGGTCCGCTGCCTCGGAGTAACCCTTGACTCTGCCCTGTCCTTCAAACCACACATCCAAGCTCTCTCCACCTCCTGTCGCCCCCAGCTCAAAAATAATTCCAGAATCCGTCCCTTCCTCAACCCTCAATCTACTAAAATGCTTGTGCATGCCCTCATCATCTCCCGCCTCGACTATTGCAACATCTTTTTCTGTGGCCTCCCTGCTAACACTCTTGCACCTCTCCAGTCCATCCTCAACTCTGCCACCCGACTAATTCATCTCTCTCCTCGCTACTCCTCCACTTCTCCCCTCTGCAAATCTCTTCACTGGCTCCCTTTCCCTCAACGTATCCAATTCAAATTACTAATACTGACCTACAAGGCCATCTACAACCTTTCTCCTCCATACATCTCTGAACTAATCTCCTGATACCTTCCCTCATGTAATCTCTGGTCCTCCTAAGACCTCCTTCTCTCCTCCACACTTGTTTGCTCCTCACCCAACCGCCTCCAAGACTTCTCCCGAATAGCCCCCATTCTATGGAATTCCCTGCCCCAACACGTCCGGAAATCAACCACACTCAGATCCTTCAGATGGAACCTGAAAACCCATCTCTTCAGGAAAGTCTACAGCCTGCAATGATCCCCGCTGCCTCCTCACCACTACTGGAGCTACCGCCTCACCATCACTGGAGCTGCTGCAACCCCCCAACCTACTGTCTCCTTCCACACCATCCTGTAGCATGTAAGTCCGAAAGGACAGGGTCCTCTGTCCCCTCTATATCAGTGTCACGTGGACCCATGCTGTGTGACATGGCTCGCAGGCCGGTAACTAAAACAACAGGGCGCGGTATGTGATACTGTCCTGTGTGACAGCATGGATCATGACAGTACCCTCCCCTTAATGAGGGGCTTCTGGACCCTCAAGACCGCTCCCCATCAGGGAACCATCTACAGCGGGGATGCCCAGACCAAGAGTTCACCCCAGCAACTACCTGCATGTCAGGTTGATGAGAAACGAGCCCGCTGGTATTGGCAATGTATGTTCTGGAGGCAACACACATCTCCGAAGCTCTGGGGAACGGGTTACGTATGTGTATGTTTGGTATGAGCTGGTAACACTTCAAAACACACTTCCACTGGATGTTTTTTGGTGGCCACCCATACACACTTGTTCACACACAGGTCCGGACCTAAATGTTTATTGCCACTCGTTCGTTTGTTACCACATGGAGAACTATTTCTGGGATTGACAACAGAGGCGTACCCCTGAGTCACCACACTCACACACCCGCACCTCACCAAGTGGTACATCACCTTCCAAACCCTTCCACCACAAGGTCTGCGCCTCCCAGGGTTGGCCAATGGCGAGGGTTGAGACTTGCCCCTACTCTACTGCAGCACATCTGCTGCCCTCACCAGAGAGGAAGGGGTCCATTGAAGAGAGATGGCAGAGACAGTAGTTCCTAGGAAGCAGCCCTCACACGAGTGCCCCCAGCTGACCACTTCCCTCGCCCACCAATCTATTACCGGGTTGTGTCTCTTCAGCCAAGGGAGGCCTAAAACAATAAGTACTGGCATTCCCTCCAAGACGTAGCATAACAAGGACTCCTCATGATGTCCTATACGCAGATGGATATTCTCTGTGACCTTGGTCAAGCTCCCCTGGCTCAGTGGAACAGAGTTTATGGCCCGGACGCTTATATTCTGGGCTAGCGTCCTACACCTCAGACCATGAGTCTGGACAAAGTGAGCATCCACCAGACTGACTCCTGCTCCACTGTCCACAAACACCGGTATCACCTCCGGTACCCTGCCAGCCAAGACATCTGCCGACATGGTACTTTGGGAGGGCAAAATGGAGGACATGTATACTCCCTGGTCGCCTCCCTCCAAGCGACCAGGGGAATGCGGCTTCTCAGATGGCACAGAAAATTTGGCGCGCAATGGGCAAGCCTTCAGGACATGACCAGTCTGCCCACAGTACAAACATGCCGACACCACTCTCAGAACTGTAGGCAGCTCTGAAAACAAACTAGCTACTCCTACTTGCATGGGTTCGTCAGGAGACTTGGCATGAACTGGGCACGCTCTCATAAAATGGCCAGGCTTCCCACAGGAAAAGCATACCCCCCACCACGACGAGACGCAGACACCCCCTTTTTTGTATCAACAACACCGGGCTGTCTGAGTTCCTCAGTCCGCACAGGTGGGTCCTCCTCCCTAACGAGGACATCAGAGGGCTCTTTTTTTATATGTCTTTCCCTAAGGCGTCTATCCACCTGGATGGCAAGGGACATGGCGGCCTCCAGCGACCTGGGAGCGGCATACTGCACCAGAGTATCCTGCAACTTTGGAGACAAACCCTGCACAAATTGACTTCTAAGTGCAGGGTCATTCCACTGAGTATTAGTGGCCCATCTCCTAAACTCTGAGCAGTACTCCTCAGCGACCAGGGCTCCCTGTTTACACCTACGGATTCGAGATTCCGCCAGGGCAACACCATCAGGATCCCCATACACAAGCGCCAAAGCCGCAAAGAACTCGTCCACAGACTCTAAAGATGGAGAATCATCCAGTAGGGAGAAGGGCCATGATTGGGGATCCCCTTTAAGAAGGGACATAATGATTCCCACCCGTTGCTCTTAACTCCCTGATGAATGAGGGTGCAGCCTGAAATACAATTTACAGGCTTGTTGAAACACCAAGAATTGATCTCTCCCTCCAAAAAATCTGTCAGGGAGGGATATCTTGGGCTCTGGCTGAGCCTGTCTCTGAACCAAGCCCCCAAAGCCCACCAACTGCTGCAGTTGCTGCACCAACTCACCACGAAGCCCCCTAATCTCATCAGTAAGGGTCTGCAGCATTTGGGCAAAGGTCTGAAATGGGTCCATGGCTCAGCAGAAAAAAAAAAGTTGAGGTTGGTGATAATGTAACGTGGACCTGTCCTGTGTGACACGGCTCGCAGGCTGGTAACTAAAACAACAGGACGCGGCACTTGATACTGTCCTGTGTGACACGGCTCGCAGGCCGGTAACTAAAACAACAAGAGAAGGGGTAGGGAAACAGTTACAACTGTGGGCCCTGCAATAGGAAAAGGGGATGTGGAGACCTCCTGCACTCCCCTGAGTCAGTGTCCCTAACGCTCCTAACGTTCCCTATGCCGGTTCCGCACCGGGCGCCGATCAGGAACCTGTCGCCCTAGCACACCCTACACATATCCCTTGCTAGGGAGCTGGGTGGCGCAGGCACTGGCCCTACCGCTGTACTGAAACACACTAAGGAGAAAACACAAATGGGGAAACACAACTTAGCTTTACTCTGTTGCACTTGCTCCTGGCAACAGAGTCCACAACCAGCATGCAGCTCTCCTCCTGAATCGCTACCAACAAGCTCTGTCAGAGCTACCAGGAAATGCCCTATGACTTCTTTCATACCAGGGCTCTGACTGAGCTGCCAGGACCTCTCTCTAGATCCTTCCACCACTAAGGATGGTTGAAGTGAACACTATCACCAACACTGATTGCAACACCTGTGACTCTTTTATAGCAGAGCCAGCAATCACACCTGCATTATAATCATGTGCACTTAACTAACGAAACTAGAGTGCAATGACGCTCACCACCACCGGGGCAAACTTAGAACAAACGACACCACAGTGCAATAATCCTAATGGCCACCGGGGGCAAAAACCAACCTTAAGCACAGCTTAGGGAAAAAAAAGGTTACCTGTGCTTTATCAGTCCTGATCCAGCATGGATCATGACAATCAGTCTGTGATTGTTAGTTTGTTTACTGTAAGTGATATCTGTAATTTGTATGTAACCCCTTCTCATGTACAGCACCATGGAACCAATGGTGCTTTATAAATAATAATAATAATTTATTGTTTGTACTACTCTATAATTATGTAATTGGGTGTGCTAGCACTATTATAAAAAGTCAGAGTAGATTTTAAAATCGCCCATGATAAAGCCTAAATATAGAAGTTTTAGGGATGAATTCTGGTCTTCATTCTTATAGCTTACATTTTGTTTGGAATTTCTAGGGAGCCAAACATCCCCAATGAGGAGCATGCTAGTTCCCACAGAGATTGATTGCTGCATTGATGAGGCCACATGGATTCACCGGAAAGCGAGAGCCATCAATGCCAACTAGCTTGGAGACGTCTAAAACCTTCCTTATGAAACCCTAATATGAAAAAGCATGAAAGGTGGGGAAATGTTTTAGGATTGATGTGAGCACCTGTAAGGCTGAAGTGCCTGCATTTAATAGGACTGCCAATAGAATTATTTTATTTAATGTATCCATTTGTCAAAGCAGTGAGTATTACCAGCAAGCAATCTTGCTTCGCGCACGCGCAGTATGCTTTGCCCAACTGAGGGCAAAGCTGAAAATCATTACTGCGCATGTTCCGGTACACTATGTCCTGGAACATTGCAAAATACTTCCGGGACATAGTGTACCGGCACATGCGCAGTAATGATTTTCGCCTTTGCCCGCAGCTGGGCAAAGCACACTGAGCGTGCGCGAAGTAACATTGCTTTGCGCATGCGCGAACTATGGAGTTGAACTTCTCTAATATGGGCAAAGATCGCGGATGTGGGCCATGGATGGGGTGGAGAAAGAAGGAGAAACACTGCTCATCGGACTGGACACAGGTCATTTACATAGGCCGCCAACTTCCGGTGACAGATTCCCTTTAAGCCTCTGATAGTGTTATAGTGAATTGTGGCACGGGGGAGGATTTTATCAGGAATTTAACACCCACCTCCACCACCCAATTCATTTTAAATCCTTATCTAATGTCCTTCTTCCCCTGCCCCTGTTCGTAAGACCATAATAAATCCCCTAACTTCCATCCAAATCCGTCACCCCACCAGTGTCCTCTCCCCAACCGCCATCATTATCCTCTCCCCACTCCCAACATTGTCCTCCCCCTCTTCCAACATTATCTACTCCTCACTCCCATCATTGTCCTCTCCCCATTTCCATCATTGTCCTCTCCAAACTCCCATCATTGTCCTCTCCCCACACCAATCATTGTCCTCTCTCCCTAATGTATTGGAAACAAAAAACACACTCAAATCTCTGTACGTTCCCCTGCAGCATTGTTTCCTTCTTCATCACTGGGAACTATCTAAAAGTTAAAGTCATGCGCTGCATGCTGACATCATCATTTCGCACGCGCTTATGTCAATGAAAAAGCATTGGCAGGAAGTTGAGGACTGGATCCTGCTGAAGGTGCTAATTCTCAATCTTCCTTCATTGTTTATAACAATATCAGAAAAGGCTGGGTGCTGTGCTTGGCAGCAGTGTGGACACTGAATGGTCTTCAAGCCGCAAATGTATACCTTCACTCCATTTAGGATGTGACTGCATATCCCTATTCTCAGCTCCAGAACACCTTTCTCTGGTTCACTGGGAATGCCAGCAATTAAGAAGGGATAATTCTTTTTTTTTTAAAATAACACTTAATTCGGACAACCAAAATGTTGGAAAAAAATCTTATGCAATGTGTTATCAATATGCTGTCAAAAAGTATCAAAAAGTATGTAAAAATGGCAGTAAATCAGCTGAAATGCCTTTTTTGCTGTTTTTTTTTAAATAGTCTGTATGAATGGCACATACTGTATTTTAGATGAGTCGTCTCTGCTAGAAGTCTGAGATGTCTCCTACCAGTATACATCTTAATTCATCACATACATGAATTGAAGTGCTTACACAATAGAGAATATTTTCACTTTATTGTACCGCATGGTGGTAAAATATAGCCACTGCTTGTAGTTCAGTTTACTCTTAGTCCATGCTTGCTGTACCTTTGAGTAGAAGATTCCATGAGTTAAACAGTAGGCAAAGTCATTTATCTGTTGGCAATCAAACAGAGGCAGATAATAATTAGGAAGTGCAGTGATATACACTTGCTAGATCAATGCTGCTTGTGAGAGCTCTATATCTACAGCAATATGTTACCGAAATTTCACTGCTGCCTGAAGGAAAAATAAATAAGATAATAAAAGCTATCAGTTCTTCCTTTGGCTCAGCAATATATCCCAGTGCTACTGTCTGGTAGACACATATAAAGAAAAAAAACATGAGTTAATGTAGTTCTTAGCCTGAACATGTGCATTTTAAAGTGATCTAGACAGTTTTTAGTTTGATTTCGTCTTCCTAATTGTACTGCTTGTAAATGATTTGTGATTGTATGATTTTTGTAGAGTAAAATCTGTGAGTCCTCTGTCAAACTATAGTTGCAGTTCTCCAGGTAATGAGATAAGAAAAAAAATTGCATTACGGTAACAAATGAATCTGTCAAGCTTAAGGCAAGATTTAACACCTCTGACTCTGTATGCGAAGAAAAGTCTTCCAACATCGGCAAGCCTACAATGTGTGGGTATGCTGGTGTTGGAAGATTCGTAGGTGTGCTGTAGGCATGATGAAGTTGGAAGATTCGCAGGTCCATTTGGCATATGTTTATTGCCATCCCTCACTTCCCAATCATTCTAATTAGGACACTGTGCATACATTGCAGAAAGTGACAGTGTTGTTAACTGCAGTGGTTGTAGAGATCACATGATATAAGGTTGGTGGGTAGATTACAGGCATTTAGGTCTTCTCATTTGTAAGCTATGTGCACACGTGCGGAATTGCTGTGGAAATTTCCGCAACTCCCTACCGCGGGAAATACGCATGCGGAATTCCCAGGAAAAACTATCATTTTCCAAGCGTAATTAGCTTGCAGAATGCTACCGTTTTCCAGGCGATCTGTAGCATCGCTTGGAAAACTGATTGACAGGTTGGTCACACTCATCAAGCATAGTGTTTGACAAGTGTGACCAACTTTTTATCATTGAGGCTGCCTATGCGGCATCAATAGTAAAAAGATATAATGTAAAAAGTAATAAAAAAAATAAAAAATCATGACATTCTCACCTTCTGGTGGCCGCTGCAGCCTTCCCGATCCTCGCAATGCTCCCGGCAAGTCCCAGTCCCAGTGATGCCTTGCGAGAATGACCCCAGATGACGTAGTATCACTCGAGACCGCTACATCATCACAGGTCATTGTCGCAAGGCATCACTGGGACCGGGAGCATGGCTGAAAGGCGGGAAGGCTGCTGGGGCCACCGGAAGGTGAGAATATCACGATTTTTTATTTTAATTCTTTTTTTTAACAGGGATATGGTACCCAGGGCCTGGAGGAGAATCTCCTCTACTCCAGACTTTCGGTACCATCCGCACATTTTCCGCTTACTTTGCACCTGGTGGGCATAGCCATATGCGGAAAGTAAGGGGATCAATGCATTCCTATGTGTGCGAAATTTCTGCAATTCCGCACAAAGAAGGAGCATGCTGCATATTTTTCTGCAATGCGATTCCTCCGCGGAAAAATACGCAGCATTAGCACAGCATGTGCGAAATGCCATTGAATTCAATTTGTTGTGGATTGTAAGCTTTTTTGCGGCAAAAACACTTATAATCCGCACGTGTGCATACAGCCTAAGTCAATAGGTCATTTTTCCTATGTAACTGGTGCTAAAATGCTACAGATTGAACAGTAATAGCATAACAGTAGAATGTTAAAATGCCATCTCAATTATCTTATGTGGCAGAATCTATATAAAAATTAATAAAAGCAAAATATTAAATAATTTAAATAAAAATAACAAAAAAAATATCCAACTAGTACAAACCTTAGCTACATCCTGACTCTCAGTGATACCAAATTAAATGTCCCTTGTGTGAAAATAACAACAAAAAAAGGAGACACAACATTAATACCTGTATGTATTTTAGTGCTACTCTGCGCTATTAGGCATAAAATAGGAAAATAAGGGAAAAACAATTATTTCTTTGTTTTTTAAATAGGGTTCAAGCAATCATGTACTCCTGTTTGAGCAGAAACAATTCCAATTAAGGCCTCCTTCAAATAACAGAAAAACTGACTGAAACATCAAGAACTAGTCTGAACAGGTGCATACCAAAAACAGCTTACATATCAAAAAGTGAAAATGGTTGCACTCAATCATGTTATATCATATTAATGTGAAACACATCAAGTGTGAATAGCAAAATGGCTTTTGAAAATTAGGAAAAATACATATGAGACGCTTAGCACAAAATTTGGCCAAATCGTGTGAGCCCATTAACCATCGTCAAGGTACTCTCATGAATGTGATGGGTCATGGTATGTTTATATTCACCTATACGTTCAGATAGTAGCCATAGGTAAGTGTTCACACTGGGCAGGTAGGTCAGGGACCCATCAAATTCATGTGTGCATGCATGTGACATGCGTGTGTCTTCCATTTGACATTCGTATGTCCGTGTCATATGTAATGAAATGCAGCATAGAAATTAAAGACTTTAATGTTTTAAAGATGTTCAAAGATAGATAGCAATGAGGTACATGATAAATAGAAAGAGAGATAGAAGATAAATGATAGAGAGAGACATAGAAAGAACTAATTCAGTGAGACATACAGTCATGGCCAATTGTGTTGGCACCATTGAAATTGTTCCAAAAAATGAAGCTTTTCTTCCTGAAAATTATTGCAATTAAACTTTTTGTTGTACATGTTTATTTCCTTTGTGTGTATTGGATCAACAAAAACAAAAATCAGAAATGTTTTTAAATCAGTGTGAACATGTGCAGTATGCCCATAGTTAGTGATACATTAACCCCCTTCTGACATTTGACGTAATATCCCGTCCACTGGCCCCGGGCCCCTATGACCGGGGACAAGATAGTACGTCATCACGATCAGCGGCGCTCCCGGGTGTCAGCTGATTATTACAGCTGACACCCGGCAATATGTGTCAGGGGCAGTCATGGACCACCCCCGGTACGTTAACCCCTGGCACTGCTATCAAACACGATCTCAGTGTAATGGGGTTTAGGGAAGTATCGGCAGTGAGGGGGCTCCCTCCGTGCTTCCCTGAGACCCCCACAGCAGCGCGATGCGCAACGCTGCTGCGGGGAGCCTCCTTCTATGCAGGTCCCCGGATCCAACATGGCCGTGGGGGCCTTCGGGGCCCTGCAGGGAGGCTGCTTCCTCATGCCTGCAGAGCGCAGGCATGAGGAAGCCTGCTACAGTGCCTATGTCAGATCGCTGATCTGTCACAGCACTGTGTGACGTGTCAGATCAGCGATCTGACACATGGCAGTGATGTCCCCCCTGGGACAATGTAATAAAGTAAAAAAAAAAAGTGTAAAAATAATTTATAAAAAATCGCTAAATAAACAATAAAAAAAATATTCCCTAATGAATTCATTTTTTAGAAATAAAAAAACCAATAAAAGTACACATATTTATTATCGCTGTGTCCGTAATGACCCACCCTATAAAACTGACCCAATAGTTAATCCCTTTAGTGAATCCCTTAAAAAATAAAAATAAAAAACAAAGCAAAAAACAATGCTTTATTATTTATTTCCCACACAGCAATGGCATAAAGTGAGACTAGGGACTTTTTTTTTTTTAAGTGGCGGAGGAATACAGTGCGGAAGGATACCTACCTTCCGTCATTGGATTCCTGCAGCCGGTAGAGAACGGCAGCAACAGCTGATGCTGCAGTTCTCTACCCAAGATCGTCATGGGACACACTCGTGGACTGCTTCGGATCGTGGGTGAGTATTTTTGTGGTTTGTTATGTTAATATTTATTCTGTAAAAGACAATGGCTTCGGGGAACAAAGTGACAAGTATTGGTAAGTATGTTACTCTATGTTATATGTACTGTATGTCTATGTATGTATTGTATGAATGTATTGTATGTAGTATGTATGTAGTATATATGTGGTATGTATGTAGCATGTAGTATGTATGTAGCATGCATGTAGTATGTATGTAGCATGCATGTAGTATATATGTATGTATGTAGCATGTAGTATGTATGTAGCATGCATGTAGTATATATGTAGTATGTATGTAGCATGTAGTATGTATGTAGTATGTATGTAGCATGTAGCATGCATGTAGTATGTATGTAGTATATATGTGGTATGTATGTAGCATGTAGTATGTATGTAGCATGCATGTAGTATATATGTAGTATGTATGTAGCATATATGTAGTATGTATGTAGCATATATGTAGTATGTATGTAGCATGCATGTAGTATGTATGTAGTATGTATGTAGCATATATGTAGTATGTATGTATGTAGCATGTAGTATATATGTAGTATATATGTTGCATGCATGTAGTATATATGTAGTATGTATGTTGCATGTAGTATATATGTAGTATGTATGTTGCATGTAGTATATATGTAGTATGTATGTTGCATGTAGTATATATGTAGTATGTATGTTGCATGTAGTATATATGTAGTATGTATGTTGCATGTAGTATATATGTAGTATGAATGTAGCATGTATGTAGTATGTAGTATGAATGTAGCATGTATGTAGTATGCATGTAGTATGTATGTAGCATGTAATTTTTTTTTTTTTTTTACATTCAACACATTAGCCGGATGATGGGACTACTACTGTCCCATCATTGGCTAATGTGTCAATCACTGTCATGGTAGCAGGCATTGCCCGATGGGACTCGTAGTCCCATCGGACGATGCCTGCACAGACCCCCGAAGCCTGCACAGCCCCCCGGCAGGCCGGCACAGCCCCCCGGAGCCTGCACAGCCCCCCGGCAGGCCGGCACAGCCCCCCGGCAGGCCGGCACAGACCACCGGAGCCTGCACAGACCCCCGGCAGGCCGGCACAGCCCCCCGGCAGGCCGGCACAGCCCACCGGAGCCTGCACAGCCCCCCCGGCAGGCCGGCACAGACCACCGGAGCCTGCACAGACCCCCTGGCAGGCCGGCACAGCCCCCCGAAAGGCCCATACAGACCCCAGAGAGGCTGTACAAGGGAAAAACAGGATTTTTCTTATTCCGATACCGGAAGTCCCATAGACTTGAATGGGACTTCCGGTATCGGAATCGGCGATACCGATACTTTTTTTTAAGATCGGCCGATCCATTCCGATCCGATACTTTGAAGTATCGGACGGTATCGCTCAATTCTACTCGTGACCGCTTCAAGATGATACTCAGATTTATCAGATTTGACAATGAAAATACACGTGCAGAACGTGTGCAAACAGATAAAGCTGCACCAATACGGGACATCTGGACAATGCTGAACAGAAATCTGAAGAGAGCCTACAAGCCATATAATTGTATCACCGTTGACGAGCAATTATTTCCATTTAGAGGCCATACTAAATTTACCCAGTATATACCTTCAAAACCAGCTAAATATGGCATAAAGATTTTCTGGGCTTGTGACTCGTCAAACGCCTGCACATTACCAGGTCAGCTCTACACTGGGAAACCAACTGATGGTCCTCGACAAATAAACATTGGTGAACGAACAGTATTGGACCTAGTGAGCTCGTATAAAGGCTCTGGAAGAAATGTCACCACCGATAACTTCTTTACAACCATGGAACTAGCTAAGGTATTGGACTCCTGGAACATGACACTAGTTGGTACAGTGAGAAAAAACAAAAGGTTCCTACCTAGCAACATGCAGCCTGCCAAAGAAAGGCCTGTAAACTCGACAAATTTTGCCTACAATCATGATGCAACAGTCTGTTCATATGTACCAAAGAAGAACAAATCAGTCGTGCTTCTATCATCTATGCACATGACGGGAGAAGTTGAAGAGACACTAGCAGTCGAGCCAGCGATAATAAAATACTACAACAAAACAAAAGGCGGAGTTGATGTTATGGATAAAATGTTGGGAGAATACACTGTGAAATGACGAACATTACGTTGGCCTCTGGCATTTTTCTACAATATGATTGACGTCACTGGGTTTGCATCCTACATTATCTACAGAGAACACAATCCAAGCTTCAGGACAAAGGATCAACAAAGAAAGTTCCTGAAAGATCTCGCAAATCAGCTGTATATGCCTGCAATTGAAGATCGTAGTACAAACCGAATGATGATGAGAAACCATTTTCTTCGAAGTGCAGTAGAAATGGTGCTTGGACGATGCACTCTGGTAGCATCGCAAGCAGCAGCTGGCCCTCAAATACCTCATGGTAGTCGTGGACCCTCCCCTGCTGTTGGTAGTTGCTATGTCTGCCGAGACCTGAGGCGAAAACAACGTAAGACTAGAAAGTCTTGTGTGGTTTGTGTGAAACCCATTTGCGATGAACACTCGGTAGCAAAGACAACATGCATTGCTTGCGAAGAAAATCAATAAAAAAGTTTCTTACATTTACTTTTATAATGTAAATGATCAGTTTTTTTTACTTGTTTATAATAATAAAATAGCATTATCATTAAAAAAATATTCTTTTTTCCTTGCATTATCTTCATTCAAAATATATGAGGGTACATTTGTACCTATGCAGCTTGTTATGGATGCAAAAATATCTCGACCCCTTATCTCGGAAGGGGGTGGAGATATTTTATTGAAATTTGGCCAATATATTCTGGACCAAAACTGCAGAGATGTCACGAAATTTCAGCCCTCTACGGCTTTTCAAAAAAAAGATATTGCAATTTTAAAACGGAATAGGTACAATTGTACCTACTCAGCCAGACGAAGGTTATGTCATAAGGTGCTATCCAAACGCAACATGGCATCTGATCTCAATTCCAGTCAATTCTGCGCTGAAAAAGTCAAACGGTGCTGCTTCACTTCCAAGCTCTGCCATGCGCACAAACAGTGTTTTACCTCCACATATGGGGTATCAGCCTACTCATGACAAATTGCAAAACAACTTTTGGGGTCCAATTTCTTCTGTTACACTTAGGAAAATAAAAAATTGGGGGCAAAAATATCATTTTTGTGAAAAAAAAATATGATTTTTTTTATTTTCACGCCCGGCGTTATAAACTTCAGTGAAGCACTTGGGGGTTCAAAGTGCTCACCAAACATCTAGATAAGTTCCTTGGGGGTCTAGTTTCCAAAATGGGGTCACTTGTGGGGGGGTTTCCACAGTTTAGGTATATCGAGGCTCTCCAAAGGCAACATGACACCCACAGACCATTCCATCAATGTCTGCATACCAAAACATCACTACTTCCCTTTTGAGCCCCGACGTGTGCCCATACAGTAGTTTTCTCCCACATATGGGGCATCAGTGTACTCAGGACAAATTGGACAACAACTTTTGTGGTCCAATTTCTCCTGTTACCCTTGGCAAAATAAAAAAATTGGGGACTAAAAGATCATGTTTGTGGAAAAAATATGATTTTTTTTATTTTCATGCCCGGGCGTTTTAAACTTCTGTGAAGCCTTTGGGGGTTCAGAGTGCTCACCACACATCTAGATAAGTTCCCTGGGGGGTCTAGCTTCCAAAATGGTGTCACTTGTGGGGGGTATCCACTGTTTAGGCACATCAGGGGCTTTCCAAACGTGGCATGGCGTCCGATCCCAATTCCAGCCAAAAAAGTCAAATGTCGCAGCTTTCCTTCCAAGCTCTGCCATGCACACAAATAATGGTTTACCCCCACATGTGGGCTACCAGCGCACTCAGGACAAATTGCACAATAACTTTAATGGGCCTGTTACCCTTGGGAAAATAAAAATTGGGGGTGAAAAGATCATTTTTGTGGAAAAAGTATGATTTTTTAATTGTACGGCTGTACATTATAAACTTCTGTGAAGCCCTTTGGGGGATCAAAGTTCTCATCACATATCTAAATAAGTTCCTTGGGGGTCTAGTTTCCAAAATGGGGTCATTTGTGATGGCTTTCCACTGTTTAGGCACATCAAGGGCTCTCCAAACGTGACATGGCGTCCGATCTGAATTCCAGCCAATTTTGCATTGAAAAAGTCAAACTGCGCTCCTTCCCTTCTGAGCGCTGCCATGCGCCAAAACAGTGGTCCCCCCCACATATCAGGTATCAGCATACTCAGGACAAATTGCACAATAACTTTTGCAGTCCAATTTCTCCTGTTACCCTTGGTAAAATAAAAAAAATTGGACCTGAAATAATTTTTTTGTGAAAAATAGTTAAATGTTCATTTTTTTTTTAAACATTCAAAAAATTCCTGTGAAGCACCTGAAGGGTTAATAAACTTCTTGAATGTGGTTTTGAGCACGTTGAGGGGTGCAGTTTTTAGAATGGTGTCACTTTTGGGTATTTTCTATCATATAGACCCCTCAAAGTGACTTCAAATGTGATGAGGTCCGTAAAAATAAAATGGTGTTGCAAAAATGTGAAATCACTGGTCAACTTTTAACCCTTATAACTTCCTAAGAAAAAAAAATTTTGGTTCCAAAATTGTGCTGATGTAAAGTAAACATGTGGGAAATGTTATTTATTAAGTTTTTTGTGTGCCATATCTCTGTGATTTAATGGCATAAAAATTCAAAGTTGGAAAATTGTGAAATTTTCAAAATTTTGCCAAAATTTCCATTTTTTTCACAATTAAACGCAAGTTATATCAATGAAATTTTACCACTAACATGAAGTTCAGTATGTCACGAGAAAACAATGTCAGAATCACCGAGATCCATTGGAAGTGTTTCAGAGTTATTATCTCATAAAGGGACAGTGGTCAGAAATGTAAAAATTGGCCCGGTCATGAACGTGCAAACCACCCTTGGGGGTAAAGGGGTTAAAAATGGGTCATGTCTGAGGGTTTTTCACATGGACACTTGGTTCATGTGAAAAATCTCACATGTGCGCACCACCATTAGATACAGTGGGTGTGCTTATAACCATATTTGTGGTCCTTATAAACCGGATTGCATAAAAATATTTAAAAGGATGTGAAAAGAACATCTAAAGCATCATATACAGTAGGTATTAATTATTTTTCTCACATTAAAAAAATACTGACTTTCATCAGAGTTTTGGATCAGATTATCATCAGTATTCGGTCAGTGTGTTTGTTTTTACCATCAGAGTTTCATTAGTTTTTCTCAAAGGCAAAAAAAAAATAGTTTCACAAGCTTTTCTTCTCAATCAGTTTAAAAGCACATGAAAGGCACCCGACTGCTGTCCATCAATTTAAAGAATTTATAGACTTGTTGACAAGTATGATCATCAATCAGATCAAAATATGACATATTTTTGTGTTTTGAGTTGGTCATATGGTATGCAAATATTCACAAAAAAAATTTATATCCCTATAGACTATAATAGATCTGAGAGCAAAACAAGGATAGTATGTAAAAAATAGACATTATGGAATTTAATTTACAGGTGATAAGAATAATAACATATGACAAGAAGAAATATGTAGGCATGTTCTTTCCAACAATCTCCAAGGGGTATTGTAGTGTACACATATTTAGAGGCTTCATAAATGTTGTTGTTTCTTGTGTGATACCAAATCAAGGAACTTATAACTGTTTAATAAGTAAAATACACCTCCAGGGTCTTCCTTTTCAGTTTTAGCATCACTATTACTATTAGTATTAGTATTATTTATTATTATTATTATTATTATTATTATTATTATTATTATTATTATTACGCCATTTATTCCATGGCGCTTTACATGTGAAAAGAGGTACACATAATAAAAACGAGCACAGTAATTTTAAACCATAAAAGTCACGACTGGTACAGGAAAAGAGAGGACCCTGCCCACGAGGGCTCACAATCTCCAAGAGAAGGGTGAGGATTAGTGTTGAGCATTCCGATACCGCAAGTATCGGGTATCGGCCGATATTAACTGTATCGGAATTCCGATACTTAGTTCCGATACTTTTTTCATATCGAATACCGGAATCGGAAGTTCCCATAATGCTAGGAGCCCGCTCGATTTGATTCAGCCAATGGAGATCCTCAGAAGTGTGGGCACATCCTGTTAGGCATGTAGGCATGTTAATTACTGGCATGGCTGTGATTGGCTGCTGAAATGATGTCATGATGCACTATAAAAACTGCTGCAGCCGCCATTTCTGGTCACTCTGCTGTGAATTCAGTTAGGGACAGGCTGCTGTTGGAGACTGTGAGGGACAGTGAGAAATAGTGATCATCCAAAATATCTATTGCTCTACCCAGGCTACATAATCCACCACTGTAGCATTTTTGTAGCCCAGCAGCGCTGTTTTAATAGCTGTCTGCAAGGGCTGTGTGAGTGCAGACCCACGCTGTGTAGTGTGTCCTGCAGGCACGTCTGCTTGTAGGCCGCCCAGTGTGTGTCTCTGCCTCATACACATTTTTCTTTTATTGCTGCTTTTTTTTTCTCCTGTATAGTGTGCTTCCATACGTATCCATATACGTTGGTTGCAAACACTAAAGGAGTGGACAGCGGAGCCTTTCAGCAGCCTTTCAGTGCTATAGCCCATTTCTCTGCACTGTTTTTGGCTGTCTGATAGGTCTCTCTGTGTGTGAGTGCAGCTCACGTTGCAGTGTGTTCTACAGCCACCGCTAGCTGTAGTCCGCTCAGCGTGCGTCACTGCCTCATACATAGTCCTTTTTTTGCAGCAAATTTAGCCAGATTTTTCTCCTATATTAGTGTGCTTCCAACCGCATCCATTGTCATTGGTTGGTTGCAAACACTATATAGGATTAGATAGAGGAGCCTTTTTGCTGGCTTGTGCCCTTCAGGGCCAGCCAGACTAGTATCACCCTATTTTTTGGAGCCTCATCAATTGCATTGTAGGTTAGCTTCCTGCATTGTAATCGCTCCAAAAAGTTTGTGATACTATAGCTTTCAAACTTTGGTCACATCCTTTTCTTTCCCTCCCCCAAAAAAAAAGGAAATAAAGTTCACCAAACACTCCACTTTACAGTTGTCTAGGCCACATTAGATCATATTAAAGTGTAGTACACACACTCTTAGCCAAATTAGTGTTTCTTATACTGGTTAGCAGGTGTTCAGGAATAAGAACACTAAGCCACCCCTTTTTTACTTTTCTGCCTTTCTTTATCAGTCTACCAAAATGAAGAAGGCAGGGAGTAAGGCACGTGGTCGTGGCCGTGGAGTTTCAGCAGGGAGAGGAGGGGGGATTCAGCAGGGAGAGGACGTGGGGATTCGGTGTCTGCTGCGGCCACCAGTGACCCGGCATCCCCCACTTTTACCAGGCAACAGTCCTTCATGCGCAGCTTTGTAGGACCTCGCCGTACCCCACTGCTGCGTGACGAACAAATTGAAGCCGTTGTCGGATGGATGGCAGCTAGCGCATCCACTTCAATGACTTCCGCATCCTCCCAAGGCCAGAGCACTGAAGAGCAACTATCTGTTTCTTCACCACCTGCCAAATTGCCCAGGCAGTCTGAGAGCCCTGGACAGGAGCCACCTCAATCTTTACTTCTGTTCTCAGAATCTGTTGGCTTGGAAAGAGGTGGCCAGCCAAGCAGCATTCTAGAGCGTGAAGAAGAGGGAGTATGAAGTGATGCGCAACTGCTTTGTCCCTCTGAATCTGAAGAGGCGGGTGGGCCAGTGCCTATTGTCAGCACACCTTAGTGCTCATCTGATGATGATGAGACTCAGTTGCCAATTTCTGGTGCGTACGGTGCTGGCGAGACAACCCAGGACCAGCCGGTGCTTGAAGAGGGGAGTGGAGATGATGAGGTCCTTGACCCATCATGGCGTCAGCCACAGGAAGGTGGTGGGAGCAGCTCTGAGGAAGAGATTCCCCGAACGGCCAAAAGAGGAGGGAGAGGGCGGGGGCAGACTTGGTTGCCTGTAGCCTCCACTTTGGCACCCGTGAGGAGCAATCCTCTTCCAAAACACAAAACGGGCGCTCCCAGGACTTGCAGTGCGTGCTCTTTTTTTGACACAGTTGCAGATGACACTTGCTTTGTCAAATGCAAGCTGTGTCATCAGAAAGTGAAATGAGGGAAAAATGTGAGCAACCTCAATACCACAAATATGTGGAAACATGTGCGTACCAAGCACGAGGTGGAGTTACACAGACACACTGAAGATGTAGGCCAACCTTCAGCAGCACCTACCACCTCTTCAGCTCGTGTTGGGGCCTCTTCCTCCAGCTCACAGACAGCTGGTTCGGCTTCCTCACTGGAACGCCATGGAAGAACCACTGCCACTGTTGTCCAGAGACCCAGTGAAATTCCATCCACTGAACCACGTTCGCAGTCATCAGCACACTCCCAGGCCACTCACCAGCAATCGGTAGCACAGGCATGGGAGAAAAAGCGGCCATACTCGGCAAACCATCCCCGAGCACTGGCTCTGAATGCCGGCATTGCCAAACTACTGGCCCTTGAGATGCTGTCATTCAGGCTGGTGGAGACTGACACCTTCTGGAACTTTATGTCATTGGCAGTTCCACAATACAATGTGCCCAGCCGCTTTTATTTCAGCAGGCAAGCCGTCCCTGCCCTGCAAAAGCATGTGGAGGGAAAAATTAAAAATGCGCTACTAAACGCCGTCAGTAGCAAGGTCCACCTGACCACCGATGCGTGGACCAGTAGCCATGGACAGAGACGATACCTTTCCCTCATTGCCCATTGGGTCAATGTTGTGGAGCCGGGTACAGATCTGGAGAGTGGCTCTGTACGTATTCTGCCAACTCCAAGGATTGCAGGAATGCAGTCTGTACATATTGAGTCCTCCTCCTACACTAGTTCCTCGTAATCAGCACTGCGTGAGCCTGTTAGGACAGATATGAGCACAGGTGTGGCCAAACGTCAACAGGCCGTCCTTAAATTAATTTCTTTGGAGAATCGGAGCCACAAAGCACAGGAGCTCTGGAATGCCATCAAGCAGGAGAGCGATGTGTGGTTTGTGCCAGCGAATCTCCAGCCAGGTTTGGTAGTGAGTGACAATGGCTGAAATCTAGTGGCAGCTCTGGGCCTAGGCAACCTCACTCACATACCATGTCTGGCACACGTGCTCAATTTGGTCCTGCAGAGCTTTCTGAGGGACTATCCGGATCTTGATGCACTGCTGCACAAGGTTCGCCTAGAGTGTGCTCACTTGCGGCGTTCCAGCATGGCAAGATCGCGCATTGCATCTCTGCAACGCCGATTCCGCCTGCCAGAACATCGCATCATATGTGACCTCCCCACCAGGTGGAATTCAACATTACATATGTTGGAGCGGTTGTGTGAGCAGCAGGCAGCAGTAATGGAGTACCAGCTGCATCAGGCGCAAACAAGTCGCACTGTGCGCCGGACACACTTCACCACCACTGAGTGGGCCATTATGAGGGACATCTGCCAAGTTTTGCGTGTCTTCGATGACTCCACGCGGATGGCCAGTGCACATGATGCACTAATCAGCATGACTGTCCCCCTCATCTGTCCGCTTCAAAAAACCTTACAAGCACTAAGTGAGGAGGCTTTTGAAGAGTTCGAGGATGAGGAGTCAGAAATGCCATCTGCTTCTGGCAAGTCTGCGCAACGTGCTTCCACACAAAGGCCCAGGCAGGGGACACTTAGTGAGGAGGATGACGAGGAGTCAATGGAGGAGGAGGAACACATCTCTCCAGAGGAGGGAGGTACACAAGGCTCTAGTAGTCAGTGTGTACAGCGAGGGTGGGGTGATGCTGAGCAGGCAGAGATGCTGCCTCAAGCTGGGGACAGCATTTCCGGTCCAGTTGGCAGTCTGCAGCACATGGTTGATTTCATGCTGCAGTGCTTGTTAAATGACCGCCGCATCGCCAACATTCTCCACACAGCTGATTATTGGGTGTACACCCTCCTAGATCCTCGCTACCGGGACTACTTACAAAGCCTCATACCACAGTTGAACCGGGAGCAAAAAATGCGGGAGTACCAAGAAACACTTGTGCAGGCCATCATGTTCTCCATTCCCCCCCCGCAAGTGTTGCTGGTAGTGCTTTTCAAAGCAGCCATGTGGGTAGAGGCAGTGGAGGAAGCTCTGCACAAATAGGTAGCAGAGGCAGTGCCGCAGGACAAGGCAAGGCCAGTATGGCCCAAATGTGGAAAAGTTTTGTGGGACCGCCACAAACGGCTACACCATCACAGACGGCTCCAGTCAGCAGGAGGCAACGTTTCCGTCAGATGGTGACAGACTACTTGTCGTGCCCTGTTAGTGTTCTCCCAGACGGCTCTTCCCCGTTCAAGTATTGGGTCTCTAAGCTGGATACATGGCCAGAGCTTAGCCAGTATGCATTGGAGGTGCTGGCTTGCCCTGCTGCCAGTGTATTATCGGAACGTGTCTTTAGTGCTGCAGGTGGTGTGGTAACAGACCGTCGCACGCGACTATCGGACGATAATATTGACCGGCTTACTTTTCTGAAAATGAACAAGGCCTGGATCTCACCTGAATTTGCCAGTCCTCTTCCAGAATAAATAATTGGCTGGCAACAGGATCCAGGTCTCCTGTTGTGTTCATGTTTCTATGACCTGAACTTTATTTCCTGGGCTACAGCAACGCCCGTTGTTGCTCAGAAGTGCTGTCCACACAGACAAAACACTCACTCATGTGTAAGTGGGGTTCGGTAACGTCAGCTGATCCCCTGCTGTGTGTATGGCAAAGTGTCCTGCTCCCTCCACAGTCAAACAACCTCAGATTTACACCTGGCTCCAAGTAGGCCTCGGCCTACTACCTGACTTTCCCTGGGCTCCGACACTGCCAGTTGTTGCTCAGAAGTGCTGTCCGCACAGACAAAACACTCGCTCATGTGTAAGTGGGGTTCGGTAACGTCAGCTGATCCCCTGCTGTGTGTACGGCAAACTCTCCAGCTGCCTACAACTTCTGACTAGCTCTGATTTAATATGTTCTCTGATTTGCCCTCTGTCTCCACTCTGTTTTGAGTATTTCCTCCAGCCTACAACACCGCCTGTTTCTGCTCTCAAGTGCCATCTGCACAATCCACACTTGTTCCTGTGTTACCTGGGTCCTGTAACATATGCTCATCTCCAGAGGTGAGCACGGCAATGTCTCCTGCTTTGTCTACATTCCCACTACTTGTAGTGGAAATGTGGACAGAGCAGGAGACATTGCCTGACTCACCTCTAGGGAGAAGCTGCTGTTACAGAACCCCAGTAACACAGGAACAAGTGTGGGTTGTGCAGACGGCATTTCAGAGTGGCAACTGGCGTGGTTGGAAGCCAGAGGAAATACTCGAAACAGAGTGAAGACAGAGGCCTAATTGGAGTACGTTGACAGTTAGTAGCAGTCTAGAAACAATCGCAAACTGCCATCAAGTAGGCCTCGGCCTACTACCTGATTTTCCCTGGGCTCCGACACCGCCAGTTGTTGCTCAGAAGTGCTGTCCGCACAGACAAAACACTCGCTCATGTGTAAGTGGGGTTCGGTAACGTCAGCTGATCCCCTGCTGTGTGTATGGCAAAGTGTCCTGCTCCCTCCACAGTCAAACAACCTCAGATTTACACCTGGCTCCAAGTAGGCCTCGGCCTACTACCTGATTTTCCCTGGGCTCCGACACCACCAGTTGGTGCTCGGAAGTGCTGTCCGCACAGACAAAACACTCGCTCATGTGTAAGTGGGGTTCGGTAACGTCAGCTCATCCCCTGCTGTGTGTATGGCAAAGTTTCCTGCTCCCTCCACAGTCAAACAACCTCAGATTTACACCTGGCTCCAAGTAGGCCTCGGCCTACTACCTGATTTTCCCTGGGCTCCAACAACGCTAGTTGGTGCTCGGAAGTGCTGTCCACACAGAAAAAAACACTTGTTCATGTGAAAGTGGGGGTCAGTAATGTCAGCTGATCCCCTGCTGTGTGGAGGGCAAAGCGTCCTGCTCCCTCCAAAGTCAAAATACCTCCGATTTACACCTGGCTCCTAGTAGGCCTCAGCCTACACCATGATTGTCCCTGGGCTCCAACAACGCCAGTTGGTGCTCGGAAGTGCTGTCTGCACAGACGAAACACTCGTTCATGTGAAAGTGGGGGTCAGTAACGTCAGCTGATCCCCTGCTGTGTGGAGGGCAAACTGCTGCTGCCTCCAAATTGTAACTACTTCAGATTTAAACATTCTCTGATTTGGCCTCTGTCTCCACTCTGTCTCTAGTATTTCCCCTGACCTCCAACACCGCCAGTTCCTGCTCACAGTTGCCGTCCACGCATTCCACACGTGTTCCTGGTGTTCTATTATGTGAGCAGATCCCCCAATGTGTGTCCGCCACTGTCTCCTGCGCTGTCCACCTTCCCACTGCAAGCGGTGGGAATGTGGACAGAGCAGGAGACATTGGCAGACACACATCAGGGGATCTGCTGACATTACCGAACCCCAGTAACACAGGAACACATGTGGATTGGGCAGACGGCTACTGTACGCATAAACTGGCGGTGTTGGTGGTCACGTGAAATCCTGGAAACAGAGTGGAGACAGATGCCTAATTGGAGCACGTTGACAGTCTGTTGTAGCCTACAAACAATCTAAAACTGCCACCAAGTAGGCCTCGGCCTGCACCCTGGTTCTCCCTGGGCTCCAACAACACCAGTTGGTGCTCGGCAGTGTCTTTGGCACGGGTACTCCCTGTTTCCCAGCCTGGTTCCAGCACCCCTGCTGTTTCCGGGTAGTGTCAAGGTCACTATGCCACCAATCCGTTGTCCTGTCGTCTTGCGGCCGGGTTAGCCGACTCTATGGTGCCTGCAGTTTAGGTGACTGCTATGTGGGCTGTGGGAACTGGCACTGACGGCTGGATCCGTAGTGCCAATGGGACATGGACCCCCTGTAGGACTGTGGGTTTCGGTAACTGCGGCCGGCTTGCGGCCTAGCTACTTTGCTTTGAATGGGTACCTTCTGCTACCCACCCGGGTTCCAGCACTGTCTGCTGGTTCTCGCCAGAGCCTTTGGCCTAGGTGCCTCCATCTCGGTATCCGAAGTCCAGCACCGTCAGCTGGTCCTTGGTAGTGCTTTCTAGCACAGGTACCTCCTGCCTAGTAACCGTGGTCCAGCACTGTCAGCTGTTCCTCGGTAGTGCCATTGGCTCTTGTAGCTTTTGCTACCCATCTGGGTTCCAGCACCGTCAGCTGGTTCTCGGCAGTGTCTTTGGCACGGGTACTCCCTGTTGCCCAGCCTGTTTTCAGCATGCCTGCTGTTTCCGGGTAGTGTCAAGGTCACTATGCCACCAATCCGTTGTCCTGTCATCTTGCGGCCGGGTTAGCCGACTCTACGGTGCCTGCTGTTTAGGTGACTCCTATGTGGGCTGCGGGAACTGGCACTGAAGGCTGGATCCGTAGTGCCAATGGGACATGGACCCCCTGTAGGACTGTGTGTTTCGGTAACTGCGGCCGGCTTGCGGCCTAGCTACTTTGCTTTGAATGGGTACCTTCTGCTACCCACCCGGGTTCCAGCACTGTCTGCTGGTTCTCGCCAGAGCCTTTGGCCTAGGTGCCTCCATCTCGGTATCCGAGGTCCAGCACCGTCAGCTGGTCCTTGGTAGTGCTTTTTAGCACAGGTACCTTCTGCTTAGTAACCGTGGTCCAACACCGTCAGTTGGTCCTCGGTAGTGCCATTGGCTCTTGTTCCTTCTGCTACCCATCCGGGTGCCATCACTGTCTGCTGGTTCTCGCCACAGCCTTTGGCCTAGGTGCCTCCATCTCGGTATCCGAGGTCCAGCACCGTCAGCTGGTCCTTGGTAGTGCTTTTTAGCACAGGTACCTTCTGCTTAGTAACCGTGGTCCAGCACCGTCAGTTGGTCCTCGGTAGTGCCATTGGCTCTTGTTCCTTCTGCTACCCATCCGGGTGCCAGCACTGTCTGCTAGGTCTCGCCACAGCCTTTGGCATAGGTGCCTCCATCTCGGTATCCGAGGTCCAGCACCGTCAACTGGTCCTTGGTAGTGCTTTTTAGCACAGTTACCTTCTGCTTAGTAACCGTGGTCCAGCACCGTCAGTTGGTCCTCGGAAGTGCCATTGGCTCTTGTTCCTTCTGCTACCCATCCGGGTGCCAGCACTGTCTGCTGGTTCTCGCCACAGCCTTTGGCCTAGGTGCCTCCATCTCGGTATCCGAGGTCCAGCACCGTCAGCTGGTCCTTGGTAGTGCTTTTTAGCACAGGTACCTTCTGCTTAGTAACCGTGGTCCAGCACCGTCAGTTGGTCCTCGGAAGTGCCATTGGCTCTTGTTCCTTCTGCTACCCATCCGGGTGCCAGCACTGTCTGCTGGTTCTCGCCACAGCCTTTGGCCTAGGTGCCTCCATCTCGGTATCCGAGGTCCAGCACCGTCAGCTGGTCCTTGGTAGTGCTTTTTAGCACAGGTACCTTCTGCTTAGTAACCGTGGTCCAGCACTGTCAGTTGGTCCTCGGTAGTGCCATTGGCTCTTGTTCCTTCTGCTACCCATCCGGGTGCCAGCACTGTCTGCTGGTTATCGCCAGTTTCTCAGCCTTCTTGTACCTTCTGCTACATTTCCAAGATCAAACTTTTTGAAATTGTCTTTGGTAATCCTTATTGAACTCCATGACGACGACCCCGATGACGACGACCCTGAAGACCACACCAAAGAAGACCAGAAATATGACCCTAAATAATAAGACCAAGAGGAAGACCTAAGAACAAAAGACAGAAGAATAAGAAGCAGAAGAAGCAAAAGCAGAAGAACAGAAAGCAGAAGAACATTAAGCATAAGACTAAAAATCAGCATAGAAGAAATCAAAATTATAAGCAGAAGAAGACTAAGCAGTAAATGGGGGTGAGTCCATTCCTCCTCGTGGTGCCCCTGGAAAATGCCTGCTCCTGCAGGCCAAACTGAACACGGACAAATCCTGTTGTAAATCTTTAGTGACAGGCAGAACGTAAGGTGTAATCTTATAACTTTTATAGATAAGTACTACAGGAATGCCTGTCACCATAAGAAAATGAAGACAAAGAATAGGAAGAAGATGAAATAGCATATTAAAATTAATAATAGCTGAATAAGAAGAATATGAAGAATGGAAAAAAAAAATTAATGGGAAGAAGATGAAGAAGAAGATGAATAAGGTGAAGAAAAAGTTGATGAAAAAAATGCTACTGCTGCGGATCATGAAGGAGAAAGTGTGGGAGAAGTACAAAAGAAGGTGAAGAGCATGGAAGTTGTGAAACATACATATCTGACAAAATATAAAAAAGGTTAACATAGTCAATATCTTTTTAACTCCGAACGTCTTGAAAAAAAAAATTGGAATTAATGCTATGCCATGTGATTTGAATAAACCACTATGCCTTTAATGTTTCCTCCACCTCCCACAATACATTCTACATGATTCTTATTTGTTTTCAATTATGTAGAATTAGCCAACAAGGAAATAAAGGGCTTTTTTTAAATTCCGAAACTGGAAGTCCCATTGACTTGAATGGGACTTCCGGTATCGGAATCGGCGATACCCGATATTTTTTTCGTATCGGGCGATACCATCCGATACGATATTTTTGGGTATCGAACGGTATCGCTCAACACTAGTGAGGATACAATAGGTAAGGGTAGAGCTGGGCATGCAGCTGTTTGGTGGATCGGTCATTACTGCAGTCTGTAGGCTTGTTGGAAGAGGGAAGGTCTTCAGGTTCCTTTTGAAAGTTTCCATAGTAGTTGAGAGTCTGATATTTTGTTTCCTTGTCCTAATTACAGATTACACAATATATATGTAGTTGATGATATTCTGGGGACTGGTTTGACCGCAACTGTGACATCAATTGGTCAAACATGTTTATTGTTTTACTTCAGTGTTGATCAGCTGGTTTTGCATTTGATAGATAGGAATGTTTTTTTCCTTTTGCTGGAAGAGATAATTAGAATAAACAATTAAAAATATAGCAAGCATTTGTAATGCTATTCATAATATTCCTAAAGGCCAACCACAAATGCTCTTAAACCAATTAGCTAAAGTTAGCTAGGGTAGTCAACTGGAAAAAATTGCATTACAGTTGCAAATAAATCTGTCAAGCCTAAGCCTAGATTTAGCAAATTTGTCTCCGTAGGGAAAAAAAAATCTTACTACACCAGCATACCTGCAATCTGTGAGTATACTGGTGTTGGAAGATTCGCAGGTATGCTGGTGTTGGAAAATTTGTAAGTATACTGGTGATCGAAGTTTTTTTTATTGAGGAAACATGTGTAGAGACACAGGGTTAGTGGGTGCGCTTGTCCACTAGCCTGCCTGTCTTTAGAAAGACTGCATGAACCTAGGCTCAAACGACTGAACACCCGCTCTCTCATCCCATAGGCAAAACTCTACTCAGACAACACATGGTGAGGGTAAAACAGTGTGGCAAAAATTTATTGAACCACCAACACCAAATTTCAGAGTCTCATCCTTCCACTGACTTGCTGGGATAGGAGCAGCTTATACTTCAGAGCTTCCAGGGCCAACTAACCCACCTGTGGAATGCACAGAAAGGAGGTAACGACAAGCTTAGGAAGATGACATTCCATTCAGGCACAAGGCCTGATGACTGGAAGGTCACAACCTGGCTTCTCCAAACATCTATATGGAGCCCGGCAATTGGTGGATCTCATTCCTGGCTTTCACAAACGTATCCATGGTTCATCCATGGTCAATAGAGCAGATCTTTATTCTTCAAGCCAGGGCCGAGGTCCCCTAAGCTGGCATTCTGTAGAATGACAAATCTATGTTCCTCGTAATGGAACCATGATGTCTTGGATGCTTGGCTGCTGTCCTGTAAAGAGTCTATGGTTCTTTTGATATCTGGATCTCTTGGCTGTCTGGATGTCTGGAGATATCTGTTACAGAGGGACATCTTCTCTTTTTATAGTTAACAATTGACCTTCAAACCAGCATACAGAGGTCAACAGAAAGATGTGATGAGGTTAACTAGCATTCTTTGACAATTTAATCAATTTGCATAATTTGCACTACTTTGTTTTTCAGTTAACAAGCTACCTGGCTGGACAATGCATAATCAGCATATCAGCAAACATCACTATTAATCCAGGATAACAGGACAGTATGTTACATCAAATGTCAACCTACAAGACAATATTACAGACTTGTGCAAACCACAGTCTGTGCTTTCTTGACCAACCAAAAAAAAAACACATAAAGTCAAAAGTCAACATGTAGATAACAGTCTATTCCTCCTGGCTTACTGAAAATAGAGGTCTGGTTAATTAAGATACAATGCTGTGTTGCAACAATATGTAAAAAGGTCATGGGTTTATCACTAGTGATGAGTGAATATATTCAGAAAACGATTGCCAAGCATAAATTCGGCACAAATATGATACATTCAGATTTGTGATTGATAACACGGGCATTTTTCTTAAAATCAGAAAAAGTCGGTTCATTAGTTAAAAGATAGAATAAAAGTGGTAATCCATGTGCTTCATTCAGTAAAATCACGCTGACAGGTTAGAATAGAATCGATAGAATAGACATATACAAATAGAATATAGTAAATATATGAAAAGCCGGCAATTCAGCAGCCACGGTAGTGTGAAATCACTGCAGGAGCCAACAGCATAGAAGAGATGGATAACATACAGTAAATCCATATAGAATTGGTAGATTTCCAGATGTCTGTGTAAAATACAATTAGTACAGTGTGTGCGTAGCTTACTGTACATGTATTTAATTAATAAAGTATTATTTTTCTAAAAAAAATGGCGTGGGCTCCAGCTTAATTTTCATAACGAGCAGAGGAAAAGCTGACAGCTGGTGACAGATATTTATAGCCTGGGAAGGGGTTAATACCCATGGAGCTTCCCAGGCTGTTGATATCAGCTCACATCTGTATATTTAGTCTTTACGGGCTATTAAAATTTAAAATGGGGTAACCTAAAAAAGTGACGTAGGTTTCCCCTATAATTAACAACCGTCAAAGGCTATGCAGACAGTTGCAGGCTGATATTAATAGCCAAAGAAGGGGCCATGGATACTGCCCCTCCAGGCTAAAAACATCAGCTCTCTGCCACCCAAGAAAAAGTGCATCTCTAAGATGTGCCAGTTCTGGCACTTAGGCTTGCTCTTCCCACTTGCCCTGTAGCGGTGGCAAGTGGGGTGATAGTTGGGGAGGTTGATGTCACCTTTGTATTGTCAGGTGACATCAAGCCCTGAGGTTAGTAATGGAGAGGCATCAATAAGATGCCCACATTACTAACACAATAGTCACATTGTAAGAAAACACAGACACCCAAAAAAGGCCTTTAATTGAAAGAAAGACACAGACTCCTTTAATAATCTTAATTAAACCATGCTTACAACTTTGCCTAATTCCTCCGATATTGCGGACTACTGGGTTGCCACTCTGTTAGAGTATAAGAGTAAATTTAGCCAGAAGCTTCCCCCCTGGAAAGGGATGCGTGCTTGCTGGAGTATCAAAATATGCTTGTAGACAATCTTAAGAGTGGTTTACCCTAAGACAGCATTGAGGCACACAGTATGCATCCCAGTTGTAGATGTCCAACCCTGGAAACATCAAGGCATCATCACACAACATTAGCAGCAGCAGTGTAAGTTGCATAAGCAATTTATGTGAGCCGTTTAAACCATTTTTTAGATGAGCCAGTGCACCAGCGGAACAGAGTACATGTCTGACATGTTGTGAGCGACTGGAGAGGATGGAGAAGGAATATCTGGAGCTCAATATAAATACCATCGGGGGTAGCTGGACCCTTTTACATTTTAGTATTCAAAAATTGAAGAGTGGCATGAGCTCGCCTGTCATGCCTTGGAGGTTTTGTCATGCCCGGCAGGCAGCGTTCTCTCAGAACGGTGTCTTCAGCACTGCTAGTGGTATCCTGATGGATTAGCACATCAGGCTGTCCTCGCAAAGTGTAGACCACCAAACTTTCTTAAAAATCAACTAGTCATGGATAGTGTTGAGCATTCCGATACCGCAAGTATCGGGTATCGGCCGATACTTGCTGTATCGGAATTCCGATACCGACTTCCGATATTTTTTCAATATCGGAAGTCGGCATCGGAATCGGAAGTTCAAAGTTGATTGACAGCCTGACGTCATCATGATGCGCGGTGTGTGCGCATCATGATGCGCCATCATTTCGGGCCTTCCGGGGGTCTCTGCCGGCCTGCCGGGGGGCTGTGCCGGCCTGCCGGGGGGCTGTGTGGACTGCCCGGGGTCTGTACCGGCCTGCCGGGGGGCTGTGCCGGCCTGCCGGTGGTCTGTGCACCCTGTGGGGGTCTGTACCGGCCTGCCGGGGGGCTGTGCCGGCCTGCCGGTGGTCTGTGCACCCTGTGGGGGTCTGTACCGGCCTGCCGGGGGGCTGTGCCAGCCTGCCGGGGGGCTGTGCTGATGTCCGGGGGTCTGTGCAAGCATCGTCCGATGGGACTACAAGTCCCATCTGGCGATGCCTGCTACCATGACAGTGATTGACACATTAGCCAATGATGGGACAGTAGTAGTCCCATCATCCGGCTAATGTGTTAAATGTTAAAAAAAAAAAAAAAATACTACATACATACTACATGCATGCTACATACATACTACATGCTACATACATACTACATACATACTACATACATACTACATACATACCACATATATACTACATACATAACACATATATACTACATACATACTACATACATACTACATACATACTACATGCATGCTACATACATACTACATGCTACATACATACTACATATATACTACATGCATGCTACATACATACTACATGCTACATACATACTACATATATACTACATGCATACTACATGCTACATACTACATATATACTACATACATACTACATACATACTACATGCATGCTACATACATACTACATGCTACATACAAACTACATATATACTACATGCATGCTACATACATACTACATGCTACATACATACTACATATATACTACATACATACTACATACATACTACATACATACTACATGCATGCTACATACATACTACATGCTACATACATACTACATATATACTACATGCATGCTACATACATACTACATGCTACATACATACTACATATATACTACATACATACTACATACATACTACATGCAAGCTACATACATACTACATGCTACATACATACTACATATATACTACATGCATGCTACATACATACTACATGCTACATACATACTACATATATACTACATACATACTACATACATACTACATGCATGCTACATACATACTACATGCTACATACATACTACATATATACTACATGCATGCTACATACATACTACATGCTACATACATACTACATATATACTACATGCATGCTACATACATACTGCATGCTACATGCATGCTACATACATACTACATACATACTACATGCTACATACATACCACATATATACTACATACATACTACATACAATACATTCATACAATACATACATAGACATACAGTACATATAACATAGAGTAACATACTTACCAATACTTGTCACATTGTTCCCCGAAGCCATTGTCTTTTACGGAATAAATATTAACATAACAAACCACAAAAATACTCACCCACGATCCGAAGCAGTCCACGAGTGTGTCCCACGACGATCTTGGGTAGAGAACTGCAGCATCAGCTGTTGCTGCCATTCTCTACGGGCTGCAGGAATCCAATGATGGAAGGTAGGTATCCTTCCGCACTGTATTGCTCCGCCACTTAAAAAAAAAAGTCCCTAGTCTCACTTTATGCCATTGCTGTGTGGGAAATTCCCACGCAGCAATGGCATAAAGTGAGACTAGGGACTTTTTTTTTTTAAGTGGCGGAGGAATACAGTGCGGAAGGATACCTACCTTCCGTCATTGGATTCCTGCAGCCAGTAGAGAACGGCAGCAACAGCTGATGCTGCAGTTCTCTACCCAAGATCGTCGTGGGACACACTCGTGGACTGCTTCGGATCGTGGGTGAGTATTTTTGTGGTTTGTTATGTTAATATTTATTCCGTAAAAGACAATGGCTTCGGGGAACAATGTGACAAGTATTGGTAAGTATGTTACTCTATGTTATATGTACTGTATGTCTATGTATGTATTGTATGAATGTATTGTATGTAGTATGTATGTAGTATATATGTGGTATGTATGTAGCATGTAGTATGTATGTAGTATGTATGTAGCATGCATGTAGCATGCAGTATGTATGTAGCATGCATGTAGTATATATGTAGTATGTATGTAGCATGTAGTATGTATGTAGTATGTATGTAGTATGTATGTGGTATGTATGTAGTATATATGTAGTATGTATGTAGCATGTAGTATGTATGTAGCATGCATGTAGTATATATGTAGTATGTATGTAGCATGTAGTATGTATGTAGTATGTATGTAGTATGTATGTAGCATGCATGTAGTATATATGTAGTATGTATGTAGCATATATGTAGTATGCATGTAGTATATATGTAGTATGCATGTTGCATGCATGTAGTATATATGTAGTATGTATGTTGCATGTAGTATGTATGTAGTATGTATGTTGCATGTAGTATATATGTAGTATGAATGTAGCATGTATGTAGTATGTATGTAGCATGCATGTAGCATGCAGTATGTATGTAGCATGCATGTAGTATATATGTAGTATGTATGTAGCATGTAGTATGTATGTAGTATGTATGTAGTATGTATGTAGCATGCATGTATTATATATGTAGTATGTATGTAGCATGTAGTATGTATGTAGCATGCATGTAGTATATATGTAGTATGTATGTAGCATGTAGTATGTATGTAGCATATATGTAGTATGTATGTAGTATGTATGTAGCATGCATGTAGTATATATGTAGTATGCATGTTGCATGCATGTAGTATATATGTAGTATGTATGTTGCATGTAGTATGTATGTAGTATGTATGTTGCATGTAGTATATATGTAGTATGAATGTAGCATGTATGTAGTATGTAGTATGAATGTAGCATGTATGTAGTATGCATGTTGTATGTATGTAGCATGTAATTTTTTTTTTTTTTTTTTTTTTTTTACATTCAACACATTAGCCGGATGATGGGACTACTACTGTCCCATCATTGGCTAATGTGTCAATCACTGTCATGGTAGCAGGCATCGCCCGATGGGACTTGTAGTCCCATCGGACGATGCCTGCACAGACCCCCGAAGCCTGCACAGCCCCCCGGCAGGCCGGCACAGCCCCCCGGAGCCTGCACAGCCCCCCGGCAGGCCGGCACAGCCCACCGGAGCCTGCACAGCCCCCCTGGCAGGCCGGCACAGCCCCCCGGCAGGCCGGCACAGACCACCGGAGCCTGCACAGACCCCCGGCAGGCTGGCACAGCCCCCTGAAAGGCCCGTACAGACCCCAGAGAGGCTGTACAAGGGAAAAACAGGATTTTTCTTATTCCGATACCGGAAGTCCCATAGACTTGAATGGGACTTCCGGTATCGGAATCGGCGATACCGATACTTTTTTTTAAGATCGGCCGATCCATTCCGATCCGATACTTTGAAGTATCGGACGGTATCGCTCAACTCTAGTCATGGATCTTCACTCCATGACACTAACACTACCACTAGTATCCACAATGCCACTCTTGCATCAGCCATCGACTCAGTCACCCCTGTCATGCATAACAGAGTGCGACAAACCAATAGACAACCCTGGCACAATGACACTACTAAAAAGCTTCAGCAAGCATCCAGAACTGCAGAACGGCGCTGGAAGAAAACACATTTGCAAGACGACTTCACTGCACTCAAACAAGCAACATTTGCATTCAAATCAGCTCTCACCTCTGCTAAACAGGCCTTCTTTACATCCCTTGTATCTTCCTTATCCCAAAACCTCAAACAGTTCTTCAATACTTTTAACTCCCTCCTCCGCCACCATTGCCACCTCCGACTTCCCTAATCTCTGCAGAGGACTTTGACGCACACTTCAAAAACAAGTTAGACCAAACACGGCAAGTCTTTATTGTCCAACCACCTCAACCCCTTTGTATACCAGACCAATGCCCAAACCCCATAACCTCGCTCTCCAACATCACTGAAGAGGAGCTTAATCGCCTCTTCTCCAAATCGCACCTCACAACCTGTGCACTTGACCCCATCCCATCCCACCTCCTCCCCAACCTCACCACCACACTTATCCCATCCCTAACCCACCTCTTCAACTTATCACTAACTTCTGGTACCTTCCCTTCTGCTTTCAAACATGCCACAATCACACCTATCCTTAAAAAGCCCACCTCTCGATCCAACAGCCATGTCCAGCTATCGTCCAATATCACTGCTCCCATTCGCTTCTAAACTCCAGGAGCAGCATGTCCACACTGAACTTTCCTCCCACCTCTCATCTAACTTGCTCTTTGACAATCTACAATCTGGCTTCCGCCCCCATCATTCCACTGAGACAGCCCTGACCAAAATTACCAATGACCTACATACAGCCAAAGCTAACAGACAATACTCTATACTCCTGCTTCTAGACCTGTCCTCTGCTTTCGACACAGTTGACCACTGCCTCCTACTACAGATCCTCTCCTCCTTTGGCATCAAAGACCTCGCCCTATCCTGGATCTCCTCATACCTTTCCAACCGCACATTCAGAGTCTCCCACTGCCACAGTAACTCCTCATCCCACCATCTCTCTGTTAGAGTCCCCCAAGGCTCTGTTCTAGGACCCCTTCTCTTCTAAATCTACACACTTGGTCTGGGGCAACTCATAAAGTCCCACGGATTCCAGTACCACCTTTATGCCGATGATACTCAGATCTACCTCTCTGGCCCAGACATCACCTCTCTGCTCTCCTGAATCCCAGAGTGTCTATCAGCCATATCCTCCTTCTTCTCCTCTCGCTTCCTCAAACTCAATGTGGACAAATCTGAACTGATCATCTTTCCCCCATCTCACAGATCTTCCTTACCCGACATTTCTTTAACAATTGACAACATCACGCTTTCCCCCGTACCGGTGGTCCGCTGCCTCGGAGTAACCATTGACTCTTCCCTGTCCTTCAAACCACACATCCAAGCTCTCTCCACCTACTGTCGCCTCCAGCTCAAAAATATTTCCAGAATCCGTTCCTTCCTCAACCCTCAATCTACTAAAATGCTTGTGCATGCCCTCATCATCTCCCGCCTCGACTATTGCAACATCCTTTTCTGTGGCCTCCCTGCTAACACTCTTGCACCTCTCCAGTCCATTCTCAACTCTGCCGCCTGACTAATTTATTTCTCTCCTCGCTACTTCTCCCCTCTGCAAATCTCTTCACTGGCTCCCATTCCCTCAGCGTATCCAGTTAAAATTACTAATACTGACCTACAAGGCCATCTACAACCTGTCTCTCCCATACATCTCTGAACTAATCTCCAGATACCTTCCCTCAAGGAATCTCCGGTCCTCCCAAGGCCTCCTTCTCTCCTCCACACTTATTAGCTCCTCACCCAACCGCCTCCAAGACTTCTCCCGAATAGCCCCCATCCTCTGGAATTCCCTGCCCCAACACGTCCGGCTGTCAACCACACACAGATCCTTCAGATGGAACCTGAAAACCCATCTCTTCAGGAAAGTCTACAGCCTGCAATGCTCCCCGCTGCCTCCTCACCACTACTGGAGCTACCGTCTCACCATCACTGGAACTGCTGTAACCCCCCAACCTACTGTCTCCTTCCCCACCATCCTGTAGCATGTAAGCCCGAAAGGGCAGGGTCCTCTCTCCCCTCTATATCAGTCTGTGATTGTTAGTTTGTTTGCTGTAAGTGATATCTGTAATCTGTATGTAACCCCTTCTCATGTACAGCACCATGGAACCAATGGTGCTATTTAAATAAATAATAATAATGATAAAAAAATAATAATAATCTCCGATGACTTTTGCGCCTCCGTCGCAGATTGGGCAGACTAGGTGATGGTGTCATTTTTAGAGTCATATTTGATCTTGCGTTATTGAAGTCTGTGCCATCTTTGTGGCATCTTCTGTGCCTGCTATTGCTGGAGGTACAAATAATTTTTTGAAATGTGGAGACTACAAGTTGGATTTCCATCTTGTGTGTTGCCTGTAGTAGAAGAAGGTGTATCAGTGACCTATTATACGGTTTCTACTTTGTGGAAATTGATGCCACTTTAGTGCTGTGTGACAATTTTTTCTTTTAAATGTAGAGACTCCAAATTGGGTCTCTATTTTGTGGGTTGCCTGTACTAGAAAGTGTGTCAGAGGCCTATTATGCTGTTTCTACTCTGTGGAAATTGATGTCACTTTAGTACTGTGTGACAATTATTTTTTGAAATGAGGAGACTCCAAGTTGAGTCTCCATCTGGTGGGTAGCCCGTCTAAGTAGCACTTTAAGGCAGGCAGGCCTATAATTACTTTCAGTCAACAACCTGTGTTACTTTCCCTAAATTTTTCTACCAATATTCCTGTATTAAACTGATGTTTGTGCCATCTGAGTGTAGCTGGAATAATAAAAAAAAATTGTAGGTGGAGCATGAGGTATGAGTTCTCCCATCTAAGTAAGCTAACAGTACGCTCATTGACCAGTTCAGGGAACTGTTTGGCGAATGAAGTCTGTTTGGCAAACCTGAACTGAACCGAACCCTGAAAGGTTTGCTTCTCTCTAATACAGATGCTACAGTTGGCAGCTGAGTTTCATCATCATCTGACATGTGCTTCTCTGGTCCACTGACCGTGTGCACTAATCCTCGTATGTACGCAGCATCCAACCTAAAAAGTGGATGGGCATCAGTGCACTCATTCTCTTCCACTTCTGGAGCAGGAGCAGATAGATCGGCCACTGAACCCTAGCCAACAAATTCATCAAAAAACTTAAGACACTACTGCATGATTTGAGGGCTCAGACTGCTTGGCTGATTTGCAAGGTGGTGAGGTGGAAGCTGGAAGACCATGGTCTTCAGGTGCAAACTGTTCACTTTCTACACTGGACCGGGTGGACGATAATGCAAAGGAACTGGAGCCACTCTCAGCCTTCCAATTTTAACACCTTTTCAACATCTTGTAGCCTCACCATTCGTGCAGGGATATTCAGGCCTATGAAAGGACACTTAAGGTCCTGTCATTTGCATGCACCAGAGGAAGGAGTAGAAATTGTGCATGCAGCATGTGCCAGATGACCATGGTCTCTTCCTATATCAGCTACACCACCATCAGCAGCTAAAACAGCACCACCTTTGCCACTTTCACGTCCCTTATTTGATCCTCTCCTCATTGTTGAAAATTGATTTTGTAAACACAGCTTGCAAAGAGATGGATGAAAAGTAGATTTATTTATTTGCAATAGTACTAGAAAAAATACAACAGTCCTGAAAAAATGTCTTTGGCCTAAAAATGACATGTAGATGGCTGACACCAATTATTTATTTCCCAGACTCATGTAAACCCCACATCAGCCTTGAAAAATTAGATGTGTGGCCTAGAAATGGCAACGACACGGCTGATGCGATATATTGATTTGCAAAAGAACTAGAAACCAGATACCAGTCCTTAACAATTATTTTTGTGGCCTATAAATGGCAACGGCATAGCTGATTTGATATTTAGATTTGCCAAGGTGCTAGAAAACATACACCAGGCCTTTAAAAATTATTTTTGAGGCCCAGCAATGACAACAAGAAGGTTAATGCGATATATTCATTTGCAAAAGCACTAGAAGACAAACACCATGCCTTTAAAAATTATTTTGGGGGGCTTACAAGTAGCAACGACATAGCTGATGAGATATATTGATTTGCAAGAGGTCGAGAAAACACACACCAGGCCTTAAAAATTATATTTGAGGCCTACAAAGGCCAACGAGATGGCTGATGTGATATATAAATTGGCAAAGCTACTAGAATACACATACTAGGCCTGACAAATTATTTATAGGGCCTACTAATAGCAATGAGACAACTGATGCCAATTAGTTATTTCTCAGACTAATAGAAAATACCGTTTTCAAGTACAGTACTCCCACAGGTGGGGAGAGGGCAGAATATGCCCTAGCCACCTTCCAGAAAACCATGGACCAGATCCTAGGTCCTCACATGTAGTACGCTTCATTTAACCTGGACAATATTGTGATCTCTTGCCCTGATTTGGGAAGTCATCTGCAGAAGGTCCAGGTGGTACTAGATACTCCGAGGAAGGCGGGGTTTACCAAAAACCCAAAGAAGTGTGTCATGGTAATGAGGAGGCAAAATAATTGGGCTATATTGTCAGAAAAGACTGTAGAGCTAATATATTCATGAACATTGGGAATCCATATTGTTAGCCTGTCTTTAAAGGAAGGAACCTTTAAGCAATATCAGTTCAGCTCAAATTAGCTTTCTGTATTTTCTGTAATTCTCCTAACACCTGGGCTGCATAGTTTCTACTGAGAACATGCTTGTTTATAGTATTCATCCAATTACCACAAAGCTTCTCTATCAATGTTTAGTGAGATTGGTGTATGCTTATATTCTTCAGTGGGAAAGCGTATGTTTACATTATGCATCCAATTACTGCATAGTTTCGTTATTAATGTTTCGTGAGAGATGACATTTGCGCCAGGAAAGATTTTGGGCATGGTTTATCCGATGACATATTTGTCCGGTGTTGATTGACATCTACAGAGCTGGCAACTCAATGTAAAGGATACAATATTGGACAAATAGAACCTGTCAGAGCTTGTGTAACATTTGGTCATGCAAGCATTGTTTTTTCCAAGCAAGACATAAGCTGGAGAAGACTGCAGCTAAGACTGAAGCCTGTAACCTATTGACCGGAGGGGACACCCGTGTGGGTTATAGTGTGGATATCCCTGGAATTTCTCTGTCTTCGCCATTCGCTTCTTGCAGTTGATGTTTCCGGACAGATGATGTTGCTATTCATGGTGAAGATTTGGTTTTTGCTAGTGTAATGTGAGATGTAAGTACTTCATCTTTGTGGTTTATATTATGCAAAAATGTACACAATATCACACTGTTTCCTGTTTTCTGTAATCATTTCATTGTTGTAATAAAATTAATCGCCTTTTTTAAAGCCGTATCTGAGTCCTTTAAGTACTTGGCAAAACAAAGACTTAAACCAGTGGTGACCCCCAATATGTCTTTTTACTCCCCCTTGGTGAAAATGCAGCAGCTGTTGACTGAACACTATAGTTAACACCTTGCTATATCAGCCTTGATTGATTTTGGCATCAACCATGGATTTTTAACCCCTTAGATGCTGCTGTCAATAGTGACTATGGCATCTAGATGGTTAGCAGAGTATTGTGGCTTCCTCTTTAACCCCATCGGCTCCTTGTGATATTGATCGTGTGGTCCTGATGTTTGCCATTGCAATTCACGGCCTAAAATAGCTTAGATACTGAAGGCTATACTGGCCTGTTCAAAAGTTGGCAACATTTAGGTGGCAAAATTAGCATTTTTCCTGTGTTTTCTGGCCATGTTAACAAAAAGAGCCAATACCTGGTTCAAAAACAACAGTATCACTGTCCTTGATTGGCCAGCAAACTCACCTGACCTTAACTCCATAGAGAATATATGGGGTATTGTCAAGAGGAAGATGAGAGACACCAGACTCAACAAGGGAGAGAGACGAGCTGAAGGCTGCTATCAAAGCAAACTGGGCTTCCATAACACCTCAGCAATGCCACAGGCTGATCGCCTCCATGACATGCCGCATTGATGCAGTAATTGATGCCAAAGGAGCCCCAGACAAGTATGAATGCATACACTGAACATACATTTCAGTAGGCCAACATTTCGGATTTTAAAATCATTTTTTCAAGCTGGTGTTATAAAGTATTCTAATTTACTGAGATAATGACTTTTGGATTTTCATTGGCTGTAAACCATAATCATCAACATTAACAGAAATAAACACTTGAAATACGTCACTCTGTAATGACTCTAATATATGAGTTTTACTTTTTGCATTGAAGAAATGAAATAAATGAACTTTTTAATGATATTCTAATTTTGTGAGATGCACCTGTACATTCAATTTGGGATAATTTCTTATTAATGTTGACTCCATGTCATCCAAATTGTAAAACATCAATCCCTCTTACTCACAATTGTTGCCATTGTCTAGGATGTGAGAGTCTAAAATGTTGCACAATTTAGATATAATTTTATGGTCCCCGAGATCCACTTCCATAGCAGTTTTTATCTATCTGCCGTTTTTCAGCACATGCACCCATAATTCTCTTGTAGTGAGTCCAACATACATTACACAAACCGTTGCTGTGGTTCTGCAGTTGATGAAGTCTACAAATTTGAATTATTACATGAATACACAATTGCACACTTCATAAACTGCAAAGCCACAGCAGTGATGTATCTGGCATCTTGTTCATGTCCAATCATTCACTGAATCAGGTGCAGAGGATTTCCCACTAACAGGAGTTAATTTAAATTAATATATTGTGAAATAATAAGTTCCACAATTGGATGTATTTAAACAGCATGTTGCATGAGATAATCTTATAAATGTGCCCCTGCTGTGTACTCTGTAATAGATGTGTCAGACCGAAAAGGGACATGGTCTGATCATACCACAGCAACTGGCCAAAGGGGGAGAAAAAATTGTACAGATATTACAGCATGAGATCGCAAATGATTATTTCTTTGAAGTAAAACATTGATTAAAAACAGGCAATGAAATGTTTTACCTCACAAAAGCAATCAGTTGTTATCCCATGCTGTCCTGTCTGCATCCTCACATTTGCTTCCTCCTCTACCCAGTAGCTGTGGTACGATCAGATTAAGGCCAGGTTCACATTAGCGTTCGGGGCTCTGCGGAGGGCTGCGTACTTCCTCCATTAAGCCCCGCCTACTTTCGCATACTTCTGACATTGGGTATGCAGGACATGCGGATTTATGCGATTGGATGCGGATGCGTCATTTTGACGCGCCCGCCAAACGCATAGGAACGCAACATGTTGGTCAGTCGTCGGGCATTTCGCAGTACACAGCAGGACCACATTTATAAGATTATTTTAGCACAGGAACATTTAATTTAAACACATCAAAATGAGGAGTCATACCTACCAGGATAGGGATGAAGAGCCATGCAAACCATGATAGGGATGAAGAGCCATGCACACAAGGATAGGGGATAAGGAGTCATGCAGACAAGGATAGGGATGAGGGGACCATGCATACCAGGATAGGGATTAGGAGCCATGCAGATCAGGATGGGGATATTGAGCCATGCATACTAGGATAGGGGGCTTATACTCGAGTCAATAAGTTTTTCCAGTTTTTGGTGTCAAAATTAGATGCCTCTGCTCACAGTTACATATGAATTATGCATACATTTAAAAAAAAAGCACAAAGCACTATTTCTTCCTTTGTGTGGGTGGAAAGTGGGGTTCCCTGAAAATTGCCCATGTGGAAAATTGCCCACACAGAAAATTGCCCACACAGAAAATTGCCAATTGCAGCATCACAAAGTTGAAGATCTATGATTTTTGAGGTGCAAGGTGAAAATGTTCACATGATATGTGATTAACTTGTGATTTACAGTTGATCTAGTGCAAAACTGCAAAAATGAAGATCTGTGTTTGAAGCAGTCTGTAATTATCAGCAATAGATATATGTAGTCTGCTCTCATCTCTCACCGAGTCTGCCTTACTCCTCCCACCAGCCCAAAACAGCAGCACATGCAGAACCAGCAGCAATGTGATCCAGAGGAGCTATCACTGCTATCAGTACTCACAAAAGTATCACTGTATTATCTGTGGAGTTACATGGGACTGCAAGTCACATCTAATACATTATCATATCAGTGGGAGCCCACCAAAAGCAGGGAGCTGCTGGCAGAGATAGTTGTTCCTGGAAGCCCAGAAGGCACAGCAGAAAGGTAAAATTCTGCCACTTGTACCACCTTGTGTACTTGCTGAGAATGTATGTTTTTGCAGTAGGGTAACTGGAGTCCGATGGGCCCCAGTGCCAAATTTAGACCTGCCCCCCCACACACATTGGTCAGATGTATGGGCCCCTGTAGTGTTCTAAATTCTATAAAGACTTATGAATTGACCCTTTCATTATGTAGTAAAATGTCCCTCATCCTGGTATATATGCCCATCATCCTGGTGAATATGTCCGCATCCTGGTATACAGTATATGTCCCAATCATGGTATATATCGTCCCCATCCTACTATGTATGGTCCAAATGGTCTCCATCCTGGTATATATGCCCACTTCCTGGTATATATGTCCCCATTCTTGTTTACATGGTCCCCAATCCTAATGTATGTGTCCCCGTTCAGCCCCTAATGCATAATTAAAAACAAAAACATTCTACTCACCTTTCCTCTGCTCCCACGTCACCCAGTGTCTTTTGTATCCACCGCACAGCCTGGCAGCTGACATTGGAGTGTGCGCCATTGTCATGCGCTGCTCCCTGTGGCTGCACCTCCGACGTCAGCTCACAGCCACTGCATGTGCTACAGTGCAGCATGTATCGCAGTGCAGGGACCCGACGGGTCTCTGCAACACCAGGAATGTCATCTGGATCTGCGTCTTCAGTGAGGACGGAGATCCAGCAGAAGCAGGCATCTGTACCCCCTTGCCTGCTCGTGGCCTTCAAAACAGTCTTTGTACCTCTGTGTTTTTTTTCTGTTGGTGAACCAATAGTCTTACCAATGTGTGTTCCCCTCACCCTGTGTTGTCTGAGTGGTTTTCAACCCGTGGAGATTGAGTGTGGGCGTTCAGTGGGGTGAGCCCTGGTTTTTGCGGACTCTCAAAAGACAGTCAGGTCAGCAGACAAGAGCACACATTGACCCATGTGTCTCCATAGTGATGTCACTGACCAACACAGGAGCCGGATGTGCCAGAGCAGCGCCACTCTCCCATTGATTTCGGTGACAGTGAATCTGGCGCCTGCACTTCCTTCCCTGTCCACTTATGACTACAAAGAGTAAGGGTGTGTGCACACGTAAGCTTTTTTTCACGTTTTTTAAGCGTTTTTACCGGCAAAACCGATTAAAAACCGCTTACAAGAAGCATCCCATTCATTTGAATGAATTCCGCACTTTTTGCATATTGATGCGTTTTTTCCACGAAAAAAAACGCATCGCGGTAAAAAACACAGCATGCTCATTAATTTTGCGGAAAAATCCGCATTTCTAACTATATTTTATGAGACTGGTGATGCTCCGGAAAAAATCGCGGCTAAAACGCGCAAAAATCGCTGCCAAAACGCGCGGAAAAAGATGCACGTTTTCTGGGAAGGAGTCCCTTTTTTTGTCAGGAATTTTCTGCATACATGGGTACATAGCCTAAGAGTGAACAGATCCTGCGTAGTTATGTATCATACACTTATACTGCAGGTGTAGGCAGGCATAGCATGAAAGAAATGCAGAATGGATTTGATTAAGGGTCTCTACGCCCATACACACCACACTGAGAGTGGAATTATTTTTAGCACAGTGGACGGAGAGCTCGTAAGAACAGAATCTGTACTCTAGGACTAGGTATGAGTGAACAGAAGCTGTAGAACCTGAAGAAGTAAGCTGGGTCCAGAGACCCGTGGTGAAATCCATTCTGCATTTTCTTTGCTGCCTATTGTTAGGGACCTACAAAAGACAAAATGAAAAAACCCTGCTATAATTAAATAAGTAAAAAGCAAAAGTGCATTTAAATCATACAGAGTTCTTAGTAATACTGTATTTGATCAAACATAGCATAAAAGCCGTCCCACCATCGACAAGGTGACTCTGTGGTCGGGGCGGTCATACACTGTCTAGCATTAATAACCATATCATGTGTCAAAGTTCATGTCTGTGTGAATAAGGGCAGACAAGGACCGGGTCCCAACCAATGGACACCAGTCAGGGGAAGCCTTTAAATACAATTTCCAGCTCAGGAGAGGGAGGCCACACCCCAGTTTGCTAGAATGCAAAAATACAAAGAAAAAACACAAAAATTGAACTTAGTTTGAGTTGGTACAAATACAGCGTATAAATGCATGTTCACATGGCCAAAAAGCATACAAAACCTATAAAAGACAAAATGAAATAAACCCTGCTATAATTAAATAAGTAAAAAGCAAAAGTGCATTTAAATCATACAGAGTTCTTAGTAATACTGTATTTGATCAAACATAGCATAAAAGCCGTCACACCATCGACAAGGTGACTCTGCGGTCGGGGCGGTCATACACTGTCTAGTATTAATAACCTTATCATGTGTCAAAGTTGACATCTGTGTGAATAAGGGCAGAGAAGGACTGGGTCCCAACCACTGGACACCAGTCAGGGGAAGCCTTTAAATACAATTTCCAGCTCAGGAGAGGGAGGCCACATCCCAGCTTGCACAGAATGCAAAAATACAAAGAAAAAACACAAAAATTGAGCTTGGTTTGAGTTGGTACACATGCAGCATATAAATGCATGTTCACATGCTTTTTGGCCATGTGAACATGCATTTTTATGCTGCATGTGTACCAACTCAATTTTTGTGTTTTTTCTATTGTTAGGGATGGCAGAACGCACTAAATATATAGTAATAGAAAGTGCGTTCGCCGCCCGGGGTCCACCGTGCAGAGGTGTTATACTGCTGCTATATAATAGCAGATGAACAATATGGCGGTAAATCGCACACAGGTTGAATGTCACCTGGTGTGCACTGGGCGTACTCTGTTATATTCACAGAGTCGCCTTAAGGCATAAATATAAATGCCGAGCCTGTTGACCTCACAGGTCTCAGTGGTGGGCACGTACGGTATATGGTCACAGGACTCGGGCCCAAGACACAGGGTCGGTGTCCGTCTAGACCTACCGTGCGTGCGGCGTCGCTACCGCGGACACCCACAAGTGCTGCTGACCGCAGCGCGGCAAATGACTCAGCCGCTATATGACAATGCCCAGGAGGGGCGCACTGTCGGACGCTAGCTCTGTGGAGATGAGCACTGTGGCTTGTAGCATGCCACTGACTGGCGCTGACTCTAAGGCTAAGTCCCTATCCACACACGTAATATCAGAGGGAGGGGATCTTAATGAGTCATTCGCAGGTTCATGCACCCATCATCATTCACACAGTAGCAATTAGAGACTACACTAGCGCATGGCCGAGCGGCCATGCGGACCTTTTTATAGCCGTGTGGGACATTCCAGATCTCTGGGATGGACCAATCAGATCAGGAGAAGGACCTGAGCACGTGACTCCCGATCTCCAATGGGAGATCATCTCATGAGCATGCCCAGTAACGTGATGAGAGGACTTAGCCACTGGAGTGGCTTGCTCTAGAGCAGCCTGCGCTGCTGTTGCTGACCCAGAGGTGGCAGCAACAACCAGTCCTACAGAGCTCGTCTGAGCAGAGCGCCTGCGACGCCGAGATTGCTGTGCAGGCTCCTGAGTGGTCGGAGAAGAATGGGAGTCCGCAGGATGCAAGGCTCTGGATACCCCCTGTGCAGCTACAGGAACCCGACGCCTAACAGCCTATGTTGTGCTGTATTGTATTTCAATGGAGCCCATGGAAGTCAACTGGGTTTCCTTGTTGACATTATTTCACATGTTCCTTCCAGCGCTTCACCACCCCCATTGTTTCAAACTGGCAATCCTGTCATTCCTTTTGGTACAACCCCAGTGAACAATGACTTTCCTGCGGTGCCAGCCAATTGTGTTTTGGTTAGTTAAACCATGTACTTTAATAGCTCTATCCCCATATTTTTAAATTTCTTTTCAATAAAAGTGTATTTAGAGCTCATCTAAAGCAGTGTTCCCCAACTCCAGTCCTCAAGGCCCACCAACAGATCATGTTTTCAGGATTTCCTTTGTATTGCTCAGGTGATGCAATTATCACCTGAGCAATAGTAAGGAAATCCTGAAAACATGATTTGTTGGTGGGCCTTGAGGACTGGAGTTGGGGAAACCTGATCTAAAGTATTCTAGCCAGTGGAACAACAAAGTTATGATTTACTTGGGGTTTGAATATCTTGCATTTCATACTATCAACGCAGTGTTGACTTAGAGAAGCCAGCTGCATCGCTCTTCAAAGTGCTATTCAATTCTCAAAACAAAAGATGACAACATAGTTCAAGAACCAACAGAACATTATCATGACTCCTGCCCTCAAAAAGCAGAAGCAAATGGGATTCTGTGCTGCAGAGCATCTTACCTAGAATTCTATATTATTCTCCTGCCCTGCAGAGCATCTCACCTATACCTGTATATACTATCCCCCGTCCTGCAGAGCATTTAGCCTATAATTCTACACTATTCTCTGTCCTGCAGAGCATCTCACCATTTGTATTGTAAAGGTTCCAATGGATTGTAATGAATAAGAAAATGCTCACACAAGAACTGAATTTACTAAATTGATTTACTTAATAAATTATAAGATCAAATAATAAACAGTATAAAACTATAAATACATATGCATTAATCAGAAACAAGCATTATTCATACGTTACATTATTCAGATAGACGTCGACCAGTCATCCTCCAGGAGCCAAAAGAGACCGATCAAATGTGTCCTAGTTCTTTTTAAATGTCCAGCTAAAAAGTGTGTCCAACCCCACCATGTGGGGAATGATGTCACAAGTCTATTGTCCATTGGCTATAAACACATCCCCTCTTTTTATCCCCCAAAAACATCCAAATGTGTCTTTGTTAAAAAGCTTTGATCTATCCTTGAATGCTAATGAGAAAGTCCCCTGAAACCAAATAGATGAGAATTCACCAGATAACATCCTTGGGAAAGTTAACACACCCAATCTAATTAGGGTAGTTGCCTTGAATATCAATGGTCCTTTGTTGATGGATAAACAAATGACCAGTAATTTACATTCCTTTATCTTAAGTAAGTTTCAGTTACCCTTTGCTTAGCTCCCTGGGAGTAAGGATACAGTATATATTATATTAAACTGATTGAAACCATATCAATAGTTGGTATTAATTAATTGGAATGTTGAAACCATTAAAAATACTTGTACTATACACCTATAATTCTAGACTATTCTGCAGAGCATCTCACATATACTTGCATACTATCCCCCTGTCCTGCAGAGCATTTAACCAATAGATCTATGCTACTCTCTGTCCTGCAGATCATCTCACCTATAAATCGCTACTGTTTTCCTGTGGGTATTCATGTCTGTGGGCAATTTTCTGTGGGCATTTTTCACATATCATGTGAACATCCTCACCTTGCACCTAAAATATCATAGATCTGAAACTTTGTGATGATGCAATTGGCAATTTTCTGTGTGGGCAATTTTCCATGTGGGCTGTTTTCCATGTGGGCAATTTTCCATGTGGTCAGTTTTCCATGTGGGCAATTTTCCGTGTGGTCAGTTTTCCATGTGGGCAATTTTCCATGTGGTCAATTTTCTGTGTGGGCAATTTTCTATGTGGCCAATTTTCCGTGTGGGCTATTTTCCTGTGGGCATTTTTCCTGTGGACAATTTTCCTGTGGGCAGTTTTCCTGTGGGCATTTTTCTGGTCACCGGAAATTGCATATGGAAGCTTTTGGAGAACAATAAAAATATGAATGCATTTGTATGCAATCCATATTTAATCCACATTGCATTAGTCTCTCATCAGTATTCTGTTTTGCATACATTTTTCAACTTGCTTTTCCTAATCCTAGAGTGCTAATGATTAGTATTACTGATGCAATACTAGTTACATTTTATTAATAATAGGTCCATATTTTGGATCTGTATTTTAGAGTTTACCAATATGCTGGTGTAAGGCATGCTAAGATAGATAGATAGATAGATAGATAGATGATAGATAGATAGATAGATAGATAGATAGATAGATAGATAGATAGATGTCTTTTAAACATTTCACCAGTTTCACAAAGATGTAAGCATTTTTATCAATCTTGATTTTGTTTTTTAAAAACAGACTTTTTTCATGATTTTTAAGGTAGATTAAAAACAAAATATTGTAGATTATTGGGAAAAACACCATATCCTATGATTTTTGGTAAAATGAAAGTAAATATGGTTTCAGAGAACACCACCCAGATAATGAAATGTCTGAGAGATTTAGGGATATTTTGAGGAAATTACCGTCTAAAAATGTCATTTCCATTATTTGGAGGTTTCACATAAAAATGCTGTGGTTTTCTCCTATTCATGAAAATGAAAGTGATTTTCTCTTGGTCTTTCAGGTCACATGTGACTGTTACAAAATACATAATTATTAACTGCAAATGTTCTACAATTGTAATAGACACCTGTCATACTGTGAAAAGTTCTGCATCGCTCTTTTTACATGTGCAGCTCTTTTTCTTTTACTAATTTCATTGGTATGCATAACAACACAATGTACATACCAACTCGAAATTATCCAGGAAAATAATGATGTTGAGAGGAAAACATATTGGTGTGAAAAATTACAATTTAACTTGAGAAAAATGTAAAATAGATATTAGAGATAAGCAGATCTGTCAAGATTCAAAGTCAACAAATCATGTTAATTTTACTGTGAATTTCGATTCCCAATGAAAATATTCTCTTTGAATTGTTCCCTATTATGCTCTGAGTTCTGGCCTCTGAGCATAAGATAAGTAACATGTGAAAAATACAATAAAAAGCTAATACTTAATTTCACTTTAATGTCAGGGGAAGTACTCCCTTAGGCATAATTATTCCTTTAGCCACAGTTCGTCCTCTTCTTACGCCTTGTCTTGCACTTAAAGGGAACCTGTCACCCCCCCAGGCATTTTTAACTAAAAGAGCCACCTTGTGCAGCACTAATGCTGCATTCTGTCAAGGTGGCTATTTTAGTTTGGGTCCCTTCCACCGCTGAAAGAATCGTTTTTATAATTTGTCACTCATACCTCTAGTTTGCTCGGTGGGCAGGTCTTTCCCCCTGGACACAGATGCCTCACAGACATCAGTCATTTCCTCCATCCTTCTGGGCACCGCCTCCTCAGCATTCAGTTATTTACCCGACGCCTGCTCTGTAATCTTGTTTTTTGGGCATGTGCAGTTAGCGCTGCCCGTCCACTGACATCACATGATGTCTTCCTTCTCGTGCCTGTGTTGACGCGCGGTCCGAGATCCCGCCCCACAGTGTGAATAAATCAGAAGAGAATGTATGGTGGGATCTCGCAAGTGCCAATGACCAATCTGCACAAGCACTTCTTCTGGAAATTACTCAACAAGGCAGAATGTATAATTTGCATGGTTTTGAGCAACGACAAAGCAATTATAGGATATGTCCCAGACAGTGACGAGGTCTGTGGAGTGTATTACTCAGGTGACAGGTAGTGCTACAAAGCTCAGGTCTGATTGGGAATTCTATATGTCCTTCTAGTATTAATGTATTTCTGGGGTCTCACATGCATACTCTGTATATGAAAATGCTGTCTCACGCTGATAATCACCTATAACCTTATTCTTCATAAGAAATTGTATATGATGGATAAACAGCCTACTGCACCCAGTTGGACATTGAAACTACACGTCCACATGCTAGGTAGATACTGGGGATGTAGCACTCAGTAACCCTCAATAACATAGATAACGGAGCTATAACCGTCATGAGGATAGATTAGTGAGATTGATATTGGGGTCTTGTGTAACTTACACAAGACCTACTAAAGTTTCCATCACGTCTGCACAAATACTAATAATTAACAGCCGAGTACAATCTGATTGGTTAGAGAATATGAATATGATTGGTTGAAACCATTTATGCTTACTGTTGAATAATCAATTGTCCAATGAAATACGATGATGTAATGTAACCGCCCACTCAAATGAGCATATAAGCTACCCATTAAATGGACTTTGGGTGTGTGACATCCTACAGATACATACCCTGTCTCTGTGTGTGTTTGCTCACCACTACTCGAGTAGGCCTCAAACCAAAATCTGGCAACCCTCCAGCATATCGATCTCCCATTGAGAGATAAAGATCAAATCACAGACTCCTCAGTTGGCGTCCCTGGGTGGGCTGGTCACAACAGAAGACCCCAGTATCCTGAGATCCGGCACCCGCAGACTGAGGCCTAGAGGACACACAGACCAAAATCACCGTTGAAGGTAAGAGCCATTGTTTCTTACAAAATTCTGTGTCTCCCCTTTGCTACATGTTCTGAAGCCGGTTGTTGGGGTACAGTATAGTCTGTCTTCTTACATACCAGCGCTAAGAACCGTAGAATATCCTTGTGATACACAAAACGTATGCTGGAGGGAGAAACCTAAAAGCTGCTACGTATGATTGCCACATGAATGAATGACCCAACCTTGAGGGTACTAAGAATTCTTTACTGTGTTTTTGCCCCTTGGGAGCGTCCCTCCATGATAACTGGCTTGCCAGGATTCATGTGCGGACACGTCTCTGGCAGCATAATGCATAAAGAAGGCTGTGTACGTCCTCTTGGAGAGTGCTAGAGTATTACGGTGTTACAACGCCGGTTGAAGACAGGATAGGTCTATCTACCTTCTATCCTGTCTGATACGCACAAACTGCCCCCTAATGGTGCTAAAGAACTTTGAGGTAGTAGGGATTACATTAGCCTGCATATTAATGATAGCTCTAGTCTTCTGGTTGATAAATAAGATCTCTGAGTATACAAGGTCTAGCTGAGGGAAAAGATTCTTACTGGGCTAATGAGAAAATTTGGGTCATATTAGTCTGCCTATAGTTAATTGAATTTGCTCTCTGGTATATATATATATATATATATATATATATATGTTTATTATAACTGCAGAGAAGTGCCATCTCATACTGAGTACGTAGAGATTTAGTGTGTTAGGTGACCGGGTGGGTCACGTGTGTTGGCCAAACCACTAAATAGTTAAACTTCCTTATCAGGGTTCCTATGGGTTTTTGATGCCTACCAACTGATGACGTCACGTCAGTTTTAGGACGTAAGTTCGGACACTGAGCAGGAACCCCTTATAACAACGGCTCGCAGCCTATGCATCGAATTAGCGAAGTGCAGTTGGCATAGGTCAGAAATTGCTAGCAAAGTGATAAAGAAGTGAGGTGGGCACAAAATAACAGAGCATGTTAAGAGAATAGTGAATAGCAACCAGAGAAAGAGGCAGACAGAGAGGAAAAAGAGATAGAGAGATACGGTATAGGTGCGGCCTGTACATTGAATTAGCGAAGTGCAGTCAGTATGGGTCCGCAAGCCAATGGCGGATCCTAATAGGGGCGGATGGGGCGGTCGCCCCGGGCCCAAGGTTTTTTGGGGGCCCAGGGGCAGGGGCAGGGGCGGGCTGGGCCGGGTGGCAGAGAGGCAAATGCCACCTGGACCGCTCCCCCAGCACCTGTACAGGGCCGGCCGTGCCCTGTGCTGCCTCTGACGCCGCCGGCAGCAGACAGCCGCCCGCGTGACATTCTATGAGGGGCCGGGAGCTGTGCACGGCCGTCACCTTGACGGCTGCTCAGCTCCAGCTCCCTCCGGCTGTACTTCCGGGTCAGATGTCGGGCGTGCGCGATGACGTCATCGTGCACGCGCCGACATGTCCCGGAGGATGCTGAAAGCAGAGGCGCTGCTGGGGAGCGAGCCGGCTGTGAGGTAAGTATGGGGAACTTTTTTTATTTTTTTTATTTATAAAATGAATTAAATGGGGGAGGGGGTGAGTGGGGGCTGTACACAATGAAGGGGGGTGACTGGGGCATGTATATGATGATGGGGGGTGACTGGGGGCTGTATATGAAGAAGGGGGGTGACTGGGGGCTGTATATGAAGAAGGGGGGTGACTGGGGGATGTATATGAAGAAGGGGGGTGACTGGGGGCTGTATATGATGAAGGGGGGGTGACTGGGGGCTGTATATGATGAAGGGGGGTGACTAGGGGCTGTATATGATGAAGGGGGAGTGACTGGGGCCTGTATATGATGACGGGGGGGTGACTGGGGGCTGTATATGATGACGGGGGGTGACTGGGGGCTGTATATGATGACGGGGGGGTGACTGGGGGCTGTATATGATGAAGGGGGGTGACTGGGGTTGTACAGGATGAAGGGGGTGAGTGGGGGCTTCACAGGATGAAAGGGGATGAGTGGGGGCTTCACATGGTGGAATGGTGGCGGGTTTTCCGTATGGACCCGCAGCAAACCAAGTGCTGCGGTTCGTACGGCTGTCAATTCCCGCACGGGGACCGCAGTGCTCAGGTGGGAAGGGGGGTACAGGGGCCCAGGTTTTATGAACAGCCCCGGGCCCATAGTCCACTTAATCCGCCACTGCCGCAAGCCATAGACATTTAGGCATTTTAGGACAGGCCAGGAGAATTTTTAGCCCCCAGTACAGTCAAGTATCAACCAGAAAACAAAGATAGGATTTTAAGCAAGCACCAGGAGATAGAAAGTAGGGACTGCAGTGACTAAAGCAGAGGACAGAGATAACAAGCTTAATGAGTTAAAAGTATACTGAATCTGTGTGAAAGAATGTGAATGACCTTTGAGACTCTCTGCTGATAAGTGGAAGTGCATGATCTCATGTGTAAAAGGAATTCTGTGTGAATGAGAGGCCACTGCAGGTTCTGTCTGCAGACTGCTATTTTCAAAAGAAAATCTGATGCGAATCATGTTTTGTATGACAGATGGATATTTGCTGGGACAGTCCCAGGCACAAATGTGAAGAAAGTCCACTATATACAGTGAGGAGATGATTGGTGGGCGCTGTTAGCATTAAACGCGCATATCCCTTTAAGTAATGCATTGAAGGGACATACTTTACAAGACCTGAGGTTTGGCGAACATTTTATATTGCAAAGCCCAGACGGACAAGTTTTCCACTATAGACGTTTCCGTGTCAGGAATAGAGCCCCCCGTTGAGCATATTGTGGGTTGCATTATATAGGAAAAGTTCTGTTTGGTGGTCTGAGCTTGCCTTGTGTGTATGTGCCAAGTATTCCATGAGAAAATGTCATGCCCTAATTGCACATTTGGATTAATGATGATTATATCTCCTGAAGGTTGGATAACTGTCAAAATTATACCAGGAGGGTATATCCAACAGCTCACTGGTTTTGGATTTCTGTCAGACAGATTTCCAGAGTATAAAGTATTCCGGCTTAATGTACATGGAATTCCTGCAATTCCCTGGGTCGATGGAATTTTGCTAAGTGACATAGGGAATTATAATCTTGTCAGATGTCTGTTAAATAATGGAGAGCCAGAATCTTACCTGGTGGAAGCGCAGCTCGCAGCTCTCCTCACTGGGTTTGCACTGTAGCATAATACATATTTGTAAAAGGTATACAGCTAGATTTTTCTCAATGTTAAGTTAAGTGTTTAGAGTGTGTAATGCATGATAAGGAAGGGAGAGGCAGATGGTTCAAAGTACAACTTTGCCTTTGACTTGAAGCAGTGTCAGATATCCATGGAAAGCAATTGTCAGGTAGCAAAGATAAGGAATGCTTTTAGTATGTTTGAAAAAAAAAAAAAAGAGGAAAAAAAAAATCCTGTTATATGTGTAATGGAAATCCACCACTCTGCCCCTATTCGGTACTAGCATGGTGATTTCCAAAGGGGGGGAGAAGAGAGGAGAATCCGCTATTTTTAAAATATATGCTAATCCATAAGGGTATCTCTCACTAATCTGGATGTTGAGTTTTTTTTCTTTCCGGAAGGTCCAAGAACCTGGTTGTATGGCGATCACACAGCATGAGATAGTAGAAAGCAGAACCACTCCTCCCTCATAACTCTACAGGGGAGATGGAGTTGACGGCACTCATTGAGGCGTTTAGGGGGCTTTAAGGTAAGCAAGACACCACCTATACAAGTCATTGTTTTCAGGTAAACCCACAACTACGGCCCCATGTGTGGAGGAAAGGTCTTTTCTTACACCAACAGGCCCTGAAAGAGGTTGCCATAGTGAAGGTGAGGGTACATATGAGAAAAGAACCCATGGAGCACGAAGCAAACAAAGTGGCTGGGACTCAGCCAGAAGACCAAGGTACTGGGAGACCCCTGAGGCGCCTCCACTGGTCATGGTGAACATTAAAAATAACCAGTTAGACTTAAAGTATCTTACAGGCTCTGACTCGGTCACCAACCGGGGAAGAGACTGAAGTCTGGTCGGAAGCTGGAGCTCAGAACCGTGGATGGCGGGACAGCGGGTATGTTTGCCAAAATCCTTGCACCATGTGATGGCTCATGACTCAACGCACGTGAGTGAAGACAAAAACTATGTGCTCTAAAGGAAGATGTTGGGTCCACCTGTTTAGCTTTACATTAACATAGATTAGATGCGCACAACACAGATAGACTAGAAAGATGCCATAAACACACACGTGCGACTGGGCCCTCCTATCCGTTTCAATGACTGCAGATTGACTTCATACAGGCTGCCCAAGGTAAGATGTATGAAGTATGTGCTCGTGTGTGTTGATCTCTTTTCAGGGGACAGGAAGCCTTCCTGATGTCAGAAACTACCACAACTGAGGTACTCTTTTGTCCACACAGATGTTGTAACTATTTTACAACCCCTGCAGCAGGTCCGGAGTCCAAGAGGGACTCCCATTTGTGTATAAATAAGTTTTTGATTCTATTCTAGTTAATCCAGACACTGGTTGCTGACCAAAAGACACGAAGACCACTGGAGCCACTGGTTGATGGTCCCCGCTAAGCCACGTCCGTAGAGCTAAATGGAAGACCGGTCCATACAAGCTACTATGAGGTCCTGGAGCGGAAGAATGAGGGTCCTGTCCCTCATGATGTTGGCAGCTTTACTGCAAGAAAGACAAATGGACGAGACACTTCAGAATAGCACATCAGTAACCTTGTGGTTTGACACCAAGTTAGCAACAGCTACATTTAGGGTGGACTTGTGTCAGATAGTGAAGTGTCAATGGAATCTTAAATTTGGGAAAAACAGTAGCAACCCCAATTATAAATATCTAACAGGAGCTGAAGGGGCGGTGGTATATATCTGTGTAACTAGACCTGGAAATAAGAACTGTAATTCTTGGTCAGATGCAGCTTGGAACACGGGAACTTCATGGGGGTATAAGCCAGAGGAAGCCATGACTCGTGTTAGTTCATCAGGAAAGCCTCTCCTCAAAAGGATGAATATTGCTGTACCCATTCCAAAATGGGGTTGTGATCCAGAGGTTTTGGACTGGAGATTCTCTTGTAATCCTCTCCTTATAATGCTGGATGAACCCTCTCTTGGAGATGAAGGTCGCTATGTATTGGGACTGTATATCCCAGGTAGACAGGTTCAGCAGGGAACATTTTGGTTAAAAGCTGTTCCTGCACAGGACAAGGAACAAGAGGATTTCCAGAGTATAAAGTATTCCGGCTTAATGTACATGGAATTCCTGCAATTCCCTGGGTCGATGGAATTTTGCTAAGTGACATAGGGAATTATAATCTTGTCAGATGTCCGTTAAATAATGGAGAGCCAGAATCTTACCTTGTGGAAGCGCAGCTCGCAGCTCTCCTCACTGGGTTTGCACTGTAGTATAATACGTATTTGTAAAAGGTATACAGCTAGATTTTTCTCAATGTTAAGTTGTGTTTAGAATGTGTAATGCATGATAAGGAAGGGAGAGGCAGATTGTTCAAAGTACAACTTTGCCTTTGACTTGAAGCAGTGTCAGATATCCATGGAAAGCAATTGTCAGGTAGCAAAGATAAGGAATGCTTTTAGTATGTTTGAAAAAAAAAAAAAAGAGGAAAAAAAAAATCCTGTTATATGTGTAATGGAAATCCACCACTCTGCCCCCTATTCGGTACTAGCATGGTGATTTCCAAAGGGGGGGAGAAGAGAGGAGAATCCGCTATTTTTAAAATATATGCTAATCCATAAGGGTATCTCTCACTAATCTGGATGTTGAGTTTTTTTTCTTTCCGGAAGGGCCAAGAACCTGGTTGTATGGCGATCACACAGCATGAGATAGTAGAAAGCAGAACCACTCCTCCCTCATAATTCTACAGGGGAGATGGAGTTGACGGCACTCATTGAGGCGTTTAGGGGGCTTTAAGGTAAGCAAGACACCACATATACAAGTCATTGTTTTCAGGTAAACCCACAACTACGGCCCCATGTGTGGAGGAAAGGTCTTTTCTTACACCAACAGGCCCTGAAAGAGGTTGCCATAGTGAAGGTGAGGGTACATATGAGAAAAGAACCCATGGAGCACGAAGCAAACAAAGTGGCTGGGACTCAGCCAGAAGACCAAGGTACTGGGAGACCCCTGAGGCGCCTCCACTGGTCATGGTGAGCATTAAAAATAACCAGTTAGACTTAAAGTATCTTACAGGCTCTGACTCGGTCACCAACCGGGGAAGAGACTGAAGTCTGGTCGGAAGCTGGAGCTCAGAACCGTGGATGGCGGGACAGCGGGTATGTTTGCCAAAATCCTTGCACCATGTGATGGCTCATGACTCAACGCACGTGAGTGAAGACAAAAACTATGTGCTCTAAGGGAAGATGTTGGGTCCACCTGTTTAGCTTTACATTAACATAGATTAGATGCGCACAACACAGATAGACTAGAAAGATGCCATAAACACACACGTGCGACTGGGCCCTCCTATCCGTTTCAATGACTGCAGATTGACTTCATACAGGCTGCCCAAGGTAAGATGTATGAAGTATGTGCTCGTGTGTGTTGATCTCTTTTCAGGGGACAGGAAGCCTTCCTGATGTCAGAAACTACCACAACTGAGGTACTCTTTTGTCCACACAGATGTTGTAACTATTTTACAACCCCTGCAGCAGGTCCGGAGTCCAAGAGGGACTCCCATTTGTGTATAAATAAGTTTTTGATTCTATTCTAGTTAATCCAGACACTGGTTGCTGACCAAAAGACACGAAGACCACTGGAGCCACTGGTTGATGGTCCCCGCTAAGCCACGTCCGTAGAGCTAAATGGAAGACCGGTCCATACAAGCTACTATGAGGTCCTGGAGCGGAAGAATGAGGGTCCTGTCCCTGATGATGTTGGCAGCTTTACTGCAAGAGAGACAAATGGACGAGACACTTCAGAATAGCACATCAGTAACCTTGAGGTTTGACTCCAAGTTAGCAACAGCTACATTTAGGGTGGACTTGTGTCAGATAGTGAAGTGTCAATGGAATCTTAAATTTGGGGAAAAGAGTAGCAACCCCAATTATAAATATCTAACAGGAGCTGAAGGGGCGGTGGTATATATCTGTGTAACTAGACCTGGAAATAAGAACTGTAATTCTTGGTCAGATGCAGCTTGGAACACGGGAACTTCATGGGGGTATAAGCCAGAGGAAGCCATGACTCGTGTTAGTTCATCAGGAAAGCCTCTCCTCAAAAGGATGAATATTGCTGTTCCCATTCCAAAATGGGGTTGTGATCCAGAGGTTTTGGACTGGAGATTCTCTTGAAATCCTCTCCTTATAATGCCGGATGAACCCTCTCTTGGAGATGAAGGTCGCTATGTATTGGGACTGTATATCCCAAGTAGACAGGTTCAGCAGGGAACATTTTGGTTAAAAGCTGTTCCTGCACAGGACAAGGAACAAGAGAAGGACAAACCCCAAAGGTCAGGAGAAATGTTGGATGTTGATGGAATTGGGGAATTAGGCTATGAGGAGAAGTTAGCCGTAGAAACGGGCTACGCAGAAAGGAATGAATGGTTGCTGTGGATGAAGTATACTGCAGAGCAAAATAACAAAACTGATTGTATTGCATGTGCAACTGCTAGGCCCCATTTAGGGACTATTCCCCTCAGATATTCAGAACAGGATCAAGTAGATTTACAGTGTATTCTAGCTTTGTATAATGTCACATATGACCCTAGTGATAATGTTTTGTGTCAATCTCTATCAGTCCGGTATCTAATAGCAAAAATTGATCAAGTGCCACCTAGAGTTTATGCATATCCAGGTGACTACACTTGTTTCCTGAGAACAGGACCAGGGAGATGGGTAGGAAATCTAACTTCAGAGTTTTGTCACATCACCATCCCCATAAATACAGATACAGGAGGCTTTAAAGCCATTTGGTTTCAGAACCAAACCATAGCAAGGAGTGACATATGGTGGTTATGTGGAGATATGAAATTAAGGCCTAGGTTGCCACCAAGTTGGGTTGGCAGCTGTGCTCTAGTTCAGGTGCTCATGCCATTTAAAATAATTTCATCAGAATAGATTAAAGGAGGTGGAATGAATGTTGAAACCCTGCACAGAATTAGAAGATCAGTACTTGCTGGGTCCTTTGATCCTAGAGTTTATATAGACAATATAGGAGTACCCAGAGGGGTACCTGATGAGTACAAGGCCAGAAACGAGATAGCAGCAGGTTTTGAATCAATTTTCTTCTGGTGGGTGACACTTAATAAAAATGTGGATTGCATAAATTATATTTATTATAATCAGCAAAGGTTTATAAATTATACAAGGGATGCAGTAAAAGGGATAGCTGAACAATTAGGCCCAACTTCTTTAATGACACACCAGAATAGGATGGCTTTGGATATGTTGCTAGCGGAAAAGGGGGGCGTGTGTAAGATGTTTGGAACGTTTTGCTGTACGTTCATTCCCAATAATACCAGTCCAGATGGCAGTATCACAAAGGCGTTGGAGGGTCTTACATCCCTGTCCGAAGAATTGGCAGAAAATTCGGGTATCTACAATCCCTTCATGGACTGGTTGGAATCCTGGTTCGGTAGATGGAGTCATCTTGTGTCCAGCCTTCTCATCTCTCTCGCAGTAGTAGCAGCAGTACTTGTGACCTGTGGATGCTTCTGCATACCATGTATCAGAGGACTACTTCAAAGATTGATTGATGCGTCTATTACAAAAGCTATGTATATTACATTGAAACCCAATAGTGATGAATATGAGCAGATAGTGTGAGGTTGAGAATTAGATATGATCTCCCTTTCCATATGGGGAATTCGGCAGAAGAAGTGTTAGGAAGTCCGACACTGGCATTAGGCCTTTGAACGTACCTACAGTATATGTGAATGGTAGAGTCATATCTGTTCTCAAAAGGGGGGACTGATAGGGAATTCTATTTGTCCTTCTAGTATTAATGTATTTCTGGGGTCTCACATGCATACTCTGTATATGAAAATGCTGTCTCACGATGATAATCACCTATAACCTTATTCTTCATAAGAAATTGTACATGATGGATAAACAGCCTACTGCACCCAGTTGGACATTGAAACTACACGTCCACATGCTAGGTAGATACTGGGGATGTAGCACTCAGTAACCCTCAATAACACAGATAACGGAGCTATAACCGTCATGAGGATAGATTAATGAGATTGATATTGGGGTCTTGTGTAACTTACACAAGACCTACTAAAGTTTCCATCACGTCTGCACAAATACTAATAATTAACAGCCGAGTACAATCTGATTGGTTAGATAATATGAATATGATTGGTTGAAACCATTTATGCTTACTGTTGAATAATCAATTGTCCAATGAAATACGATGATGTAATGTAACCGCCTACTCAAATGAGCATATAAGCTACCCATTAAATGGACTTTGGGTGTGTGACATCCTACAGATACATACCCTGTCTCTGTGTGTGTTTGTTCACCACTACTCGAGTAGGCCTCAAACCAAAATCTGGCAACCCTCCAGCATATCGATCTCCCATTGAGAGATAAAGATCAAATCACAGACTCCTCAGGTCCTTAGGGTGGCAATGACCATGTTCCAATATGTGTAAGGCTGCAGCCTGAATAGGTCTGTGGAGCATATTAACCCCCTCCCTAGACCTGCTTAAAATGTATAGAAACTGGCCAATACCCCACCACCATTTTTTTTTTTACAAAATTTAGAAAATTTTAGTGAAGCGACTGTTTAATTTGGCAAATATTAATAATTATGGTAACCCTAATTGACCTAAAACGAGAAAGGAATACTCTGATTTCATTTCAGATATTGAAAAAAACATGCATATGTGTCTTTTTACTGTATATAGTGTATGTAAACTTCTGGTTTCAACTGTAGTTGCTTCCTCTAGGGCCAAATCGTCTCTTCTTGCTGTCAGCTCTGTAGCAGTTAGTACCACATATTCCGTAGGCAGAGGACCTCTACAGTGCCTGAAAGTGTGTTGGTTGTGAATAAAAACTTGTGGTTTTCTAATGTGTGGGATGCTGTAGTACTGCTGCTGCTGGGGCTGCCGTTGCTATCCTTGTAGCCCATCTACTAAATAACTTATTAAAGGATACATGTAAACATTATTTTTTGATCACTATTACTCAAGTGACCTCCAACCTGTATATTTGATATGTGATCTGGCCTATTGGTCAATATTAGATATAGAAGTGCCCCAACCCTCTTGATGAGTCCTGAACCAATTGACATTACCTTTCATTGTTGTAATAATGTGTCTCCTTTGCTGAACCTACAGGTTTCTGCTCACCAATTTATATAAGGGTAGTTTAAGTCTCCCATAATAATTCCTTCTCTGTGACTCGCTGTCTCATCTATTTGCTTAACCCCTTAGTGACAGAGCCAATTTGGTACTTAAAGGGAACCTGTCACCTGTTTTGGCCGCTGTAAGATGCGGCCACTGCCTTTCTGGGCTTATCTACAGCATTCTATAATGCTGTAGATAAGCCCCCGGTCCAACCAGAAAGATGAAAAAATAAGTTTTATTATACTCACCCAGGGGGCGGTCTGATGCGGTCTGGTCCGATGGGTGTCGCAGGTCCGGGTCTGGCACCTCCCATTTTCTTGCGATTCTGACCTCCTGCTTGCTTCCTCGCTCCTGGCATTGCACTTCTGTGCAGGCGTACTACTCTACCCTGTTGAAGGCAGAGGAAAGTACTGCAGTGTGCAGGCGCTGGGCCTCTCTGACCTTTCCTGGTCAACCATGCAGCCTGTCATCCAGTATTCCCTGTATGGGGGCACCACAAGTGAGAGAAAGTTCTCATGCTCATGGTGCCATCAGATAGGTCTTGAAATTTCATGGAGAAAATGAACTCACCTATGTGATGTCACCTAACTGGTGACTGTGCTGCTGCAAATGCAGTGTCATTGACTGACAGTGACATCATCAAGGTTACCTCTGGTCACTGAGGCTGCATTCCCAACAAGGCTGAACTACTGTGACCTCAGCACCAAGGGAAAAAGTCAGTGATGAGATCACTGCAGTTCAAGCTCAGTGACTTCACTGCTGATCATGGTGAGAAATTCTCATGGTGATCTCTTGTGAAGTCACTGAGCTTGAACTGCAGTGAACTCAGTGACTTTTTCACATGGTGCTAGTGGGGATCTCACCGAGGTCACAGCAGTTAAGTCCAGCTGGGAACACAGCCTCAGTGGCCGAACGTAACCTCCATGACATCACCGCTAGTCATTGAGGTTGCGCTCGCAGCAACTCATTCACCAGTGGTTCTAAGCCTGGATGGTCACATGTTGGCACTGTCGAGGTTGAAAACTATTAATCCCCCAGACATGGATTGCGGCATAGAACAGAATGACCGACAGGTGAGGGATTTTGTTATTATTTTTATTTTAGTCTTGTTACAGGAGAACTAGTGCTTCGGTGGAATAGGCGTTAGGTGAGTTATAACTGTGTTTTTTATTTTTAAATAAAATGGAAAACTGATTAGTCTTATTTCTAACAGAGGGCTTTATTCTGGCTGTGTGTTTATTTACCATACAAAGGTGACATCAACCCCACAAATATGATCCCCACTTGCCTCCCCTACAGGGCAAGTGGGAAGAGCCAGGCAAAGTGCCCGAATTGGCACATCTAATAGATGTGCCTTTTCTGGGCAGCTGCGGGCTGCTATTTTTAAGCTGAGGGTGGCCAATATCCATGGCTTCTTACCAGCCTGAGAATACCAGCCCCCAGCTGTCTGCTTTAGCAAGTTTGATGCAAAAAATGGGGGACCTCATGCCGTTTTTTAATTATTCATTTAAATAATTAAAAATATGACATGGGGACTCCACTATTCTTGATAGCCAAACTTGCTAAAGCTGACAGCTGAATGTTGCAATCCCCAGCTGTGAGTTTTGCCTGGCTGGTTATCCAAAATACAAGGGAACCCACATAGGTTTTTTTTTTTTAATTATTTATTTACACTGCAAGAGCAGCTGATGAATACTCCCATCTGCCGCTCCTGCTCTCACTTTTATTAGAGGCAGCAGATGTCACATCTGAGCGCTCATGTTGTCTTCTGACATTGTGGGAACCCCGGCTCTCTGACTGGTGGTGATGATTTCACCGCCAATCAGAAGCGCTATGCCAGTGTCTCCCATGTTGTCACACAGCATGGGAAACATCGGCTTTTGCTGTGTATGTTCGGCTATGTTCGAACATTAAATCGGTAAATATTGCAAATTCTGCAATCGTGAGCCGAACTGAATATTGATATATTCGTTCATCTCTACTCTTATACCAAATATGTGTACTTTTTTTGCATAAACATGTTTATTTATTGTTATACTTTTTTTAATTTTTTTTGTTCTTTGCTTTGTGATTTACAAAAATAGATATTTTTACATTTTTTTTTAACTTTTTTTTTATATTTTTACTTAGTCCCTCAGTGGGACTTTAACATTTTTTTACTCTGATCACTGCTATAATGCATCACAATGCCCCAGTGCTGCACTGACAGAAGCCTCTTAGAATATGCTCTAAGGATTGTCTGCTAGGCATGCTGTATCTGGCGGACTAGTGGGGTCGTCATGACGAATTTGAGTCACCCATGGGAACGATTGCGCCCTCACAATGACATCATAGGGATGCCTATCAGAAGACAGAGGGAACATCCCTGAGGAAGGTGCCAGGAAGGGCGCCGAAACGCGTAGGAAGGAATAAAGAAGTACTTTGTTACAACATCTTGCATCCCAGGTGATTTTGTGGACTCAGCAGCGCGGACTGTGGCACACCTTGCTTCCCATATTTTCTGGTCTCAGCTTTAACTGAAGCCAAATTACTGGCGGCAATAGTGTGGGCACAGCTCCTGTTCCTGCATTATCGCCATGGCGTACCCCATACACCAATGTTTAGGAACCTATTTCCAATTATGATGTATGGGTAATTCAATTCTAGATGGACAGATATTTTACATATATTGAAAATACATTGGTCGGTTCTCAGAATGGATAATGACCTAGCTAAACATCTGCCAGAAACTCCATCAATCACTTGGAGACATTCTAAACACCTCAAAGACGTACTAACACATAGTCACTATGTGGCTCCTCAGAAATCATTATTTTGGCTAAAGAAGGCCTCATATGGGGTTGTTTTAAATGTGGAGATTGCTCTGCCGGTGGCTATTTAGACCAAGCATTTACGTTTAATAATAGTGACGTCTCTCGTATGTACACTATTACATATCACATTACTTGCAAGACGGATATGGTTATCTATTTTGCGTTTTGTCCCCGCAATCTTATATATATTGGGATGACAATTCACCAGCTTAGAGTTAGAACATTAGAGCACGTGAGGGACATAAGAAATGGTGCCACAGTGCAGGACCTGGCACTATTAAAAACAATTCCTAAACATTTTAGGATTCACCGCATTAGCAACCCAAAAGATTTGCTCATCTTTATTGTATATAAATGTATAGTTTGTACTTTGTATTTACTGTTTTTAATTTAGAGAGACTATTTTTGCATACTGTATGGCATTTTACTTTTGCTACTAATAGAATGTTATAATAGCTGTGTAACGGACGATAGAACCATACATGCACAACAATTGCTGGAGAGCAAAGCCAAGATATGACATCCTTTCTTAGAAGAATTGCAAATTACAGCACTGCTGCTAAGAAGCATTTGACATTGATAAAAGTCACTTTTTATCAACATCCACCACATTAATGTTTCATCTACTGATTACAAAACAACTGTGAACTTCAGATTAATATAGTCTTTATTTCTTTGATCATATTTTTTATTTGCTTGACCATTGATTTCGTTCAATGTGCACAATGAGGATTTAAATGTAATCGGGTCAAAAACATGAATGTTCTTCTGTTTCCTTCACTAACAGTCCAATTGCCCTATTAGAGCCAGATTTTATGAATCTCTGTGTGATCATTGCTGAATTTAATATATGTTTATTTTTGTTTTAAATGTTATCACTTGAACATTAATCCACATTTTATTTTCCAAGTTTAACTGAAATATATCATCACTTGCGTTATAGAAATGGAACCTTTATTTGATCACTGTATCATCTGTGCCAAATTTACCATTAATAGATGCATTACCAGTAAAGCATGTGTGCTGATAAAGTACATTAGCTTCCTTTAATGTAACCTATACTTATAGGAAACGCAGTCAATAGATACAACAGACCACAGTACTGTGGTTCAGTTTTGAGCAATATGCGGAATTGATTTGTCTTGCATCTAGGTTATTTTATCTCTATATACCGTACTGTAGAGGAATATAACTTTCTGTGACATGTTCATAAATATTCAAGGTTTTTTAAATACTATTACTTACAGTAGCAAATATTTCTCTAAATGCTGTTGTTAATTTAACCCCTTCACCCCCAAGGGTGGTTTGCATGTTCATGACCGGGCCAATTTTTACAATTCTGACCACTGTACATTTATGAGGTCATAACTCTGGAACGCTTCCATGGATCCCGGTGATTCTGACATTGTTTTCTTGTGACATATTGTACTTCATGTTAGTGGTAAAATTTCATTCAAATAACTTGCGTTTATTTGTGAGAAAAACGGAAATTTGGCGAAAATGTTGAAAATTTCGCAATTTTCCAACTTTGAATTTTTATGCCCTTAAATCACAGAGATACGGCACACAAAAAACTTGATATCTAACATTTCCCACATGTTTACTTTACATCAGCACAATTTTTGAACCAAAATTTTTTTTTGTTAGGAAGTTATAAGGGTTAAAAGTTGACCAGCGATTTCTCATTTTTACAACACCATTTTATTTTTAGGACCACATCACATTTGAAGCAACTTTGAGGGGTCTATATGATAGAAAATACCCAAAAGTGACACCATTCCAAAAACTGCACCCCTTAAAGTGCTCAAAACCACATTCAAGAAGTTTATTAACCCTTTAGGTGCGTCACAGGAATTTTTTTGAATATTTAAAAAAAAATGAACATCTAACTTTTTTTCATTAAAAAAATACTTCAGGTTCAATTTATTTTATTATACCAAGGGTAACAGGAGAAATTGGCCTGCAAAAGTTATTGTGCAATTTGTCCTGAGTACGCAGATACCTGATATGTGGGGGGGAACCACTGTTTCGGTGCATGGCAGAGCTCAGAATGGAAGGAGCGCCGTTTGACTTTTTCAATGCAAAATTGGCTGGAATTCAGATTGGACGCCATGTCACGTTTGGAGAGTCCCTGATGTACCGAAACAGTGGAAACCCCCTACAAGTGACCACATTTTGGAAACTAGACCCACCAAGGAACTTATCTAGATGTGTGGTGAGAACTTTGAACCCCCATGGGCTTCACAGAAGTTTATAACATAAAGCCATACAATTAAAAAATCATATTTTTTCCACAAAAATGATCTTTTCACCCTCAATTCTTATTTTTCCAAGGGTAACAGGACCCTAAAAGTTATTGTGCAATTTGTCCTGAGTACGCTGATACCCCACATGTGGGGGTAAACCACTATTTGGGTGCATGGCAGAGCTCGGAAGGGAAGCAGCGCCATTTGACGTTTTTGGCTGGAATTGAGATCGGACACCATGTCGCGTTTGGAAAACCCCTGATGTACCAAAACAGTGGAAACCCCCCACAAATGACACCATTTTGGAAACTAGACCCCCTAAGGAACTTATCTAGATGTGTGGTGAGCACTTTGACCCCCCCAGTGCTTCACAGAAGTTTATAGTGCCCGGGCGTGAAAATAAATAATTCGTATTTTTTCCACAAACATGATCTTTTAGTCACCATTTTTTTATTTTCCCAAGGGTAACAGGAGAAATTGGACCCCAAAAGTTGTTGTCCAATTTGTCCTGAGTATGCTGATACCCCATATGTGGGAGAAAACTACTGTATGGGCACACGTCGGGGCTCGGAAGGGAAGTAGTGACGTTTTGGAATGCAGACTTTGATGGAATGGTCTGCGGGTGTCATGTTGCCTTTGGAGAGCCCCTAATGTACCTAAACAGTGGAAACCCCCCACAAATGACACTATTTTGTAAACTAGACCTCCCAATGAACTTATCTAGATGTGTGGTGAGCACTTTGAACACCCCAGTGCTTCACAGAAGTTTATAACGCCCGGGCGTGAAAATAAAAAATTCGTATTTTTTCCACAAACATCATCTTTTAGTCACCATTTTTTTATTTTCCCAAGGGTACCAGGAGAAATTGGACCCCAAAAGTTGTTGTCCAATTTGTTCTGAGTATGCTGATACCCCATATGTGGGAGAAAACTACTGTATGGGCACACGTTGGGGCTCGGAAGGGAAGTAGTGACGTTTTGGAATGCAGACTTTGGTGGAATGGTCTGCTGGTGTCATGTTGCCTTTGGAGAGTCCCTAATGTACCTAAACAGTGGAAACCCCCCACAAATGACCCCATTTTGAAAACTAGACCCACTAAGGAACTTATCTAGATGTGAGGTGAGCACTTTGAACCCCCAAGGGCTTCACTGAAGTTTATAATGCCAGGGCATAAAAATAAAAAAATCGTATTTTTTCCAGAAACATGATCAATTAGTCCCCAATTTTTTCATTTTCCCAAGGGTAACAGGAGAAATTGGACCCCCAAAAGTTGTTGTCCAATTTGGCCTGAGTACGCTGACACCCCATATGTGGGAGAAAACTACTGTATGGACACACGTCGGGGCTCGGAAGGGAAGCAGTGACGTTTTGGAATGCAGACTTTGATGGAATGGTCTGCGGGTGTCATGTGCGTTTGGAGAGCCCCTGATGTACCTAAACTATTGAAACTCCCCACAAGTGACCCCATTTTGGACACTAGACCCCCCACGGAACTTATCTAGATGTGTGCTGAGCACTTTGAACCCCCAAGTGCTTCACAGAAGTTTATAACACTCGGACGTGAAAATAAAAAAATCATTTTTTTCCACAAAAATGATATTTTTGCCCCCAATTTTTTATTTTCCTAAGGGTAACAGGAGAAATTGGACCCCAAAAATTGTTTTGCAATTTGACCTGAGTAGGCTGATACCCTACATGTGGGGGTAAAACACTGTTTGGGCGCATGGCAGAGCTTGGAAGGGAAGGAGCACCATTTGACTTTTTCAACTCAGAATTGGCTGGAATTGAGATCAGACGCCATGTTGCATTTGGAGAGCCCCTGATGTGCCCAAACAGTGGAAACCCCCAATTATAACTCCAACTCTAACCCCAACACACCCCTAACCCTAATCTGAGCCCTAACCCTAGCCCTAACCCTAGCCCTAACCCTAGCCCTAACCCTAACCCTAGCCCTAACCCTAACCCTAACCCTAGCCCTAACCCTAGCCCTAACCCTAAGGCTGTGTGCACACGCTGCGGATTTTGCTGCGGTTCCGCAGCGGTTTTGGCTGCTGCAGACCCGCAGCAGTTTCTGCTGCGGTGTACAGTACCATGATTCCCTATGGGAATCAAAAACCGCAGTACAGACGGTGCGGAATTTTCCGCGCGGATTATCTGCGGTTTTCAATCCGCAGAAAGAATTGACATGTCAATTCTTTCTGCGGATTCTCCTGCGGTTTGCCATCTCCTCTATTGAGGAGATGAAAAACCGCAGGACAAAACCGCAGAGCAATCCGCAGGTAAAACCGCAGGTCTTTTGACCTGCGGTTTCACCTGCGGATTTTACAAAATCCGCGCGGATGAATCCGCACCTAATCCGCAGCATGTGCACACAGCCTTACCCTAACGGGAAAATGGAGATAAATACTTTTTTCTTAATTTTATTATTTTTCCCTACCTAAGGGGGTGATATCGGGGGGTTTGATTTACTATTTATGGCGGTTTTTATATTTGGCAGCTGTCGCACGCTAAAAGACGCTTTTTATTGTAAAATAGTTTTTGCATCACCACATTTTGAGAGCTATAATTTTTCCGTATTTTGACCCACTGAGTCATGTGAGGTCTTATTTTTTGCGGGACGAGTTGACGTTTTTATTGGTACCATTTTCGGGCACGTGACATTTTTTGATCGCTTTTTATTCCTATTTTTGGGACGCAGAATGAACAAAACCCAGCGTTTCATGAATTTCTTTTGGGGGGGTGCGTTTACACCGTTCCGCGTGCGGTAAAATTGATAAAGCGGTTTTATTCTTTGGGTCAGTACGGTTACAGCGATACCTCATTTAGGTCATTTTTTATGTTTTTGTCGGTTTTATGCAATGAAAACTATTTTGTATAAAAAATAATTATTTTTGCATCGCTTTATTCTGCGAGCTATAACTTTTTTATTTTTTCGCTGATGATGCTGTGTGGTGGCTCCTTTTTTGCGGGACAAGATGACGTTTTCAGCGGTACCATGGATATTTACATGCGTCTTTTTGATCGCGCGTTATTACACTTTTTGTTTGGCGGTATGATAATAAATCATTATTTTTTGCTTCGTTTTTTATTTTTATTTTTTAAGGGGTTTGCTAAAGGAGTTAACTAATGGGACAGTTTTATAGGGTGGGTCATTACGGACGTGGCGATACCTAATATGTGTACTTTTATTGTTTTTTTTTTATTATTTCCAAAAAATGGATTTATTGGGGGAATATTTTTTTTTTTTTTCTAATTTATTTGGCGATTTTTTTTTAATTATTTTAACACTTTTTTTTATTTTTTTTTTTACTTTATTAAATAGTCCCAGGTGGGACATCACTTTTCTGTGACAGATCGCTGATCTGTCACATCACAGATCACTGTGACAGATCAGCGATCTGACACAGGCACTGCAAAAGGCTTCCTCATGCCTGCACTTTGCAGGCACTGAGGAAGCCAGCTTCCTCAGGCCCCCGAAGGCCCCCGTCGCCATCTTGGATTCGGGGGCCTGGAGGAAAGGAGCCCCCCGCAGCAGCGCTGCACATTGCGCTGCCGTGGGGGGCTCAGGGAAGCACGGAGGGAGCCCCCTCCCTGCCGATGCTTCCCTTTAACCCCCGGTACACCGCGATCATGTTTGATCGCGGTGTGCAAGGGGTTAACGTGTCGGGGGCGGTCCGTGACCACCCCTGACACATTGTGCCGGGTGTCAGCTGTGATAATCAGCTGACACCTGGCCGCGATCAGCGGCGCTCACCACATGGGCGCCGCTGATCGCGGTAGACGTACTATCCCGTCCACGGTCATACGGGCCCGGGTACCGTGGACGGGATAGTACGTCGGATGTCAGGAAGGGGTTAAGCATTGCTTTCATTGCATTGTTTGAATAACACATACCATCACGCACACACAGCATATATACTCATGGTTAAAATGTTGAGGTTGACACAAATTTTAGTTTTCAGAAAGTTTGCTGTTGCATTTTTACAGTAGCAATTTGCATTAATTCTAGATTGTTGGGAAGAGTGATTGGAAGAAATGAAAAAAATTGCAAAATCTTTCCTTGTCGTGAAAATTATCAATTGCAAAACATATATTTCCACTGAATTTCAGTCACGCCATAATGTGACCTTCATGATTCCAGTCATCTTTTTGTAGTCTCAGGAGAAAGTGTTAATGAGGACAAGGTATTTGATGTCACTCTTTCATTCTGATTGATTCATAAGAGCAGACTGGTTGCTTTAAAAGGGGAAGGATGCTTGAAAATATTGTCAAGATTGTTTTGCATTAAAAAAATTCACAGGGAAAGACAATGCTGCTTGTAATATAGCCTCTAAATTAACTATTTATCAGGTCATTAAGAGCTTCAAATAAATAAGTTCAGTTGCTGTGAAGAAGGCTTGAGATTGCCCAAGAGTTGAGCAGGTGCCCAGATCATCTCCTAAAGAGGATTCAGCTTCAGGATCACTATAACACCAATGTAGATCAAGAAGTACAGGGACTTGAATACAGAAGCTTTGGCTAAATTGATTTTCCCTTATTAAGCCCCATTCAGACAGAGAAATCAAATAAAATAATTGTGCTGCGAAGAAAAGATGGGCAGAGACTACTTTGAGTCCCGTGCAAACAGTAAGTCAATCTGAGAGCATTCATATGTAGGTTGCTTTTCATCAACGGGAGCATGCTCACTCTAAATTTTTCCTAATAACACTGTCATGAATAAAAAGTAATAGAAACACATATTCGTAGGGCAACTTTTCATGGTTCAGGAACAATTTGATGATGAATAATGCTTTTCAGGCATAATGGAGCACTTTGTCACAAAACAAAAGTGATACATAAGTGGCTCACTCATTAAAACATAGAACTTTTAGGCCCAAGGCAAGGAATCTTCCCATTCCCATTGAGATCATGTGGTTAATCTTTAAAACATGGGTGAACAAGCAAAAACACAGAAATGGGAAAAATTACAAGCACTAAGTAGACAAGAATAAGTTTGCATCAGTCTGGATTTGGCCCAGAAACTGATATCAAGTCTTGAAAAATAAGGGTCAACCCAGTAAATACTAAGAACCTAAAGTGCCCTACAAAATAGCACCGTAAGAGGACTGTAATTGCAGATAAATCTACAAATAAAAAAAGGTCCTCCAAACAACAGAGTGTAATAAGAATATATGTTTTTATTGACACAAAAAGATTAAAAATCTTTTAAAAAATAGGAAGATGTTAACAAACCATACAGGAAAAGAAAAAGCACTAACTCTGAGCAGACATAATTACCGTATGACTTGTGTCTAAGATTGCACACAGTGAGAAGAGGTGACTGTAACCTTGAAAATCAGATTTTTATCAGTAGATAAATAAATACATACAGTTGCAATAATGTCAGTAAAAAAATCATCAATAAAGTGCAAGGTCCAGATGACTAGCTCAAGGGTTGTACAGACAGACACAAAAAAGAGTTGCTGGAAGGTGCTGGGATTTTTCTCTGGTAACTCCTATGGAAAAATGTTATTAATTAGTATGATAGATAGTACTATAAGCAAAGAGAAAATATTCCATTGGAGGATCCAGACACAGCATCACAAAACAATGCATGAAGTCAGACAAATGATTTTGAGTACTTTCTTAAAGAGAATATACTGCTAAATCCTGGCCATGTTGTTCATGCTGTCTGACAACTATTCAGACATAATTACCCAGATCCCAGGAACCTCCAATGTATCCCCTTAACGCGCGTTTCGGAAGTTCTTCCTCAGAAGGGGTGCAAGTCTATCAATAAAAGTTTGAAAAAGCTTGCAAACTGCTTATAATTGTAATTTAGTAACCACAGAAACATCTGACTAAAATACGTATCTAAATACACTCAAGAAGAAAACTTTATGAAAACCAAAATTTTATTACAGTTTCAAAGTTATCTGTTTAAAAACATTTATCTAAGTCTCATCATTCCAGATTATTCAGTTTCAGATAGAGGGAGGACATGATGTCCCAGAAGGCTTTATATTTTTCAGCGTGAGCCTTGGCAAATTGTCGCTGGCATTTTTGTGTATGGGCTGTAAGAGCTGTCCCATGCATACTATTCTTCTGCAGTGTATGCAGTACTATGTGACTGTAAATAGTGATGGCCGAACCAAATGATGAAGTTCAGGGCTCGCACCAGACACCGTGCACAGACTCCAAACATGGACTTCTCATGGAAGTTTATAGTACTATTCGAGTTCGGCAGCCTGAAAAAAGTTGAGGCCCAACCAATCAAAAAATCAACGCTGAGCTAAATGTGAATATCCTACAAGATGATTTACTTTGTACACTCGAGTACTATGGGTATGAAAAAGACAACAAAGTGTTTCTATAGGGCAAAAACCAGAAGCATACAGTACATCAAGATTAGCAAATAAATGGTTTCATGACAATAAAGTAGAGGTGCTGGAATGGCCCCTACTGTCCCCAGACCTCTACCCAACTGAACATTTGTGGATAGAGTTGAAGAAAAAGCTGTATTCATACCCAAGTGAGTCAAGCAATATGCACCAATTTTGGGAATATGTTTAAGCAGGATTTAGAAAAGGCAGAGGAACAACAGATGCAATTGCTCATTAGTGGGATAATATAAAAGGCCAAATAATACAGCAAGGAGATCTATTTTTGCTTTATCGATTACAGCAAAGCTTTTGACTGTGTTGATCCCTACAAACTTTTGAACACCATCAAGGAAATGGGTGTGCCAAACCATCTGATCTGGCTCATTAGGGACTTTTACATCAACAAAGAAACAACAGTTTGAACTGAACACAGCATGGTTCAAAGTAGAGCGAGACATTAGACAAGGTTGCCTACAAAGATAGCAATAACTGTAGAAGGACATAATGTCACAGAAGAAGAAGTAATCAGGCTCCTTGCATCTTCTTGCCCGACTACTTGAACCAGTGATCCCATTCCGTCACATCTCCTCCAGTCCCATTTCCCTGCGGTCACCTAACAAAAAAATTCAACCTCTCTCTCTCTTCCAGTATCTTTCCCTCCTCATTTAAGCATGCCATCATACATCCATTGCTTAAAAAAAATCCCTCGACTAAAACTGTGCCGCTAACTATAGACCAGTCTCTAATCTTCCCTTCATCTCTAAACTCCTGGAATGCCTGGTCCACTCCCATCTTATCCGCTATCTCTCAGATATCTCTCTTCTTGACCCTCTACAATCCGGTTTCCACTCTTTACATTCTACTGAAACTGCCCTTACTAAAGTCTAGAATGATCTACTATCAGCTAAATCTAATGGTCACTACTCCCTGCTAATTCTCTTGTATCTCTCTGCAGCATTCAACACTGTGGATCATCAGTTCCTCCTCACTATGCTCTGCTCCATCGGCCTCAAGGACACCATTCTCTCCTGGTTCTCCTCCTATCTCTCTGACCGCTCCTTCACTGTATCTTTTGCTGACTCCTCCTCCTTTCATCTTCCACTTACTGTTGGAGTTCCTCAAGGATCGGTTCTAGGCCCACTTCTCTTCTCTTTGTATACTACCCTGTTATGATTTGGTCACGGAGGAGATTGGTGGGGAATTAGCTAAGCAACCAAGAAACCAGAAAGGTTGGTAACTTAGTGGATTGCAGACCCCTAAGCTTAACAACACAACTAGCATTAGCCGTGGGACATGCCTACGATGCCCTAGAAACCTCGGCACAGCCAAAGAGTTAACTGAACCTAAAGCAAGAAAGGGGAAAGCTAAACTGCCCCAGAGAAGAACCCCAAAAGGAATAGATAGCCCCCAAACATATATTGCCAGTGAGACAAGTTGAGGCACAAACACAGGCAGGAAATAGAGTGAGCAAATGATGGGGCCCAAACTGTCTAGATAAGACAGAACAGGAAAGATACTGTCTGCAATCACGTAAAAACCCTAAAAAATCAAACATGTCTGATATACAAAAACACTGAGGCCACACGACCTCTCCCCCACTAGATCAGCATTCTGGGGTGAACTGGAAGCAAAGCAAGAGATACTAATATAACAGGGGATAAGCAATACTGAATAGAATGACATAAACTGTGACATATGAGTGGGGTCCAGCACAAATCCCAGCAGGGATTAAGGCTGAACCCACACAGCAAAGCAAAAAGCAGAGAAAGGCTAAAACTATATCAAATGCAAAAGATTCCAGCAAGCAAATAACTTATCTGAATGATGCAAGACCAAGGAGGGGAAAAAGCAGACTTCACAATGCACAGGAAAAAAATCAAATCACCAGTGGCAACCGAGGGAAGCTTGCTCACTTAAATCAAACCAGTTTGTAACCCCTGACTTCCAATCATCATTTCAGGTGATAGACTTCTGTCAACCTGAGCAACTCCACTACCCACAGCAACCACCAGAAGGAGCCCCGACTCAGAAGTCTGATCAAGAGAGTTCACAACACTACCCCTATTGGCCAAAAAGTCAATAGATTTGGTTTCCAGTACCATCTACAGTGGGGCAAAAAAGTATTTAGTCAGTCAGCAATAGTGCAAGTTCCACCACTTAAAAACATGAGAGGCGTCTGTAATTTACATCATAGGTAGACCTCAGCTATGGGAGACAAACTGAGAAAAAAAAATCCAGAAAATCACATTGTCTGTTTTTTTTTCCTTTTATTTGCATATTATGGTGGAAAATAAGTATTTGGTCAGAAACAAAATTTCATCTCAATACTTTGTGATATATCCTTTGTTGGCAATGACAGAGGTCAAACGTTTTCTGTAAGTCTTCACAAGGTTGCCACACACTGTTGTTGGTATGTTGGCCCATTCCTCCATGCAGATCTCCTCTAGAGCAGTGATGTTTTTGGCTTTTCGCTTGGCAACACGGACTTTCAACTCCCTCCAAAGGTTTTCTATAGGGTTGAGATCTGGAGACTGGCTAGGCCACTCCAAGACCTTGAAATGCTTCTTACGAAGCCACTCCTTCGTTGCCCTGGCGGTGTGCTTTGGATCATTGTCATGTTGAAAGACCCAGCCATGTTTCATCATCAATGCCCTTGCTGATGGAAGGAGGTTTGCACTCAAAATCTCACGATACATGGCCCCATTCATTCTTTCATGTACCCGGATCAGTCGTCCTGGCCCCTTTGCAGAGAAACAGCCCCAAAGCGTGATGTTTCCACCACCATGCTTTACAGTAGGTATGGTGTTTGATGGATGCAACTCAGTATTCTTTTTCCTCCAAACACGACAAGTTGTGTTTCTACCAAACAGTTCCCGTTTGGTTTCATCAGACCATAGGACATTCTCCCAAAACTCCTCTGGATCATCCAAATGCTCTCTAGCAAACTTCAGACGGGCCCGGACATGTACAGGCTTAAGCAGTGGGACACGTGCAGGATCTGAGTCCATGGTGGCGTAGTGTGTTACTTATGGTAGGCCTTGTTACATTGGTCCCAGCTCTCTGCAGTTCATTCACTAGGTCCCCCCGCGTGGTTCTGGGATTTTTGCTCACCGTTCTTGTGATCATTCTGACCCCACGGGGTGGGATTTTGCGTGGAGCACCAGATCGAGGGAGATTATCAGTGGTCTTGTATGTCTTCCATTTTCTAATTATTGCTCCCACAGTTGATTTCTTCACTCCAAGCTGGTTGGCTATTGCAGATTCAGTCTTCCCAGCCTGGTGCAGGGCTACAATTTTGTTTCTGGTGTCCTTTGACAGCTCTTTGGTCTTCACCATAGTGGAGTTTGGAGTCAGACTGTTTGAGGGTGTGCACAGGTGTCTTTTTATACTGATAACAAGTTTAAACAGGTGCCATTACTACAGGTAATGAGTGGAGGAGAGCGGAGACTCTTAAAGAAGAAGTTACAGGTCTGTGAGAGCCAGAAATCTTGATTGCTTGTTTCTGACCAAATACTTATTTTCCACCATAATATGCAAATAAAAGGAAAAAAAAACAGACAATGTGATTTTCTGGATTTTTTTTTCTCAGTTTGTCTCCCATAGTTGAGGTCTACCTATGATGTAAATTACAGATGCCTCTCATCTTTTTAAGTGGTGGAACTTGCACTATTGCTGACTGACTAAATACTTTTTTGCCCCATTGTACATGCTGATGGCATCCAATTATACACTTCTTCTTCTTCTGACATCACGCCTGCCTTTTTAGAAAACACCAGTGATTGTCTTACCGCTGTTTCTAACATCATGTCCTCCCTCTATCTGAAACTGAACCTGTTAAAAACTCAACTCCTTGTGTTTCCTCCCTCAATGTACCTATGCCCGACATTACCATTTCCGTGTGTGATTCCACCACCATTACTCCCCAACAAAATGCCCGCTGTCTTGGGGTCATACATGATTCCAAGCTTTCATTCACCCCCACACATCTGATCACTGGCTCGCTCTTGTTTTCTGCACCTCAAAAACATTTCTAGAATTCGTCCCTTTCTTACTTTTGACTCTGCAAAAACTCTTACTGTTTCTCTTATTTATTCTCGTCTGGACTATTGTAACTCTACTAATCGGTCTCCCTCTTATCAAACTCTCCCCTCTCCAGTCTGACTTTAATGCTGCAGCCAGGATCATATTCCTCACCAATCATTACACCGATGCCTCTGCATTGTGCCAGTCATTACACTGGTTACCCATCCACTCCAGAATCCAGTACAAACTTATTACCCTCACCCACAAAGCACTCCATGGCTCAGAACCACCCTACATCTCCTCTCTTGTCTCAGTCTACCACCCTACCCGTGCCCTCCATTCTGCTTATGACCTGAGGTTAACATCCTCAATAATCAAAACCTCCCTCTCCTGTCTTCAAGACTTTTCACGTGCTATGCCAATTCTTTGGAATGCACTACCCAGGTTAATATGATTAATCCCCAATCCCCACAGTTTTAAGTGTGCCTTAAAAACGCATTTGTTCAGACTTGCCTACCTCCTCAACGCATTAACCTATCTACCCCTGTGTTGCTCACTCAAAATTTTTACCATAACCAGTTTCCTTACATCATGTTCTCACATGCTTTATGCATTTAATAGCCCTCTGTGTCTGTATTCTTACATACTTAGGCTGATAACTGTTTCATGCAGCATTACACGAACACCCGTGTCTTACACTGTGGCTGTTCCAAACAATGAAGGCAATTGCTACCACCCACCTTTCGGGTCTACCTTTTTCCTCACAGATTGTAAGCTTGTGAGCAGGGCCCTCATTCCTCTTGGTATCTGTTTTGATCTATGTGTTTTTTTCTTTTGCTTTAATGTCTATTATCTGTACAAGTCCCCTCTAAAATGTAAAGTGCTGAGGAATATGTCAGCGCTATAGAAAAAAAATTATTATTATTGTAATGATTGGAAGAATAGAAGGAGCACGGCGATGAGGAAGACTAGCAACCTGATGGCTTAACACAATCAAGACAGACCCTGGTGGACCCATCTAGTCTTGCACAAGATCAATCTTCCTACAGAGTGTTCAACCATTAAGTTGCTATAGATAGAGATCGAGCTTAAGGCTGTTAAAAATAATAATAATAAGAGACCTGGGTTCACATTTTGTTTGGTCGGAACATACTTGAAACTAATCGAGAACACGCCAAGAAGGATTCAGACAGTGCAAAAAGCCAAAGTTGGATTTACAAAATATCAACAAAGTAATACAAATTAAATATTAATGCAGTCTCTCTCCAGTGGTCACCACTCACCTGACTAAAATATTTAACCTCTCTCTTTCTTCAGGTATATTTCCCTCCTCATTTAAGCATGCCATCATAACCCCATTACTTAAAAAGCCATCCCTGGACCAGAACTACACTGCAAACTACAGACTTGTCTCTAACCTTTCCTTCATCTCTAAACTCCTGGAATGCTTGGTCCACTCCCGTCTAATCCGCTATCTCTCGGATAACTCCCTTCTCGACCCCTTGCAGTCTGGTTTCCGCTATTTACACTCCACTGAAACTGCCCTCACTAAAGTCTGTAATGATCTAATAACAGCTAAATCGAAAGGTCATTGCTCCCTGCTGATTCTCCTGGATCTCTCTGCCGCATTTAACACTGTGGATCACGAGCTCCTCCTCACTATGCTCCGCTCTATAGGCCTCAAGGACACAGCCCTCTCCTGGTTCTCCTCCTACTTCTCTGACTGCTCCTTCACTGTTTCTTTCGCCGGCTCCTCTTCCTCTCTTCGTCCCCTTACTATTGGGGTTCCGTAGGGCTCAGTCCTAGGCCACCTCCTCTTCTCTTTATACACTGCCCCTATTGGACAAACAATCAGCAGATTTGGGTTCCAGTATCATCTCTATGCTGATGACACCCAATTATACACTTCTTCCCCTGATATCATGCCTACCCTAATTCAAAATACCAAGGTTTGTCTGTCTGCTGCCTCTAACATCATGTCCTCCCTTTGTCTGAAACTAAATCTCTCCAAAACTGAACTTCTTGTGTTTCTCCCCTCTTCTAACCTCACTCTACCTAACATCGAAATAACCCTGGAGGGTTCAACCATAACTCCTAAGCAGCATGCCCGCTGTCTTGGGGGTCATATTCGACACTGAACTTTGCTTTACTCCCTATAGCCGATCACTCACTCGCTCTTGTTTTTAAGATGCAGGTGACATCTCCAGAATCCAGCCTTTTCTCTCATTTGAAACTGCTAAGACTCTTACTGTGGCTCTTATTCATTCTCGTCTGGACTACTGCAACTCTCTTCTGATCAGTCTCCCTCTTACCAAACTTTCTCCTCACCAATCCATCTTGAATGCAGAAGCCAGGGTCATATTTCTGTCCAGCCGCTTCTTGTGCCAGTCATTACACTGGCTACCTATTCACTACAGGGTCCAGTATAAACTCATCTCTCTCACCCACAAAGCTCTCCACAGTTCTGCACTGCCTTATATCTCCTCTCTCATTTCTGTCTATCGCCCTACACGTGCCCTCCGTTCTACAAATGACCTAAGACTAACATCCCCCGTAATCCGAACCTCGCACCTTCGTCTCCAAGACCTCTCTCATGCTGCGCCAGCTCTCTGGAAAGCACTTCCCCAGACGATCAGACTGATACCTAGCCCCGACCTATTCAAGCGCGCTTTGAAAACCCATCTCTTCAAACAAGCCTACCATATCAACTACTCAGTAAACTAACTTTGCCCTGTTCACCCCTTCCAAATATTATTCTGAATCTGCACCCTACTATTCATCTGTCTCCACACCCTCCATGCACATGATAACTGCACTTGATACTTGACTATTGCACTTAAACACACGGGCTGATGACCGGATCATGCAGCTTTATATGAAAATCCCTATTTATTATAATTGCCAGACCTGAAATAACAAGCACTTTTCACCTACTGTGTCCCCCCCATTTCCTTGTAGATTGTAAGCTTCCGAGCAGGGACCTCACTCCTAATGTCACTGTTTAAATTGTCTTAACTTGTATTGAATTTATTGTCTGTACATGTCCCCGCTTAATTGTAAAGTGCTGCGGAATATGTTGGCGCTATATAAATAAAAAAATATTATTATTATTAGGAGAAAAACAGTAACAATGCTGTGACATGACAAGAATCTACAAAACATTGCAAAATAGTTGCAGATAAAATTTATGTATGAGATAGCCAAGATGATTGTCTATAGAATGATAGTAGTCTCACGTTTGAAGCAGTAGTGGAAGTTAAGGTATAGAGTCAAAAAGTCAAAAGTTCAAACCATTATTAGCCTGGTGCTCGCCAACGCATCTCCAGGTCGGTAATGTGGCAGAGAACTTCTCTTCTTGACTGTATGATACGTTATCTGAGACAGCCTTAAGGAGGAAGTCACGGGTTTGCTGCAAGATCTTGAAGAATTTGCCATCTGAAGAATCAGCTTCTGGTGCCCCAGATGAAGCAAACATATTGCAGCAGAGGACACTTGAGGAAAGTGGGAGTATACAATGAAAACTTAAGATGTTCCAAGATTCCCCAAAGTAGTTGTAGGAAAACTCCACCCAGGGAAGAAACTGTACCCAGTCTTCCTGACAGGCAGAGACAAAGTGGTGTAAGTAGTTCTTAAGAATCAGATTAACCTGTTCTACTTGCCAATTGGTCTGAGGATGGTATGCAGAGGAGAAATCCAGCTGAACATTCAGCAGTGTGCAAAGAGCGCTCAAAAATTTTGATGTGAACTGGACCACACGATAAGAGACTATGAGGAGAGGGCACCATGGAGGCAAAACACATGCTGAAAGAACAACATGGTGAGCTTGTGAGGGAAGACCAACCAGGTAAAGGAAGTGAGCCATCTTGGGGATCCAGTCCACCACGACCTAGGTGGTGCTGTAACCCTTAGAGAGGGCAGGTCCATGATGAAATTCATGGTAATGTGTTGCTAGGGGATGGAAGGAATCAGCAGAGGCTCAAGGAGACCAGTAGGTTTGTTTGTGGGAGACTTATTTGTGACATGCAGGAAAATTCGATTACAGAGTCATGAACAGCTTTTGCCAGAACAGGACACCAGAAGCAGCAAGCAATCAGCACATTAGACTTAAGTATGGCCATATGGCTGGCCAGCTTGGATTTTTGTCCCCAGGACAATATTCTACTTCTCCTAGCAATAGGAACAAAGGTCTTACCTTTAGGAATGTCTTATAAAAGAGCAGAAGCTGCTTCAACAATCCTAGCCAGGTTAATGATGTGGTGTTATTCTTCCTCAAAATCAGTCATGCTAAAGGATCTATGCAAGGCATCCGCTTTAACATTCTTCACTGCTGGACAGAAGTGCTACTCAAAGTCGAAACAGACAAAGAAGAATGCTCATCTAGCTTGATGAGGATTTAACTGTTAATTAGACTGAAGAAAGATTAAATTCTTATGATTTGTGTATATCGTTACTGGAGAGGTGACACCTTCCAGTAAATATACAACCAATATATATAACAGAGTGTAAATATGCTGAAATATATAAAGAGATGCAAGCTAAATCATAAAAATATATTTTTATTGAATTAAAGTCTAAAATAGACAAATTAAAAAGACAGGGATAGGACTCCACAATTTGGGCCCCGGACACAAAACAAATTTCGTTAGTTGGACATATATAGTATATACCAAATCAATGAGACCCATGCAAAAATAAAGCAACGTGCTAATGCAAGCGCAAGTTCAATATTATTAAAAGAAAATAGGACCTTACAATTATTAAGCAGTATGTGCCAAAGATATCTGTCACATGGACCAGTCCTGTGTGACACGGCCCACAGGCCGGTAACTGAAACAACAAGACACGGCACGTGAAACTGTCCTGTGTGACATGGCCCGCAGGCCAGTAACTAAGACAACAAGACACGGGGGAAGGGGAAACAGTTACAACGGTGGGCCCTGCGATAGGGAATGGGGGACGTGGAGACCTCCTGCACTCCCCTGAGTCAGTGTCCCTCACACTCCTAACGATCCCTAGGCCAGTTCCACCCCAGGCGCCGATCAGGATACCTGTGACCCTAGCACACCCTACACCTATTCCTTACTAGGGAGCTGGGTGGAGCAGGCACTGGCCCCACCGCTGTACTAAACACACCAGGGAAAAATACAAACAGGGGAACCACCAAAACACTTATCTTGCTCTGCTGCAGCACCTGGCAGCAGAGTGCATCACCGGATTAACTTTTTGCAGTGGCTCGACACCTCAGAGTCAGCTGCCACCTTCACCATCTCACTCTGCTGCGGACATTGGGAAGACAGAGTTCACACCAGTTTCAGCAGTGGCTCCAACCTTCCAGCCAGCTGCTCACTTCACCAGGTTTCTGCAGTGGCTTCACACCTCAGCCAGCTGCTCCCTTCACCGTGGTTGGAATCCCAAAAAGACGCTATCACCAACACCTGCTCATAGACCATGTGACCCTATGTAGGAAAAGGGAATGGTCAAATGATCAGGGGCCAAAAGCTGCAATAATCCCAGTGACCACCGGGGGCAAAAGGCAAAGCAAAGAAAACATCAAGTGCAGTGACCCTAATGGCCACCGGGGGCAAAACTAGAAAAAAGACACCACTGTGTAATAACCCTAAAGGCCACCGGGGGCAAGACCAACCCTGTGCAAACAGCTCAAAGAAAAAAGGTTACTTATACAAAAACCTGTCATAATCAGCATGGATCATGACAGTACCCTTCCCTTAATGAGGGGCCTCTGGACTGCTCCTCATCAGGGAACCATCTACAGCAGGGACGCCCAGGTCCAGAGTTCACCCCAGCAACTACCTGCACTTCAGGTTTATGACAAACGAGCACTGCTGGTATTGGCAATGTATGTTCCGGAGGCACAACCCATCTCCAAGGCGCCGATCTGGGGAGCGAGAGGTGTATGGGCAAGTATGTGGGTAACTCCAGCTGGTAAGTCTCCGGGTCCTGGACAGCCGACACCAGATACGGCCCGATACCTGAGAATTCCAGACCCCCGCAATACACTTCCACTGGATGTTTTTGGTGGCCACCCATACATGCTCGTTCACACACAGGTCCGGACCTGAATGTTTATTGCCACACATTGGTTTGTCAAAATTCGGTGAACTCATTCTGGAACTGACAACAGAGGCGTCCCCCTGTGTCACCACACTCACACCCCCACAATTCATCAAGGGAAACACCACCCTCCTGCCCCTCCTACTACGAGGTCTGCCCCTCTCAGGGTTGGCCAATGGCGAGGGTTGAGCCTTGCCCCTACTCTCCTGCAGCACCTCAGCTGCTACCACTGGAGAGGATGGGGATGTTTGTAGAGAGACGGCAGAGACAGTAGCCCCTAGGCAGCAGCCCTCACACGACTGCTCCCAGCTGACTACTTCCCTAGTCCGCCAATCTAAGATCGGGTTGCATTTTTTAGACCAAGGGGGGCCCACAACGATAGGTGCTGGATTTCCCTCCAAGGCGTAGTATGGCTGGGACACATCCTGATGTCCGCTATGCAGCTCAATGTCTTCTATGACTTGGTTTAACCCCCCTGGCTCAGAGGAACAGAGTTAATGGCCTGGAAGCTTATGGGTTTGTCCGGAGTCTTACACCTCAGACCATGAGTCTGGACAAACTGAGCATCCACCAGGCTGACTTCTGCTCCACTGTTAACAAGCACCGGTATGCCCTCAGGTATCTCACCAACCATCACCTCTGCTGACAAAGTACCTTCTGAGGGCAAAATGGAGGAAATATACACTCCCAGGTCATCTTCCTCCACACGACCAGTGGGGGCGCAGCTCCTTAGATGGTACAGAAGATTTGGCGCACGCTGGGCAGACCCTGAAAACATAACCAGTTTGCCCACAGCTAAAACATGCCCCCACATCACGACGATCCGCAGGCAACACCGCTGGGGAACCAACTCCTCCCACCTGCTTGGGCTCATCCACCTGCACCTGTGAGTCCTCCTCCTCAGTAAGGACCCCAGGAGGCATATTCGCCAAAGCCGCAAAAAACTCGTCCACCGACCGTAGAGATATTGAATCGGCTGGCAGGGAGAAGGCCCAGGATAGGAGGTCACCTTCAAGGAGGGCTATAATGAATCCCACCCACTGTACCTCACTCCCTAATGAACGAGGGAGGAGCCTGAAGTGTAGATTGCAGGCCTCCTGAAAAAACAAAAAGTTCTCTCTCCATCCAGAAAACCTGTCTGGGAGAGATAACTTGGGCTCTGGTTGAGCCTGCATCTGAGCTGAGGCCCTGTACCCCTCCCACTGCTGCAGCTGCTGCTCCAACACACCACACAGCACCCCACACTCCTCATTGAGGGTCTGCAGCAATTGGAGACAGGTCTGCATTAGGGCCATGGCTCATCAGGGAAAAATGTTAGGTTGGTGATAATGTCACATGGACGAGTCCTGTGTGACACGGCCCACAGGCCGATAACTGAAACAACAAGACAAGGCACGTGGAACTGTCCTGTGAGACATGGCCCGCAGGCCAGTAACTAAGACAACAAGACACGGGGAAGGGGAAACAGTTACAATGGTGGGCCCTGCGATAGGGAGCGAGAGACGTGGAGACCTCCTGCACTCCCCTGAGTCAGTGTCCCTCACACTCCTAACGATCCCTAGGCCGGTTCCGCCCCGGGCACCGATCAGGATACCTGTCAACCTAGCACACCCTACACCTATTCCTTACTAGAGAGCTGGGTGGTGCAGGCACTGGCCCCACCGCTGTACTAATACACACCAGGGAAAAATAAAAACAGGGGAAACACCAAAACACTTATCTTGCTCTGCTGCAGCACCAGGCAGCAGAGTGCATCACCAGATTAACTTTTTGCAGTGGCTCGACACCTCAGAGTCAGCTGCCACCATCACCATCTCACTCTGCTTCGGACACCGGGCAGACAGAGTTCACACCAGTTTCAGCAGTGACTCCAGCCTTCCAGCCAGCTGCTCACTTCACCAGGTTTCTGCAGTGGCTTCACACCTCAGCCAGCTGCTCCCTTCACCATGGTTGGAATCCCAAAAAGACACTATCACCAACACCTGCTCATAGACCATGTGACCCTATATAGGAAAAGGGAATGGTCAAATGATCAGAGGCCAAAAGCTGCAATAATCCCTGTGACCACCGGGGGCAAAAGGGAAAGCAAAGAAAACATCAAGTGCAATGACCCTAACGGCCATCGGGGCAAAACTATAAAAAAGACACCACTGTGGAATAACCCTAATGGCCACCGGGGGCAAAACCAATCCTGAGCAAACAGCTCAAAGAAAAAAAAGGTTACTTATACAAAAACCTGTCATAATGCAGCATGGATCATGACATCCTTCATCTCATAGTCCCGTGCCCATATACCCATCATACATATCCATCATCCCATAGTCCAGTGCACATATACCCATCACACATCCTCCATCCCATAGTCAACCATTATGACATCATAATGAGCGGCGGGGCTTGATACACACACACTTTTTCCCCATTATGTAGATAGGGGCAAAATTGTTTGGTGAATTGGAACACGCGGGGTTAAAATTTCGCCTCACAACATAGCCTAGGACACTCTCAGAGTCCAGACGTGTGACTGTGCCAAATTTTGTGGCTGTAGCTACGACGGTGCGGATGCAAATCCCGGACATACACACATACATACACACACTTGAGCTTTAAATATTAGATAATAATAATAATCTTTATTTATATAGCGTCAACATATTCCGCAGCACTTTACAATTTAAGTTTCAATACACAAGTCATAAGCAACAACGTTAACAATACAATAATTAAAGCAAAATAAGACAACCCTGCTCGTGAGAGCTTACTATCTACAGTGAGGTGGAGGAGAAACAAAGTACAGATTTGTATTTACAATGATGTATTTACAAAGATGGTCCAGCCATCTTGACGGAGTGAGGGATGGATGGAGATAGTGAATGGGCTACACACGCACACTTACACATAAAATGTCTTAGATTAGTGAACGTGATAGGCCGCTCTGAGCAAAACTGTTTTGAGGGAGCGCCTAAAACTGTGCAAATTGTGGATAGTCCTAATTTCTTGGGGTAGAGCAGTAAGAGTGCGACCTGCACTTATACTTGGTAGTGCAGAAATATGCAAACAGTGAAGCTAATACCTTTCATGGAAGTCCAGTAATATGAAGATGGTGAACCACAAGGAGAAGGTTTTACAGTGTGCTTCCTTTAAGGCTGAAAATGTCCCGCTAAGTCCAACACCACAGCCGCACAGATACAGTCTAGTAACATAGTAACATAGTCATTAAGGTTGAAGGGAGACTTTAAGTCCATCTAGTTCAACCCATATCCAATCCTAACTTGCCCTAACATGTTGATCCAGAGGAAGGCAAAAAAAACCCATGTGGCAAACAGTAAGCTTCACATTGGGGAAAAAAATTCCTTCCCGACTCCACATACAGCAATCAGACTAGCTTCCTGGATCAACGTAATATTAAGGAAACTAGTGTATATATCCTGTAATATTATACTTTTCAAGAAAGGCATCCAGTCCCTTCTTAAATTTTAGTAGGGAATCACTCATTACAACATCATATGGCAGAGAGTTCCATAGTCTCACTGCTCTTACAGAAAAGAATCTGCATCTGTGAGTATGCTTAAACCTTCATTCCTCCAGACGTAGAGGATGCCCCCTTGTCCCCGTCACAGGTCTAAGAGTAAAAAGATCATTAGAAAGGTCTTGGTATTGTCCCCGCATATATTTATACATTGTAATAAGATCACCCCTAAGCCTTCGATTTTCCAAACTAAATAACCCAAAGTGTAATAACCTGTCTTGGTATTGCAGACCCCCTAGTTCCCTAATAACCTTGGTCGCTCCTCTCTGCACCCGCTCCAGTTCAGCTATGTCTTTCTTATACACCGGAGACCAGAACTGTACACAGTATTCTAAGTGTGGTCGCACTAGTGACTTATATAGAGGTAAAATTATGTTCTCCTCATGAGCATCTATGTCTCTTATAATGCATCCCATTATTTTATTTGCCTTTGCAACAGCTGCCTGACACTGACCACTAAATGTGAGTTTGTCGTCCACCCATACACCCAGATCTTTTTCAGTGACTGTTTTGCCCAGTGTTTTACAATTAAGCACATAATTATACATCTTGTTCGTTCTACCCAAGTGCATGACCTTACATTTATCCCCATTAAAGATCATTTGCCATTTATCAGCCCAAGCTTCTAGTTTACATAAATCCTCCTGTAATATAAAATTGTCCTCCTCTGTATTGATTACCCTGCAGAGTTTAGTGTCATCTGCAAATATTGAAATTCTACTCTCTATGCCCCCTACAAGGTCATTAATAAATATGTTAAAAAGAAGCGGGCCCAAAACTGACCCCAGTGGTACCCCACTGCTAACCGTGACCCAGTCCAAGTGTGCTCCATTAATAACCACCCTTTGTTTCCTACCCCTGAGCCAGCTCTTAACCCACCTACACATATTTTCCCCTATCCCCATTGTTCTCATTTTATGTATCAACCTTTTGTGTGGCACCGTATCAAAAGCTTTTGAAAAGTCCATGTACATCACGTCCACTGCATTCCCTTGGTCCAGTCCGGAACTTACCTCTTCATAAAAGCTTATCAGATTAGTCTGACAGGAATGGTCCCTTGTAAACCAATGTTGATATTGGGTCATAAGGTTATTCTTCTCCAGATACTCCAGTATAGTATCTCTTAGGAGGTAATGTTCAGAAAATAATAATATCAAAAAGTATTACGGACAACAGCAGTTCCAGAGATGTGTAACTCCACTCGTTAGAAGTCTGGTCAATAGGTAAGCACAGCCAGGATCAGGAAGCAGCACAGGAAACTGAAGGCAGCTGGAAATGGTGAGGCAGAATACAGAGTAAAGGAGCAGCAGTAGGAACTCCAGAAGCAAGTCAGGAGGAAGTTCACAAGTCAGAAGAAACAAAATACTCAGGCAATGAGTCTTTCCTTACCCTGATTTAAATAACAGGACAGACAGGAAGTTCAAGGACAGGGCAAAGTACTAGACTCCATTTTGGATGAGGGCAAAACAAGCTCCATAGAACTTCCGGAAACCTTACATTACTCCCACGTTAGAAGCGGCCTCAGGACAATCCAGGATCAGGTTACCCAGAATATTTCCGATGAAAGAGAGCAACCTTTTGTGGAACACAGATATTACTCACAGGCTCCCAAGAGTTCACCTCAGCTGAATATCCCTGCCACTTAATGAGGTACTGCAGCTGAGTCCTGCAGATTCTGGAGTCCAAAATCTCCTCCACCATAAATTGTTCTTGCCTGTCTACCAACACAGGTTGAGGAGGATGCGCAATACGACCCTGAAGAGTATTTGGAGACAAAGGTATTAATAAGGAGAGATGGAACACAGGATGTACATTCATGGTCATGGAACACAGGATGTACCATTATGGTCCTTGGTAACTTCAGATGACAGGCAACGGAGCTCACGATACCAGAGATCTTGAATGGACCAAAGAATTTTCATTCATTTTTCATTCAATTTCAAATTCTTAGTGGATAACCACACAGAGTCTCCTACCTTGAACATGGGTGCAGGTCTTCGGAACCTATCGACTTTTTTTTTTGTATCTCTCCTGTGCAGTAGATTGCGATTACTTCAGAGTTTCCAGATTTTGTTTCATCACCACCAACCTCTCATTTACTGCAGGTACTGGAGCATTGATAGGAGATCTGGGAAAATTACTAGGATGATAAACCAGGTTGGCATAGAAGGGTGTTACCCTAGTAAATGCACTATGCGAGTTATTGTAAGAGAACTCTGCTAGAGGAAGCAACTCAAGTAAACTTGGAAGTGGCTGATATAGCACAGAAGATGCTGCTCCAGAGTCTGATTAGTCCACTCTTTCTGCCCATTAGTCTGAGGATGATACGCTGAAGACAGACAGACATTGATACCAAGCGCAGAGCAAAATCCCTTCCATAATCTGGAGGTAAACTGCACTCCCCGATCAGAGATGATTTCATCTAGAACTCCATGCAGTCAGAACACATTCTGAATGACCAGATCTACTATCTCCTTAGCTGAAGACCAGCACAAGGAATGAATTGGACAGCTTTTGTAAGGCGATCAACCAGGATAGAATTCTTTCCTCAGAGTTGGGCAATTCCACTATAAAGTCCACAGAAATAGATCCCCAAGGGCGAGAAGGAACAGTTAGTGGTTGGAGCAATCCAGTAGGTGATACACAGAGTCTTAAAGCGTGAACCTACCTCTCAAGAGAGAACGTAGCTCTTCACATACTTCAGACAGGTATGCCACCTAAAGTAATGGCTCAGGAACTCCTGTGTTTTATGTATCCCCCAATGACCAGCCAAATTGGAGTCATGGACAAGCTTGAGGACCTGCAACTTTGTGACCTCTCACCTAGCCAAATCAGTTCTCATACTTTCCTCTGATGAGGGCCAATAGCCCGAAACAAATTGAGGTTCTGATTTGGCTTTTAACCTAAGTCATATTGCAAGACTCGTTAAAGGGTCGATTGCGACTTGTAGGATCGCTACTACTTATAGATATCGCTATAGAGTTCAAGTCCTCTTTCTCTCTCGGAAGATGCAATTTGCATATTAAATTCCCAGAGGTGCATTGCACAGCGAATAAGCCTCCTTACCTTGACAAGCCAGAGCTGGTAGGTCACTCTACACAAGGAGAAACTTTACCCCATAGACCTCAGACCAGAGCTTCTCACCAAGCCATATCAGTTCTCATACTTTGCACTGACGAGAGCCAATAGCCCGAAGCACCATGTCTGTTAATTGAGATTCTGATTTGGCTTTTATCCTAAGTCATATTGCAAGACTCGTTAAAGGGTCGATTGTGTCTTGTAGGATCGCTACTACCAACAGGTGGTGCTATTGATTTTGAGTCCTCTTTCTCTCTCTGAAGAGGCAATTTGAATAGGAATAATTTTATAACTCATAATTTTCAAGTGATGTCTTATTCCCCTTCCCTGGTAGCTAGACGGTGCAAGAATTTGAAAGACTTGCTGGTCTGCTGCCTCCATCATCCTTTTTGCAACAAAAAAACTAAAAGAATGGGGAACAATAATGGTTTATTTCCTTGAGGCCTTTGTAAGGCCTGTCTCAATCTGACTGAAGCTAAAACTTTTAAGAATTCTGATGGATCCAGATCCTTTGAGATCAGAAAATATCTTACTTGTGCATCTAAAGGTGTCATCTATTATGCATGGTGTCATCTATGGGCTCACCACTAGGGAATTCAAGGTACGGGTAAGAGAGCATTTCAGAGATATCGACAAAGCCGGACTGTTGGATGACTGCTCTCTATTCAAAACAATACCACAGCGTTTCAAATAACATAATAGTTTTGAGAAACTTGGTGATTAGAGCAATAGAGGGGGAGGGTTCTATCACTGGTAGAAAATTGGTAGACGTGATGTGGTGCCATGTCTTTGAATGAGATCCAGTCTAGAGTTATATGTGCAATTGCCATTGACATTGAGATTCTTATAATAGTATCACCCGCGAGTATGTAAAGGTTGTATTACCAGAGACTGTATGGAGAGAAGAAAAAAAATAATAATATAAAAAAAGATGCATTCCTAAAGACCTTATGGAAAAGAAGAAGGACATTGTATGATCAAGTAACTATCTGGGGACAATTATTAATTAATTTATGTGATAATAATATTTAAGCAAAAAATTCCCTTGCTATTTGCATTCTATTTTTTTGTATTTATATTTATTTTTTAGGATTTAAATTAGGAATGCAGTTTCTTTTAGGCCAATTATTGCTTTCTATATACTGGAATGACCCAACTTTTAGCATCATGTGAAAGCTTATTGTAACATATCCTTCTTTGGATTAGAATATGGGGATTTATTGCATGTGTATAGATTGGGGAGTCAATGATGGTAAATATTGTATCTATTTGGGGGTAGCCTATACTTTGTTTACCTTTTTAAGCACTAAAGGTTTTTTCTCTATCATAATGTAGCAGGAGTGGTAGAACCACTGTGTCATGGTCTGAGGAGAGTCTGGAGAGGTGTGACTAGGTGAGCTCCTGACTCTTTTCTAGAGCCCCTGATGGTGGGGTTAGGTATGGCTCCAGATGGACACCAGATGCAGGACGGACTATTTATGAACATTAGCTGACCTTCAAGGGACAGGTAGTTGGAAAGGCCCTATAGGAGAGTACGGCTGGTATAAAGACTGAAACACCAGGAGCAGGCAGATCCGGCTGGTGTACATTCTGGCACAGCAGGTGCATGTGGGTCCGGCTGATATACAGACTGGCACGGCAGGTTCAGGCGGGTCTGGATGATATATAGACTGGCACGACAAAGCAGGTAGGTTCTGACTGAAATAAAGACTGACAAGGCAGGTACTAGCAAGGAGGTTAGGGACAGACAGAAACTAGAAGAACAGGAAGGAGGAAGTGCGGGATGGGAGCCGCAAAGGTGAGTGAGTCAGCGTTCCTGCCGGGTTAGAGAGGCAGCTTGTAGGGATGCCGGTGCTACATATACATTCACTTATTTCTATACTATAGCACAGGTACTTCATTCATATTGCTTATTTGGCTTCTATGACATTTAAAATTAGTCCCCTTTATATTGAATTTGTTAACAACAAGATTTGATTGGCCACTTAGTAAGCATGCACTAACACTTTATACACTTTTGCACTTTATAGGCACCTTAATGTCTATATTTGCATTAAATTAACCTTTTCCCATATTGGCACCTTATACTAATTATGTTTATTCATTTATGATGTTTCCTACATCTAGGTTTATATTATTAATTATCCACTGCCTATCATGGCATATGCTCCATATTTTAATAACAAGATTGTAGCGTGTTTATATTTTTTTCCACCAATCAGCATGGCTATAATTAAACATAGTTTCTCATTTATATTTTTCCCTGTCCAGTCCATGTATATGGTCTCTGTGGGTTGTAATGTAATGGAAAAAAAAGCAAGAATTACATGTTTTGATCACCACAACATTGCAATAAAATACAATAAGAGGTGATCAAAACATCATAGCTATTCCTACATGGTATCTGTAAACAGCAGCCCAACAGTCCAGGGTCAATATTGTTTTTTTTACAAATTCATAAATTTATTTTTTACCACTTAAAAAAGTGAACAAAAAAACTATACATGTTTAGAATCTGCTTACTCATATTGACCTGAAGAATCATATTGCCAGGTCAATGTCACCGTATAGTGAACATGGTAAATAAAACAATTGTGGAATTACACTTTTTTTTTTGCAACGTTAATGCATCACATCATAAAATGAATTATGTCAACTCTCGCTTTCCTTATCCCAGTACTCCAAACACAGCTACAGACTTCTGTTTGGTGATTAGCACCGGACGGTATCTTTCAGGTACGAGCGCTGAACTCGAAAGTTAGAGTTCATCCATCTCTAGTTAATACTGTTATTTTCAAATTCACTTGGAAATTATGTCTGTATGACTTTTTTGAGAATTATTGGATCTAAGGGTGAGTATGATTTGTTCAACAATGGTAAATTAAAAACTAAAATATACCTGTGGTTCTGAAAAGTAAATTTTCAGGCGGTTTGATTTCCTTCAGTATGAATACAGTTGACCTCATTTTTCTTATATGACTATTCTGCAATATATATGGCATTGGTTCAGTGATAATGGTCTTAAACTTTCCAATCTACAAATAAAAAAGCAAGTAAGTAATTCAAAATTCTCTAAAATGATAAAACTCATTTAGAGCTTGTTTCTGCTCTTGTAGCAGAGAACGTACAGTCGTATCTAATAAATGTCTTACTCTGGGTGGCAATTAATAAAATGAAATTATTTTATGTACCCATGCATACTTCATTAAGTAATGATCTTTTTCAAATGACATATTAAAAATTGCTGAATGCCCAGAATCATTTTTGCCAGCTCACTGTGTAATGCACGAAGTCGTATATCAAAGAACTGATGGAGAGGTTATGATGTATCACTTCCATATATCATTACATTGACAGGGGTTTTTAATGACTGATAGATAGTATATCTTTCCGGCAACTTCGCAGATAAGATGTTCTCTAGGAAAGGTGTGAATTTTGAGTAGTATATTTATAGATTTGTGTAGAGCTTGTTCATGTTTTTCAATATGTTACTTAGAATTGTTTCCGCTCCATTTACAGATAGTTTTGAATTGATGATGTATTACATTGTCGAGAAAAAAGTCTAATGTAGTATTTTTGAAAGATTCATTATTTCAATCAAATGGGTTGTCCGGGATTTTACTATTGATGAACTATCCATGAGATAGCTCATCAATATAAGATCGCTGTGTGTTTGACATCCAGCACTTTACGGATCAACTGAAAATTGCTCTGGCAGTGACAAAAACAATACAGGACAGAACACAGCAATCCCTTCACTTAGTGTCCACCACTGAGTGCTGCATCTCCCAAACATTCAGACACATACATAGTTGTGCTGGAGATATTGTCCTCTGATTGGTGGGGGTGCAGGATTTCATATACTAGACAATCTCATATTGGCAGTCTATCATTAATAGAGATGAGCAAATTTTGGTAGAGTGCGATTTGGTTTTGGAATTTAAAAAAAAAAAATTGTATTGTCCAGAATATGTATTTTTTTTGCAATTCACTTTGCACAAATTCATCAAAATAGCAGCTGCCATTTGGTCAAATCGTAGAGGTTTGGTGAAAAAAAATGATAATGCTCATCCACACCACTGACCTGTTCCCCCTACCCACCCCTGCATCTTGCATGCCAGGTCTCGCACCTCTTCTTTTCACTTTTATCCATTTTTCACAATCTGCTTCAACCACAGCCATGGCTTTATGTCATGACAGCGTGTCTGACATCCTTGTGCATCATGGCGTAATGGAGCAAATTGGGAAGTTGCAATATGCATCCCCTGAGGCTCTTACTTTTTCCTCAGGAGATGAAAGGGATAATGTTGTCAGTGTCGCAAGGTCAATGTTGATGGCATGGCATGCAAAGATATCAGAGGGCTAGGCAGATAAAAGACACAGTCTCGAGTGAAGAAGATGGAAAAAGGTGCATGAAGTGGGAAGGTGAGGTATAGAAGACTGGACGGTGGGCTGCAGGGGTTGTAGGACATGTGAGGATAGCATTGTCATTATTATTTTTTAAATTCTATTTTTATTATGTTCCTGATTCTAGAGAGACCCCAGAGCATAACAATAATTATACAATTTCATTGAATTACTTTGAAAACTGATACATTCTACACATGATTAGCTCGATCATTGTATTTAGTGATTGGCTGCAGTGAACATGTGTTAGAGTTCACATGGTGAAGTAGATCCACTAAGTTGCATCATCTGAGATGGATGAAACAGCTGCAAGGACCACAACAATGTGCTATGCTATATGGCAAACAAGAAAGGAGAGCAGGACACACCATAAACCACAATGCCAGAAATTTAGACACTGTAGAGCAGACTAAAGGGTTCAATTTAAAGATGAGAAGATAGGCTATTGAAAATTTGTGGTCTCTTGCTAATGTGTGTATTTTGAGATTTGATTTGCAGTTCAAAAAAAGAAGAAAAACTTTCCCTACACCATTTCCCACACTGCTCAAGCATCAGAGAGGTAATTTTACGTTGCTGTGTTGGCCTCCCCATAATGCTCTGCAGCTATGACATCTTATAGCTTAGCATTCCTTGTACAGGGGTACCCACTACCTGGGCCCTAACAGATCCTCGGTTCCAATGTTCCATGCATAGATTCAAGACAACGTGTGGCAGATGCAGCAAACCTGCCAAAAAACATAACTGAGCATCCCCTATGTTTAGCAGTATGTACAGTACAATGTTCTTTTCTTTGTATGCTTCATTTTTGCCTCTGTGTCAATAGAGCTGATCTGATTTGCCTAAAAGCTACAGTTTTAAATCAATGGTCCAAAGGACATTCTCCCAAAGGCAATGTGGCTTCTCAATATCCATTTTGGCAAATTCCAGTCTTGCTTTTTTATGATTTGCTTTCAACAGTGTTTTCTTCCTTATTGTCTTCCATGGAGTCCACTTTAGTCTAGACAGTGACAGATAGCTTGATCTGACATTGATGTACCTTAACTTTGGATTTCACCTCTAATGTCTTTGGAAGTTGCTTTGGAATCTTTGATTACCATTTGTATTATCCATCTCTTCAATTTATCATCAATTTTCCTCTACCAGTCATGCCCAGAATAGTTGGCTACAATCCCATAGACCCAAGACTTCTTAATATTATGTGCAACTGTAGTAACAGAAACATTAAGCTTTTTGGAGATGATCTTTTAATTTTTAACCTGGTCCACTTTGGTGTGACAAATCCACTGGCCATTCTGAACATCTTCTCTGACATTACATTGGAGGCTGGATATGATTGTAAAACCACAGTAAACTTGACCAGTTCCTGTCCAATTTGTTGACCCAAAATCCATGGGATCTGAGCACAAAGTATCTGCTTGAGAAAGGAATCAATCTAGGTAGGACTGAACATATCTATTTTAGTTATACAACTCTGCTGATGTACATCAGTTTTTGCACGAACAGATAAATCATCTGATCTATCATGTTATATATATATATATTGTATTTGGTGATGCTGCTGTATCGAAAATTTTTAAAAAATTGTTAATTGGGATGGTCTTAAACTCTAGTATTAATATTATGTTATTTATATGCATTATTGGTTTTACTTACTTACAGCAGTACATACTGTATGTTCAGTTTTTTTTCTATCCTAGGTTTTGTCTGTGTAATTGCCAGTATGAACCTACTCCCATATTTTGTATATATAACAATTTTTTCTCCAATTCAGATTAAGTTGCAAAATCAACAATGAGTGGTTAAGTGCTATCTTTGCTTGTTGGCATTATGTGAAATAGGAGCTATTATTGGTGCATTCATTATATATCACTTGAATTTGGGATTTCTATACAGAGACTGAAACTATTACCTCCATTTTCAAACTGGAACATGAGCACATTACGTCTTTTTCTTTATGCTGTGTGCTCCTATCCTTATGCACATATAATAATCTTTATTTTTATATAGCTCTAACATATTCCGCAGCGCTTTACACTTTGCATACATTTTCATCACTGTCCCTGATGGGGCTCACAATCTAAATTCCCTATCAGTATGTCTTTGAAGTGTGGGAGGAAACCGGAGTACCCGGAGGAAACCCACGCAAACACGGGGAGAACATACAAACTCCTTGCAGATGTGGTCCTTGGTGGGATTCAAACCCAGGACCCCAGCGCTGCAGCGCTAACCACTGAGCCACTGTGCTGCACATATGCACAAGAATACATTTGCATTGGATTCATTGGCTGAACCCTATGTTTTATATTGCCTGTACTAGCTCAACTGATTGCCAGCCCTACACCTTGTAAACAGATTGCTATAGAGCATTATGGAAAAGCACGTGATAGCTACACCAGATGCCACTAGCCTGTTCATTGAGTGAGCAGCCTAATATAGCTCTATAGCACCTATGCAATCCAGCGATGCCGGTAATGCTGTCTCCTCCATCACCAGTTCTGTTCGCAGAGTAAAAGCGATTGCACATGTAGACAGAAGCATATGTCTGGGTAGGTACAGATAAGAATATAACATCCAAAAGATGGAAAAGTTCCATCTGACAGGACAGTGAAAGCTGCAGATAATCAGCAACTGCTTTTATGTCTGCCATGCTAATGTACCATACAGTAGCGACCAAAAGTTTTGCATTTTTTTAAAAGTATGATTACTTCTGTCTGATTGTTGTGATGCCATTTTCCTGGTGATTTTAGTAAACCGGAATCAAATGGTTGTCAGCTATAAGGATGTAAATTGTGTTTGACATTGATTTATCCATTTATGTGTCAGTTTTCAACATTTGCTAGGTCAAATGTTTTGCATAATTTGTCATGGGTAGTCGAATTTTGTCTAAAATTTCTTTATTTTTTTGTTTATGTGTTTATCGGTTAAATCATGGCAAAGACAAATTTATCACTGTCACGCTCGCACCTTGGCTGAATGGCGTGAGCCGGGGAGTTGTGGCCCCACTGTGCCACAAACCAGACTACCCTGGAAGGGGCGTGACTACGACAGCTACCTCCGTCTTCACTGGAGCCTCTGATGGTGAGGTCAGGCTTGTGCGGCAGGTAGCTGTCAGGTGCCACTCCAGGGTGGTGTCTGGCTGTGGCTGCTGATCCCACTCGGGGACAAGTCACTTGGACAGGTGTGACTAACAGGCAGGCTGAGACACTGGGCAAGCAGGCACGGCTGAGACACAGGGCAAGCATTCATGGCTTGGTACACTGGCAGGCAGGCACGGCTTGGAGACACAGGGCAAGCAGGCACGGCTTGGTACACTGGCAGGCAGGCACGGATAGGAGACACTGGGCAAGTAGGCACAGCTTGGAGACACTGGGCAAGCAGGCACGGCTTAGAGACACTGGGCAAGCAGGCACGGCTTAGAGACACTGGGCATGCAGGCACGGCTTAGAGACACTGGGCAAGCAGGCACGGCTTAGAGACACTGGGCAAGCAGGCACGGCTTAGAGACACTGGGCAAGCAGGCACGGCTTAGAGACACTGGGCAAGCAGGCACGACTTAGAGACACTGGGCAAGCAGGCACGGCTTGGAGACACTGGACAAGCAGGCACGGCTTGGAGACACTGGGCAAGCAGGCACAGCTTGGAGACACTGGGCAGGTGGGCACGGCTCGGAAAAGAACAGGTAGGAGCCTGTTCACACAGCAGGGGCAGGTATAGCTTTAGGCAGGAAGAAGTGGAGTATGTTGGAACAGGTTAGGAACTGAGCCGCAGTAGTGTGGCGTAGGCAGAGCCACAGGAGTGTGGAGTAGGTGGAGCCGCAGGAATGCGGAGTAGGCGGAGCCGCAGGAGTGCGGAGTAGGCAGAGTCGCAGGAGTGCGGAGTAGGCTGGGCTGCAAGGGAGCTGGGCAGGCTGAGCTGCAAGGGAGCCAAGCAGGCAGAGCTGCAAGGGAGCTGAGCAGGCAGAGCGGCTAGGGAGCTGAGCAGGCAGAGCGGCTAGGGAGCAGAGCAGGCAGACCGGCAAGGCAGCCGAGCAGGCAGAGCGGCAAGGGAGCCGAGCAGGCAGAGCGGCAAGGGAGCAGAGCAGGCAGAGCTGCAAGGGAGCAGAGCTGCAAGAGAGCAGAGCAGGCAGAGCTGCAAGGGGGCAGAGCAGGCAGAGCCTCAGACAGGGAGGACACAAGGAAAGACACAGCAGAGTAGGAAGCCAAAGACAAGGAGACTGACAGACAGAGGTAAGACTGAGTTCAGACTGAGACACAGGGATAAAGACACAAGGACCAGGATATTCTGCCTCCTGGCAGACAGAAAGAGAAGTACTAGGCAAGGTACCAAGACACAGGAATACACAATAAGAGACTTCAGAGAAGGCAAGACATAGGACAGGGCCTGGCTAGCTCAGCAGCAAGGAGCTAACTGAGTTTAGACATTGCACAGGCAAAGGTTAGTGGGAGTGGTGGAACTAAAAAGTCAAGGGCTCTAGAAGATTGGTCAGGGACATATTACACAGGTGCACCCTGACTGCATAAGAACCAGAGAGTTCTGGCGCCGCCTCCCTATACACACATAGCTTGGAAGCATACAGGAGAGCAGAAGCACGGAGCACAGGACTGGCAACAGACAGAATTCACAGCATGGCTTGAAGCAGAAAGTAAGTTGGTGTGCGGGGGATGGGAGGCCATGCAGTGATGCCAGCAGGGTTGTTACAATCACCAGATGTCGGGAAGCTTATTATTCTGAGAGTGAAGTCAGGCAAAAGCAAAAAAGAGGTTGACATCAAATTAATCTGCTCTCAGAGACAAATGTCATGAAAAGGAAAAGGAGCTTATGGGACAGCTGACAACCCTAGAAGTGGACAACCACAGAAAACTCCCTCCAAAGTTGATCACATTATTAAGAAAAAATCAATATCTGATGTCCATAAAAGTGATGTGCAGACTTTGCACTAAATTAACCAAGAATATGAGGTCAAAGTGAGTCTCCATACTGTGCTGTGATGATTAACAGCAGTAAGGTTGAATGAATGAGTTTCAGTCAAGAAGCCTTTCCTCTCTGCTGAGAACCGGAGGTCCAACTTGAGTTAGCCAAAAAACTTAGCCAATGGAAAGAGACAGATTTGTCTAAGGTGTTTTGTTCAGATGACTCCAAGTTCAATCTGTTGGTAGTGAAGGCAAGCACTGTGTATACCGATCAATTGGAAAACATAATGATGTAAGGTACCCAACACCTACAGTGAAACATGCCATAGTTTGGAGCTGCTTTTTTGCATCTGCCATTGGCCCTCTGTAATGAATTGATGAAAATATGAATGCTACCATGTGCAAGTATATACTGAAGAATGTAATGCTGCCACATGGTAAAACCAAAGTAGGCAGGGGCTGGAAATTCTAGCAAGACAATCATTCTAAGCACACATCCAATTTAGTCAAAAAATGGTTGGCAAAGAAAAATGTTTACATGTTGTAATTACAACAGGTGAAAGATGATTGGCAATTGCCAAGCCAATCATCTGATTTACACCCTATAGAGCACCTAAGGGATGTTATTGTTATGGGCTTGCGGAATGCACCAAATGATATTATAGTAAAGACAAGGTGTGTTCGCAGCCCGGGGTCCATCGTGCAGAGATGTTACCTGCTGCCAGGTAATGGCTGAAACAAGATGGCGGTATAACAAACACACGCGGGTTAACCTCACCCGGTGTGTAAAAGGTGAACCCTGCTGCTTTACAGGGCCACAGTACCGCAGGGAGAGTGCTAGTGTATGGGTCACAGGACCCAGCCTCAAGGACACGGGGTTAGAGTCCTTCTAGACCCACTAGCGTTCGGTGCTGCAACAGTGCCAGAAAAAGCAGCTAAAGGTTTAACCGCACGAAGTGCATGCAGCGCCGCTTTGGCGGACACCACTAACCAGCCTAAGCTTAGGACTGGAAAGCGCCTAACTGCGCACCGCACCGGTCTGACAAACGCTGCTGTAAATGCGGTATAGTCGTGCCTTGTGCTGGATGGCCCATTCTGGCACTAACACGTGTGCAGAGAACTGGGTGCACAGTGGCACATAGGCAATGCCACCACTAGGCGCTGACTCTTACTCTGATAACCCTATAACATACAAAATCAAAGGGAGGGAATCATAAGGAATCAGTCACCAGAAACATGCATCCATCATCTTACACACAAGTACAAAATTCTATACTAGCGCATGGCTGGGTGGCCATGCAAACCTTTTATAGTTGCAGCCTTCCTGGACCTTCCTAGCGAACCAATTGGAGCAGCAACAGGACCTGAGCATGTGACCTCTGACCTCCAATGAGAGGTCGTCCCACGGGCATGCTAAGTAGACCGAAAGAAGGACTTAGTCCCAGGAGCTGCTCGTTGCTGGCTATGGTGGGTTGCTAAACCTGAACCAGGGATAGCATCAGCAACCAAACCGACAACACCAGGCTGAGCAAGATGCCGGGATCGATGTCTTTGCTGAGCAGGCTCCTCTGTGGCCGGGAATGAATGGGAGACCGCAGAAGGCACGGCTCGGGATTCCTCCTGTGCAGGGGAAGAAACCCAACGCCTATCAGTTATGGCTCATAGCAATAAAGATGAATTGTTTGCGGATTTGGGAATGGAGCATGATCCCTCATTATGTATTGAGTACCCTAGTGACTTCAATATCCTGTCGGTGTGGTGCAGTAATTAAAGCAAAAGGTTCTGCTACAAAATACTAAGTTATAGCATTGTAAACAATGAATTACCCTCTACCTTGTGATCAATAATTAGTACATGAAAAACTTTTGGCAGTCAGTTTTCTTTAATTAAACGACCATACCTATATGCTAAAGCATTTAGGTTAAATTTAAGGTCTTGTATGATGACAACTTCATGCACTTTCAATTTATCAATAGGAAAATGGCATCACAAAAACCAGACAGAAACAATTACACTTTAATAAACACTATGCAAAATGTTTGGTCACTACTGTAAACAATGCCAAATGATTGGCCAGTGACACAGAATTTATAATGATGCAGGACTGCAAGTTAAGTACTTTTATTTATTTATTTTTAAAAATTATTATGCTAGACCCACTAGAGACGTTCTTCTGTGATTAAGTGAAACAAGATGTACATAAGGATGCTCTACGACCACAGGGTCTGTATGGATACCTTAAAATTACATTATACTTCTAATTGTTTAACTATCATTACTATGGCTATCTTCAGGTTATTTATTTATACTATTTAGTATCTTATACTGTATATGGGTGGTTCGCTACTTACTTTAGAGAGCATCAGACCTGTTATTTGTATTTGTAAGATTTACCCTACTATTTTCATATTCTCCTAACCCAGTTCTTGTGTATGCACATTATATATTTCCTTGTGGTCAGCAGTAATTTGATATTTTGCTATCCAATAAATAAACTGAAGAAATAAGTGAGTATGGTGCTACCCAATATCTCACAAAAATGTCTAACTTTATTAGATGTAAAAGACACAAAGAAAATGTTTTAGATAAAAAGCAGAGTAGCTCATTGGAGGTCTATGAACACATTTCCAGGGCTATTAATAATATATAAGCAGTACACCCACATACAGTGCCTTGCAAAAGGATTCGGCCCCCTGGAACTTTTCAACCTTTTCCCACATATCATGCTTCAAACATAAAGATACCAAATGTAAATTTTTGGTGAAGAATCAACAACAAGTGGAACACAATTGTGAAGTTCAACAAAATTTATTGGTTATTTTAAATTTTTGTGGAAATGCAAAAACTGAAAAGTGGGGCGTGCAATATTATTCGGCTCCGTTACTTTCAGTGCAGCAAACTCAATCCAGAAGTTCATTGTGGATCTCTGAATGATCCAATGTTGTCCTAAATGACTAATGATGATAAATATAATCCACCTGTGTGTAAAATCAAGTCTCCGTATAAATGCACCTGCTATGTGATAGTCTCATGGTTCTGTATGAAGCACAGAGAGCATCATGAAGACCAAGGAACATAACAGGCAGGTCCGAGATACTGTTGTGGAGAAGATTAAAGCCAGATTTGGATACAAAATGATTTCCAAAACTTTAAACATCCCAAGGAACACTGTGCAAGCGATCACATTGAAATGGAAGGAGTATCATACCACTGCAAATCTACTTAGACCCGCTCGTCCCTCAAAACTTTCATCTCAAACAAGGAGGACTGATCAGAGATGCAGCCAAGAGGCCCATGATCACTCTGGATGAACTGCAGAGATCTACAGCTGAGGTGGGACAGTCTGTCCATAGGACAACAATCAGTTGTACACTGCACAAATCTGGCCTTTATGGAAGAGTAGCAAGAAGAAAGCCATTTCTCAAAGATATCCATAAAAAGTGTAATTTAAAGTTTGCAACAAGCCACCTGGGAGACACATCAAACATGTGGAAGAAGGTGCTCTGGTCAGATGAAACCAAAATCAAACTTTTTGGCAACAATGCCAAATGATTTGTTTGGCGTAAAGGCAACACAGCTCATCACCCTGAACACACCATCCCCACTGTCAAACATGGTGGTGGCAGCATCATGGATTGGGCCTGCTTTTCTTCAGCAGGGACAGGTAAGATGGTTAAAATTGATGGGAATATGGAAGGAGCCAAATACAGGACCATTCTTGAATAAAACCTGTTGGAGTCTGCAAAAGACCTGAGACTGGGACGGAGATTTGTCTTCCAACAAGACAATGATCCCAAACATAAAGCAAAATCTACAATGGAATGGTTCACAAATAACCGTATCCAGGTGTCAGAATGGCCAAGTCAAAGTCCAGACCTGAATCCAATCGAGAATCTGTGGAAAGAGCTGAAAACTGCTGTTCACAAACGATCTCCATCAAACCTCACTGAGCTTGAGGAAGATTGGGCAAGAATTTCAGTCTCCCGATGTACAAAACTGATAGAGACATATCCCAAGCGACTTGCAGCTGTAATCACAGCAAAAGGTGGCACAACAAAGTATGAAGTTAAAGGGGCCGAATAATACTGCACATCCCACTTTTCAGTTTTTGAAGGCCTACTGAAACACGAAACCCAATGCAAGTCAATGGGGAACCAAGGACGGCAGGGAGTGAAGGACAGGAACACACACTTAGGCCTCTTTCACACATCAGGTTTTCGCCGTCAGGCGCGATCTGGCTCTTTTGACAAAAACTGGATCCGGCGAAATGCATTGCCGGATCCGGTTTCCCCCCCATTGACTTGCATTTGCGCCGGATCGCGCCGGATGGCCATTTGTTTCATCCAGTTTTCGCCGGATCCGGCAATGTGTCGCAATCCGGCGTCTGGAAAAAACGGCTACTGTAACGTTTTTTGTCTCCGGCGAAAAAGCCAGACACGCCGGATCCGGCGCGTCCGGCTTTTTCACACAATGAAAGTCAATGAGCGCCGCAATGCGCCGGAACCGGCGAAAGCCGGATCCAGTGGCCGGATCCGGTTTTTTGGGTCTGAGCATGCTCAGTAGCTCTGCCCATAGCACACATATATAAAAGCATGATAGTGGGACCCTCAGCCACACCCAACATGCCACCCAAGACAGCAACCAGGCGCAGGAGAAGGCAGGAGACCACTGTGTCAGAGACACCGCACTACACTTGCTCATAGAGCCAGTGCGCATGTCCTGAGTACAAAAGCAGTGCTAAGAGTTACCTGGGGAGCAGGGCAGCAGAGGTGACCAGGCGTGCTTCAACTATTAGTGTCAGGGTCCAGTCAGCGCTGGAAAGTAAAGAGGCACGGGACCTGCGGACACTGAAAATGAACAAGCTTGCACAGGACCTATGGTCATGTGACTGCAAGGGGGCGTGGCTTAGCATCCTGCTTTCAGATATGACAGGACACCATACAACAACTCAGAGTCAGGCAAAACGGAGGTCACAACAGTACGGGCAAACGAGGCACAGGAGGGATAAACAGACGGGAGGTCAAACAAAGCCAAAGGTCATACACAGGATCACAGTACAGTACCAGGGATGAGACAGAGCGGATAATCAGGGCCAAGCAGAGATCAAAACCAAACAGACATATAAGGTACCAGGCAGAATCCAAAGCGATATCCAGAGAACAGACCGAGTCATACACAGAGAATCAAGTAATCAGAACACAGCACAAACACACTCAGGGGTCACCACACAATGCCAAGGGCGAAAGTATAACTGACAGGGATGGGAGCGTCCTGAGGCTATAAGAAGCCTCCCCCAGAACCAGGGAGAGGCCACAATCATAGCCCCAGGTGTGCAGGTAAGCCTGCATCGGGATCACAACCTTTAACCCCAGAAATGCCAGTCATCAGCACTGGTTGCAGACATTAACCCCACGTATGCGAGTCAAACCCGCACTGAGATAATGACAGTACCCCCCTCTCAACGGGGGGCCTCTGGACCCCCAGGCTTGCCCGGGTACTTAGCATGGAAAGCCTGTGCCAGGCGATCAGCATGCATCAACCGGGCCGGTACCCAGGACCTGTCCTCCGGTCCATACCCCTTCCAATGAACCAGGTACTGTACCGACTGCCGTACCAACCTGGAATCTACGATATGACCAACCTCGTACTCCACCTGCCCCTCGACCAAAACAGGAGAAGCAGCAGACTCGGAGTTTCCCCGGACTGCTTCAAAAGGTTTCAGTAGAGATTTGTGGAAGACGTTAGGGATCTTGAAAGAGGGTGGAAGGCACAGCCTATACGCCACTGGATTGATTTTTTCCACAATCTTGTATGGGCCAATGAATTTGGGTCCTAACTTGGCTGACGGAATCTTTAACTTAATGTTTTACGTGGAGAGCCAATCTTTCTCTCCAACCTGAAACATGGGACCAGGTGTTCGTTTCCTGTCCACGAAAAACTTATACCTGCCTTGAGACCTGGATATACGCCGCTGGACTTCTGCCCATGTATCTTTTAACCGCTGAACAGAGTCCTCAGCCCCGGGGCACCCCGAATCCAGACGAGAAAACTCACCAAAATGAGGACTGAACCCATAGTTAATCAAGAAAGGGGACCTACCAGTGGATTGACTCACCCGACTATTGAAGACAAATTCAGCCAACGGCAGTGCATCGCACCAGTCATTCTGTCTAGCAGAGGTTAGACATCTGAGGATCTGTTCCAGGGACTGGTTAGTGCGCTCCGTCTGCCCATTGCTCTCAGGATGGTATGCAGACGAAAAGGACAGAGACATACCTAAATTTTTGCAGAAAGCACGCCAAAACTTAGCCACAAACTGCACACCACGATCAGACACCACATTCAGGGGTACCCCATGCAACCGGATCACATGCTGCACTAACAACCTGGACAACGTCTCAGCTGACGGTAGTGCGGACAGGGGTACGAAATGAGCCTGCTTAGAAAACCTGTCCACCACTACCCATACCACTGTATTACCCTTAGATGGAGGGAGATTGGTAACAAAATCCATGGATAAGTGAGTCCATGGCCTTTCGGGCACTGCCAAGGGTATCAGCTCCCCTGCAGGCCGGCTATGAGAGCTTTTAGAACGAGCGCAGACCCCACAACCAGCAATGAATTTTTTTATGTCCGAACCAAGGGTAGGCCACCAAAAGATCCTAGCCACCGCCAGACGTGTGGCTGAAATACCAGGGTGAGCACTCAGCTTGGATTCATGGAACTCCTGCAAGAGTTTCAGGCGAAGTTGCTCTGGGACAAATAACTTCCCCTCCAGCTTGGCCGCCGAGGCCTGCGACTGGGCCCCCTGAATCTCCCGTTCCAATTCAGATGAGACCTCTGCTATCACAACCCCAGGGTGAAGAATGGAGGACGGTGGCTCAGGGGGCGACACCGGCTGAAAACTGCGTGATAAGGCGTCAGCCTTGACATTCTTAGACCCTGGACGAAATGTAATCGTAAACTGAAAACGGGAAAAAAAAAAGTGACCAACGGGCCTGTCTGGGCGTTAGTCTTTTAGCAGACTCAATGTACGACAAATTTTTGTGATCCGTGATCACCGTAACCGGGTGACTGGCCCCCTCCAAAAAGTGCCTCCATTCTTCAAACGCCAATTTGACCGCAAGAAGCTCTCTATTGCCTACGTCGTAATTTCTTTCCGCAGCAGAGAACTTCTTGGAAAAGAAAGCACATGGCCTGAGGTTGGTTAGAGTGGCAGGCCCTTGGGACAACACCGCCCCCACCCCCACCTCAGAGGCGTCCACTTCCACGACAAATGGTTTGGACGGATCTGGCTGCACTAACACAGGAGCAGACATAAAACATTTCTTCAGCGTCGCAAAGGCCTCTTTTGCGAGCGAGGACCAATTTCTCACATCCGCACCTTTGCATGTTAGATCCGTGAGAGGTTTGACCACTTGCGAAAACCCCCGGATAAATTTGCGGTAATAATTGGCGAACCCCAAGAAGCGCTGAAGACCCTTAAGATCTCGGGGTTGCACCCAATCCGCAATGGCCTGCACCTTCTTGGGGTCCATGCGAAAACCCTCACCGGATACAATTAACCCCAAAAAGGACAACTCTTGTACACAGAATACACATTTCTCCAATTTGGCAAACAAATGATTTTCTCTCAGCCTTTGGAGCACAGTTCGTACATGTTCCAAATGAGAATACTTGTCGGGGGAATATATCAAAATATCATCTAAGAAGATAACGACAAAACGACCAATGAGATCCGAGAATACCACGTTGATGAAATTTTGAAATATGGCAGGGGCATTGGTAAGACCGAACGGCATGATTAAATTTTCAAATAGTCCCTCGGTCGTGAGGAACGCGCTTTTCCATTCATCCCCCTCTCGGACCCTTATCAAATTATATGCCCCCCGAAGGTCCAGTTTAGAAAACCACTTTGCCCCTGATAGTTGGTTACATAAATTGGGAATCAACGGAAGGGGGTACGTATTCCGTACAGCAATTTGATTAAGCTCCCGGAAGTCGAGACAGGGACGTAACCCGCCATCTTTTTTCTTTACAAAAAAGAAACCACAGGTGAGACTGAAGGACGTATATGTCCTTTGCGCAGACTTTCAGTAATGTACTCCTGCATAGCCAAGCGCTCAGGACTGGACAAATTAAACAGACGGGCTTTGGGTAATTTAGCCCCCGGGACCAGCTCAATAGTGCAGTCAAAGGGTCTATGTGGCGGTAACGTCTCGGCCTCGCTTTCGGAGAATACATCTTCGAAGTCCTTCAGGCATTCCGAAATACCTTCCAGCTCGACAGATGATACAGACACAGATTTAATAGGTTCAACCAGCAGTGCGGATTTATCACATAACACAAAATCATTAAACCCCCATTGTACAATCTCCCCCATTTTCCAGCTAATAACTGGGTTATGGTGTTGTAACCAGGGCATGCCCAACACCAACCCTGCAGGTAGATTGTCCAGCACAAAACAACTTATGTTTTCCACATGAGTAGCGACCACTCTGAGCGAAAACACATCAGACATAAAGCGAATTCCCTCCTTAGTGAGGGGAGATGAGTCAATGGCCATCACCTTGATCGGAACCTTGAGCCTAACTGTCCCTATCTTGCAGTGTGTGACCAATTGGGAGTCAATAAGATTAATAGATGATCCGCAGTCCACGAAGGCTGTAGAGGAAAAAGAACTACCATCCACAAACAGTTCCACAGGCAGTACTACTTTAGAAAATGAGGAAAATGGTACCAGAGGGTCTGAGCAGCCTCCCCGTTGACTACCAAGACCAGGTCGTTTCCCGCCGACCGGGTTTGAAGATGGGCAGTTTGGGCACTCCCTTTTCCAATGTCCCGTTTTACCGCAGTAAAAGCATAACTGCTTGTCCTTCCGGCGTTTCCTCTCCGTATCCTTCAGGGAGAGGGCGCCTACATCCATGGGCTCAGGGGCAGTCTCTTTTCCACTGGGGAATAATGGAGTATCCACCTGCATCACCCCTCTGGCCCGCAGCCTGTGGTCCATCCGTACGGCCTGGGTCATGGCGTCCTCGAGAGAGTTAGGTGGGGGATGTAACGCCAAGGCATCCTGCAGCCGCTCGGACAAGCCTCTGCGAAAGAGTCCTCGGAGTGCGGCATCGCTCCAAGAGAACTCTGTTGCCCAGCGGCGGAACTCAGAACAAAACCACTCAGCTGAGTGTTTCCCCTGACAGACACTCATCAACATGTCCTCTGCCAATCGCACTCGATCAGGTTCATCATAAATGTGCCCGAGGGCCTCAAAGAATGCGTTCACTGACATACGTTCAGGAGCAGAGGAAGACAGAGAGAAAGCCCATGCTTGCGGAGCCTCCCGAAGTAGGGAAATAATGACCCCCACCCTCTGGAACTCATCTCCGGAGGAGCGGGGCCTTAGAGAAAAAAAAAGCTTGCATCCTTCTCTGAAAGACCTGAACTCCTTTTTATCCCCTGAGAAAAGGTCTGGTAATTTGACCGGAGATTCAGGGGACGCTAATGACACATCCCTACCCCCAAAACCAGAAGCCCCTGCATCGACAGCCCCCTGCACAGTAACCACCAACTGTTGCTGGGTCTGGGCCATCGTGCGTTGTTCCACATTGAGCTTATGGAACATTTGGGTCAGGTGCTTGACCTGATCAGACAAGGCTTGTATGGGATCCATGAGGATAACACACACCTTTTTTTTTTTTTTTTTCTCTTCAGAAAAAAACAAACTGAAACGGTCAGTTATAATGTCAGAGACACCGCACTACACTTGCTCATAGAGCCAGTGCGTGTGTCCTGAGTACAGAAGCAGTGCTAAGAGTTACCTGGGGAGCAGGGCAGCAGAGGTGACCAGGCGTGCTTCAACTATTAGTGTCAGGGTCCAGTCAGCGCTGGAAAGTAAAGAGGCACGGGACCTGTGGACACTGAAAATGAACAAGCTTGCACAGGACCTATGGTCATGTGACTGCAAGGGGGCGTGGCTTAGCGTCCTGCTTTCAGATATGACAGGACACCATACAACAACTCAGAGTCAGGCAAAACGGAGGTCACAACAGTACGGGCAAACGAGGCACAGGAGGGATAAACAGACGGGAGGTCAGACAAAGCCAAAGGTCATACACAGGATCACAGTACAGTACCAGGGATGAGACAGAGCGGATAATCAGGGCCAAGCAGAGATCAAAACCAAACAGACATATAAGGTACCAGGCAGAATCCAAAGCGATATCCAGAGAACAGACCGAGTCATACACAGAGAATCAAGTAACCAGAACACAGCACAAACACACTCAGGGGTCACCACACAATGCCAAGGGTGAAAGTATAACTGACAGGGATGGGAGCGTCCTGAGGCTGTAAGAAGCCTCCCCCAGAACCAGGGAGAGGCCACAATCATAGCCCCAGGTGTGCAGGTAAGCCTGCATCGGGATCACAACCTTTAACCCCAGAAATGCCAGTCATCAGCAATGGTTCCAGACATTAACCCCACGTGTGCGAGTCAAACCCGCACTGAGATCATGACACACTGCAGCACCATCAGCACCACCACGACCCCAAATGGAGCAGCAAAGGGAACATGCTGAACAACGGGAGGGGAGTCCAGCAGCAGATGAGAGACGGTAATTATCAAATCCCCCATTCCTCAAAACTAGGGCCAAGGAATATCAAGATATTCATTGGCCCTTTGTTTCTCCTTATTCCACAGCCACCCAAGAGATGCAGCAGCAGCACTGGCAGCACTGGCAGCAGCAGCAGCACCACCCACAGCCATGGAGTCTGGCCAGCAACATGACAGCACATCTTCTTCTGGGAGCCCTCCCTCGCATCGTCAGCGTTTGACGGTAAGTTTTTATTTCCAAAATCCATCATCTCTGTAATATATGTCTATACATTGGCTTTTATTTCAAAACAGGAATCACAAGCTGAAGAGGAGCTCTCAGAAGAAGAAGGAAGGGGTGGACAGACACCTGGAGTGGGCTCACAATTGGTAAGTTTTTTGCATCAAACGCAGAAACACAACATCACACTACACACAACACATAGAAAACAATGTACCGCAGACATCACACAGCAAACAAATATGCCAACGTCCAAACACATAAATTTTTTCTTTTCTTCTCTAGTCTTCCCAATCTGGTGCTCGGCCAAGAGGTCCTCGCAGTGCCTCCCAGGGTCGTCGGCGACAGCAACGCGGCGGTCACCAGCGTGTAAGTATAATATTTAAGTTAAATTTTGGTACACTTTTTATTTCATGTCTTAAAGTGTGGTGACTAATTTTGCTATTTTTCTATTTTACAGCCATCACAGCGTGCTCCCGACTCGGACGGTGAGGATGGAGCAATTGATGTGGACCACCTCATCGATCTCGTCAGAGAAAGGGAGCCGCCATGCTGACCTGATTGTTACCCGACGACTCTGGGAGGAAATCTGTTCGCTCCTTGTGGGCCGCTGGGAGGACCTCGATGCTCGGGCCCAGATTAAAGAGCGTAAGTATATACAGTACCGGTTGCTTGATGTAAACCAGTGCTTCCCAAACTCCAGTCCTCGTGGTCCCCACGGATCATGTGTTCAGGATTTCTATTTACTATGGAAATCCTGAAAACATGACCCCTGGGGACCATGAGGACTGGAGTTTGGGAAACACTGATGTTGTATACTAACCACTTTGTCCTTTCTCGTTTCAGGGGACAGAATTGTGAAGCGGTGGCGGTCTGTGAGGGATCGTTTCAAGAAGGAGTTCAATAAAGAGATGCGGGCCCCGAGTGGATCTGGAGGACGCAGGAGCAAGTACAAGTACGCACGAGCCCTGTCGTTCCTCCGGGATACAATAGTCACCAGAAGGTAAATATTGCACACCACATGTGAAAAAAAAATGTTTAGATGTAACAATTTTTTTTCAGCCAGGGCCATGCCATGTCACTATTTTAATTGTTTTTTTTTTCTCTTTATTCCGCAGCACGGTGAGCAGCACTCGGGAGCCTGCACGATTGGACCCTTCTGAGGCGATCCCTGAGGAGACCGGCACCGAGGGACACTTCGACCGCCCCGGTACATCTGCACCTTCCCAGCCTTCCCACACATTCGACCCATCTGTCCCATCCACCAGCACAGGAGCATCGTGGCCGCCTACATTACATGAAGCTGCTGGTGAGGAGATCGCTTTCCCTTTACCCCACCCTTCTGCCCCTGCCACCTCTAGTACACCTGCGGGTACTGGGCGGCAGCGGCAGAGGGGTCAGGAAAAGACTTATGCACCAGAGTTCTTGCATCTGAATGCATCTTTCCAGAACTGTCTAAAAGTCTTGTCAGAGCAAATCTCCGCAGGCTTTCAGCAGATCAACTCCAGCATTCTGGAGGTGAAGACACTTCTGCAAACCATGCATTCAGAAGCAAGATCTTCGCCAAACCACACCTTTTTCAGGTCTGTTGTGGAGTGCATGGAAATGCTCTCTCCTAGCCAGCAGATACATCATGTAATGCATTCATGCCACGGTGCTCTCCAGCACGTTACCTCCCAACCTCCTCCTCCCACCCCAGTAGTTCCTCCACCTGCACCCCCTCCAGCCACTTTCCATCCTCCCCCTCCTATTACATACCAGCCACCTCCCCAGTACCAGCAACCTCCCCAGTACCAGCAACCTCCCCAGTACCAGCAACCTCCACAGTACCTGACATCTCCCCACTTCCAGCAACCTGCCCCGTACCAAACTCCTTCCCCGTACCAAACTCCTTCCCCATACAACTTTCCATCAACATCATCTGCTCCTACAGTCCCTGCCCAACCCTCCACTCCACCGCCCACCACCTCTTCTGCCTCCCACATGTCCACCCATTCTGTAGCTTTTTCCACACCTTCACCTCTAACTGTTCCTTCCCCACCACGATCCCAGTCCTCTCTCCACACTCCCAGTGTCGAAGTGTCCCGCAGCCCCTCCAGCAGTATTTCCACCCCACACTACACCAATTTATAATGTGTGTTTTTTAATAAAAATGCCCATTTGGTTTCAAACCTTTATTAAAAAAGTTTTTTTAACTTTAAAAACATTTCACAAAAAAAAAAAATTTAAATAAAAGTTAAATTATTGTTTTACAATGGTTGTCTGTCATTTCTTTCTGCGGCGAAATATGTTTAAAAAAAAGGTTAAATACAGGGTATTTCAAAGGTAAAAAGGTATTCAAAACCAGGTATATAACTGTGGGTAAATTTTAGCTTTTTGAGTTGTGTTCCTGGTTGTGTTTGAAGCAAAGTATTTCACCTAAAAAGTTGTGTTTATTGTTGGTGATTTCCTAACAATGTACACAACTTTTGTTAAAAGGTGAAATACTTTGCATAAAACACAACCAGGTACACACCTGTGGCCTAAAGGTAAAAATATTAAGACCATGACAAGATAGCCAACTTTGGTTGGCAAAGGTACATACTGTTGGTACAGAAGGTACACAAGTTTGGTTAAGGGCACAAATCTTTCACACTCTATCATCCTGCCAGTGTACTCTGCCTTGAGGTGACATAAAGTATAGTGCAAAATTGTCCCTCATTACTGAAACCGTCACAGAACTTCTAGTGGTAATGTCATGGTAATCTTGCAAGGTGGTTTCTTCAGAGGTGTCCTCAATGGAAATGGGTTCCTTGCAGATAACAAAATTGTGGAGTACCACGCAAGTTTTGATCACCTCGTCCACAGTTTCTGTCTTGAGGTTGATCGCAGTCAATAGGACCCGCCATTTGGCTGTCAGAATACCAAAGGTACATTCAACCATTCTTCTTGCTCTTGTGAGGCGGTAATTAAAAATGCGTTTTGTTCTTGACAATCCTCTGCTACCGTACGGTTTCAAAAGGTGTTCTGACAGCTGGAAGGCTTCATCCCCTACACAGACAAATGGCATAGGTGGACCAGATGTTTGTGGCAGCGGTCTAGTGGATGGGAACTGGAAGGTGTTTCCATTCAGTTTACGCCCCATGGCAGACAGTTTGAAAACTTGAGAGTCATTGGAGCGGCCATAGGCCCCAATATCAACAGCAATAAATTTGTATTCCGCGTCAGCGATGGCCATGATGACAATTGAAAAATATTTCTTGTAATTGAAATATTCCGATCCCGATCCGGCTGGCTTTACAATGCCGATATGTATTCCGTCCACAGCACCCAAGCAGTTCGGAAACTGACATATCTGTTGAAACTTTTCTGAAATTTCAATCCACCTCTCTGTTGTGGGCTCTGGTAAAAACTCTTCAGCTAAGGAGTCCCACAGTGCACGGCATGTGTGCTTCACTATTCCAGATATGGTGGAAATCCCGAGTCTGTACTGGAAATGCAGTGACAAAAGGGATTCTCCAGTTGCAAGAAATCTGTGGGGAAAAAAACAATCACTTAGTTTAAAATCACAGCATTGCATACCAAAACTCAGCTATAACGCTTGGAGATGCAAACTACCACCAACAAGATTGCAGTGAAAGTGTGCTCTGATGCGAGCATATCCAATAAATGTGGCTTACCTTAAAGTCAACATCAGACGCTCTGCAGGTGAAACAGAGAAGCGGCAATAGGTGTCTGATTTTCTTATGAGGTGTGCAATGCGCTCCACCAAGTAATCAAAATTCTCCATTTTCATCCGAACATATGCAAAAAATGTATCCGGGTTTCGTCTAAGGTCCATGCAGAGTGTAGAATAGACCATACGCGTCATTCTCTTGGCTGTGATGGGGTGGATCCACAAATGTCATCTGCGATGCCTGATGCGCTGCTGTCTCGCTCTCTCCTCCAGAACAATCACCCTCAAACGATTCGCCTCCGCTGTAAAATCCGCCAAATTCTTCAATATTTCCAATCACAACATCCATCTTCGCCAGTAACTTGCTCTTCTCTCCAACCTGCACTTTCTCCTCTACAACCTGTCAAAGAAGGGCTGTAGGAACACGCTATATATAGTTTTTCAGTAGCCAATCCCGTTCGGAAGGCCACAAGGGGCGATTTTAAAAAACGGATCCGGCGTAATCCATCGAAAAACGGATCGAAAACCGGATGAACCGGATGAGACGGATCCGGTTTTGGCTGTCAAGCGCAAGACGGATCCGGCAGAAAACCGGATCCGTCACATCCGGTTTTACAAAACATTTGCCGGATCCGGCGCTCCGGCACGAAGCCGGAACGCGCCTGACGCCGAAAACCTGATGTGTGAAAGTAGCCTTACAGTGCCAATTTTAATGCCAAAAACATCAATTCTTATTACTTAAGCTTGTCAACCTTAATTTACTTTATAATAATAGTTAGGCATTGAAAACTGGGGGTTATTTGGCTAAAGTTGTGGCTGGCTCCAGATTTTCTTGGGCCCAGGGCCAATGGGCTCCTTTAACACATGCCACAATTCATGATCCTCTGATACGATAGAATTAGCGGTATAGTAGAATGAAAAATACTTCACTTCTTACATCTCATGACTGATATCCATTTTAAATTCTCCAATAGCTACAAAAACGGACAGAATATTACTCCATACAGCATTATGGCCACCACATAGTGCGCCTTACAGAGTAACGAGGCCCATATATTTCTCCATACAGAATCATTGGTCCCATATAATGTTTGAAACAGTATATGATGAGCTCCACATAATGCTACAGTATATGTTGGTCCCCATGGATGAAGCTCCACTGTGTTATGGGCCCAAATAATGCTCCATATATAATGGGCCCCATTTCTAATGCTCCAGTGCATAATGGGCCCTGTAAATGCTTCTCCAGTGTCTGATGTCCACCTTTGGAATGCTCCAGTGTATGATGGGCCTCATATATCATTCTCCAGAGTATAGTGCTCCCCAAAAATAGCTGTACCAACACTGAAAACAATTAAGTAAGTCTCCTCACTAGGGAATCCCTGTACTAGTCTGGACTCCTCATCATCCCCATCTTCCATCTCTCTGCACTTGGACTGTTTAGGCAGAGGGCGTACAGATGTGATGTCATCACGCTCTTTGACCAGAATGCAAAAAAAACCCTGTTTGGGAGAGAAGAACAGACAATTCGCGGCGCCCTAAGTGCGCAAACACAATATTGTAGTCTTTAAAGGGTGCGCAATTTTATGCACTCACCTGATAGAAGACTAATATAGCTTTAGATTATGTATCCTCAAAAATCCTTCCTTTTGGGATACTTCCCAGAAGACAGGGCTTGCAGCTTGCCTCGGGTGGATCCATGTGGATCCAGGTTCAGGCTCACACAGGATGAGTAAATCAAGAAAGGCACATCCAGCCCATAAACAGCAGGGCTTCCCAGGACTCACATCCAAAGATGATAGTCCATATTTTTTTATTTCATAGGTCAGTATCTCTTTTTTAACCTATGAAATAAAAGAATCTTTGACCAGAATGTCACTGTCAGGAAACGTGGAAGACGTCACGGCGGTGGAGCAGGGAGAGGTAAGTATTTCAACTTTGCAAGTGCTGTGATCCTGAGCAAGCAGGGGGGGGCACTCGTCGGCGATGGCACTGGCACAGGGCCCCTCATAGTACTGCGGTGTGTCTGACGGCGGGTTGGCCCTCCCCACCAGCAGAGACACTTTTGCATACTATGAGGGGCCCTGTGCCAGTGCCATCGCTCATGAGTATGCCCCCCCACCTGCTCAAGGAACGTGCACTTTCATCTGCACCTTCCTCTTTGTCACCCTTTTAAGTTGGTATAGTATGCGGGAAGAGGAACCTGAGTTTCATCAGGGTCAGATTCTGGCTGTTTAGAGTGCGAGGGGAATGTAGTGGTCTGGGTCAGTGTACCAGCAGAATCATCTAGCAGTGGCTGGACATCTGTGCACTTGTGGCACCCCCAGGAGTATGATCGCCACAGTGGCATTACTTTCCTCCTAGGGAGTGTGATGTCAAGCTTGGGAGCAACGAAGGATCTCTCTAGCAGTTAAACCAACACACAACACAGTTCCCACTCCAGGCCAGCAGGGAGACCTCTGAACCTGACTGCTGAGGAGCTGCTCTCTGTGGTCAGGAGGAGGGAAGTTAGGGCAGTCTGTGAAGGGAAGGGGAAGTGTGTGGATGTGAGAAGGGGAGCTGGAGGATGAGCAGAGTTAAGGCTCACTCCTAGCTGGAGCGCATGGTCCGGATTCCGGTCTCTGAGTTTGTAGCGACACTGACGGTCCTGCAGCAGAAACCGGAGGAAGTAGCAGCTGTAAAGGCTCTGTTCCCAACTAAGGTTCGTAGGCCCCAGCAGCGACGTGTGTGAGCCAGAAGGAAAAGGCTATGGCTGCCTGCCATACAAGAAAGTTCCAAAAGAGAGTCAACAATGGGAACTTCAGTGAACTCAGTACTGCGAGTACCTCAGATAAGCACTAGAACAGAGGCCACACTACCTATCCACAGAGAGAGAATTCCAAATTTGCTTCCAGGCTGACCAACTCCTCCATCTGTACTCTGGGTCCTGGACGGCACTTACCAAGTACAGGTAAAGGAACTGCACGACTGTGTCTGTCATCTTTCTCCTGCACATGGCTCTGCTACATCCTGCACTGTACACCATCTACCAACTCTTTCATCTGCCCTGCGACTACGGCCCTACCTGTGCAGGGCTTCTAAATCTTAGTTGCACCACAACATCTGTCCCAGAGAAGCGACACTGCAGCGCGGGTCAATGTGATCAGAAACCACAGGAGGTGTCACGTATCATTCACCAACAAATGTTATTCACCCCTTTGCATGGACGCCCAGGGCCTCGGAATGGGTCATCACCACCAATGTGACACATCCCTCTGAGACACCAGCCCGGTACCGATTAACCCCACTGCCTTTGCTGGCCACCCACACTCCATGTCAGATTCATCTTGGACTGGGGAATTCACAATTTGACTTGATAACCCAGGCATGGTATGATAGAAAGAGCTACATGGACTAATGTGAAGTGTGGCCTGCTGCATCATTCACTTTTGATGGGGGTGAAGGACACAAGGAAAGGGGTTCTTCCTGACCAGGAGCCAGCACTTGATGAATCAGTGCTTGCAGTTTTTTAAATTTCACAAGAGGAGGGCATATTTGCTGGAGTCTGTTTCGGCAATGTAAGCCAAAACCAGTTCCTTATGCTCCGGTTTTAAAAGCGGTTAACCTACTCCCTGAAAAGGTAGCCTTCCAGGCCTTCCAGAGCCAGACCATGACGCAGGCTCAATACCTCCTGCCTTAGCTGCTATTGTGATTTTGCCACTACCAGCAGATGCACCACCACCATCAGCATCAGCTGGCCCCCCACGCCCACGTCCGCGGCCTCTTCCACCAAACTTCAAAATGTTGCAGAACATGAACCCAAAATAACATCAGATATATGGTACTGTATCAGAAGCGTACAGCTCTATACAGTCAAAGGATGATTGTCAATCTCCATATACAGTGGGGAAAAAAAGTATTTAGTCAGTCAGCAATAGTGCAAGTTCCACCACTTAAAAAGATGAGAGGCGTCTGTAATTTACATCTTAGGTAGACCTCAACTATGGGAGACAAACTGAGAAAAAAAAATCCAGAAAATCACATTGTCTGTTTTTTTTTCATTTTATTTGCATATTATGGTGGAAAATAAGTATTTGGTCAGAAACAAGCAATCACGATTTCTGGCTCTCACAGACCTGTAACTTCTTCTTTAAGAGTCTCCTCTTTCCTCCACTCATTACCTGTAGTAATGGCACCTGTTTAAACTTGTTATCAGTATAAAAAGACACCTGTGCACACCCTCAAACAGTCTGACTCCAAACTCCACTATGGTGAAGACCAAAGAACTGTCAAAGGACACCAGAAACAAAATTGTAGCCCTGCACCAGGCTGGGAAGACTGAATCTGCAATAGCCAACCAGCTTGGAGTGAAGAAATCAACTGTGGGAGCAATAATTAGAAAATGGAAGACATACAAGACCACTGATAATCTCCCTCGATCTGGTGCTCCACGCAAAATCCCACCCCGTGGGGTCAGAATGATCACAAGAACGGTGAGCAAAAATCCCAGAACCACTCGGGGGGACCTAGTGAATGAACTACAGAGAGCTGGGACCAATGTAACAAGGCCTACCATAAGTAACACACTATGCCACCATGGACTCAGATCCTGCAGTGCCAGACGTGTCCCACTGCTTAAGCCTGTACATGTCCGGGCCCGTCTGAAGTTTGCTAGAGAGCATTTGGATGATCCAGAGGAGTTTTGGGAGAATGTCCTATGGTCTGATGAAACCAAACTGGAACTGTTTGGTAGAAACACAACTTGTCGTGTTTGGAGGAAAAAGAATACTGAGTTGCATCCATCAAACACCATACCTACTGTAAAGCATGGTGGTGGAAACATCATGCTTTGGGGCTGTTTCTCTGCAAAGGGGCCAGGACGACTGATCCGGGTACATGAAAGAATGAATGGGGCCATGTATCGTGAGATTTTGAGTGCAAACCTCCTTCCATCAGCAAGGGCATTGAAGATGAAACGTGGCTGGGTCTTTCAACATGACAATGATCCAAAGCACACCGCCGGGGCAACGAAGGAGTGGCTTCGTAAGAAGCATTTCAAGGTCCTGGAGTGGCCTAGCCAGTCTCCAGATCTCAACCCTATAGAAAACCTTTGGAGGGAGTTGAAAGTCCGTGTTGCCAATCGAAAAGCCAAAAACATCATTGCTCTAGAGGAGATCTGCATGGAGGAATGGGCCAACATACCAACAACAGTGTGTGGCAACCTTGTGAAGACTTACAGAAAACGTTTGACCTCTGTATTGAGATGAAATTTTGTTTCTGACCAAATACTTATTTTCCACCATAATATGCAAATAAAATGAAAAAAAAAACAGACAATGTGATTTTCTGGATTTTTTTTTCTCAGTTTGTCTCCCATAGTTGAGGTCTACCTATGATGTAAATTACAGACGCCATAAAACAGTAATGGATCTGAAGAGTACAGCTGTACACAGTGTAGGGGTCATTGTTGTTAATCTCAGTATTTATTTTCACAGTCAGAAAATAACTCTCACTTGGTCAGTTTGGATTAGACCAGAATATAAAAAGCAGTAAATGGGTAATGTATCACAAGCATAGAGCTGTATACACTAGTGTTTGGGTAATTTTTAAATGTACATCTAAATTGCAGGAGTAACCCACAGACTGTCACACACTCAGGATGGATCACACCACAATATAACAAGAAGATCCGCAAGAAATCATCACACATGTGGGAGAATGTTCCAGGTGTCAATGATACACTTAGAGTGGTGGGTGGAGGTGGACTTCCTGGAAGAATGGGTACAGTATAACCAGATACCAGGTATATATAGCATAGTTTAAATATTAAAAATGTACGTCTATATATTCAGGAGTAGTGTTGAGCCACCCCGCTTGTGTTCCAGTTCGTTTTGGTTCGTCGAACACGAGGCAAGTTCGTCGAATGTTTGTCGAACGTTCGACGAACAACGTCGAACACCATTGAAAACAATGGCAGGCAAACACAAACACATACAAACACATAAAAAACAATTACAAAACACCTTAAAAGGTGTCCCAAAGCAGACAAAATGCTCAGAATACAAAAATAACATATGAAAACGGCAACTACATATAGAAAAGAGGTGGAGGAGTAAAAGGAGGAGGAGGAGACAGATATAGACATGTCATGGCCTTATGAAGTCAAGAAAGGCTGGAATAAAAATGTAAAATACCAAAAAACAGTAAAAATCTGAAATCGAAGACGATCATATACCGTCGGACTTCCCACCATAAATTAGACCAACTGCTGATTGGGCGGCGTTATTCCCACGAACCTCCAAACAGCGTCCATGAAGGCAAAGTGTTTGGTTTCCGGGGGCAGTATGGTTGCAAATCTGTACCTTAAAGGAATGTCCAGAAGGGCACCACCAGGAGTGGAGCCTGCGGCTTAATTCGACTCCACCCGGGAAGCCTCAACCATGCCAGCTACAGAACAGATGCACACATTGCAAGCTTAAATCCGTTAACGAACGAGACTGACAGATTGCAAGCTTTGTTGATTCTGTGGGTGGTGGTGGATGTCCGTTCTTAGTTGTGCTAGCGATTTGTTAGCTTAATTCCGTTAACGAGCGAGTCTCCGACATACCCCCGCGGTACACGACAAGCTTACTAGAGGAACATGCGAGGCTCTGGCATGCGAGATAGATCAATAACAAGTCTGTCATGCCCCCACATGTCCGGGGCTGCATGCGCGCTACACTGAAAGGTCCAGCGTGTGTCGCTTACAGGTGCAGATAACCCGCTGAACCCCGTTAGTGATGGGGATCTGGGATTACAATTCTTCCCCGCGAACGAGGATTTCCCAGTAAGTGCAGGTCAACCGGAATTCCGGAATTAGGCCTAACCGGCATTCCAGAAAAAATGAAAAAATTAAGTGTCCAAACCACAGGTGCTGTAGCTTGCTTAACAGCTGGGCTCCTCTGCTGAGTAGCACGCTGTTCTTACATAAACAGGCGGCATAGCTTGGTTCACTGGTGGGCTCCTCTGCTGAGTAGCAGACAGTGCTACAAGGCCCAAAAGGATTTTCTGGACAAGATGCGGTAAAAAATAATTAGAAACACACACGGTGTAGCTCCTTGACAGGTGTACTACACTGCTTCCTACCACACACCACTACTATGCCATGAAACAGTCTATTAACATTGAAAACCATTATTAATGTGAAAATGAAATTACGCTTTTGGTGAACGAACCGTTCTAGAACGGAACCTCGAACAGCCGAATTTTAAGCAAAGTGTTTGAGTTCGACGAACGGCTCGAACACCGCCCAAAACAGCTGGAATTTTAACTTGGCGAACAGGTCAACTCGAACACCGCTCATCTCTAATCAGGAGGCAGACTCAGACGTTCTCAGGCCCAGTATGGATTCGACAAGATGGTAGAAAGTTGAGAAAGGGTACAGTATCACCCGATAACAGGTATATATGTAGCATAGTGTACAACTGAAAAACCTATGTCTATATATCAGGAGGCAAACTCAGAGGGTCTCAGGCCCAGTATGGATTTGACATGATTGTTCAACGTTGAGAAAGGGTACAGTATCGCCGGATAACAGGTATATATGTAGCATAGTGTACACATGAAAAACCTATGTCTATATATCAGGAGGCAGACTCAGAGGGTCTCAGGCCCAGTCTGGATTTGACGTGATTGTACAAAGTTGAGAAAGGGTACAGTATCACCGGATAATAGGTATATATGTAGCATAGTGTACACCTGAAAAACCTATGTCTATATATCAGGAGGCAGACTCAGAGGGTCTCAGGCCCAGTCTGGATTTGACGTGATTGTATAAAGTTGAGAAAGGGTACAGTATCACCGGATAGCAGGTATATATAGCATAGTTTACACATTAAAAATCTATGTCTATATATCAGGAGGCAGACTCAGACAGTCTCAGGCCCAGTATGGATTCGACAAGATTGTAGAAAGTTGAGAAAGGGTACTCTATCACTGGATAGCAGGTATATATAGCATAGTTTAAACATTAAAAATCTGCGTGTATATTTCCGGAGTCCGGCAAAGACACTCACAGCCTCAGTATGGATTAGACAAGAATCTAAAAAGTAGAAAAAGGGTTATGTATTCGAAGCGTACACCAATATACACTGTTGGGGTATTTTTCAATCTTCATATATATTTCAGTCTCAGTAAGACAGTCCAGACTCTCCGCAAGAGGAAATGAGATGGATACAAGTACAGACGGAAAGTCGACTGAATGCAGAAATTTTGGAATTACTAATCACGGTAAAAACTCCCGGGAGAATTCTCAGAGGCGATGTTGACCCTCAATTACTTTGTCTGTGGAGACAGCGAAAACAGTTCTTGTGAAGAAAGGTTTGCTGTATCGCAGTACCGTGGAACCCATTACTCATCTCCATCAAATTGTGATCACAGGGACAGATGTAGACATTGTCCTCACTACCTATCATGATCTGTCATTTAACTTTGGAGTGCAAAAGACACAAGCCACATGCCATAGGCGATTCTATTGGATTGGCATGAGAGGACACGTTTAAAAATGTGGGCAGGAATGTCACACGTCTGTGAGTCGGAAAACCGTGAAAGCTGATGATAAACCACCACTGCATCTCATTGTGAGTTGACGTCCATAACAAATGGAAGCCATTGATTATCTGAAGATAGAGCCCAGCAGGACAGGGCATAGGTACATCTTAACCATCATCTATCATTTCACCAAATTTGTATTGACAGTCCCAGTGAAGTATTTAACAGGCCAGACTACACAGTCGTGGAGCAGGGAGAGGTAAGTATTGCAAGTGCTGGTGCCTTGAGCAAGCAGTGGGGGGCCCACTCATGGGCGGCGCTACTGGCACAAGGCCCCTCATAGTACGCCGGTGTGTCTGACGGTGGGAGTGCACCCCCACCGTCAGAGACACTTGATTCTACTATGAGGGACCTTGTGCCACTGCCGTTGCCAAAGAGTGTTCCCACCCACCTGTCCAGGGCAATGGCACTCGCACGGGTGCATGCGCCAGGTGGTGACCCCGATCCTGTGGGGGGAGGCAGCCCTGTTAGGGAGGTGGAAAAAATGGCATATGTTGATGTTGGACATTCAGCAGCTGCAAATGGAGTAATTGTAGAAGTCAGTGGAAGAGGACAAAAGCAAGCCATTTTTCTGGCAACCTACGTGTCAGAAGGGGAGGGTGGGACAAAATCCTTTGAAACCCATGCATGGTTCATTTTAATGAAGGTTAGATCATCAACATTTTGGGTCGACAGACGGGTCCTTTTTTCTGTCAGGATTGATCCAGCAGCACTGAAGACTCGTTCAGATAGCACACTAGCAGCAGGGCAAGCGAGCTCCTGTATGGCATATTGTGCCAATTCAGGCCAGGTGTCAAGTTTACTGGCCCAATAGTCAAAGGGGAATGAACGGTGAGGGAGAACATCGATATGGGAGGAGAAGTAGTTTGTTACCATAGTTGACAACTGCTGTCTCCGGTCACTTTCAATCGATGCAGTATTACCAGTTGTGTGAGCGGTACTTGAAAAATCAGTTCACAACATGGTCATGAAACTCCTGTGTCCAATGCCACTTCAGCTGTGTGCACCACGAACACCTCTTCCATGTTGCCCCCTACGGCTCGTTGGAAAAACATCACCACCGCTGTGTGCTGGGAATGCCTCAAACGGTTTACCAGAGTTGCTTGTTTGTTAGCCAATATTAGCTCTAGGTTCTCCTGTGGCATGAAGTATTGGAATTTGCCTTTATAGCGTGGATCCAGGATGCTGGCCAACCAGTAGTCATCATCGTTCATCATTTTGGCAATGCGGGGGTCCCTTTTTAGGATCTACAAGGCATAATCAGATATGTGGGCCAATGTTCCAGGTGTCATTGACGCACTGCGAGTGCTGGGTGGAGGAGCACTTTCTGGCAAATCAACATCCCTCCAGTCACGCACAAACCCTGTACCTGACCTTGCCACGCCAACATTTTTTCTTCCCCCCTGAGAAGAATCCTCCTCCCCAAAATAATCATCCCCATCATCCTCCTCCTCCTCCTCTTCCTCTTCATCCTTCACCTCGTCCACAAGACTTCCCTGAGCAGACAATGGCTGTCATCAAGGCTTCCCTCCTCCTCTTCCTCCTCGGCTGCAGACGCCTGCTCCTTAATGTGCGTCAAAGTTGGCATGAGCAGACGCATAAGTGGGATGCTGATGCTTAGGATGGCGTCGTCTGCGCTAACCAGCCATGTGCATTCCTCAAAACACTGAAGGACTTTATAGAGGTCTTTCAGCTTCGACCACTGCACACCAGACAACTCCATGTCTGCCTGCAAACTGCCTGCCCGTGTATCCTCTCACAAATGAATTACAGCCTGCTTTTGTTCGCACAGCCTCTGAACCATGTGTAGTGTGGAGTTCCACCTTGTTGCAATGTCGATAATTATGCGGTGCTTGGGAAGGTGGAGCAATCGCTGCAGCTTCTGCATACAACTGGAGTGTACGGGCAACTGGTAGATGTGTGAGCACAGTCTTCGCACCTTATGGAGCAGGGGTGTTAACTCCAGATAATTATTGAGGAAGCACTGCACCATCAGGTTCAAGGTTTGAGCGAGGCAAGGTATGTGTGAGTTTTGAAAGGGCTATGGCTGCCACAAAATTCCGTCCGATATCACTAACTACCTTGCCTGCCTCAAGATGTAGACTGCCCAGTAGTGTTGAGCGATACCACCCGATATTGAAAAATTTCGGATCGGATAGGATCGGCCGATATAAGAAAAGTATCGAGTATCGCCGATTCCGATCCCAGAAGTCCCATTCAAGTCAATGGAACAGAATTATCGAAATTAAAAAAAACCCTTTCTTTCCTTGTAGTTTAATTCTACCTGAAGAAAAACAACTAAGAATAATGTAGAATGTATTGGGGGAGGTGGAGGAGACATTAAAGGCATAGAGGTTTAGCCCAATCAAATGGAAGGCAGGAATAATTTTTTTTTTTAAAGATGTTCGGAGTTACAAAGATATTGACTATGTTAACCTTTTGTATATTTTGTTAGATATGTATATTTCACTACTTCCATGCTCGTCACCTTCTTTTTTACTTCTCCAACACTTTCTCCTTCATCATCCTCAGCAGCAGCATCTTTTTCATCAACTTCTACTTCACCTTATTCATCTTCTTCTTCTTCACCTTCTTCCTATTATTATTTTTTTTTACATTCTTCATCTTCTTCCTATTATTATTTTTTTGTACATTCTTCATATTCTTCTTATTCATCTTCTTCCTATTCTTCTTCTTCATCATATTCTTATTTGTGACAGGCATTCATGTAGTTGGTGTCTATAAAAGTTTGAAGATTACACCTTCCGTTCTGCCTGTCACAAAAGACTTACAACAGGATTTGTCCGCATTCAGTTTGGCCTGCAGCAGCAGGCATTTTCCAGTACCATCAGCTGGTTCTCGGCAGTTCCTCAGCCTTCTTGTACCTTCTGCTACTTTTCAAAGTTCACGCTTGTGGAAATGGTTTTCGGTTCTCACTCTGGATCTCCCTGACGACGACCCTGAAGACGACGACCCTGAAGACCACACCGAAGAAGACCAAAAAGATGACCCTGAAGAAGATGACCAAGAGGACAAAGAACATGAAGACAACCACCAAGATGCACAACAACAAGAGACAGAAGAGCAAGAAGCAGAAAAACCAAAAGCAGAAGAACATTAAGCATTAGACTAAAAATCAGAGCAAATGATATTATCTAAATTAAAAGCAGAAGAAGATTAAGCAGTGTATGGGGGTGAGTCCGTTCCTCCTCGTGGACAGAGCAGGAGACCTTGCCGGACACACATCAGGGGATCAACTGACGTGACTGAGCCCCAGTAACACAGGAACAAGTGTGGATTGTGCAGACGCCACTTCAGAGCAGCAACTGGTGGGTTTGGAGGTCAGAGGAAATACTAGAGACAGTGGAGCCAGAGGCCTAAGTGGAGCACAGTTAAAAATCAGTAGTAGTGTGACTGTGTAGGCAGCAGGAGACTTTGCCATCCACACAGCAGGGGAGCAGCTGGCGTTTCTGAACCCCACTGACACATGAGCTAGTGTTTCTCTCTGTGCGGACGGCACATCCAAGCAAAAACTGGTTGTGTTGAAGCCCAGGATCAATCATGGAGCAGGCTGAGACCTACTTGGAGTGAGTAGAAAATAAGATGTAGTGTGATTTTGGAGGCAGCAGGAGACTTTGTCGTCCACACAGCAGGGGAGCAGCTGGCGTTACTGAACCCCACTAACACAGGAGCTATTGTGCTTTTCTCTGTGAAGACGGCACTTTTAAACACCAACTGGTGTTGTTGGAGCCCAGGATCAAGCATGGAGCAGGCAGAGGCCTGATGGTTTTTGAATATGGAGGCAGCAGGAGACTTTGTCGTCCACACAGCAGGGGAACAGCTGACGTTACTGAACCCCACTAACACAGGAGCTAGTGTTTTTCTCTGTGAAGACGGCACTTCTGAACACCAACTGGCATTGTTGGAGCCCAGGATCAAGCATGGAGCAGGCAGAGGCCTGATGGTTTTTGAATGTGGAGGCAGCAGGAGACTTTGTCATCCACACAGCAGGGGAACAGCTGACATTACTGAACCCCACTAACACAGGAACTTGTGTGTTTTTCTCTGTGAAGACGACACTTCTGAACACCAACTGGCATTGTTGGAGCGCAGGATCAAGCATGGAGCAGGCTGAGGCCTGATGGTTTTTGAATGTGGAGCCAGCAGGAGACTTTGTTGTCCACACAGCAGGGGAACAGCTGACGTAACTGAACCCCACTAACACAGGAGCTAGTGTTTTTTTCTGTGCGGACAGCACTTACGAGCGACAACTGGCTGTGTTGAAGCCCAGGATCAATCATGCAGCAGGCAGAGGCCAACTTGCCGCAAGTTTGATATAGGTTGTAGACTACTACTGATTGTAACCGTGCTCCACTATGGCCTCTGGCTCCACTGTATATAGTATTTCCCCTGGCCTCCAACCCCGCCAGTTGGTGCTCTGAAGTGGCGTCTGCACAATCCACACTTGTTCCTGTGTTACTGGGGCTCAGCCACGTCAGTTGATCCCCTGATGTGTGTCCGGCAAGGTCTCCTGCTCTGTCCACATTCCCACTACTAGTAATGGGAATGTGGACAGAGTGGAGTACTGCTCCCGGTTCAACGGTGATATGAGGCTTTGTAAGTTGTCCCGGTAGCGAGGATCTAGGAGGGTGTACACCCAATAATCAGTCATGTTGAGAATGTGGCGATGCGGCGGTCGTTTCTCCGGCACTGCAGCTTGAAATCAACCATGTGCTGCAGACTCCCAACTTCCAAAGAAACGCTGTCCCCTGCTTGAGTCGTCATCTCTGCCTGCTCTGCATCACCCCACCCTCGCTGTACATACTGACTAGAGCATTGTGTATCTCCCTCCTCTGGAGAGCTGTCTTCCTCCTCCATTGAGTCCTCCTCCTCCTGCTCACAAAGTGTCCCCTGCCTAGGCCTTTGTGAGGAACCACGTAGCGCAGACTGTCCAGAAGCAGATGGCATTTGTGACTCCTCATCCTCCACCTCTTCCAAAACCTCCTCCTTTAGTGCTTGCAGTGTTTTTTGAAGCAGGCAGATAAGGGGGACAGTCATGCTGACTAGTGCATCATCTGCACTCGCCATCTGCGTGGAATCATCGAAGGCATGCAAAATGAGGCAGATGTCCTTCATAGAGGCCCACTGAGTGGTGCTGAGTGTGACCGGCGCACAGTGCGACTTGTTTGCGCCTGATGCAGCTGGTACTCCATGACTGCTGCCTGCTGCTCACACAACCGCTCCAACATATGTAATGTTGAATTCCACCTGGTGGGTAGGTCACATATGATGCGATATTCCGGAAGGCGCAATCGGCGCTGCAGAGCAGGAAGGCGTGATCTTGCCATGCTGGAACGCCGCCAGTGAGCGCACTCTATGCCGACCTTGTGCAGCAGTGCATCAAGATCCGGATAGTCCCTCAGAAAGCTCTGCACGACCAATTTCAGCACATGTGCCAGACATGGGATGTGAGTGAGGTTGCCTAGGCCCAGAGCTGCCACCAGATTTCGGCCATTGTCACACACTACCAAACCCGGCTGGAGATTCGCTGGCACAAACCACATGTCGCTCTCCTGCTTGATGGCATTACAGAGCTCCGGCGCTGTGTGGCTTCGATTCCCCAAAGAAATTAATTTGAGTATGGCCTGTTGACGTTTGGCCACGACTGTGCTCATATCGGTCGTAACAGGCTCCTGCAGCGCTGTTTCTGAGGAACTTGAGTAGGAGGAGGAGTCAATGTGTACAGACTGGATTCCTGCAATCCGTGGAGTTGGCAGAACACATACAGCGCCACTCTCCAGATCTGTACCTGGCTCCACAACATTGACCCAATGGGCAGTGAGGGAAAGGTATCGTCCCTGTCCATGGTTAATGGTCCACGCATCAGCTGTCAGGTGGACCTTGCTACTGACGGCGTTTAGTAGCGCATGTTTTATTTTTCCCTCCACATGTTTTTGCAGGGCAGGGATGGCTTGCCTGCTGAAATAAAAGCGGCTGGGCATGGTGTATTGTGGGACTGCCAATGCCATGAAGTTCCGGAAGGTGTCAGTCTCCACCAGCCTGAATGAGAGCATTTCAAGGGCCAGTAGTTTGGCAATGCCAGCATTCAGAGCCTGTGCTCGGGGATGGTTTGCCAAGTATGGCCGCCTTTTATCCCATGCCTGTGCTAACGATGGCTGTAGAGTGGCCTGGGAGTGTGAGGATGACTGGGAACGTGGTGCTGTGGGTGGAATGCCACTGGGTCTCCGGACAACAGTGCCAGAGGTTCTTCCTTGGCGATCCTGTGAGGAAGCCGAACCAGCTGTGTGTGAGCTGGAGGAAGAGGCCCCAACACGAGCTGAAGAGGTGGTAGGTGGTGCTGTACATTGGCCTACGTCTTCAGTGTGTCTGTAACTCCACCTCGTTCTTGGTCCGCACATGTTTCCACATATTTGTGGTATTGAGGTTGCTGACATTTTTACCTCTTTTGACTTTCTGATGACACAGCTTGCATTTGACAAAGCAAATGTCATCTGCAACTGTGTCAAAAAAGGACCACTCACTGCAAGTCTTAGGAGTGCCCGTTTTTGCTTTTGAAAGAGGAATGCTCCTAACGGGTGCCGAAGTGGAGGCTACAGGCAACCAAGTCTGCCCCCTCCCTATCCCTCCTGTTTTGGCCATTCGGGGAATCTCTTCCTCAGAGCTGCTGCCACCACCTTCCTGTTCCTCACGCCATGATGGGTCAAGGACCTCATCATCTACACTCCCCTCTTCAAACACCTGCTTCTCCTGGGTTGTCTCGCCAGCACCGTACGCACCAGAAAGTGGCACCTGAGTCTCGTCATCATCTGATGTGTACTGAGGTGTCCTGACCATAGGCACTGGCCCACCCGCCTCTTCAGATTCAGAGGGACAAAGAAGTTGCCCATCACTGCATACTCCCTCTTCGTCACATTCTTGAATGCTGCTTGTCTGTCCCCCTCTTTCCAAGCCAACAGATTCAGAGAACAGAAGTAGAGACTGTGATGGCTCCTGTCCAGGGCTCTCTGACTGCCTGGGCACTTTGGCAGGTGGTGAAGAGACAGATGGTTGCTCTTCAGTGCTCTGGCCCTGAGATGATGTGGAAGTCATTGAAGTCGATGTGTTAGCTGCCATCCATCCGACAACGGCTTCAATTTGTTCCTACCGCAGCAGTGGGGTATGGCATGGTCCTACAAAGCTGCGCATAATGGACTGTTGCCTGCTAAAACTGGGGGATGCTGACTCACTGGTGCCCGCAGCAGGCACAGAATCCCCACGTCCTCTCCCTTCAGAATCCCCACATCCTCTCCCTGCTGAAACTCCACGCCCACGCCCACGTGCCTTTCTCTCTTCCTTCCTCATCTTTGTAGACTGATAAAGATAGGCAGAAAAGTACAAAGGGGGGCTTAGTGTGCTTATTCCTGAACAGCTGGTAACAGGTATAAGAAACACTAATTTTATGAAGTGTGTGTATGGACTACACTTTAATAGGAGCTAATGTGGCCTACACAACTGTCAAATGGAGTGTTTGGTGAACTTTATTTTGTTTTTGTGTTTTGAAAAAAAAACTAAAAGGATGTGACCAAAGATTTGAAAGAGATAGTATCACTAACTTTTTGGAGCTATTACAATGCAGTAAGGTAACCTACAATGCAAAAGATGAGGCTCCAAAAAATAGGGTAATACTAATCTGGCTGCAGATGAAGGGCACAAGCCAGAAAAAAGGCTCCTCTATCTACTCCTATATAGTGTTTGCAACCAACCAATGTAGATGGATATGGATGGATGCACACTAATAGGAGAATAAAAAATGAGCTGCAATAAATGAAAAATATGTGTGAGGCAGTGACGCACGCTGAGCGGCCTACAACCAGACGTAGCTGCAGGACACACTACTCAGCGTGAGCTGCACTCACACACAGTCAGAGACCTCTCAGACAGCCGTGAACGGTGCAGATAAGTGGCCACTAGCACTGAAAGGCTGCAAAGAGGGTCCGCTGTCTACTCCTATAGTGTTTGCAACCACCATATATGGATATGGATGGATGCACACTAATAGGAGTATAAAAAATGAGCTGCAATAGCAGAAAAATATGTGTGAGGCAGTGACGCACGCTGAGCGGCCTACAACCAGACATAGCTGAAGGACACACTACTCAGCGTGAGCTGCACTCACACACAGAGACCTCTCAGACAGCCGTGAACAGTGCAGCAAACTGGGCACTAGCACTGAAAGGCTGCAGAGAGGCTCCGCTGTCTACTCCTATAGTGTTTGCAAACAATGTATATAGATACGGATGGATGCACAGTGCACACTAATAGGAGAATGAAAAATGAGCAGCAAAAAAATAAAAATATGTATGAGCTGCACTCACACAGACCTTGCAGACAGCTGTGAACACTGCTGCAAGGCAAAAGAAAGCTACAGTGATGGATTATGTTGCCTGAGTAAAGCACACTATGATTGTGAAAATCTCTAACTGTCCCTCACAGTCTTGAACAGCAGCCTGTCCCTAACTGAATTCACAGCAGAGTGAACCAGAAATGGCGGCTGCGGCGGCTTTTATAGTGCATCATGACATCATTTCAGCAGCCAATCACAGCCATGCCATTAGTTAACATGCCTACATGCCTAACAGGATGTGCCCACACTTCTGAGGATTGTCATTGGCTGAATCAAATCAAACTGGCTCATAGCATTATGGGAACTTCCGATTCCGGTATTCGATATGCCAAAAGTATCGGAACTCAGTATCGGAATTCCGATACAGTGAATATCGGCCGATACACGATACTTGCGGTATCGGAATGCTCAACACTACTGCCCAGCCATGACTCAGTTTGTGGCTGCAAGTAGTTGGCCAGTACCTCCGCGGTGTGCCTGTTGTCGCCCAAACACATCATCTTCAACACAGCCTGCTGATGCTTACCAGTAGCTGTTCGATAGTGGGACAACTCGTGTGCAACACTGGCAGCTGCGGATGGAGTGCTCGTGCGACTGCGCTCTGTGGACGAGCTTTCGCTTTTGGAGGAGGAGGAGGATCAAACGCGTACAGTCAACTGTTTCCTATACCGTGGGCTAGGCAGCACTGTCCCACCACCGCTGTCCCCTGTGAACCCTGCATCCACCACAATAACCCAGTGTGCAATGATGGACACGTAACGGCCCTGGCCATACCTACTGGACCATGCATCTGTTGTGAGGTGCACCTTTCCACTCACTGGTTGCTTGAGTGCTTGAACAATGCAGTCTTTCACATGCACGTGGAGGGCTGGGATGGCTTTTCACGAAAAGAAGTGCCGGCTGGGTAGGTCATAGCATGGTACTGCATAGGCCATGAGCTCGCGGAAAGCTTTGCTTTCAACCAACCAGTAGGGCATCATCTCTAAAGAGATTAGTTTGGCAATGTGGGCATTCAAAGCCAGTGTACGCGGATGAGAGGATGAGTACTTTCTGGTCCTACTCAGAGTCTTTGGTAGGGTGAGCTGGACTGGAGAGCTGCATATGGTGGAACTAGCGGTGGACATGGCGGACTGAGAGAGGGTTGGTGATGGTGATGGTGTTGGTGGTGTTGCTGATGGCCTAGATTCAGTCTTTCGTAGCAATAACATTGTGATTCCTTGACTGCTTTGCCCTTACGACGACACCTCGACATTTGCTGCTGGTGGTGTGCTAACCGGTGGGCTTACAGTGAGGGAAGCGATGTAGCGTTGCTGACTACCTTCATTCGGAGCAGGTGAACATGTGGTACGTGAGGTTTGGTAGTCCGTCCACACTTGCAAGTGCATGGTGGTTAAATGTCTAAGCATGCAACTGGTATTCAAATTTCTCAGATTTTTCCCTCGGCTAAAGGTCTTTGTGCACTTCTTACAGATAACTTTTGCCTGATCATTAGGATTTTGTTCAAAAAAGTGCCACACTGCACTCTTCCTACTATGGAAGACATTTTGAGACCTTGCACGCTGTGCTAATATGACCGTCTGGCCAAGCTGTCCTGCAACTCTTTTGGTTTTTGTAACACGTTTTTGGACTGCTATAGTCATGCCAGATAACAGCTGTTGCGATGTCGTTGCTTGCTGCAGATCCTCCTCCTCCTCTTCTGAGCTATTGGCAGCGGCACCCTCTTCCCCAATGGATGCCAATCTGGGTCAACCACTGGGTCATCCATCACCTCCTCTTCAATTTCATGTGCACCTTCCTCTGTGTTACTGTGTAAAGTGGTATAGTATGCGGGAAGGGGCACCTGAGTTTCATCAGGGTCCGATTCTGCCTCAGTACACTGCGAGGACAATGTAGTGCTCTGTGTGAATGTACCAGCAGAAAAATCTAGCAGTGGCTGTGCATCAGTGCACTCCATGTCAGATTCATCTTGGACTGGGGAATTCACGATTTGACTTGCTAACCCTGACATGGTTTGTGAAAAGAGCTCCATGGAGTAATCGGTAGTGTGGCCTGTCACATCGTTCACTTTTGGTAGGGGTGAAGGACACAAGGAAAGGTGTTGCTCCTGACCAGGAGGCTCCACTGACGACTCAGTGCTTTTATTTTTTGAAACTTCAGAAGAGGAGGCGAGAGAGCTGGAGGCTGTGTCAGCAATGTAAGCCAAAACTTGTTACTGAAGCTCTGGCTTTAAAAGTGGTTTACCTACTCCCAGAAAAGAGAGCCTTCGAGGCCTTGTGGAGCCAGACGAAGATGGAGGCTCAACACCTCCTGCCTTAGGTGCTATTGTGCTTTTGCCACTACCAACAGATGCAACACCACCACCACCACCATTGGGACCAGCTGGCAACCCCCGCCCGCTTCCATGGCGTCTTCCACCATACTTCCTCCTTTTTGTGAAAATGCACCCAAAATAACACCAGCTACATGGTACTGTAAAACAAGGTAGAAGGTGTATCTACTATTGGTGAGAATTTGAATCTCACTATATATTTGCAGACGCAGAACTATTGTCTCAGGCCCAGGAGAGATTACACCTCAATGTAACAGGCTGAAATTGGATGGTGTATGACAAGGTTGAGGGTGTCTAAAGGATTGGTGAGAATTTGAATGTCACTATAGATGTGAGGACGCTGAACTATTGTCTCAGGCCCAGGAGAGATTACACCTCAATGTAACAGGCTTAAATTGGATGGTGTATGACAAGGTGGAGGGTGTCTATAGGATTGGTGAGAATTTGGATCTCACTATAGATTTGAGGACGCTAAACTATTGTCTCAGGCCCAGTAGAGATTACACCTCAATGTAACAGGCTGAAATTGGATGGTGTATGACAAGGTGGAGGGTGTCTATAGGATTGGTGAGAATTTGGATTTCAGGGGCGTGGCCTAGCTCACTAGCATGTGAGACTTAGGAATAGGGAGCTCCTGAGAAAAACCTTCCAACCCGACTCTCAACTCGACTATTTCATGCCATTCTGCCTGGATACCTTTTAGGAAGGACCCCTGACCCTATAAGGAACATTTTGACACCAAAACCGACGTTTTTGGACCTCCTGGAGCATAGAAACCATCTGAGGCCTTCCACACCACTGGGCCGCAAAGCCTCGGACTAAATTACCACTGTGCAGCCACCCGGACTTCCAGGGCTGCAGCCTCCCTGCTTCCAGAGCCTCAATCAACACTCCACAACCCTTCAGGACCTGCTCCCAGCTCACCCACACTAGCGACGCTAGTCAGGACCCTCAACCTGCAATTGGGAATCAGCATTTTATTGTAAGGCTTACCCAGCCTTCCCCTCTGGTTCCATAATCAGGGACACAGCTGCGTCTCCCTTGAGACCCCGGTCCAGACGCTGCAGCCTGCAAAAAGAAGCTCACCACGGGAGATCGTAGGGGCTGTGAGTATTACAAGACAGATCGCCCCGACCTCCTCCCCTTAGCTTATATAGACTTTCTGGAGAGCCATAACTCTGCCTAGAGTTGGCGCTCTTTGTCAGCAGAGACGCGAGATCGCAGCTGCGTTATAAACGGTGACGCTGCAAAGTCTCAGAACGCATCTCAGTCTCCAATTCCACCACACCTGCGACCTCTCCTGAGCGTCTTCCATTGGGATCGCAGCTGTGATCCCGGCAGAACGCATCCTGAGATAAATAATATCGCCCACTGCGACCCCTCTGCGCATCCTCATTTGGAGTCACAACAGAGATCTCAAACAACTTTATTATCCCTCTGAGATCGCTGGTGAAGTTTTTGCGGTTCAGCATCTAAGTGGATCCTCTTACAGCATCATGAGCGGCATTAAAACCAGGGGGAAAAATTTAACCTCGCCCTTAAATAAAGCTCAAAATCCTCTGAAATCTGACAAATCATTTAACAACCGACATTATTCAAGGGACCAAGTCAATGCTCGGAGCCCCATTAGATCTAGATCTCCTCCGAGAGACCTCTATCACCAAGCGGATCGTGGTAGAAAACTTACATTTGTACCAGAAGTCCAATTTCAAGAAAGCATGGACTCCTCCATAAGCGCCAAGCGGAGAATGCCGGGAACCTATGGTGAAAAATACTCAAATACGGCAGGGATATCTGAGTCTGAGGAGGAATCTAGTGACTACTCCCCAAACACAACTCCAGCCAAAAGCAGGTCCAAGATGGAAACACTTGGGTCTAATTTGGATCTTGACATTCCTCCTCCGAAATCACAAACCTCGGATAACATGGAGGTCCTATTCAATAAGTTAAGTGCCCTACTTGACAAAAAACTCGACATTCAAAGTCAAAGACTTGACCTGCAGTTTCAAGAATTCCACGAGACGGTGGAGAAAAAATTAGTAAACCAGGAGGAGAGGATACATAAGCTCGAGCAGAGATCGTCAGAATACTCAGTGGACCTGGAATACCTATCTTCGGAAATACATAAGCTCAGGACCAAGATGGCGGATCTCGAAGATAGAGGCCGCAGAAATAATCTAAAGATTAGAGGAATCCCGGAGAGCATTTCCCAAGATGAACTTTCGGGCCATATTCAGGATATCTTTAAGCAGGCCATCCCTGATCTAACACCATCTGACCTTATCATCGACAGAGCCCATAGGCTACCCCGTCCTCCTAAGCTCCCTATAGAGGTCCCTAGAGATACCATTCTCAGGGTGCACTTTTATCAAACTAAAGAGAAGATTCTGAACTATCTGAAATCCAACAAAACTTTCCTGGATCCACACAAGGATCTTAAAGTGTTTCCTGACCTTTCCAAGGAGACTCTGGATCTACGCCGATCATTCAAAAGCATAACATCAGCACTGAAGGAGAAAGGCATCCTTTACAAATGGGGATTCCCCGTGAAGCTGCTGGTTTTCTACAGAGGGAGGACAATACCTCTGTTCTCACTGGAAGAAGGAGCAGACTTCCTCAGGTCTATTAAAGAAGCTCAACCTAACCATGGCAAATGACTTAGGCCTTCGCCATGGAAGATTACCTTGTTTTAACAGGCAGCTTTGGCCTGATTAACCTCGTATTGGAGGTTTTCTCTTTTTTTTCCCGTCCACATTCTGGACCCCGTTGTAAGGAGGTAGTTTCGTAATTGAACTACTTGAACAATTTCTTTATTGTGTTAACCCTTTCATTGCAGCTAAATTCAAAGTTGACGACAAGTTAACTAAAGGTTTGGTAGTTAGCAAAGTTCTATAAGTTTTGGTGTTGCTAGTTCAACCTTCTCCTTGAGCATCCAGCGTAACTCCGCTGCAGACTAACCTTAGTCAGTCACACCGCATTGTAACCATGAGCTTCAAAGTGGCATCGTACAATGTCAGGGGCTTGAATAGTCCAAGAAAGAGGCATATCCTCTGGAAAGAACTCCTAGATTCTCGTGTAGACATTGCCTGTATCCAGGAATCAAAATTCCTACACGAGAATCACCCTTACTTTAATCATCATAAATATCCACATATTTTCGAGTCCTGTAACTCGAAAAAGAAAGCTGGAGTATTGACAATGATTGGGAGTTCTATCCCCTTCGAAGCCTTGGAGGAACACAAGGACAAGGGGGGTAGATTCCATATCTTGGTGTGCAGACTGAATGATCAGGTATGTACACTGGTCAATATCTATGCTCCTAACCGAGATCAAGTGTCATTCCTCAACAAAGTCATGAAAAAGGTGTCTATTGTGAAAAGAGGTGATTTATTCCTTTTAGGTGACTTCAACATCACTCCCAACAATATTATGGATTCTTCTTCAAGCTCAAGACCTAATCATGATAACCTCAATGCATGGTTAGATAAAAATGAGTTACTGGATGCTTTCAGGTGTTTAAATTCCACATCAACGGAATATTCACATTTCTCTGAGGTGCATCAATCCGCATCCAGGATTGATTTGATTGTTACAAATGTATTTTCTCTCACTAGATTTAAGGAAGTCTCCATTGGAAACAGAACCATTTCTGACCACGCTCCGGTTTTTGGCAAACTTTTATTGGGTCCTCCCTTGAAGAATGCCAAACTCTGGAAGTGTAGTGCATACATTTTACATAATCCAATCCACAAGACTGTCATCCAGGAAGCTTTAGATAACTTCTTTAGAGAGAATAGAACTGAAGTGACAAACCCATTCACTAATTGGTGTGCTCACAAGGCAGTTGTGAGAGGCGTCATTATTAGCATTACGTCTAAATTAAAGAAAGAGAATAGAGAAAAAATTAACGCCACTCTACTATCAATCCGTAAACTTGAAAGTACCATTGTGAACCTTGCCTCACCATCTCCCACCCTAAAATTAGAACTTGCTAAACTAAGACAAGAACTCAGGACTCAGCTGAATTCCCCCTATGAAGCAATAGTAAAATCTTCTAAGTATAACTATTACACGTCTCTCAATAAACCCACGAGGTACATGGCCAACCGAATCAAAAACAAAAGAATTCATAATAAAATTAATAGAATTAACTCGATTAATGGTAGCTCTAAACTTTCGCATCCCCAGGAAATAGCAAATGAATTTGCGAACTGCTACGCCAAGCTGTATAATTTAAACCCTGACCCTAAGCCGCTTTCCCAAAACCTAGAAAAAATTGATAACTATCTATCAACAATAAATATGCCTTCTTTATCTTCCGATGATATAGTGTTCTTGTCAGCCCCGTTTACTTCTATTGAAATTGAAGACACCATCAAGAAACTTAATATTCACAAATCCCCAGGTCCCGATGGACTAACCAACGCCTATTACAAAGCCTTCAACAATTCTCTCTCCCCTCACCTTACCGAGATGTTCAATTATGCCTCAGGAAAGGGAGCGTTTCCATCTGAAATGCTGATGGCTTCGATCTCGGTCATCCCCAAAATGAAAGGGGATCCTGAACTTCCGCCCTATTTCACTAATTAACACAGACATTAAGTTGTATTCTAAGATCATAGTGAATAGGCTAAGTCTGATAATTCCTAAACTGATAAGCAATGATCAGATGGGCTTTACAAAAGGGAGACAACCAGCCGATGCAACAAGGCGAATCATCAATACCATAAAATGGGCTAACTCTTCGAAAACACCCATGGCTCTGTTGTCACTCGATGCCGAGAAAGCATTCGACAGACTTAGTTGGTGTTTTCTCAAGCAGACACTCAAAAAATTCGGGTTCGATGATAATCTGACATCCTCCATCATGGCCTTATATTCAGACCCAAGAGCCAGTGTAATTTGTAACAACCATGTCTCAGAGCCACTTACCATATCAAATGGCACTAGACAAGGCTGCCCCCTCTCCCCCATTCTATTTAATTTAGCTATGGAACCTCTGGCCGAACAGATCAGAAAAAAACCCAAAATAGTAGGATTAAACACCTTAAATCGTCATCATAAGATCAGTCTTTTTGCTGATGATGTTATCCTAACTTTAACCAAACCCGAGATCTCCATCCCTGAGGCTCTCTCAGAAATTAACAAATTCTCATCATTGTCCAATTTTAAAATTAATGAACGCAAGTCTAACATTCTCCCGTTAAACATCAGTAAGGACCAAACCAGATGTATTAAAACTGTAACCTCTCTTAACTGGTGTGACAAGGAATTTGCTTATTTGGGAATCATGGTGAACAGTAACCTCACTGGGTTAGTTAAATCCAACCTTAAAAAACTATCTGAATTAATAAATAAGGATTGCGTGATTTTCAGGGATAGATCTCTATCATGGTGGGGAAGGATCCTTACAATAAAGCTTTTTACTTTGCCAAAAATATTATACATTTTAAGGTGTATACCACTCCCTATCCCTTCTATCCATCTATCTAACTTACAGGCACAGATTAATTCTTTCATTTGGGGCTATAAGAAGCCCAGAACGGCCACTCAAACCTTATTTAAGAAAAGATTGAATGGAGGTATAAGCATCCCTAACATCACAGCCCACTATTATTCTTTGTTACTTAAGCAAAGTGCCCATTGGTTAATAGATTCAGATCCCCCGGCTTGGCTTGACTTAGAGTCTACACTTAATAACAATAAGCACCCTAGATCCATAATCTATAATGCCATAGCTAACGACCTTCCAAACTCTGCTGCTCATCCAATCTTTCAAGCTGTTGCACTCGCCTGGTTTAAGATCTCTAAACCAAAGAGAGGATCCCATAAAACGACCATCCTTAAGAAACTCCCCCTAACACTCATTTACTCTATGACTAACCATTCATTATCCCCCATCTGGGCAGATCTAAAAATATCAAACTTAGAAGACATTTTTAACGGGACGGAATTTTTATCCTTTCAAACACTAAAAACTACATATAATATCTCCTCGTCCCTGTTTCTCGAATACCTTACTCTTAAGGATAATATAAAAATATTTCTCGACAAGAAACTAAACTTCACTGAGTCATCCATAAAAATACTAAATAATTGTGGTCATCATATTTTCTGGAGTCATGGCTTTGTTTATGATAACTACAACCAAGATACGGCCTTGACAAAAAGCCCTTCAATGCTGAGTTGGGAGAAAGACTTAAACTCTTCCTTCACTGTAGAAGACTGGGAGGACACTCTCTCTTTATCATATCACTCCGTACTCTCCATGTCATTGCAGGAGACCCATTTTAAGGTTGTATCACGTTGGTACTATACCCCCAATAGACTTGCCCATATTGGGACTACAAACTCACCTCTATGCTGGAGGGACTGCGGTCAGAAGGGAGACATCCTACATGTTTTCTGGAGTTGCCCAACGGTTAATATCTTGTGGTCGCAGATCTCCTCCCGCATCATTAGCAAACTTACAGGCAAAACCACAACCCTCACACCTCACTCGGCCCTACTTTCCCTTAATCTAGAGGAATTGGACCCTGCCTTAAAAGATATAGTCATCCATGTTTGTCTTGTGGTAAAAAATTCCATTGCATTCCATTGGAAGAACCGTTTCCTTCCCAAAGTTGATGATATCTTACAGTTGATCGCACAACATAGATCCCATGAGTTGCATTTCGCATTGGCTAATGACCAATTCAGTAACTTCTACAGGAAATGGTCTAAATGGGACCAAACTTTCCCTACTCCTATTAACACTTAGTAATCTTGATATAAGAAAAGCTGTTTTAGTTTTGCCTCTGACATAATTGATCTTGTATCTACTATTTCACATAGGGTTAGATCTGTAATGACACTCAATATACTCAGTTCCTCTATGTTCTTTATTGCTATTATTCTATTGTACAATCTTGTATTTTACACATTTAGGCGTTGGCAAGATACGTTTGTAAAATGACATCATTAATGCATGCTTTGCATTTTCTGTACATGATGTCAACTTGTAATTTCCCTACTTCCCCTTATCTTTCCTTCTCTTCCCATTCCCATCCCTCCCCCCCCCCGTCTTCCCCTCTCCCCATTGTTTAAAAGAATAAAATCTTTGGAAAAGAATTTGGATTTCACTAGAGATTTGAGGATGCTGACAATGATGCTCTCAGTCCAAGTATGGACGCAGGCAGCCTAATAAGCACGACTGCTGCACACACAAAAGGGTGGAAAAATGAACGCTTGGTGACTGTGCAGAAAGGAGGAAGAAAAGTATTTTTGCTTTTAAAAAAGCAGTTTACACAGCAGTGTGCAAACAGCAATGCAGCTATCAGGGAGCGTTATAAGGCAGCCTAATAACCACAGAGCTGATGCACAAAAATATAGCCTCCCCTGTCTCTGCACACAAAGTGTTGTGTTGTAAGTGGAAATCGCTAACAGCAGAAGCAGTTTTTTTGTTCTTCTTCCCTGCCTAACGCACTCCCTACAGAATCAGCAGCAGCAGCAGCTCTCCCTATGCTAAGATCTGCATAAGTAAGATGGCAGTCGGCGTTCACGCCCTTTTATAGCCCCTGTGACGCCACACAAAGCCAGCCAGCCAAGAGAGGAGTGAAAGATGATGAATTCTGTTTTGTCCATGTTCAGTTTTAGAAAGCGAGCAGAAAAGAAAGATGAAATAGCGGACAGAGGTGGGATTTTGGTCAGTAAGGAGGTGATGTCGGGTCCAGACACGTAGATCTGCGTGTCATCAGCATAGAGATGATATTGCAAACCGTGCGATTCTATCAGCTGTCCCAGGCCGAAGGTGTAGATATAGAAGAGTAGGGGTCCTAGAACTGAGCCTTGGGGAAAACCGACAGAGACGGGGCGAGGTGCAGAGGTGGTGTGGGAGAGGGAGACACTGAATGTCCTGTCTGTTAGATATAACGATATCCAGGATAGGGCCAAATCTGTAATGCCAAGAGATGAGAGAATCTGTAACAAGAGGGAATGGTCTACAGGGTCAAAGGCAATAGACAAGTCCAGGAGGAGGAAGACAGATTAGTGTTGCTTCTTAAATAAATAAACATTACTTTAATTAACTTAAATGTGCACCTATCATGAAGTACAATGTGCTATGGAAAATTATTCTCAGAATCAAGAATGGAAGAAGAATTTCACAGTTAATATCAGTTAAGGTGATGCATGTCAGAACTGAAAAAAAATGTCATGGGCAGAAAGGTAAAAACTGTCTTCAGCTGGAAGATTTTAACAATCATCTTCAAGTTTTAACAGTATTTCTTAATCAATTACAGCATTCACTTTTCAAATGAAAAGATAGTTTCAAGTTCAGATATTTATTAACGGTTACTTAAAGGTTGTTGGGTTTCAGTGAAATAATAGCTGTTGACCTCACTGTAATGGGGTTTTCTGTGCTGTAATACCTCTTACATTACCACCCCGTTTCTCAGGAGGTCCACTCTGCTTTTCCTCACTTCTGAATGAAGGGCGCTGGCTCGAAAGGCTTTGTAACATGGGAACATATAAAAGATCACTGCTTCTTCATGTATTTCCAGTGTGACAACATTTTACTCATCAGTCTCAGAATATATACATACAGAGGGCAGGACAATTAATATGTGTCGGGCAAGTAGATAACAGGCTCCAATTAAGATGCCAGATGTACATTACAGTAGCCATGGGATTTACAAAGGTGGGGGGAGGTCAGAAGTGGGATATCTCGTTTACCTCTGCCCAGGGGTCGCAGCCAGTCGGTTGCTGCATTAAGGACATGCATCTCACATTGCAACTATCATACATGCATCTCCTATTCGGGGTGCTGGGGGGTTCTGTAACACACATCTTGTAGGGCACATTCAGATGTTTGTAGAAATCAGTCCAAGATCAGATATTTCTATCACGCTGTTAGGAGGCCAGTCCATGCATTATGGTCCGATCTTGGACTGATATGTATGGACATCTGAATGCACCTTTAGGTGGTTTCACAAAGTTGGAGGTCAGGGTAGACACATGGACCAAGGTCTTAAGACAGACACATGGAGAGCTGTTGTGAGTTCATTTTCCCCTTCACCATTGAGGTCTGATGAACTCCCTCTCCTGGTGAGGGAAGGTAGTGAGGCTGATTACCAAACAGCTGAGCAGAATGATGATGACTGGGTGACCAGAATTGCTGACTGGATATAAGGCAGCCGACGCCCTTCTGCCTTGTGGGTGATTTCTCTGAGGGATTCTTTGAGACCAGTCTGATTCCTGCTCCTCAAAAGCTAAGTCTTCTGCTCTTCTTTTTGCATTTTTGCTTTGGTTTTGTTTTGCCTTGTTTTGCTGGATTTCTGCCATTCCCTGCTGGGGTGAGCTGAATTCCTTTTTGCTCTGTCTTCAGAAAATACCTGGTTACTGATATAGTCTTTTTGAAGCCTAGTGTCTTCAGGGCTTTTTTCCCTATCAGTTGGTTGGCTCTTTTTTCTATAGGGTTTTGGCTGATTGCAGACAGCAGCTTTCCTATCCTGTCCTATTTAGTTAGCTTGGGCCCCATCATTTGCTCAGCCTATCTTTCTATCTGTGTTAGTGTTTTTTCATCTTGCTTCACCGTCATTATATGTTGGGGGCTGCCTATTGCTTTGGGGTCTGCTCTGGGGCAGTTTAGATTTCCCTTTCTGTCTTTAGGCTATGTAGTTCTCCGGCTATGATCGAGGGGTCAAGGGCACCGTAGGAACCCCCCACGGCTACTGCTAGTTGTTGTTGTTAAGTTCAGGGGTCTGCAATCCGATAGCTGCCAACTTCTCTGGTTTTCTGGACTTAGCTAGTATTTCTGTTTTTGCCTCCTACGGTGACTCATTCATAACAGAATCACCCGCCATACAGCAGATCCTAGGGTACTAATTAGCAGGAAAGAATTGTAAAAAAAAAAAAAAAAAAAAAAGAGTGTGTATATTTTTTCCTCTATATCTCTGAGGCCGTAGGGGGAATTTTTTTTTCTCTCAATGGAGATAAAGCAATTGTCTGATTGTGTGGAGCAGCTCGCTGGGGAAGTGCGGGGAATTTCCGCCTACCTTGCTCATTCACATGCTGCTGAACCAAAGATCCTTACTCCTGATGTGTTTTTTGGGGATCGGTCTAAATTTTTGAATTTCAAAAATAATTGTAAATTATTTTTTGCCTTGAAGCCTAACTCGTCAGGGAGCTCCACGCAGCAGGTTAAAATTGTCATCTCTGCTGCGTGGCGATCCCCAGGATTGGGCGCTTTCTTTGAAACCAGATGATCCTATTCTGACTAATGTGAACGCATTTTTTCAAGCCTTGGGGTTGTTGTATGACGAACCTAATGCTATTGATCAGGCTGAAAAGACCCTGTTGGCATTGAGCAAGGGTCGAGATTCTGCAGAATTGTACTGTCAAAAATTCCGAAAGTGGGCGGTCCTTACTGCCTGGAATGATGATGCCTTGGCAGCTCTCTTTTGGAAGGGTTTGTCAGAAGCCGTAAAAGATACTATGGTGGGATTTCCTGTTCCCTCTGGTCTTGACGATTCTATGTCATTAGCCATTCAGGTTGATCGGCGTTTACGTGAACGCAGGACAGCACGAGAGGTGTGGCCACCTGTTGAACAAGTGTCTGAACCTATGCAATGTGATAGAGTTTTGTCAAGGGAGCAATGTCAGGAGTTCAGAAGGCGTAATAAGCTGTGTTTTTTTTGTGGAGATGCCTCGCATATTATTTCTGTCTGTCCTAAACGAGAGAAACGTTTTGCACACACGTTTTCTGTGGGTAGTGTTCAACCTAAGTTTCTTCTGGCAATTACTCTGATCTGCTCCCTGTCCACATTTTCCGCCAAGGCTTTTGTGGATTCGGGAGCAGCCCTGAACCTAATGGACTTGGATTTTGCTAAACGTTGTGGATTTCCGATGACACCTCTGCGGACGCCTATCCCTTTGAGGGGGATTGATGCTACTCCTTTCGTGAAAAATAAACCTCAGTTTTGGACCCAGGTGGTAATGCGGGTTGCCCCAGACCATCAAGAAAATTGCAGATTTTTGGTGTTGCATAATTTGCATGATACCATTGTTCTGGGGTTTCCCTGGTTGCAAATTCATAATCCAGTTTTGGATTGGAAATCTGTGTCTGTGGTGAGGTGGGGTTGTCGGTGTGCCCTTAGTGAGGCTCCGGTTTTTTCCACCTCTCCTCAGTCGCATGATGTTCCTGACTATTTGGCGGACTTTTATGATGTATTTAGTGAGAATGAGTCTGCGTCTTTGCCTCCTCATAGGAGTTATGACTGTGCAATTGAACTGAGCCCGGGGTGTAAATTTCCCAAGGGTCGGCTCTTCAATTTATCTGTACCCGAGCACGAGGCTATGTGATCCTATATTAAGGAGGCATTGGAGAAGGGTCATATTAGACCATCCTCTTCACCCTTAGGTGCCCTTTTTTTTTCGTGGCCAAAAAGGATGGTTTATTAAGGCCTTGTATTGATTATCGTGTCCTCAACAATATTACTATTAAATATCAGTATCCATTACCCCTGATTTCGGATCTATTCTCCAGAGTTAAAGGTGCTTGCTGGTTTACCAAGCTTGACCTCAGAGGGGTGTATAATCTTATCCGCATTAAGCATGGGGATGAATGGAAGATGGCGTTTAATACTCCGGAGGGACATTTTGAGTACCTGGTGATGCCTTTTGGGCTCACTAATGCCCCTTCTGTCTTCCAGTGCTTCATGAATGACATTTTCCGAGACTTTGTGGATAAATTTTTGATTATCTATCTGGATGATATTTTGATCTTCTCCAAGGATTGGGATTCTCATGTGGAACATGTTCGGACTGTGTTCCGGATCTTGAGGGAGAATTCCCTGTATGTCAAAGGATCGAAATGCCTTTTTGGGGTACAGAGGATTTCATTTTTGGGATTTATTTTGTCTCCGTCAACTATTGAAATGGACCTGGCCAAGGTACAGGCCATTTATGATTGGGTTCAGCCCACTTCTTTCAAGGCCCTCCAGAAGTTTTTGGGTTTTGCTAATTTTTATCGGAAATTTATAGCAAAATTTTCTAGTATTGCCAAGCCATTGAGTGATCTGACTAAGAAGGGTGCTAATGTGTTGAATTAGTCTCCGGAGGCTGTTTCTTCCTTTCAGGAGCAGAAGCGAAGATTCACTTCTGCCCCAGTTTTGCGGCAACCTGATGTCTCACTCCCGTTCCAGGTATAGGTGGGTGCTTCTGAGATTGGTGCAGGAGCTGTTTTGTCCCAAAAGGATCCTGTAACATCTAAAATGAATCCCTGTGCTTTCTTTTCCCGAAAGTTCTCTTCATCTGAACGTAACTATGATGTGGGGAATCGGGAACTGTTAGCCATGAAATGGGCATTTGAGGAGTGGAGACATTGGTTGGAGGGCGCTAAACATCAAGTCGTGGTCCTCACTGACCACAAGAATTTGATTTACCTGGAGTCGGCCAAATGCTTGAACCCTAGACAGACTAGGTGGGCCTTGTTTTTTACATGTTTTGATTTTGTGGTCTCTTTTCTTCCTGGCACTAAGAATGTCAAGGCAGACGCCCTCTCTAGGAGCTTCTTTGCTGATTCTCCTGTGGTGACCAAGCCTGCTACCATCTTAGGCGAAGAGGTAGTTCTTTCTGCCATCTCGCCCGATTTGAGACGTGCTCTGGAAGAGTTCCAGGAGGACAAACCTGAGCGTTGTCCCAGTGGAAAGTTGTATGTTCCTGACCAGTGGAAGAAGAGAGTGATGTCTGAAGTTCATTGCTCTGCATTGGCTATTCATCCAGGTATTTTTGGTACTTGAGATCTGGTGAGTCGGTCTTTTTGGTGGCCCGCCTTGTCTCGTGATGTCAGGAATTTTGTGCAGTCCTGTGGGACTTGCTCCCGGTCTAAAACTTGTTCTCGCTCTAGTGGGTTGTTGATGCCTTTGCCGGTCCCCAGGAGGCCATGAACCCATATTTCAAAGGATTTCATCTCTGATATGCCTGTCTCTCAGAGAATGACTGTTATTTGGGTGATTTGTGATAGGTTCTCTAAGATGGTTCATCTTGTACCACTCCCTAAGTTGCCATCTTCCTCTGAGTTTGTGCCCCTGTTTTTGCAACAGGTGGTTCGCTTGCACGGGATTCCTGAGAACATTGTATCTGACAGAGGAGTTTAGTTTGTGTCTAGATTTTGGAGGACTTTCTGTTCCAAGCTGGGAATTCAGTTGTCCTTCTCCTCTGCTTTTCCCCCTCAGACCAATGGGCCAACGGAGAGAAAAAAACAGACCTTGGAGTCGTATTTGAGATGTTTTATTTCCGCTGATCACGATGATTGGGTTTCATTTTTGCCCTTGGCCGAATTTGCTTTAAATAATAGAGCTAGATCTGCCACTTTGATGTCACCTTTTTTTGTATCTTTGGGTTTCATCCTCGATTTTCTTCAGGGCAGGTGGAGCATTCTGCCTGCCCAGGTGTTGAGACTGTGGTGGAGAGAATGCACCAGATCTGGGACCAAGTGGTGGATAAGTTATCTCTCTCCCAGGAAAAAACCCAGCGGTTTTCCAACCGACATAGGACCATTGGTCCCCAGTTTAAGGTTGGTGATATGGTTTGGTTATCATCAAAAAATATCGCTATGATGGTGGCTTCTCCTAAGTTTAAGCCTAGATTTATTGGACCTCCCAAGATTTTGGAGATTATTAATCCGGTCTCTTTTGGTTTGGCTCTTCCTGTCACATTTAAAATCCATAATGTGTTTCATAAGTCCTTGTTGAAAAGGTTTGTTGAACCAGTTGTTCCTGGGGTGACACCTCCGGACCCTGTATTGGTTGAAGGTAACATGGAATATGAGGTAGAGAAAACACTGGATTCCCGTCTGGCTAGACGGAGACTCCAGTATTTGGTTAAGTGGAAGGGTTATGGTCAGGAAGATAATTCCTGGGTCTCTGCCTCTGATATTCATGCCAAAAGATTGGTGCGTGCCTTTCACCAGGCTCACCCTGATCGCCCTGGTGGAGTGGATGAGGGTTCGGTGACCCCTCCTCAAGGGGGAGGTACTGTTGTGAGTTCATTTTCCCCTTCACCAATGAGGTCTGATGAACTCCCTCTTTTGGTGAGGGAAGGTAGTGAGGCTGATTACCAAACAGCTGAGCAGAATGATGATGACTGGGTGACTGGAATTGCTGACTGGATATAAGGCAGCCGACGCCCTTCTGCCTTGTGGGTGATTTCTCCGAGGGATTCTTTGATACCAGTCTGATTCCTGCTCCTCGAAAGCTAAGTTTTCTGCTCTTCTTTTTGCATTTTTTGCTTTGGTTTGGTTTTGCCTTGTTTTGCTGGATTTCTGCCATGCCCTGCTGGGGTGAGCTGAATTCCTTTTTGCTCTGTCTTCAGAAAATACCTGGGTACTGATATAGTCTTTTTGAAGCCTAGCGTCTTCAGGGCTTTTTTCCCTATCAGTCGGTTGGCTCTTTTTTCTATAGGGTTTTGGCTGATTGCAGACAGCAGCTTTCCTATCCTGTCCTATTTAGTTAGCTTGGGCCCCATCATTTGCTCAGCCTATCTTTCTATCTGTGTTAGTGTTTTTTCATCTTGCTTCACCGTCATTATATGTTGGGGGCTACCTATTGCTTTGGGGTCTGCTCTGGGGCAGTTTAGATTTCCCTTTCTGTCTTTAGGCTATGTAGTTCTCCGGCTGTGATCGAGGGGTCAAGGGCACCGTAGGAACCCCCCACGGCTACTGCTAGTTGTTGTTGTTAAGTTCAAGGGTCTGCAATCCGATAGCTGCCAACTTCTCTGGTTTTCTGGACTTAGCTAGTATTTCTGTTTTTGCCTCCTACGGTGACTCATTCATAACAGAGAGCACTAAGGGGAGCATGCACTTTGACACACTGGAACAACAGGACCATAATTGCAGATGAAAAGGGACATGGCAAGTCTGAAGCAGCATGCAGAAAAATACCTAAGAAGAGGCATAGTTGCAAGAATGAATGCACATTATGAACAGAGCTCAATAATGATTAGGTTGCTACAATTGTTTAATCGAATAAAAAGTCTAGCAGGATTCACTGTTCTTTTTCCCCTCAGGAACAATGGTAAGGTATGCAATATGCATTCTACTAGGAAGATTCTGTCTTGTGGGCATTGCCTCTCTCAATACACTTGATGTCCAGATGTATGGATATTGCATACCTAACCGATGTTCCTGGAGCAGAGAGCGGTTAATCCTTGCAGTGGACAGTGCCTGCATTGTGAGGATTCACAAGTCTGTAGTCACACAGAGTGACTGCAGGCTATACATTTTATACTTGACCTTTTAATAGGACTACAGAAACAAGCCTGGCAATTTACAAAGCCAGAGATAGAGCACAGCTAATGAGGCTAGACATCAAGGAATGGTGCAGAGACCTTTCTAGAAGAGACAGGTGGATAATATTAACCTATTTCTGCCATTGAACGCACTATTCCGTCCATGTATCCAGGGACTTAATTCCCATGGATGGAATAGTATGTCATTGGCGATCAGCCGCCCTCACGGGAAGAGCGCGGCTGATCGCGGCCTGGTGTCAGCTGATTCTCACAGCTTACACCCTGCACTAAGTGCCAGGAGCAGTCATAGACCACTCCCAGCACTTTAAACCCCTGCACACTGCAATCAAACATGATCGCAGTGTTCCGGGAGCAGGCAAAGGGGCTGTCCGCTGTGACAGACCCTCTGCTTTTGGATCGGAGACCCCGTGGCATGCTCCCATGGTCATTACGACATCTGGGTTACCAGAGCTCAGAGACTTCCTGTCATGCGCATGTGAGAAATTACTGTATGCCATATAAGCGATCAGCCTGCACAAAATGAGTGTCCCATAGTGGGACACAGTGTAAAACATAGAATGAAATAAAAAAAAATAAAAAATTGTAAAAATATTAAAAAAATCAATATTTGTTCTATCATTAAATCAATATTTGAATTAAAAAACTAAACAACAAAAGTGCACATATTTAGTATTGCCATGTCCTTAATAAACCGACCTATAAAACTGTGCCACTAGTTAACCCTTTTAGAGAACTGTAAGAAAAAGTCCTACTGAGAGCTGGAAGAGTCGGGAAGAAGTTCCACAGACGATCTCTTATCAAGCTGAGGTTGAAGTTTATTCGGAGATACACGGCAAAACAGATACAGAATAACAGAGGAGTTGGAATATGCGGGCAAAAACAGGAATACAGACAGGCAGAGATTTGCTAGGAAGTCTGGCGATGATAAGGCTCTGTGCCCTGGCCATGGTGAGGCACAGTGGCATGATGGCGATGGAATGGCCCCGATCGACAGTAACAGGGGCTTCTTATACATTATCAGAACAAAGAAAGCTGCATTTTGCCGCAAAGGGCGTTAACATTATAATTCTAAGGCGTTTTCATGGTAATCTACAGAAATGTGGTTTAGACCAGAGAATATAATGACATAATACGAAGATATTAATTAACATTTCTCCAAGCAACACTAAAACCCATAAGTCATTGGTATCTATGACTACTGTCCTAAAATCTTATCATTGTCTCCAGTCTAGGTCCATAAATTCTTACATCCTGACATTTTAACTACTCTACACTTCGCTAACACACTATCACGTATAAGCATACTGACCATATATTTGGTGACCCTATTCCCCTATTGAGCCAATCTTCCTCTATGCACATCTACTGAAGTTGGTAAGAGACATGATCTCATTTTCCATCCTCCATTTAGTACATTTTATTAGCTCTTTTGTAAAAGTTGAATCTTCTCTAACTTTCAACAAAATAGCTGCTAGAGACAACATGGCCGCTCAGTATATTATGGCTGACCATTCTCTTACAAGAACAACATAAAAAATGGCAAAAAAACAATACTTTATCATCATACTGCCGGACAAAAAGTGGAATAACACACGATCAAAAAGACGGATATAAATAAACTTGGTACCTCTGAAAGCATCATCGTGTCCTGCAAAAAACAAGCTGCCAGAATAAAGCGATGCAAAAATAATTATTTTTTCTATAAAATAGTTTTTATTGTATAAAAGCGCCTAAACATAAAAAAATATATAAATGAGGCGTTGATGTCATCGTAATGACCCAAAGAATAAAACTGCTTTATCAATTTTGCCACATTCAGAATGGTATAAATGCCCCCCCAAAAGAAATTCATGAATTGCTGTTTTATGATCATTCTGCCTCTCAAAAATTGGAATAAAAAGCGATCAAAAAATGTCATGTGCCCGAACATAGCACTAATAAAAACGTCAACTCGTCCCACATAAAACAATACCTCACAGGATTCTGTGGGCCAAAATATGGAAAAGTTATAGCTCTCAAAATGTGGTGATGCAAAAACAATTTTTTTGCAAAAAAAAAAGCATCTTTTAGTGTGAGACAGCTGACAAACATAAAAACCTGCTATAAATAGTAAATCAAACCCCCCCTTTATCATCCCCTTAGTTAGGGAAAAGCAATAAAATAAAAAATGTAGTTATTTCCATTTACCCATTAGGGTTAGGTGTTGTGAGTTCATTTTCCCCTTCGTCACTGAGGTCTGGTGAACTCCCTATTCTGGTAAAGGAAGGTAATGAGCCTGATTATCAGGCACCTGAGTCTAATGATGATGACTGGCTGAGTGGAGTCACGGACTGGATATAAGGCTGCCGACGCCCTTCTGCCCTGCGGGTGATTTCTCTGTGGACTTCTAGGAAACCAGTCTGATTCCTGCGCCTCTAAAGCTAAGTTTTCTGTTTTGCCTTTTAGCATTTGTGTTTTGTTTTTGTTTGCCTTGCTTTTCTGGATTCTGCCATTCCCTGCTGGGGTGAGCTGATTCTTCTTTTGCCTGTTGCTCTGTCTTCAGAATATTCCTGAGTACTGACATAGTCTTTTTGAATCCTAGCGTCTTCAGGGCCTTTTTCACTGTCAGTTTGCAGGCTCTTATTTTCATAGGGTTTTTCACGGATTGCAGACCTTCCTGTCCTTTCCTATCTAGTTAGCTTGGGCCCCGTCTTTGCTCAGTCTATCTTTCTGTCTGTGTTGTGTTCTTTCTTCTTGCTTCACCGTCATTATATGTGGGGGGCTGCCTTTTGCTTTAGGGTCTGCTCTGGGGCAGTTTAGATTTCCCTTTCTGTCTTTAGGCTATTTAATTCTCCGGCTGTGATCGAGGGGTCTAGGGCATCGTAGGAACCCCCCACGGCTACTGCTAGTTGTGTTGATAGGTTCAGGGGTCTGCAATCCGATAGCTGCCAACCTCTCTGGTTTTCTGGACTTAGCTAGCATTTCTGTTTTTGTCTCCTACGGTGACTCAATCATAACAGTTAGGGTTAGGGTAAGGGTTGGGGTTAGGGTTTGGATTAGGGTTGGGGTTAGGGTTAGGATTAGGGTTGGGGCTAACATTACATTAGGGTTAGGGTTGGGGCTAAAGTTAGGGTTATGGTTGGGGCTAAATTTAGGTTAGGGCTAGGGTTGGGATTAGGGTTAGGGTTGGAATTATGGTTAGCGTTGGGATTAGGGTTAGGTTTGTGGTTAGGGTTATGGTTACTGTTGGGATCAGTGTTAGGGGTGTGTTCTGGTTAGGGTTGGAGATAGAATTCGGGGGTTTCCACTGTTTAGGCACATCATGGGCTCTCCAAACGCGACATGTGTCTGATCTCAATTACAGCCAATCTGCATTAAAATGTTAAACGCTGTTCCTTCCATTCCAAGCTATGCCATGCACCCAAGCAGTGGTTTACCCCCACAAATGGGGCGTTAGCATATTCAGGACAAATTGCACAACAACTTTTGTGGTCCAATTTCTCCTATTACCATTGGAAAAATAAAAAAATGGAGGCAAAAAGATCATTTTTCTGAAAAAAATATTATTTTTTATTTTTACTGCTCTACATTATAATCTTCTGTGAAGCACTTGGAGGTCCAAAGTGTTCACCACACAACTATATAAGTTCCCTAGGGGTTAGGGTTCTACTTTCCAAAATGGTGTCACTTATGGGGGTTTTCCACTGTTTAGGCACATCAGAGGCTCTCCAAACGTGACATGGCGTCCGATCTCAATTCCAGCCAATTTTGCATTGAAAAGTCAAATGGCGCTCCTTCCCATCTGAGCTCTGCCATGCGCCCAAACAGTGGTTTACCTGCATATATGGAGTATCAGCATACTCAGGACAAATTGTACAGCAACTTTTGTGGTCCAATTTCTCCTGTTACCCTTGGTAAAATCAAACAAATTGGATCTGAAGTAAAGTTTATGTGAAAAAAAGTTAAATTTTCATTTTCTTTTAAACATTCCAAAAATTCCTGTGAAGCAACTGAAGGGTTAATAAACTTCTTGAATGTGGTTTTGAGCAGGGTGCTGTTTTTTGAATGGTGTCACTTTGGGGCATTTTCTATCATATAGACCCCTCAAAGTGTCTTCAATTGTGATGTGGTCTGTTAAAAAATTAGTGTTGTAAAAATGAGAAATCGCTGGTCAAGTTTTAACCCTTATAACTTCCTAAAAAAAAAATTTGGTTCCAAAATTGTGCTGATGTAAAGTAGACATCTGGGAAATGTTATTTGTTAACTATTTTATGTCATATTTTTCTGTTTTAAGGGCATGAAAATTAAAAGTTGGAAAATTGCAAAGTTTTCAAAATTTTTGCAAAATTTCCATTTTTTTCACAAATAAACGCTAGTCATATCAAAGAAATTTAACCACTAACATGAAGTACATTATGTCACGAGAAAAAAAAGTTAGAATCACCGGGATCCATGGAAGCGTTCCAGAGTTATTACCTCAAAAAGGGACAGTCATCAGAATTGTAAAAATTGGCCTGGTAATTAGCATTCAAACCACCCTTGGGGGTAAAGGGGTTAAAGTTTGATGGATGTAATGGTTCTTTGCAGGATGCTCTTTGGCTGCTCTGCTAATGAGAGTTTTGTAAAATTGTTTTCTACAGTGATAACGGTTGAATTGTGGTGGGACAGCATGCCAAATAAGACAGTGATAAGGAATTTTGATTGTGAGCTCCAGTGAGACACTGAGATGTGACATTTCGATATTTTATCATTACAAGCTGGAAACATTTAAATCTATGCAGTAATGTGAATGCAAAACCCGATGAATCTTTTATAATCACACTGTAAAAGCAAGCACAATGAATATAAAATAAATATGATTAGCAACTAGAGTTGAGCGAAACGGGTCGAAAAATTTCAAAAGTCGCCGACTTTTGGCAAAGTCGGGTTTCATGAAACGAAACCCGACCCTAGGATGAGGTCGGCCATGAGGTCGGCAACTTACGCGCCAAAGTCGCGTTTCAAAAGTTTGTTTTGCGCTCTTTTTCAGCCAATCAGGATCCACGGACACTGTGGGCAACGTGATGACATAGGCAGGGGTCACCACCATCTTTCAGAAGGGCATGCAAGTGATTGGCTTGCTTTGGTGGGCGTCACAGGGGGTATAAAAGGGCGTGCACGCCGACCGCCATCTTACTTCTGCCGATATCAGTATAGGGAGAGGTTGCTGCTGATTCTGTAGGGAGAGCGTTAGGCAGGGAAGAAGACAAAAAAACTGCTTCTGCTGCTAGCGATTTGGCCTGCACAACACACCAGTCACTGTGTGTGCAGTGCAAGGGAAGCCTATATAGTGGTGTATCAGTGGTGTTGGTTGTTGGGCTGCCTTCTAAGGCTTCCTGACATTCCTGCATTGCTGTTTACCCACTGCTCCGCAAACTGCTTTTTTAAAAGCAATCCCAATTTTTTTTTTTTGTCCTGCTGAGAAGAAAAAAAAACTGCTTCTGCTGCTAGCGATTTGGCCTGTACAACACACCAGTCACTGTGTGTGCAGTGCAAGGGGAGGCTATATAGTGGTGTATCAGTGGTGTTGGTTGTTGGGCTGCCTTCTAAGGCTTCCTAACATTCCTGCATTGCTGTTTACCCACTGCTCCGCAAACTGCTTTTTTAAAAGCAATCCCAATTTTTTTTTTGTCCTGCTGAGAAGAAAAAAAAACTGCTTCTGCTGCTAGCGATTTGGCCTGTACAACACACCAGTCACTGTGCAGTGCAAGGGGAGACTATATTGTGGTGTATCAGTGGTGTTGGTTGTTGGGCTGCCTTTTAAGGCTTCCTGACAGGCTGGCATTGCTGTTTACCCACTGCTCTGCAAACTGCTTTTTTAAAAGCAATCCAATCTCCCTTATCCTCTAGTCACTTTGGTCACAGCTGTGCCATCGAGCCTGTCACATAGCGCTCAGATATTCATTGGGCCTCACACAATCCAAAAGTGTCCAGTGTCCACAAGTGTGTGCTGAAATTCAAAATCTCCCTTATCCTCTCGTCACTTTTGTCACAGCTGTGCCATCGAGCCTGTGACATAGCGCTCAGATATCAGTGGGCCTCACACAATCCAAAAGTGTCCAGTGTCCACAAGTGTGTGCAGAAATTCAAAATCTCCCTTATCCTCTAGTCACTTTGGTCACAGCTGTGCCATCGAGCCTGTCACATAGCGCTCAGATATGCATTGGGCCTCACACAATCCAAAAGTGTCCAGTGTCCACAAGTGTGTGCAGAAATTCAAAATCTCCCTTATCCTCTCGTCACTTTTGTCACAGCTGTGCCATCGAGCCTGTCACATAGCGCTCAGATATCAGTGGAACTCACACAATCCAAAAGTGTCCAGTGTCCACAAGTGTGTGCAGAAATTCAAAATCTCCCTTATCCTCTAGTCACTTTGGTCACAGCTGTGCCATCGAGCCTGTGACATAGCGCTCAGATATCAGTGAGCCTCACACAATCCAAAAGTGTCCAGTGTCCACAAGTGTGTGCAGAAATTCAAAATCTCCTTTATCCTCTAGTCACTTTGGTCACAGCTGTGCCATCGAGCCTGTCACATAGCGCTCAGATATTCATTGGGCCTCACACAATCCAAAAGTGTCCAGTGTCCACAAGTGTGTGCAGAAATTCAAAATCTCCTTTATCCTCTAGTCACTTTGGTCACAGCTGTGCCATCGAGCCTGTCACATAGCGCTCAGATATTCATTGGGCCTCACACAATCCAAAAGTGTCCAGTGTCCACAAGTGTGTGCAGAAATTCAAAATCTCCCTTATCCTCTCGTCACTTTTGTCACAGCTGTGCCATCGAGCCTGTGACATAGCGCTCAGATATTCATTGGGCCTCACACAATCCAAAAGTGTCCAGTGTCCACAAGTGTGTGCAGAATTTCAAAATCTCACTTATCCTCTAGTCACTTTGGTCACAGCTGTGCCATCGAGCCTGTCACATAGCGCTCAGATACCAGTGGGCCTCACACAATCCAAAAGTGTCCAGTGTCCACAAGTGTGTGCAGAAATTCAAAATCTCCCTTATCCTCTCGTCACTTTTGTCACAGCTGTGCCATCGAGCCTGTGACATAGCGCTCAGATATTCATTGGGCCTCACACAATCCAAAAGTGTCCAGTGTCCACAAGTGTGTGCAGAAATTCAAAATCTCCCTTATCCTCTAGTCACTTTGGTCACAGCTGTGCCATCGAGCCTGTCACATAGCGCTCAGATACCAGTGGGCCTCACACAATCCAAAAGTGTCCAGTGTCCACAAGTGTCTGCAGAAATTCAAAATCTCCCTTATCCTCTAGTCACTTTTGTCACAGCTGTGCCATCGAGCCTGTGACATAGCGCTCAGATATTCATTGGGCCTCACACAATCCAAAAGTGTCCAGTGTCCACAAGTGTGTGCAGAAATTCAAAATCTCCCTTATCCTCTAGTCACTTTTGTCACAGCTGTGCCATCGAGCCTGTGACATAGCGCTCAGATATTCATTGGGCCTCACACAATCCAAAAGTGTCCAGTGTCCACAAGTGTGTGCAGAAATTCAAAATCTCCCTTATCCTCTCGTCACTTTTGTCACAGCTGTGCCATCGAGCCTGTGACATAGCGCTCAGATATCAGTGGGCCTCACACAATCCAGAAGTGTCCAGTGTCCACAAGTGTGTGCAGAAATTCAAAATCTCCCTTATCCTCTAGTCACTTTGGTCACAGCTGTGCCATCGAGCCTTTCACATAGCGCTCAGATATCAGTGGGCCTCACACAATCCAAAAGTGTCCAGTGTCCACTAGTGTCTGCAGAAATTCAAAATCTCCTTTATCCTCTCATCTCTTTTGTCACAGCTGTGCCATCGAGCCTGTCACATAGCGCTCAGATATTCATTGGGCCTCACACAATCCAAAAGTGTCCAGTGTCCACAAGTGTGTGCAGAAATTCAAAATCTCCTTTATCCTCTAGTCACTTTGGTCACAGCTGTGCCATCGAGCCTGTCACATAGCACTCAGATATTCATTGGGCCTCACACAATCCAAAAGTGTCCAGTGTCCACAAGTGTGTGCAGAAATTCAAAATCTCCTTTATCCTCTAGTCACTTTGGTCACAGCTGTGCCATCGAGCCTGTCACATAGCGTTCAGATATCAGTGGGCCTCACACAATCCAAAAGTGTCCAGTGTACACAAGTGTGTGCAGAAATTCAAAATCTTCCTTATCCTCTAGTCACTTTTGTCACAGCTGTGCCATCGAGCCTGTGACATAGCGCTCAGATATCAGTGGGCCTCACACAATCCAAAAGTGTCCAGTGTCCACAAGTGTGTGCAGAAATTCAAAATCTCCCTTATCCTCTAGTCACTTTGGTCACAGCTGTGCCATCGAGCCTGTCACATAGCGCTCAGATATCAGTGGGCCTCACACAATCCAAAAGTTTCCAGTGTCCACAAGTGTCTGCAGAAATTCAAAATCTCCCTTATCCTCTCGTCACTTTTGTCACAGCTGTGCCATCGAGCCTGTCACATAGCGCTCAGATATTCATTGGGCCTCACACAATCCAAAAGTGTCCAGTGTCCACAAGTGTGTGCAGAAATTCAAAATCTCCTTTATCCTCTAGTCACTTTGGTCACAGCTGTGCCATCGAGCCTGTCACATAGCGCTCAGATATCCATTGGGCCTCACACAATCCAAAAATGTCCAGTGTCCACAAGTGTGTGCAGAAATTCAAAATCTCCTTTATCCTCTAGTCACTTTGGTCACAGCTGTGCCATCGAGCCTGTCACATAGCGCTCAGATATCAGTGGGCCTCACACAATCCAAAAGTGTCCAGTGTCCACAAGTGTGTGCAGAAATTCAAAATCTCCCTTATCCTCTAGTCACTTTTGTCACAGCTGTGCCATCGAGCCTGTGACATAGCGCTCAGATATCAGTGGGCCTCACACAATCCAGAAGTGTCCAGTGTCCACAAGTGTGTGCAGAAATTCAAAATCTCCCTTATCCTCTAGTCACTTTGGTCACAGCTGTGCCATCGAGCCTGTCACATAGCGCTCAGATATCAGTGGGCCTCACACAATCCAAAAGTGTCCAGTGTCCACAAGTGTCTGCAGAAATTCAAAATCTCCCTTATCCTCTCGTCACTTTTGTCACAGCTGTGCCATCGAGCCTGTCACATAGCGCTCAGATATTCATTGGGCCTCACACAATCCAAAAGTGTCCAGTGTCCACAAGTGTGTGCAGAAATTCAAAATCTCCTTTATCCTCTAGTCACTTTGGTCACAGCTGTGCCATCGAGCCTGTCACATAGCGCTCAGATATTCATTGGGCCTCACACAATCCAAAAGTGTCCAGTGTCCACAAGTGTGTGCAGAAATTCAAAATCTCCTTTATCCTCTAGTCACTTTGGTCACAGCTGTGCCATCGAGCCTGTCACATAGCGCTCAGATATCAGTGGGCCTCACACAATCCAAAAGTGTCCAGTGTCCACAATTGTGTGCAGAAATTCAAAATCTCCCTTATCCTCTTGTCACTTTTGTCACAGCTGTGTCATCGAGCCTGTGACATAGCGCTCAGATATCAGTGGGCCTCACACAATCCAAAAGTGTCCAGTGTCCACAAGTGTGTGCAGAAATTCAAAATCTCCCTTATCCTCTAATCACTTTGGTCACAGCTGTGCCATCGAGCCTGTCACATAGCACTCAGATATCAGTGGGCCTCACACAATCCAAAAGTGTCCAGTGTCCACAAGTGTCTGCAGAAATTCAAAATCTCCCTTATCCTCTCGTCACTTTTGTCACAGCTGTGCCATCGAGCCTGTTACATAGCGCTCAGATATTCATTGGGCCTCACACAATCCAAAAGTGTCCAGTGTCCACAAGTGTGTGCAGAAATTCAAAATCTCCTTTATCCTCTAGTCACTTTTGTCACAGCTGTGCCATCGAGCCTGTCACATAGCGCTCAGATATTCATTGGGCCTCACACAATCCAAAAGTGTCCAGTGTCCACAAGTGTGTGCAGAAATTCAAAATCTCCTTTATCCTCTAGTCACTTTGGTCACAGCTGTGCCATCGAGCCTGTCACATAGCGCTCAGATATCAGTGGGCCTCACACAATCCAAAAGTGTCCAGTGTCCACAAGTGTGTGCAGAAATTTAAAATCTCCCTTATCCTCTTGTCACTTTTGTCACAGCTGTGCCATCGAGCCTGTCACATAGCGCTCAGATATCAGTGGGCCTCACACAATCCAAAAGTGTCCAGTGTCCACAAGTGTCTGCAGAAATTCAAAATCTCCCTTATCCTCTCGTCACTTTTGTCACAGCTGTGCCATCGAGCCTGTCACATAGCGCTCAGATATCAGTGGGCCTCACACAATCCAAAAGTGTCCAGTGTCCACAAGTGTCTGCAGAAATTCTAAATCTCCCCTGTCCTATAGATACCTTGTACCTTGTTTTACATTACTATATAGTTTGTTGGATTTTGTCTACATTTCTACCAAAAATGAGGAAAGCTGGTGGAAGAGGCCGTGGAATTGGGCGGGGGTTGGCAGCTGGTAATGATGGTGTTGGTGGTGGATCTGATGGTAGTGGCAAGAGCAAAATAGGACCGAATGCAGTAGGTGTTGAGCCTGCGTCATCGTCTGGCTACATAAGGCCTCGAACGCTTAGTTTTCTAGGAGTTGGCAAACCGCTTTTAAAGCCAGAGCATCAGGAAAAAGTTTTGTCTTACATTGCTGACTCAGCCTCCAGCTCTATCGCCTCCTCTTCTTCAGTTGTAAAAAGTAAAAGCACTGAGTCGTCATTGGAGGCTCATGTTCATGAACCACACCTTTCCTTGTGTCCTTCACCCCAACCAAGATTGAAGGATGACGCAGGCCATACTTCTGATTACTCCATGGAGCTGTTTTCACATACCATGCCTGGATTATCAAGTGAAATGGTGAATTACCCAGGCCAAGATGAATCTGACATGGAGTGCACTGCTGCACAGCCGCTGATGGATGATTCTGCTGGTACATTCACTCAGAGCACTACATTGTCCTCGCAGTGTACAGAGCCAGAATCTGACCCTGATGAGACTCAGGTGCCCCTTCCCGCACACTATACCACCATACACGGTGACACAGAGGAAGGTGCACATGACATAGAAGAGGAGGTGATGGATGACCCAATTGTTGACCCAGATTGGCATCCATTGGGGGAAGAGGGTGCTGCTTCCAATAGCTCAGATGAGGAGCATCCACAGCAGACATCGACATCGCAACAGCTGTTATCTGGCAGGCCCAGAGCACTCCAAAGACAGGTTCCAAACATCAAAAGAGTTGCTGGACAGCTTGTCCAGAGGGTCAAAAGATCACAGCGTGCTAGGCCGCAAAATGTCTGCCAAAGTAGGAAGAGTGCAGTGTGGCACTTTTTTGAACAAAATCCTCATGATCAGGCCAAGGTTATCTGTAAGAAGTGCGCAAAGACCTTTAGCCGAGGGAAAAATCTGAAAAATTTGAATACCAGTTGCATGCTTAGACATTTAACCAGCATGCACTTGCAAGCATGGACACAACACCAAACCTCAAGTGCCACATGTGCAACTGATCACAACGAAGGTAGTCAGCAACGCTACATTGTTTCCCCCACTGTAAGCCCACCGGTTAGCACAGCAGCAAATGTTGAGGTGTCGTTGCAAGGCCACAGCAGTCAGGGAATCCCACTGTTATATCAACGAAAGACTGATTCTAGGCCATCAGAAAGAACACCAACTCCATCACCATCATCAACCCTCTCTCAGTCCGCCCTGTCCACCGCTACTTCCACCATATGCAGCTCTCAAGTCCAGCTCACCCTCCCAGACACTATGAGTAGGTCAAGAAAGTACTCAGTCTCTCATCCGCGTACACTGGGTTTGAACGCCCACATTGCCAAACTAATCTCGTTTGAGATGATGCCCTTTCGGTTGGTGGAAAGCACAGCTTTCCGCGAACTCATGGCCTATGCAGTACCACGCTATGACCTACCCAGTCGCCACTTCTTCTCTCACAAAGCCATCCCAGCCCTCCACCATCATGTGAAAGACCGCATTGTCCATGCACTCAAGCAGTCAGTGAGCGGAAAGGTGCACCTCACAACTGATGCATGGTCCAGTCGGCATGGCCAGGGCCGTTTCGTGTCCATCACTGCGCACTGGGTTAATGTGGTGGATGCAGGGTCCACAGGGGACAGCGGTGGTGGGACAGTGCTGCCAAGCCCACGGTATAGGAAACAGTTGGCTGTAGGCGTTCGATCCTCCTCCTCCTCCTCCAGAAGCGAAAGCTCGTCCACAGAGCGCAGTCGTACGAGCACTCCATCTGCAGCTGCCACTGTTGCACATGATGTGTCCCCCTATCGAGCAGCTAGTGGAAAGTGTCAGCAGGCTGTGTTGCAGATGATGAGTTTGGGCAACAGACACACCGCCGAGGTGCTGGCCGAGTACTTGAAGCGACAAACTGAGTCATGGCTGGGCAGTGTACATCTTGAGGCAGGCAAGGTAGTTAGTGATAACGGCCGTAATTTTGTGGCAGCCATAGCCCTTTCAAAACTCAGCCATATACCTTGCTTGGCTCACAACTTGAACCTGGTGGTGCAGTGCTTCCTCAAAAATTATCCGGAGTTAACAGCCCTGCTCCAGAAGGTGCGAAGACTGTGCGCGCACATCCGCCGGTCGCCTGTACACTCCGTTCGTATGCAGAAGCTGCAGCGATTGCTCCACCTTCCCAACCACCGCCTCATTATCGACATTGCAACAAGGTGGAACTCCACCCTGCACATGGTGGAGCGGCTGTGCGAGCAGAGGAAGGCCATAATGCATTTGTGGGAGGATACACGGCCAGGCACTTTGAGAGCAGACATGGAGTTGACAGGTGTGCAGTGGTCGAAGCTGAAAGACCTCTGTAAAGTCCTTCAGTGTTTTGAGGAATGCACACGGCTGGTAAGCGCAGACGACGCCATCCTAAGCATGAGCATCCCACTTATGCGTCTGCTCATGCAAACTTTGACGCACCTTAAGGAGCAGGCGTCTGCAGCCAATGTTGATGAGGAGGAAGAGGAGGAGGGAATACTTGATGACATTCAGCCATTGTCTGCTCAGGGACCTCTCCTGGACGAGGTGGAGGAAGAAGAGGAAGAGGAGGAGGATGATGGGGATGATTACTTAGGGGAGGAGGATGCATCTCGTGGGGCAAGTGAAAATGTTGGCGTGGCAAGGTCTGGTACAGGGTTTGTGCGTGACTGGAGGGATGTGGATTTGCCAGAAAGTGCTCCTCCACCCAGCACTCGCAGTGCGTCATTGACACCGGGAACATTGGCCCACATGTCAGATTATGCCTTGCAGATCCTAAAAAGGGACCCATGCATTGCCAAAATGCTGAACGATGACGACTACTGGTTGGCCAGCATCCTGGATCCACGCTATAAAGGCAAATTACAAAACATCATGCCACAGGAGAACCTTGACCTAATATTGGCTAATAAACAAGCAACTCTGGTAAATCGGTTGCTTGAGGCATTCCCAGCACACAGCAGCGGTGATGGTTCTCACACGAGCCGTACGGGCCGTGGGCAGCTTGGCAGAGGTGTTCGTGGTGCACACAGCAGAAGTGGCGTTGGAGACAGGGGTTTCATGACAATGTTGTGGACTGATTTTTCAAATACCGCTCACACAACTGGTAATACTGCATCGATGGAAAGTGACAGGAGACAGCAGTTGTCAACTATGGTTACAAACTACTTTTCCTCCCATATCGATGTTCTCCCACACAGGTCATTCCCCTTTGACTATTGGGCCGCTAAACTGGACACCTGGCCTGAATTGGCCCAATATGCCTTACAGGAGCTCGCTTGCCCAGCTGCAAGTGTGCTATCGGAAAGAGTCTTCAGTGCAGCTGGATCATTCCTGACAGAAAAAAGGACCCGTCTGTCAACCCAAAATGTGGATGATCTAACCTTCATTAAAATGAACCATGCATGGGTTTCCAAGGATTTTGTCCCACCTTCCCCTGATGACACATAGGGTGACAGAAAAATGGCTTGCTTTGGTCCACCTCTTCCTGGGACTTCACCTATTTCGCCTTTTGCATCAGCTGAATGTCCAACATCAACATATGCCACTTTCTAAAACTCCCAAACTGTGCTGCCTCCCCCCCCATGGCCGGGGTCACCACCTAGCGCACGACACCGTGCGAGTGCCGTTGCCCTGGACAGGTGGGTAGGCCGACTCTTGAGTGCGGGCACTTGCACAGGGTCCCTCATAGTGCAATCAAGTGTCTCTGACGGTGGTGGTGCACACCCGCCGTCAGACACACTGCCGTACTATGAGGGGCCCAGTGCCAGTACCGACACCCACGAGTGGGCCCCCCTTGCTTGGGCAGGGCCCCAGCATTTGCAATCTTTACCTCTCCCTGCTCCTCCGCTGTGTAATCTGGGCCGTCAAATCCATACTGTGCCTGACACCGTCTGAGCCTGCCTCCTGATGTACAGACATATATTTTGAATGTGTACGCTATCCATACATGTTATCCGGGGATACGGTACCCTTTCTAACCTTTGTGCAATCACGTGCAATCCATACTGGGCCTAACACCGTCTGAGCCTGCCTCCTGATGTACAGACATATATTTTGAATGTGTATGCTATCCATACATGTTATCCAGGGATACGGTACCCTTTCTAACCTTTGTGCAATCACGTGCAATCCATACTGGGCCTAACACCGTCTGAGCCTGCCTCCTGATGTACAGACATATATTTTGAATGTGTACGCTATCCATACATGTTATCCGGGGATACGGTACCCTTTCTAACCTTTGTGCAATCACGTGCAATCCATACTGGGCCTAACACCATCTGAGCCTGCCTCCTGATGTATAGACATATATTTTGAATGTGTACGCTATCCATACATGTTATCCAGGGATACGGTACCCTTTCTAACCTTTGTGCAATCACGTGCAATCCATACTGGGCCTAACACGTCTGAGCCTGCCTCCTGATGTACAGACATATATTTTGAATGTGTACACTATCCATACATGTTATCCGGGGATACGGTACCTTTTCTAACCTTTGTGCAATCACGTGCAATCCATACTGGGCCTAACACCGTCTGAGCCTGCCTCCTGATGTATAGATGTATTTTGAATGTGTACGCTATCCATACATATTATCCGGGGATACGGTACCCTTTCTAACCTTTGTGCAATCACGTGCAATCCATACTGGGCCTAACATCGTCTGAGCCTGCCTCTTGATGTATAGACATATATTTTGAATGTGTACGCTATCCATACATTTTATCCAGGGATACGGTACCCTTTCTAACCTTTGTGCAATCACGTGCAATCCATACTGGGCCTAACACCGTCTGAGCCTGCCTCCTGATGTATAGACATATATTTTGAATGTGTACGCTATCCATACATGTTATCCGGGGATACGGTACCCTTTCTAACCTTTGTGCAATCATGTTCAATGCATACTGGGCCTAACACCGTCTGAGCCTGCCTCCTGATGTATAGACATATATTTTGAATGTGTACGCTATCCATACATGTTATCCGGGGATACGGTACCCTTTCTAACCTTTGTGCAATCACGTGCAATCCATACTGGGCCTAACACCGTCTGAGCCTGCCTCCTGATGTACAGACATATATTTTGAATGTGTACGCTATCCATACATGTTATCCAGGGATACGGTACCCTTTCTAACCTTTGTGCAATCACGTGCAATCCATACTGGGCCTAACACCGTCTGAGCCTGCCTCCTGATGTACAGACATATATTTTGAATGTGTACGCTATCCATACATGTTATCCAGGGATACGGTACCCTTTCTAACCTTTGTGCAATCACGTGCAATCCATACTGGGCCTAACACCGTCTGAGCCTGCCTCCTGATGTATAGACATATATTTTGAATGTGTACGCTATCCATACATGTTATCCGGGGATACGGTACCCTTTCTAACCTTTGTGCAATCACGTGAAATCCATACTGGGTGTGAGAACGGCTGGCGAGCTGTTAAGCAAGCTACAGCACCTGTGGTTTGCACACATAAGTTTTTCATTTTTTCAGGAATGACGGTTAGGCCTAATTCCGGAACTGCGGTTGACCTGCACTTACTGGGAAATCATTGTTCGCGGGTAATAATTGTCATCAGTGATCCCCATCACTAACGTTGTTCAGCGGGTTATCTGCACCTGTAAGCGACAAACGCTGGCCTTTTCAGTGTAGCGCACATGCAGCCACGGACATGTAATGGCATGACACACCAGTTATTGGCCAATCTCATGTGCCAGAGCCTCACGTGTCCCTCTAGTAAGCCGGACTCGGACCGCGGGGCATGACGGAGTCTCGTTCGTTAACGGATTTAAGCTTGCAATGTGTGCATCTGTTCTGTAGCTGGCATGGTTGAGGTTTCCCAGGTGGAGTCGAATTTAACCATAGGCTCCACTCCTGGTGGTGCCCTTCTGGACATTCCTTTAAGGTTCAGCTTTGCAACCATACTGCCCACGTAAAACAAACACTTTGCCTTCATGAACACTGTTTGGAGGGTCATGACTCGTGGGAATAATGCCGCCCAATCAGTTAACCTGCTAGAGAGATCATTCGTTGCTCCCAAGCATGACATCACACTCCCTAGGAAGAAGGTAATGCCACTGTGGCGACCGTACTCCTGGGGGCGACACAAGTGCACTGATGCCCAGCCACTGCTCGATGAATCTGCTGGTACATTGACCCAGACCACTACATTCCCCTTGCACGCTACCCGGCCTGAATCTGACCCTGATGAAACTCAGGTTACCCTTCCCATATACAGTTCCATCTTACACGGTGACAAAGAGGAAGCTGCAGATGAAAGTGCAGGTTCGGCCCACCCGCCATCAGACACACCACCGTACTATCAGGGGCCCTGTGCCAGTGCCATCGCCAACGAGTGGGCCCCCCCCTGCTTGCTCAGGATCACAGCACTTGCAAAGTTGAAATACTGTGCAGTGAGATGGAAGATGGGGACGTCGAGGAGTCCAGACAAGTACAGGGATTCCCTAGCGAGGAGATTTATTTGATTGTTTTCAATGTTGGGACAGCAATTTTTGGGGAGCACTATACTCTGGAGAATGATAGATGGTGCCCACCATACACTGGAACATTCCAAAGGTGGACATCAGACACTGGAGCAGCATTTACAGGGCCCATTATACACTAGAGCAGTAGAAATGGGGCCCATTATGTTTGGAGCATTATTTGGGCCCATAAGACAGTGGAGCTTCATCCATGGGGACCAACATATACTGTAGCATTATGTGGAGCTCATCATATACTGTTTCAAACATTATATGGGACCAATGATTCTGTATGGAGAAATAGATGGGCCTCGTCATGAGATGTAAAAAGTGAAGTATTTTTCATTGTACTATACCGCTATTTCTCTGCCGTATCGGAGCATGATGAGTTGTGGTATGTGTTAAAGGGGCGGTCTTTCGTCCAGGGCACATGAAAACCTGGAGCCAGCCCTACCCCCCCACAACTTTAGCCAAATAACCCCCATTTTTCAGTGCGTAACTTGTATTATGAAGTTAATTAAGGTTGACAAGCTTAAGTAAGAAGAATTGATGCTTTTGGCATTCAAATGGGCACTGTAGGTGTGTTTCTTGTCCTCCTCTCACTGCCTACTTTTATTCCCCATTGACTTACATTGGGTTTCGTGTTTCGGGACGACCCCGACTTTTCCCTATAATCGGACGATCTTGCTCGACCCGACTTTTGGAAAAGTCGGGTTTCACGAAACGAAACGCGACCCTAAAAAACCAAAAGTCGCTCAACTCTATTAGCAACTGCAACATTTCCTTTTCTGTTAAAACATTTAGAAAAAACAGCATATAAAATGCTGAATGCTAATGACATTGATGTGATTTTTTATTATATCAGCAATCATGACACTCTAAATTCTCACATTAGTGCAAATATAAGCAATTAACAATAATTAGCCATGGCTGGGTACATGACATAGGACAATCATGATTAGTAAGAAAGTTAGTAGTCATGTCAGAAGTAAAAAAAAACGTTAAAATGCTTTTTAAGAAATGAGGTAAAAGTGTAAATTAACTTTATATGATAATTTTACTGAAATTTATTTTTATTCTAACTATGAAATTGAAACTACAGAAAAAAAAATATATATATATAGACCACTTTAAATTTTTCACTCTTTGCTTCATTGCAGCCATTTGATAAATTCAAAAAAGTTCATTTTTTTCTCACTAATGTACACTCTGCACCCCATCTTGACTGGAAAAAAACAGAAATGTGGAAATTTTTGCAAATTTATTAAAAAATTAAGACTGAAATATCACATGGACATAAGTATTCAGACCCTTTGCTCAGACACATATATAAGTCACATGCTGTCCATTTCCTTGTGATCCTCCTTGAGATGGTTCTACTCCTTCATTGGAGTCCAGCTGTGTTTTATTTAACTGATAGGACTTCATTTGTAAAGGCACACACCTGTCTTTATAAGACCTCACAGCTAACCCAGAAGGAGGGATGATGTTATGTAATATGCATGCACAACATTCTTTTCTTAGGGATGATGTTACATTATACGAACTTTAACTGCTAAAGAGTTTGATGATTAGTGATTGGTTCCTCAGTTAGTATAGCCACACCCATTAGCAATGAAAATGGGGTATAAATAGCTCACCACAAAATCATTTTATTATACACCTGATGAAGGCCTACCTGGCCAAAACGCATTGTGTTTTTTTATAACAAAAATGTTTTAATGTTTTTATTGTCCTTTATAAAATTTTGCATTTTACCTAGCCAATAAAATATGTTCTGATTTAACATCAGAGATGCTTACTTATTTGGCTATATAACCTTCTTGCGCCAAATTGAGTTAAGGATCCTCTGAAGGAAGAGCCCTGAAACTTCTTTATTCGCAATATCACGTGGAGGAAAATATCTTTCTGGGAGAGGAAAATTATCTCCATGCTATTACAGATGGGCAGAATACCTGTGGAAGTTTCACCCTTGTTTGCAAACTGTTCCCAATGTTGTGCCTCCTTGCACAACCACATCAGGTGAGCAAGTTGGAAGCTGTACTTTTCTCACCAAGCAGAATTGACTCATCTACTACACTTAGATAGCGCTCTCCCTCTCTTTTCCCCTCTTCCTCTCTTTCCCAGGGCCTTATTCACCTACTACATATTGGAATAGGATCTTGAAGATGGGAATACCCCATTAAGCATGGGGGTGGATTAATCATGCTTTGAGATTGTGTTGCATCATGGTACATGGAAATTTCACCAGCACAGGGAAGAAAGGATGCAATGGAATTTCAACAAATTCTTGATGCAAACATAACACCATCTGTAAAGCTGAATATGAAAAGATGATGGCTTCTATAAATGGATAATGATCCCAAACACATGTCAAAATTCATAATAGACCACCTCAGAAGCTGAAGGTTTTACAATGGTCTTCACATTTCCGTTATTTGAACATCATTGAAAATCTGGGGCTAGACCTCAAAATAGCAGTGCATGCAAGACAACCCAATGATCTCACATAACAGGAAGAATTTTCCAAGAAAGAATGGATGAAAATCCCTCAACCAAAAATTGAAAGACTCTTGGCTGGCTATAAAAAGTGTTTATAAGGTGTGATACTTGCAATAGGGGGTGTTACTAGGTACTAACCATGCAGGATACTCAAACTTTTGCATTGGCCTATTTTCCTTTTTAGAAAGTAAAAGACGAATATATATGTATATATATATGTGTATCTATAGGTGTGTATATATATATATATATACCTATATATATACTTAAAATACAAAGGAAATGTGTTATCTTTAAGTTTAGGCTTTTCGAGATCATTTCATCTTCAACTTGCTTAACTGTTTTAAATAACAGTGATTTTGATAAAAAAAAAACAAAAAACATATATCCTAAAATAAAAAAGTAAAAAATAGTAAATTGCAAAAATTGCATGAAGGTAGTAATAATAATAAGGGTATTTAGTAAAAATAATTTTGATCAAAATAATGTAGAAGCCATCCCGCCACGTCACGGCAACCCCTGTGGGACAGTCTTAACTCTTGTATTTAAAACCTTTCCACTTGTCAAGTGACGTAAATGTGAACAAGGACTAAGGGACATTAGGGACTGAGGGACTGAACCACCAGTAAAAGCATAGGACAGAGATGATGGATTTCCCAACTCAGAAACAGGGCGGTCACACCCTTATATGCACAGAATGCATATTGAACTAAATGAGATACTAGGTCTGGGCTGAAAAAGTAAATTAATGTGTATGCAAAATGTAAATGCATATAAACACATGACCTTTACACAGAGAAAACAAAAACAAAAACAAAACACAAAACAAATATCCTAAAGTAAAAAAGTAAAAAATAAATAGCAAAAATTGCATGAAGATAATAATACTAAATACCCTTATTATTATTACCTTCATGCAATTTTTGCAATTTATTATTTTTTACTTTTTTATTTTAGGATACTTGTTTTTTGTTTTTGTTTTTTTTCTGTGTAAAGGTCGTGTTTGCATGCATTTACATTTTGCATACACATTAATTTACTTTTTCAGCTCAGACCTAGTTTCTCGGTAATTTTGATCAGCGATGCCCAAACTTTTACATGCCACTGTACTCCTGGCTTTGAATTCATATTCACTAAATTTCTCTATTTTCCTGAAGATAGATTTTCAAAGACTCCATAAGTTTTTTTGGCAACAAGGATAAACCTTTGATTTCAGGGTCATTCCTGTTTTGTTCATTATTTCTAGCATGCCATTCCAAAGAGTTGTGAGAAATATTGTTTCCAGGTTTCCATTTTTTGCTTAATCCTTCTGCCTCTCACCTTGCATTCACTTGCTATTCATTGTCAAGTGATAGAGAATCCAATGCATGTTTTATTTTCTCGAAACCACCACAAAGTGCATTAATGGCATCAAAATGTGCTGATTGTCTTGTGTCAGACAGACGCTTCACCGCAAAATCTTTTCCTAAAGATGATTTCAATACATTCTAGCAATGAGTAGAACTAGCAAAAAATGAATACAGATGCTGAACAAAATTAAAAAAATTTAGTCTGTAGACAACACCCTGTTGCGTTAATACCCACTAAGTTCAAGCCCCCATTACACACTGCGATATCGCTAGCAATATCGCTGTAAAGTCACCGATTTTGTGATATTGCAGCGATATTGCTAGCGATATCGCTGCATGTGATACTTACCTCCTACCGGCTCCCCCGCTGATTATCGTTGGTCGCGCGAGAAGGTCCTGGATCATTTCTCATCGGCCACTTCCTGCTGCGCTTCCTGTGGCGCTGATGAGCGAGGCATGGCCGTGGGCGGGAAGACGCCAGGATCGCCGCGTCTGACACGTAAGTAGAGACCCACGACCCCAGCTATGTCGCTGGTGAGATCTGCCTGTGTGGCAGCTCACTAGCAACCACTTAGCGATGCACCAGAGATCCTGACCGCGTCATATCGTTGTCGGGATCGCTGGTGCATCGCTAAGTGTAACGGTACCCTCAGGCTGTGTTCAGCACAAGAAACATACAGTAGATGGAAAACTCATTAAGTTGATAAATCCATGATTGCAATCCAGTATATAGTCCTGACATATTTGAGGCAATTTAGTTTGACTGACCACGGCAGTTTGATAGTAGAAATTGGTTTTCATTGAAAAAATTCACAACAGGGTCTGTTAGAGCCTTTGCTCCATGAGAAAAGACAGGACTGAATTTCAGCAAACATTCCACAGACTCACAGCCATTAATGTATTAGACAGTAAATGCCAGTTGATCTGTGTGTGATAAGCCTGGATTGGAATCTATACTTATTGAATAATACCTTGGCTCTTTTACTTTTTTAAAGAATTTGTCGCATTAAATCAATAAATTCCTCACAAATATTTGCAGATAAATATGACAGATTCCCTTTTACAGGATTTCCATTCATTTTGAGATGTTCTTCTAAGAAAGATTCACTCAGCAGCTCTTTTATACCTAAGTAGTTGGTATTTTTTGCTCATCAAATAATCTGGTTGTCTCCATGAAATGGCAAACCTCTGGAGGCAAGAAAGTGAATTACAGCAATCACACGTGTCAACACTTTTTGCCAACATTCCTGCTCTGAGTGATGCAGCTCAAGTAATAAAGATTATACACTTCCAGTTTTTTTTATGCCTTATTCAATATGCTGTCATGCACTTTTGATGCCCGTCTATTTTCATGTCATACAATAACATATCTGTGCTTCCAGTCACTGAACCCCGATATATCAAAGGGATATTCTTTATTGGACAGTAGGTGACATATAAATCCATAAAAACTACCTTGGAATGGTGAACAGAGTAGACATTCACATTTTAAACACTCACCATTCCACAGTCCTTGTTTGGACACATTGTTAAATGCCTTGATATTCCCTACTCCAACTGTTTTATATACTCTGCATGAGTTTGAAAGGTTGTTTCCATGATGTTTATGTGATGGGTGCCCATTGTAAATCCAGCAATCTATTATGATTTTATCATTAATGTTCCACAGCCCCAGATCTGGATCACAAACTTGTAAAATGTCACCAGCAGCAGCAGGCAATGATGGTGTGTCTGCTGAAACTGGATGATTAGTAGCAGGATTGGATGTAGATGTGGATTCTATATCTGAGGGAACAGTACTAGTGGCTGACATTGCAGCAGTGGAGGCTGAAGTGGATGCTGATGTGGATGCTATATCTATAGGAATGGCATGAGCAGCTGTCACACCTGTGTTGAGCCACAAGTTTTCATTTTGGAAGTTGACATATTTTCTCGATCTCCTTTGAAGCTCTCCTCCTCTTCTGTGCTCAACTCAAAACATTATGCTTCATTGCTGCTGAAAGGGTTATGCACCTGATGGCAGACAATAGCCCAAATATTCTAGGCTTCCTGTACATTCAGTAATGAGGAGCCTGCTCCTTTTTCTATGCACTGACTCTCACCTCACAAAATGTGACCATTTCAGACTTTGCTTGTGGGACGGAGGAGAGTGAAATCTTATCTGACCTCTGCTAGATGAGATAAAAATATTTTCGTTTTCAGGCTATATTTTGCTGTTTTTAAGGGTGAAGGAGGCAGCCCACTACTAGGTCAACATGAAAAATGCTCAGCTAAACACGGATATTCTTTTATGGTGAAGTTGTCCGACAGTTTAGTTACACTTTACCATACACAGATTATCAAGGGTCCTTATGCTCATGGGGCCCCCAAGAAAGTGCCCATCGGGCCCATAAGTTAAGATGGTCCTGCATATGAATATATAGTCAATTTAATTAGGATTTTGGGGGTGAAACACTCCCTTTAAATATCATCATTCTCAACAGTATATACAGTAGTCCTGTGTTTTCCTTTATGCTAATGACTAACATGATTGTCCTGTGTACATTAAGAAGAATTATTGTCATTAGCATAAAGTAGAACACAGGACAATCATGTTAAGGACTATTCTGTGCATATGAAAGTAAAGTCATATCCTGTCTAAGCAGGCTAATAAATGACTGTTGATCCACTTCAAATAACAGGTCAGTGGTTGTTTAACCCCTTAGTGACAGAGCCAGTTTGCAGCTTAATGACCAGGCCAATTTTTACAATTCTGACCATTGTCACTTTATGAGGTTATAACTCTGGAATGCTTTAACAGATCCCACTGATTCTGAGACTTTTTTTATGATATATTGTACTTCATGTTAGTGGTAAAATTTCTTCGATATGTCTTGTGTTTATTTATGAAAAAAAAGGAAATATGGCAAATATTTTGCAATTTTAAAACTTTAAATTTTTATGCCCTTAAATCAGAGAGATGTATCACACAAAATTCTTAATAAATAACATTTCCCACATGTCTACTTTACATCAGCACAATTTTGGCAACAAAACTTTTTTTGTTAGGAAGTTATAAGGGTTAAAAGTTGACCAGCGATTTCTCATTTTCACAACAAAATTTACAAAACCATTTTTTTAGGGACCACATCATATTTAGTCATTTTGAGGGGTGTACATGACAGAAAATACCCAAAATGACACCATTCTAAAAACTAGACCCCACAAGGTGCTCAAAACCATATTCGAGAAGTTTATTAACCCTTTACTTGCTTCACAGGAACTAAAGCAATGTGGAAGGAAAAAATTAACATTTAACTTTTTTTGCAAAAAATTTGCTTCAGAACCAATTTTTTTTATTTTCACAAGTGTTAAAAGACAAAATGAACCACAAAATTTGTTTTGCAATTTCTCCTGAATATGCTGATACTCAAAATGTGGGGGTAAACCACTTTTTCAGCGCAAGGCAGAGCTCGCAAGGGAGGGAGCCCTGTTTGACATTTTCAACGCAGAATTGGCTGGAATTGAGATCGGATGCCATATTGCGTTCGGAGAGCCCCTGATGTTCCTAAACAGTATAAACACCCACAAGTGACCCCATTTTGGAAACTAGACCACTGAAGGAGCTTATTTAGATATGTGGTGAGCACTTTGAACCCCCAAGTGCTTCACAGAAGTTTATAGACGCAGAGCTGTGAAAATTAAAAATCATTTTTTTTTCCTCAAAAATGAGTTTTAGTACATTATTTTTTGTTTTCCTAAGGGTAACAGGAGAAATTGGACTACAAAAGTTGTTGTGCAATTTGTCCTGAGTACGCTGATACCCCATATGTGGGGGGAACCACTGTTTGGGTGCATGGGAGAGCTTGGAAGGGAAGGAGTGCCATTTTGCAATTCAAACTTTGATGGAATGGTCTGCGGGCGTCATGCTGCGTTTGCAGAGCTCTTGATGTGCCTAAACAGTATAATCCCCCCACAAGTGACCCTATTTTGGAAACTAGACCCCTGAAGGAGCTTATCTAGCTATGTGGTGAGCACTTTGAACCCCCAAGTGCTTCACAGAAATTTATAAACGCAGAGCCGTGAAAATTAAAAATCATTTTGTCAGGAACACCGCACTACACTCGCTCACTGAGCCAGTGCGCATGTCCTGAGTACAAAAACCATGCTCAAAGATATCTGTGGAGCAGGGCAGCAGCGGTGACAATGTGTTCTTCAAACTATCTGGACCTGAAGCATGTGACTGCTTGGGGCGTGGCCTAAGCTCCACAGAGCTAGGAGCTGCAGGGAAACTTCTAGAAAGGTAACTACTGGACAAGTTACAAAGGAGCATAGACAGGGGCGGAAACTAGATCAAGCCGGGGTCAATGCACAAGATAGCAGGACAGTACCAAAGGGTTAGATGGAGTGGATAGTCAGGATGTAGCAATAGATCAGAAAACCAGAACAGGCAATAGACGGTACAATAGGGGCAAACGGTAGCGGAGTAACAATAGCCAAGCCAGGAGGTCAGAACCAGAGAAGACAATAGTACCAAAAATGTGAGACGGAGGTCAGAGTGAGGGGACAGGCCGGGTCATGCACGGGAATCAAACAAGCAATGCAGTACACGCACACCAGGGGGGTCGGTCAGACACACAGCCAGAATAACAGTATAGCTGACAGAGATTGCTAGTCTGGAGTGAATATAAATACCCCTCCCAGATCCGAAGAGAGGCCGGCAAAAGTTAACCCTGTGAGAACAGGACATTAACCATGTCCCAACCATGACACATTTTTTTCCTCAAAAATGATATTTAGCCTGCTCTTTCTTATTTTCCAAAGGGTAACAGGAGAAATTGGACCTCCAAAGTTGTTGTGCAATTTGTCCTGAGTACGCTGATACCCCATTTGTGGGGGGGAACCATTGTTTGGGCGCATGGGAGAGCTCGGAAGAGAAGGAGCGCCATTTTGGAATGCAGACTTTGATGGAATGGTCTGCGGGCATCATGTTGCGTTTGCAGAACCCCTGATGTGCCTAAACAGTATAAACCCCCACAAGTGACCCCATTTTGGAAACTAGACCCCCCAAGGAGCTTATCTAGATGTGAGCACTTTGAACCCCCAAGTGCTTCACAGAAGTTTATAATGCAGAGCCGTGAAAATAAAAAAGTCTTTTTGTTTTCCACAAAAGTGATTTTTTTAGCCCCCAATTTTTTTATTTTCTCAAGGGTAACAGGAGAAATTAGACCCCCAAAGTTGGTAAATGATGGAAACCCCTCAATTCTTGCTCCAACCCTAATCCCAACACACCCCTAACCCTAATCCTAACCCTAATCCCGAATCCTAATTCTAATCCTAATTCTATCCCTAATCCTAATTCGCCCTAACCCTAATTCTAACCCTAATTCTAACCCTAACCCTAGCCCTAACCCTAACCCTAGCCCTAACCCTAATTCCAACCCTAACCCTAATTCCAACCCTAACCCTAACCCTAACCCTAGCCCTAAGCCTAGCCCTAGCCCTAGCCCTAACCCTAGCCCTAACCCTAATTGAAAAATGAAAAAACTTTGCCTAACTAAGGGGGTGATAAACGGGGGTTATTTATTATTTTTTTATTTTGATCACTATGATAGTTCATACCACCGGGAGGTACAGGGGGATCGGGTACCCTATTTCTCTCTCCTCTGATGTGCGATCACATCAGAGGAAAGAGAAATTAAATGCAAAATCACGGCTTTTTTTGTGATCGCAGTTATAGGGTTAATAATGGCGATCGCAGAAGCGGGGTCGGTAACAACCGACCTGATTCATGTTCTCTGGGGTCTCGGCTACCCCTGGCAGCTGAGACCCCAGAAAAAATCAGAAACTGGGGGGCGCTATTTACTTTCTCCACAGCGCCGTGAATTAGCGGCACTGTGGTTTAAGTGGCTTTAATTACCGCCGTTAAAAGGCGTATCGGCAGTCATTAAGGGGTTAAAGGCTGCAACGTCATTAATGTAAATGCACCTTCGATCTACTGTATTTTTCTGACTTTAAGACATACTTTTTCCTCAAAAAATTTGGGAGGAAAATAGGGGGTGCAGTCTGAACGCAGGCTTACCTGGGGTTGCGGTAGTTTTGTAGCAGTGTCCCTTCCTCAGGGAATGGGAGGTGGCAGAAGTGTGGCGATGCTGAAGCTCGGTGTCGGCAGTGAGCAGTGTGGTGTGCAGCATTGGTTTCCCTGTGGCCATCTTTCTGAAGCTGTGAGTCGCCGGGGGAATGGACTATGCCTCTTGTAATGCTGCTCTACCACCACCAGCCCTCAGGTAAAATACCTTAAATTTGGATGATAAGACAGACTCCCATCTTATAAAAATCTTTTTTTTTGCTATTTCCCACCCCAAAATTTGGGGTGCATCTTATGGTACGGTGCATCTTGTAGTCTGAAAAATACGGTAGGTAGTGGCTGCAGACCTCCGCATTCTTTAGTCTTCTACAACACATCCTGATATGGTGCCTTTAAAAATAAGTTTCATTATAATGCCACCTGAATAAAACTGACTACCTTTGCTGTGTCCTTTGTAAGCCCTACTCTATGCCCAAGAGTAAAAACATGCTCCTCTTTCTGCTCCCTGCACAAAAATGACAGCCTCACTCTCCTTCTTGCAGAATATGGCCTTCACTATAGTTGAGCGAAACATGTCGATCAGATTAAAAAATCGCCAACTTCCGCCAAAGTCGGGTTTCGCCGATCGAAACCCGACCCTAGCATGAGGTCGGCCATGAGGTCGCTGATTAGCGCGCCAAAGTCGCATTTCAAATGATGCTTTCAGCGCCTTTTCTCACACAATGATGGAGGACGCTTGCTGTGGGCAGCGCGATGACATGCGCAGCGGCCAGCACCATCTTAGAGAAGGGCATTGAAGTGATTGGCTGGCTTTGTGTGGCGTCACTGTGGGTATAAAAGGCTGTGAACACTGACCGCCATCTTACTTCTGCCGACCTTATAATAGGGAGAGGTGCTGCTGCTGATTCTGAACAGTGAGAGCCTTAGGCAGGGAAGAAGAAAAAAAACTGCTTCTGCTGATAGCGGTTTTCACTGTACACTTTTAGTGTGTAGTGAAAGGGAAGGATTTTTGTTGTGTGCAGCAGCGCTGGTGGTGATTAGGCTGCCTTTTAAGGCTACCTGCTAGCTGCATTGCTGTGTGCACACTACTGTTCAAACTGCTTTTTTCAAAGCACTTCAAATTTTATTATTTTGTCCTGGTGAGTTACTGAGCGTTCATTTTTTCACACACCGTCTAGCAGTGTACGCTCCTCACACACTACCGTGTACCGGCTGGTATCACGGACAAATAGAAGCTATCTGGGTGTGACTCTGGAAGAAAAAGCAGAGGAGTTTGTCCGTTTTTCCAGACCTACACCTTAGAGTCATATCCGTTTTTCAAACAGTTTCGTATATCTGCTGTTTGATGACGGTCAAAACTAGATAGAGACAGCATGTGTCAGTCCGTATACAAATACACGGAGCTTGACAATTTTCCATTCAGACACCATATAGCGGTGTACGCTCCTCACACACTACCGTGTACCGGCTGGTATCACGGACAAATAGAAGCTATCTGGGTGTGACTCTGGAAAAAAAGCCGAGGAGTTTGTCCATTTTTCCAGACCTACATCTTAGAGTCGTGTCCGTTTTTCAAACAGTTTTGTATATCTGCTGTTTGATAATGGTTAAAACTAGACAGAGACAGCATGTGTCAGTCCGTATACAAATACACGGAGCTTGACAATTTTCCATACACACACCATATAGCGGTGTACGCTCCTCACACACTAACGTGTACCGCCTTCTAGCACGGACAAATAGACGCTACCTGTGTGTGACTCTGGAAAAAAAAGCCGAATAGTTTTTCCGTTTTTCCAGACCTGCACCTTAGAGTCGTGTCCGTTTTTCAAACAGTTTCGTATATCTCCTGTTTGATAACAGTCAAAACTAGACAGAGAAAGTGAGTGTCAGTCTGTATGCAAATACACGGAGCTTGACAAATTTACATACACACATCGTATAGAGCTGTCCGATTCTCCAACAGTATTGTATATATGCTGTTCGCATTACAGTCACTTTTATACCTAGTCAGCATGTGTGTGACACTCGGTAAATACATACACGGAGGTGGTTAGTTGCACAAAAATCGTATACAGCTGTACACTTCTGATACAGTTCTGTATATCTGCTTGTTGGATTACGGTCAAATACATACTGTGAGAGCGTCTGTGACTAACAATATATACGTTGATTTAATTTGTTTAATACAACTTACACAGCTGGACGCTCCTCATACATTACCATCTCTCTGCTGGTATTTTTGGTACATTTTCCCAAACATGAGGAAGTATGGTGGAAGAGGCCGCCGACGTGGGCGGGGGGGCACGGCTGGTACTGGCAAAAGCACAACAGCAGCTAAGGCAGGAGGTGTTGAGCCTGCGTCATCCTCTGGCCCAAGAAGGCATGTAAGGTTGCCTTTTCTTTGAGTAGGAAAAGCGCTTTTAAAGCCGGAGCATAAGGAACAGGTTTTGTTGTACATTGCCGAAACAGCCACCAGCTCTATTGCCTCCTCTTCTGAACGGTCGAAACCTGCAAGCAAGGAGTCGTCAGTGCAGGGCTCTGGTCATAAAAAATCCCCTTTCCTTGTGTCCTTCACCCCCACCAAAAGTTAAGGATGCACCAGCCCACACTTCAGATTACTTTATGGAGCTCTTTTCACATACCATGCCTGGGTTATCCAGTCAAATCCTGAATTCCCCAGTCCAAGATGAATCTTACATGGAGTGCACTGATGCACAGCCACTGCTAGATGATTCTGCTGGTACATGGACCCACAGCACTACATTGCCCTCGCAGTCTATTGAGCCAGAATCTGACCCTGATGAAACCCAGGTGCCCCTTCCCACATGCTATACCACCTTACATGGTGACACAGAGGAAGGTAAAGAGGAAGGTGCAGATGACTTTGAAGAGAAGGTGATGGATGACCCAGGTCTGGACCCGGATTGGCAGCCATTGGGGAGGAGGGTGGCACTGGCAATAGTTCAGATAAGGAGAAGGATCCGCAGAAGGCATTGACATCACAGCAGCGGTTATTTAGCAGGCCCTTAGCTGTCCTAAAACGTGGAACAAAAACTAAAAGAGTTGCAGGACAGCTTGACCAGACGGTCAACTTAGCACAGCGTGCAATGCCAGAAAATATTTACCATAGTAGGAAGAGTGCAGTGTGGCACTTCTTTGTCCAAAATCCTACTGATGAGGCAAAGGTTACCTGTAAGAAGTGCGGAAGGACCTTTAGCCGAGGTAAACAACTCAGAAATTTGAACACCAGTTGCATGCTTAGACATTTAATCAACATGCACTTGCAAGCGTGGATGGACTAGAAAACCTCAGGTAGCACATGTGCACCTGCTCCAACTTAAGGTAGCCAACAACCCTCCATCGCTACCCCCACTGTAAGACCACCGCCACCATTAAGCACACCACCAGTGCTAAATGTGGAGGTGTCATCGCAAGGCCAAAGCACTCAGGGAATCACAATGGTTTTGCAACACAACACTGAATCTAGGCCATCACCACCAATACCATCACCAACCCCTTCTCACTCCATCCGGTCCACCGCTACTTCCCCCATATGCAGCTCTCCAGTCCAACTTACTATACCAGACACATCCGCGTACACTGTGTTTGAACGCCTACATTGCTAAACTGATCTCATTAGAGATGATGCCCTACCATTTGGTTGAAAGCGAAGCTTTCCGCGACCTCATGGCCTATGCTGTCCCACGCTATGACCTACCCAGTCAGCACTTCTTTTCTCGAAAAGCCATCCCTGCCCTCCACCGGCATGAGAAAGACCGCATTGTACATGTGAGTGAGTGGAAAGGTGCATCTCACAACAGATGCATGGACCAGTAGGCATGGCCAGGGCCATTACATGACCATCACTGCGCACTGCGTTAATGTGGTGGATGCAGGCTACACCGGGGACAGCAGCAGTGGAACAGTGCTGCCTAGCCCACGGAATACGAAACAGTTGGCTGTAGGCTTTCGCTCCTCCTCCTCCTCGTCTATCAGCAAATGCTCGTCCACAGAGCGCAGTCGCACAAGAGCACTACATCCGCAGCTGGCAGCGTTGCACACGAGGTGTCCCACTATCGAACAGCTAGTGGTAAGCGTCAGCAGGCTGTGTTAAAGATGGTGTCTTTGTGCGACAACAGACACACCGCGGAGGTACTAGCCGACTACTTGCATCGACAAACATAGTCATGGCTGGGCAGTCTACATCTTGAGGCAGGCAAGGTAGTCAGTGATAACGGCCATAATTTTGTGACAGCCATAGCCCGTGCAAAACTCACGCACATACCTTGCCTGGCTCACACTTTGAACCTGGTGGTGCAGTGCTTCCTTAATAATTATCCAGAGTTAACATCCCTGCTCCACAAGGTGCGAAGACTGTGCTCGCACATCCGTCGCTCGGCCGTACACTTCAGTCATATGCAGAAGCTGCAGCGATTGCTCCATCTCCCCAAGCACCGCTGTTGTGAACTCATTTTCTGGTTCACCTCTGGCTTCTGGTGAGGGTGGTAGAACTGGCTGTGTTGACAGAGGAGTCGTGAGTTCTCCATCCGGGTTCCCTCTAGTGGTGACAGTAGGTAATGAAGCTGATCTAAGTGGCAGAGACCTGCCATCTGAGGAGGAGGACTGTGACTGGATTTAAGTCAGCCGACTCCCTAATTTTGTGCTGGTGATTTTTTCTGCCCTGAGGTTCTGGTTTCCAGTTCTGTTCCTGCCTTCTCAAGTTAAGTGTGCTCTACTATTTTTTCACATGAGATTTTGTCTGGTTTGCTCAGTTTTTGTGGTAAGCCAGCCCCTTCTGGGGCTGTGCTGAATTTCCATTCTTATGTCTCTGTTTATGCCAGTTTGCTTTTTGTCCCTGATCAGATTTGTCTCTTTTTGCTCTGTCTTCAGAATATACCAGAGTGCTGATATAGGGAATTGAAGTCTAGCGACTTCAGGGTTTTTGTTATCAGAAAGTGTTGGACATTTTTGGCAGGGTTTTTTGCGTGATTGCAGACAGCATCTTTCCTTTCCTGTCCTTTCTTGTTAGTGTGGGCCCCATCGCTTGCTCAGCCTATTTTTCTATCTTTGTTTGTGTTTTCATCTTGTCTCACCGACAATACATGTTTGGGAGCTGTCTATTGCTTTGGGGGTCTGCTCTGGGGCAGTTTAGATTTCCCCTTTTCTTGCTTTAGGCTTATTTAGTTCTCCGGGTGTGATGAGGCGTCTAGGATCATCGTAGGTACGCTCCACGGCTACTGCTAGTTGTGTGGATAGGATCAGGGGTCTGCAGTCCGCTTAGTTGCCAACCTCTCTGGTTTTCTGTGGCTTAGCTTGTTTTTGTTTTTCCTCCTCGGTGACTCATTTATAACATAATCACCAGCCATACCGCAGATTCTAGGGTACTCAAAAGCAGGAAAAAAAAATTGTAAAAAAAAAGTCAGAATTTTTTTTTTATATGTATTTTTTCCTCTTTTTCTCTGGGGCCGTAGGAGGATTTTTTCCTTAATGGAGATTAAGCAATTGTCTGATCGTGTGAAGCAGCTCGCTGCTGAAGTGCGGGGAATTTCCGCCTATCTCGCTCAATCACATGCTGTTGAACCAAAAATCCCTACTCCTGATGTGTTTTCTGGGGATCGGTCTACATTTTTGAATTTTAAGAATAATTGTAAATTATTTCTTGCCTTGAAGCCTAACTCATCAGGGAGCTCTGCGCAGCAGGTTAAAATTGTTATCTCCTTGCTGCACGGTGATCCCCAGGATTGGGCGTTTTCTTTGACACCTGAAAATCCTATTCTGACTCATGCGGATGCATTTTTTCAAGCTTTGGGGTTGTTGTACGATGAACCTAATGCTATTGATCAAGCTGAGAAAGACCTATTGGCATTGAACCAGGGTCAGGATTCTGCAGAGTTATACTGTCAAAAATTCCTAAAGTGGGCGGTCCTTACTACATGGAATGATGGTGCCTTGGCAGCTCTCTTTCGCAAGGGTTTATCAGAAACCGTAAAATATATTATGGTGGGATTTCCTGTTCCCTCTGGTCTTGATGATTCTATGTCATTAGTAGTGTTGAGCATTCCGATACTGCAAATATCGGGTATCTGCCGATATTCGCTGTATCGGAATTCCGATACCGAGTACCGATATTTTTTCAATATCAGATATCAGAATCGGAAGTTCCCATAATGCAATGAGCCACTGTTGTGGCTCTGATTGGCTGCCGAAATGACGTCTTCATGATGCTCGGTCTGTGCGCATCATGATGCGCCGTCAGTTCGGGCCTTCCGGGGGGGTCTGTGCCGACTGCCAGGGGGTCGGTACCGGCCTGCCCGGGGGTCTGTACCGGCCTGCCGGGGGTTTGTGCCGACGGCCCGGGGGTCTGTGCCGACTGCCCGGGGGTCTGTACCGACTGCCCGGGGGTCTGTACCGGCCTGCCGGGGGTCTGTGCCGACTGTCCGGGGATCTGTGCGGACTGCCGGGGGTCTGTACTGGCCTGCCGGGGGTCTGTGCCGGCCTGCCGGTGGCCTGTGGCGACTGCCCAGGGGTCTGTGCGGACTGCCGGTGGTCTATACCGGCCTGCCGGTGGTCTGTACCGACTGTCCGGGGGTCTGTGCAGGCTGCAGGGGTCTGTGCAGGCATCGTCTGATGGGACTACAAGTCCCATTGGGCGATGCCTGCTACCATGACGGTGATTGACACATTAGCCAATGATGGGACAGTAGTAGTCCCATCATCCGGCTAATGTGTTGAATGTAAAAAAAAAATACATACTACATGCATACTACATATATACTACATGCATGCAACATGCATACTACATATATACCACATATATACTACATGCATGCAACATACATATATACTACATATATGCTACATGCAACATGCATACTACATATATACTACATGCATGCAACATGCATACATACATACTACATATATACCACATGCATGCAACATGCATACTACATACATACAACATATATACTACATATATACTACATGCATGCAACATACATACATACAACATATATACTACATGCATACTACATATATGCTAGACATATACTACATGCATGCAACATACATATATACAACATATATACTACATGCAACATATATACTACATATATACCACATGCATGCAACATGAATACTACATATATACCACATATATACTACATGCATACTGCATATATACTACATGCATACAACATACATATATACAACATATATACTACATGCAACATACATACTACATATATACTACATGCATGCAACATACATACTACATATATACTACATGCATACTGCATATATACCACATGCATGCAACATACATATATACTACATGCATGCAACATGCATACTACATATATACCACATATATACTACATGCATGTAACATACATATATACTACATATATGCTACATGCAACATGCATACTACATATATACTACATGCATGCAACATGCATACATACATACTACATATGTATCACATGCATGCAACATGCATACTACATACATACAAATATATACTACATATATACCACATATATACTACATGCATGCAATATACATCAATACAACATATATACTACATGCATACTATATATACTACACATATACTACATGCATGCAACATACATATATACAACATATATACTACAAGCAACATATATACTACATATATACCACATGCATGCAACATGCATACTACATATATACCACATATATACTACATGCATACTACATATATACTACATGCATGCAACATACATATATACAACATATATACTACATGCAACATACATACTACATATATACTACATGCATGCAACATACATACTACATATATACTACATGCATACTACATATATACCACATGCATGCAACATACATATATACAACATATATACTACATGCATGCAACATGCATACTACATATATACCACATATATACTACATGCATGCAACATACATACATACAACATATATACTACATGCATGCAACATGCATACTACATATATACAACATATATACTACATGCATGCAACATGCATACATACAACATATATACTACATGCATGCAACATGCATACTACATATATACAACATATATACCACATGCATGCAACATGCATACTACATAATGTATATACCACATATATACTACATGCATGCAACATACATACATACAACATATATACTACATGCATGCAACATGCATACTACATATATACAACATATATACTACATGCATGCAACATACATCTATACAACATGTATACTACATGCAACATACATGCTACATATATACTACATGCATGCAACATACATATATACTACATATATACTACATGCAAAATACATACTACATATATACAACATGCATGCAACATACATGCATACTACATATATACTACATGCATACTACATATATAACACATGCATGCAACATACATATATACAACATATACACTACATGCATGTAACATGCATACTACATATATACCACATATATACTACATGCATGCAACATGCATACTACATATATACCACATGCAACATACATACTATATATACTACATATATACTACATGCATGCAACATGCATACTACATATATACTACATGCATGCAACATACATACATATTACATATATACCACATATATACTACATGCATACTACATATAAACCACATGCATGCAACATACATATATACAACATATATACTTCATGCATGCAACATACATATATACAACATATATACTACATGCATGCAACATGCATACTACATATATACAACATATATACTACATGCATGCAACATACATATATACTACATATATACTACATGCAACATACATACTACATACATACTACATATATACCACATGCATGCAACATGCATACTACATATCTACTACATGCAAGCAACATACATATATACTACATGAATGCAACATACATACTACATATATACCACATGCATGCAACATGCATACTACATATATACCACATATATACCACATGCATGCAACATACATATATACTACATACATACATTCATACAATACATACATATAGACATACAGTACATATAACATAGAGTACATACTCACCTTCACTTGTCACTTTGATCCCCGAAGCCATTGTCATCTGTGGAATAAATATTAAAATAACAAACCACCAATATACTTACCCCTGATCCGCAGAAGTCCACGAGTGTCCCACGACGATCTTGCGTGGAGAACAGCAGCATCTGTTGATGCTACCGTTCTCTACGGGCTCCAGGAATCCAATGAAGGGAGGTAGGTATCCTTCCGCACTGTATTCCTCCGCCACCGTAAAAAAAAAGTCCCTAGTCTCACTTTATGGCAAAAGCTGTGTGGGGCCCTAGGCAAAGTTTAAAATGGGGCCGCAAATGCTCACATATTGCACATCACACAGAAGCATTTCGTTTGTAGTTACATGCGCTGAGTTTAGGACGCTAAATGAGTGTGATCGGCAATATTGAAGTCGTTCAGCACTTGCTTCCTGGCCTCTTTCCACCATCTCAGAAAGAATGAAGGGGACATAACAATCACTAGTAGATCAATCTGTCCCCATACAGTAACATGTTATCAGCATCACATCTACAGTTTATACCCCTAGTCCTCCATATAATAAAATGTGCCCCATAGTCCTCCATATACTATAATACACTCCTCATTCCTTCATATAGTATTATACACTTCCCATAGGAATATAATGTGCCCCATAGTCCTCCACATAGTATAATACACTTCTCATAGCCCTCCATATGTTAAAATACACTGCCCAGTCCTCCATATAGTATAATTGACTCCTCAAAGTGCTCCATATAGTATAATGCACCACCATTGTAATCCATGTAGTACAATTCACTTCCCATAGTATAATGCACCACATAGTTCTTCATATAATGTATTCCCCATAGTCCTCAATACAGTATAATGAAGCCCACATATAGCATAATGCAGCCACCCTATAGAGTATAATGCCGCTCCGCCATACAATATAATGCAGCCCCCCTCTTATAGTATAATGCAGCCCTCCTCTTATAGTATAATGCAGCCCCCCTCTTATAGTATAATGCAGCCCCCCTTAGAGTATAATGCAGCCACTCCGCAGAATATAATGTAACCCCGCTATATAATATAATGCAGCCCCCCTCAAATAGTATAATGCATCCCCTCCATAGAATATATGACAGCCCCCTCAGAGTATATTGCAGCCCCCCATAGAATATAATGCAGCCAATTATACAGTATAACTAGCTGAAGAGCTCGGCGCTGCCCGGGCATAGTAACTAACTGTGGATAGTTATAACAAATTATAATTATCCTCCATCCCATAGTCCCATGCCCATATACCCAACATACCTATCCTCCATCCCATAGTCGAGTGCCCATATACCCATCACGCATCCTCCATCCCATAGTCCCATGCCCATATACCCATCATACATATTCTCCATCCCATAGTCCCATGCCCATATACCATCATACATATTCGCCATCCCATAGTCGAGTGCCCATTTACCTGTCACACATCCTTCATCTCAAAGTCACATGCCCATATACCCATCACACATCCTTCGTCCCATGCCCATATACCCATCATAAATATTCGCTATCCCATAGTCGAGTGCCCATATACCCATCACACATCCTTCATCTCATAGTCTCATGCCCATATACCCATCATACATATCCTCCATCCCATAGTCCCGTGCCCATATACCCATCATACATATCCGCCATCCCATAGTCTTGTGCCCATATACCCGTCATACATATCCTCCATCCCAAACTCCAGTTCCGATATACCCATCACACATCCTCCATCCCATAGTCAACCATTATGACATAATAATGAGCGGCGGGGCTTGCAACCTATGATGACATCAGCATCGCCATGGCAACCATTATGACATCATAATGAGGGGCGGGGCTTGATACACACACACTTTTTTCCCATTATGTAGATAGAGGTAAAATTGTTTGGTGAATTGGAACGCGCGGGGTTAAAATTTCACCTCACAACATAGTCTACGACGCTCTCGGGGTCCAGACGTGTGACTGTGCCAAATTTTGAGGCTGTAGCTGCGACGGTGTGGATGCCTATCCAGGACATACATACAGTTGTGGCCAAAGGTATTGACACCCCTGCAATTCTGTCAGATAATACTCAGTTTCTTCCTGAAAATGATTGCAAACACAAATTCTTTGGTATTATTATCTTCATTTAATTTGTCTTAAATGAAAAAACACAAAAGAGAATGAAGCAAATAGCAAAACATTGATCATTTCACACACAACTCCAAAAATGGGCCAGACAAAAGTATTGGCACCCTCAGCCTAATACTTGGTTGCACAACCTTTAGCCAAAATAACGGCGACCAACCGCTTCTGGTAACCATCAATGAGTTTCTTACAATGCTCTGCTGGAATTTTAGACCATTCTTCTTTGGCAAACTGCTCCAGGTCCCTGATATTTGAAGGGTGCCTTCTCCAAACTGCCATTTTTAGATCTCTAGACAGGTGTTCTATGGGATTCAGGTCTGGACTCATTGCTGGCCACCTTAGAAGTCTCCAGTGCTTTCTCTCAAACCACTTTCTAGTGCTTTTTGAAGTGTGTTTTGGGTCAATCTCATGCTGGAAGACCCATGACCTCTGAGGGAGACCCAGCTTTCTCAGACTGGGCCCTACATTATGCTGCAAAATTTGTTGGTAGTATTCAGACTTCATAATGCCATGCACACGGTAAAGCAGTCTGGTGCCAGAGGCAGCAAAGCAACCCCAAAACATCAGGGAACCTCCACCATGTTTCACTGTAGGGACCGTGTTCTTTTCTTTGAATGCCTCTTTTTATCTCCTGTAAACTCTATGTTTATGCCTTTGCCCAAAAAGCTCTACTTTTGTCTCATCTGACCAGAGAACATTCTTCCATAACGTTTTAGGCTTCTTCAGGTAAGTTTTGGCAAACTCCAGCTTGGCTTTTTTATGTCTCGGGGTAAGAAGTGGGGTCTTCCTGGGTCTCCTACATACAGTCCCTTTTCATTCAGACGCCGACGGATAGTACTGGTTGACACTGTTGTACCCTCGGACTGCAGGGCAGTTTGAACTTGTTTGGATGTTAGTCGAGGTTCTTTATCCAACATCCGCACAATGTTGCGTTGAAATCTCTTGTCAATTTTTCTTTTCCGTCCACATCTAGGGAGGTTAGCCACAGTGCCATGGGCTTTAATCTTCTTGATGACACTGCGCAGGGTAGACACAGGAACATTCAAGTCTTTGGAGATGGACTTGTAGCCTTGAGATTGCTCATGCTTCCTCACAATTTGGTTTCTCAAGTCCTCAGACAGTTCTTTGGTCTTCTTTCATTTCTCCATGCTCAATGTGGTACACACAAGGACACAGGACAGAGGTTGAGTCAATTTTAATCCATGTCAACTGGCTGCAATTGTGATTTAGTTATTGCCAACACCTGTTAGGTGCCACAGGTAAGTTACAGGTGCTGTTAATTACACAAATTAGAGAAGTATCACATGATTTTTCGAACAGTGCCAATACTTTTGTCAACCCTCTTTTTCATGTTTGGTGTGGAATTATATCCAATTTGGCTTTAGGACAATTCTTTTTGTGTTTTTTCATTTTTTCATTTAAGACAAATTAAATGAAGATAATAATACCAAAGAATTTGTGTTTGCAATCATTTTCAGGAAGAAACTGAGTATTATCTGTCAGAATTGCAGGGGTGTCAATACTTTTGGCCACAACTGTACATACATACATACACACACTTGAGCTTTATATATTAGATGAAGCCCCTTCATAGAATACAATGTAGCCCTCTTCATATAGTATAATGCAGCCCCCATAAAATATAATGTAGCCCACCCTCATAAAGTATAATGAAGCCCCCATACAATATAATCTAGCCCCCAGAGAAAATAATGCAGCCCCCATAGAATAAAATGTAGCCTCCTCATATAGTATAATGTAGCCCCCTCATAAAGTATGATACAATCACCCCCATAGAATATAATAAATATAATACAGCCCCCCCATAGAATATAATGTAGTCCCAAATAGAATATAATACAGGCCACCTCCCCATAGAATATAATGTATCCCCCCTATTATATAACAGAGCCTCCCCCATAGAATATAATGTAAACTGTACCCCCATGGTAAATAACAGCCACATGGTATATAGCCCAGCCTCACATGGTATACAGCCCAGCACCATGGTATACAGCCCAGCCACACATGGTATATAGCCCAGCACCACATGGTATATAGCCCAGCCACACATGGTATACAGCCCAGCACCTTGGTATACAGCCCAGCCACACATGGTATATAGCCCAGCACCACATGGCATATAGCACCCAGCCACACATGGTATATATAGACCAGCACCACATGGTATATAGCCCAGCCACACATGGTATATATAGCTCAGCCACACATGGTATATATAGCCCAGCACCACATGGTATATAGCCCAGCCACACATGGTACATATAGCCGAGCCACACATGGTATATATAGCCCAGCCACACATGGTATATAGCCCAGCAACGCATGCTATATAGCTCAGCAACACATGGTATATAGCGCACAGCACATGGTATATAGCCCAGCCACACATGGTATATAGCCCAGCCACACATGGTATACAGCCCAGCACCACATGGTATATAGCGCCCAGCCACACATGTTATATATAGCCCAGCACCACATGGTATATAGCCCAGCCACACATGGTATATAGCGCCCAGCCTCACATGGTATACAGCCCAGCACCACATGGTATATAGCGCCCAGCCACACATGTTATATATAGCCCAGCACCACATGGTATATAGCCCAGCCACACATGGTATATAGCGCCCAGCCTCACATGGTATACAGCCCAGCCACACATGGTATATAGCGCCCAGGACCACATGGTATATAGCCCAGCCACACATGGTATATAGCGCCCAGCCTCACATGGTATACAGCCCAGCCACACATGGTATATAGCGCCCAGCACCACATGGTATATAGCCCAGCCACACATGGTATATATAGCCCAGCCACACATGGTATATATAGCCCAGCATCACATGGTATATAGCCCAGCAACACATGGTATATATATATATATATATAGCCCAGCCACACATGGTATATAGCACCCAGCACCACATGGTATATAGCCCAGCCACACATGGTATATATAGCTCAGCCACACATGGTATATATAGCCCAGCCACACATGGTATATAGTGCCCAGTACATGGTGTATAGCCCAGCCACACATGGTATATAGCCCAGCACCACATGGTATATAGCGCCCAGCACCATATGGTATATAGCCCAGCCACACATGGTATATAGCGCCCAGCACCACATGGTATATAGCCCAGCCACACATGGTATATAGCGCCCAGCACCACATGGTATATAGCCCAGCCACACATGGTATATAGCGCCCAGCCTCACATGGTATACAGCCCAGCCAAACATGGTATATAGCGCCCAGGACCACATGGTATATAGCGCCCAGCACCACATGGTATATAGCCCAGCCACACATGGCATATAGTGCCCAGCACCACATGGTATATAGCCCAGCCACGCATGGTATATAGTGCCCAGCACCACATGGCGTATAGCCCACCCCACCGAGAATGGCCCCACAGTCCAGCACACACAACGATATATTAATTAAAAAAACTAACAAAAAAAACATTATCCTCACCTTTTCCTCCTGCCCGCGCTGCTCCAGCTCCTGTCTCTTGCTCCTCTGCCTGCCTGGCACCCAGTGGGAGCGCAATGACGTCATCGCGCACCCGCTGTGTCAGACTGAGGAAGAGCAGGGAATGATGGGAGAGGGAGCATCAACTGACGCTCTCCTCCATCATTGTGGCGGCAGGCGATGGATTGTGTTTAGTCTCCAAATCCATCTGGCCTCCATTTGTGCCAATTTTTTTGAGATTCCACCACCTCGCATATTAGGTGTAATCACATCAATGCCTCTTATCCTTCAGAGGCTGCTATCACAGCCATGAGGAAGCTTAAAATGGCGCGGGATTGTTTTTAAAATAGATGGATCACCTTATAATGCCGCTGCCGCAATACCCAAAATGTGTTCTCTACTGCATACTTTTAACTGGCGCGTGGTGAGGCCTACGTACAGTAGACCTTATCACATGGGCAAGTTGCATAGTATATTACGTGTACCAGTATCAACGTATTGTGGCAGTGGCATCACAAGAATTCTTATTACTTAAGCTTGGCAACGTTAATTTACTTTATAATAATAGTTACACATTGAAAACTGGGGGTTATTTGGCTAAAGTTGTGGGGGTAGGGCTGGTGCCAGGTTTTCGTGTGCCCTGGGCCAAAGATGGTCAGTGCTCCCTTTTGACACATACCACAATTCATAATGGTCCGATACGGCAAAGAAATATAGGTATAGTACAATGAAAAATACTTCACTGCTTACATGACATGACTGATATCTATTTTAAATTCTACAAAAGCTCAAAAACCAGACAGTATACTGTATTACTCCATACAGTATTATGGCAACCACCTAGTGCGCCATACAGAATAATGAGCCCCATATATTTCTCCATACAGAATAATTGGTCCCATACAGTATATGATGAGCTCCACATAATTCTACAATATATGTTGGTCCCCATGGATGATGCTCCACTGTCTTATGGGCCCAAATAATGCTGCATACATAATGGGCCCCATTTCCAATGCTCCAGTGTATAATGCGCCCCGTAAATGCTGCTCCAGTGTCTGATGTCCCCCATTTGGAATGCTCCAGTATATGTTGGTCCCCATGGAAGATGCTCCAGTGTGTTATGGGCCCAAATTATGCTCCATAAATAATGGGCCCCATTTCTAATGCTCCAGTGTATAATGGGCCCCGTAAATGCTGCTCCAGTGTCTGATGTCCCCCTTTTGGAATGCTCCAGTATATGATGGGCCAAATGGATGATGCTCCAGTGTATGATGGGCCCCATATATCATTCTCCAGTGTATATTGCTCCCCAAAAAATGCTCCCAACATTTTAAAAAAATTAAATACCTGTCTTTGCTGTGCACTGCTCTACTCTGGACTCCTCAGCACTGCCATTTTAAAGCTCCCTGCAATTGTACTGTTTTGGTAGAGGGCATACAGACGTGATGTCATTGCACTCTGTAACCTAAATGTCACAGTCAGGAAAGGCAGAAGACGTCACGGCGGTGGAGCAGGGAGAGGTAAGTATTGCAAGTGCTGTGGCCCTGAGCAAGCATGGGGGGGCCCACTTGTGGGTGACGGCACTGGCACAGGGCCCCTCATAGTACGACGGTATGTCTGACGGCGAGTGAGCGCCCCACCATCAGAGACACTTTATTGTACTATGAGAGGCCCTGTGCCAGTGCTGTCACCCAAGGGTTGGGCAAAACACCTGTTCAGGGCAACAGCACTTGCCCATGTGCGGCAGGTGTTGACCCCGGGCCTGGGGTGGGGGGGCAACCCATTTTGGGTGATTTAAAAAATGGCATATGTTGATGTGTAGGCTGGACTTTCAGCTGCTGCAAATGGAGGAATTGGAGAAGTCAGAGGAAGAGGAGGACAAAAGCGAGCCATTTTTCTGGCAACCTTTGTGTTATCAGGGGAGGGTGGGACAAAATCTCTTGAAACCCATGAATGGGTCATTTTAATGAAGGTTAGATCATCAACATTTTGAGTCGACAGACGGGTCCTTTTTTCAGTCAGGATTGACCCAGCAGCACTGAAGACTCTTTCAGATAGCACACTACCAGCAGGGCAAACGAACTCCTGTAAGGCATATTGTGCCAATTCAGGCCATGTGTCCAGTTTTGAGGCCCAAAAATCAAAGGGGAATGACCTGTGAGGGATAACCTCGATATGGGAGGAGAAGTAGTTTGTAACCATAGTTGACAACTAGTGTTGAGCATTCCGATACCGCAAGTATCGGGTATCGGCCGATACTTGCTGTATCGGAATTCCGATACCGACTTCCGATATTTTTTCAATATCGGAAGTCGGCATCGGAATCGGAAGTTCAAAGTTGATTGACAGCCTGACGTCATCATGATGCGCGGTGTGTGCGCATCATGATGCGCCGTCATTTCGGGCCTTCCGGGGGTCTCTGCTGGCCTGCCGGGGGGCTGTGTGGACTGCCCGGGGTCTGTACCGGCCTGCCGGGGGGCTGTGCCGGCCTGCCGTTGGTCTGTGCACCCTGTGGGGGTCTGTACCGGCCTGCCGGGGGGCTGTGCCGGCCTGCCGGGAGGCTGTGCTGATGTCCGGGGGTCTGTGCAAGCATCGTCCGATGGGACTATAAGTCCCATCTGGCGATGCCTGCTACCATGACAGTGATTGACACATTAGCAAATGATGGGACAGTAGTAGTCCCATCATCCGGCTAATGTGTTAAATGTTAAAAAAAAAATACTACATACATACTACATACATACTACATGCATGCTACATACATACTACATGCTACATACATACCACATATATACTACATACATACTACATACAATACATTCATACAATACATACATAGACATACAGTACATATAACATAGAGTAACATACTTACCAATACTTGTCACATTGTTCCCCGAAGCCATTGTCTTTTACGGAATAAATATTAACATAACAAACCACAAAAATACTCACCCACGATCCGAAGCAGTCCACGAGTGTGTCCCACGACGATCTTGGGTAGAGAACTGCAGCATCAGCTGATGCCGCCGTTCTCTACGGGCTGCAGGAATCCAATGACGGAAGGTAGGTATCCTTCCGCACTGTATTCCTCCGCCACTTAAAAAAAAAAAAGTCCCTAGTCTCACTTTATGCCATTGCTGCGTGGGAAATTCCCACACAGCAATGGCATAAAGTGAGACTAGGGACTTTTTTTTTTTTAAGTGGCAGAGGAATACAGTGCGGAAGGATACCTACCTTCCGTCATTGGATTCCTGCAGCCCGTAGAGAACGGCGGCATCAGCTGATGCTGCAGTTCTCTACCCAAGATCGTCGTGGGACACACTCGTGGACTGCTTCGGATCGTGGGTGAGTATTTTTGTGGTTTGTTATGTTAATATTTATTCCGTAAAAGACAATGGCTTCGGGGAACAATGTGACAAGTATTGGTAAGTATGTTACTCTATGTTATATGTACTGTATGTCTATGTATGTATTGTATGAATGTATTGTATGTAGTATGTATGTAGTATATATGTGGTATGTATGTAGCATGTAGTATGTATGTAGTATGTATGTAGCATGCATGTAGCATGCAGTATGTATGTAGCATGCATGTAGTATATATGTAGTATGTATGTGGTATGTATGTAGCATGTAGTATGTATGTAGCATGCATGTAGTATGTAGTATGTATGTAGCATGCATGTAGTATGTATGTAGCATGTAGTATATATGTAGTATGTATGTAGCATGTAGTATGTATGTAGCATGCATGTAGTATATATGTAGTATGTAGTATGTATGTAGCATGCATGTAGTATGTATGTAGTATATATGTATTATGTATGTGGTATGTATGTAGCATGTAGCATGCATGTAGTATGTATGTAGTATATATGTGGTATGTATGTAGCATGTAGTATGTATGTAGCATGCAGTATGTATGTAGCATGCATGTAGTATATATGTAGTATGTATGTAGCATATATGTAGTATGTATGTAGCATGTAGTATGTATGTAGCATGCAGTATGTATGTAGCATGCATGTAGTATATATGTAGCATACACTCACTGGCCACTTTATTAGGTACACCATGCTAGTAACGGGTTGGACCCCCTTTTGCCTTCAGAACTGCCTCAATTCTTCGTGGCAGAGATTCAACAAGGTGCTGGAAGCAATCCTCAGAGATTTTGGACCATATTGACATGATGGCATCACACAGTTGGCGCAGATTTGTCGGCTGCACATCCCTGATGCGAATCTCCCGTTCCACCACATCCCAAAGATGCTCTATTGGATTGAGATCTGGTGACTGAGGAGGCCATTTGAGTACAGTAAACTCATTGTCATGTTCAAGAAACCAATCTGAGATGATTCGAGCTTTATGACATGGCGCATTATCCTGCTGAAAGTAGCCATCAGATGCCTGTTCTTAGCTGAGAGGAGTGGTACCCAGTGTGGTCTTCTGCTGCTGTAGCCCATCTGCCTCAAAGTTCGACGCACTGTGCGTTCAGAGATGCTCTTCTGCCTACCTTGGTTGTAACGGGTGGCAATTTGAGTCACTGTTGCCTTTCTATCAGCTCGAACCAGTATGCCCATTCTCCTCTGACCTCTGGCATCAACAAGGCATTTCCGGCCACAGAACTGCCGCTCACTGGATTTTTTTTCTTTTTCGGACCATTCTCTGTAAACCCTAGAGATGGTTGTGCGTGAAAATCCCAGTAGATCAGCAGTTTCTGAAATACTCAGACCAGCCCTTCTGGCACCAACAATCATGCCACGTTCAAAGGCACTCAAATCACCTTTCTTCCCCATACTGATGCTCGGTTTGAACTGCAGGAGATTGTCTTGACCATGTCTACATGCCTAAATGCACTGAGTTGCCGCCATGTGATTGGCTGATTAGAAATTAAGTCTTAACACACAGTTGGACAGGTGTACCTAATAAAGTGGCCAGTGAGTGTATATGTAGTATGTATGTAGCATGTAGTATATATGTAGTATGCATGTTGCATGCATGTAGTATATATGTAGTATGTATGTTGCATGTAGTATATATGTAGTATGAATGTAGCATGTATGTAGCATGTAATTTTTTTTTTTTTTTTTACATTCAACACATTAGCCGGATGATGGGACTACTACTGTCCCATCATTGGCTAATGTGTCAATCACTGTCATGGTAGCAGGCATCGCCCGATGGGACTTGTAGTCCCATCGGACGATGCCTGCACAGACCCCCGAAGCCTGCACAGCCCCCCGGCAGGCCGGCACAGCCCCCCGGCAGGCCAGCACAGCCCACCGGAGCCTGCACAGACCACCGGCAGGCCGGCACAGCCCCCCAGCAGGCCGGCACAGCCCACCGGAGCCTGCACAGCCCCCCGGCAGGCCGGCACAGCCCACCGGAGCCTGCACAGCCCCCCCGGCAGGCCGGCACAGCCCCCCGGCAGGCCGGCACAGCCCCCTGGCAGGCCGGCACAGACCACCGGAGCCTGCACAGAACCCCTGGCAGGCCGGCACAGCCCCTCGAAAGGCCCGTACAGACCCCAGAGAGGCTGTACAAGGCAAAAACAGGGTTTTTCTTATTCCGATACCGGAAGTCCCATAGACTTGAATGGGACTTCCGGTATCGGAATCGGCGATACCGATACTTTTTTTTAAGATCGGCCGATCCATTCCGATCCGATACTTTGAAGTATCGGACGGTATCGCTCAACTCTATTGACAACTGCTTTCTCCTGTCACTTGCAATCGATTCTGTATTAGCTGTCATGTGTGTGGGACTTGAGAAATCAGACCACAACATGGTCAGGAAACCCCTGTCTCCAATGCCAGTTTGGCTGTGTGCACCACGAACACCTCTTCCATTTTGCCCACTACATCTCGTGGGAGAACCAGCTCCTCTGCTGTGGAATGCCTCAAACAACCTGTTTACCAGAGTTGTTGTTTGTTAGCCAATATTAGCTCTAGGTTCTCCTGTGGCATGATGTGTAATTTGCCTTTATAGCATGGATCGAGGATGCTGGCCAACCAGTAGTCATCATCCCTCATCATTTTGGCAATGTGGGCGTCCCTTTTTAGGATCCACAATGCATAGTCACACATGTTGGCCAATGTTCCAGGTGTCAATGCTGCACTGCCAGTGGTGGGTGGAGGACCACTTTCTGGCAAATCCACATCCCTCCAGTCACGCACAAACCCTGTACCTGATCTTTGCATGCTCACATGTTCTCTTTCCCTCTGAGAAGCATCCTGCTCCCCAAAATAATCATCCCCCTCAGCCTCATCTTCCTCTTCTTCCTCCACCTCGTCCATGACAGTTCCCTGACCAGACAATGGCTGACTGTCATCAAGGCTTCCCTCCTCCTCCTCCTGTTGCTCCTCAGCTGCAGACACCTGATTTTTGATGTGCGTCATAGTTTGCATGAGCAGACGCATAAGTGGTATGCTCATGCTTATGATGGCGTTGTCTGCGCTTACCAGCTGTGTGCATTCCTCAAAGAACTGAAGGACTATACAGAGATCTTTCAGCTTTGACCACTGCACACCCGACAATTCCATGTCTTCCCTCAAAATGCCTGCCCATGTATCCTCCCACAAATGCATTACAGCCTGCCTCTGTTTGCACAGCCTCTCAACCATGTGCATGGTGGAGTTCCATCTTGTAGCAACGTCTGTGGCTAGGCGGTGCTTGGGGAGGTTGAGTGATCACTGCAGCTTCTGCATACGACCGGAGTGGACGTTTGTACGACGGATGTGCGAGCACAGTCTTCGCACCTTATGGAGCAGGGCTGTTAACTCTGGATAATTATTTAGGAAACACTGCACCACCAGGTTCAAAGTGTGAGCCAGGCAAGGTATGTGTGTGAGTTTTGAAAGGGCTATGGCTGTCACAAAATTACGCCCATTATCACTGACTACCTTGCCTGGCTCAAGATGTAGACTGCCCAGCCATGACTCTGTTTGTCGATGCAAGTAGTCGGCCAGTACCTCCGCGGTGTGTCTACTGTCACCCAAAGATATAATTTTTAAAACAGCCTGCTGCCGCTTACCACTAGCTGTTCGATAGTGGGACACCTCATGTGCAACACTGACAGATGTGGATGGAATGCTCATGCGACTGCACTCTGTCGACTAGCTTTTGCTTCTGGAGGAGGAGGAGGAGGTGCGAACGCCTACACCCAACTGTTTCCTATACCGTGGGCTAGACAGCACTGTTCCACCGCCACTGTCCCCTGTGGAGCCTGCATCCACCACATTAACCCAGTGCGCAGTGATGGACACGTAACGGCCCTGGCCATGCCTACTGGTCCATGCATCTGTTGTGAGGTGCACCTTTCCACTCACTGACTGTTTTAGTGCATGGACAATGCTGTCTTTCACATGCCGGTGGAGGGCAGGGATGGCTTTTCGAGAAAAGAAGTGTCGAATGGGTAGGTCATAGCATGGGACAAGGTAGGCCATGAGCTCTTGGAAAGCATTGCTTTCTACCAAACGGAAGGCGATCATCTCTAATGAGATCAGTTTGGCAATGTAGGCGTTTAAAGCCAGTGTACGCGGATGAGAGGATGAGTACTTTCTTGTCCTACTCAGAGTGTCTGGTAGGGTGAGCTGGATTTGAGAGCTGCATATGGGGGAACTAGCATTGGACATGACGGACTGAGAAGGGGTTGGTGATGGTGAGGGTGTTGATGGCCTAGATTCAGTGTTTCCTCACGAAAAAATTGTGTTTGCGTGACTGGTTTGGCCTAGCGATAACACCTCAACATTTCTTGATGGTGGTGTGCTTATCGGTGGCCTTACAGTGGGGAAAGCGATGGAGCGTTGCCGGCTAATTTCAGTCGGAGCAGGTGCACATGTGCTACCTGAGCTTTTGTAGTCCATCCACGCTTGCAAGTGCATGTTGGTTAAATGTCTAAGCATGGAACTGGTATTCAAATTTCGTACATTTTTTCCTCTGCTAAAGGTCCTTCGGCATTTCTTACAGATAACCTTTGCATCATCAGTAGGATTTTGTTCAAAAAAGTGCCACACTGCACTCTTCCTACTATGGTACAAATTTTCAGGGCTTGCATGCTGTGCTAATTTGATCGTATGGCCAAGCTGTCCTGCAACTCTTTAAGTTTTCTTGCCAAGTTTTTTGACAGCTACGGGCCAGCCGGATAACCGCTGCTGCGATGACGATGCCTGCTGAGGATCCTTCTCCTGTTCTGACCTATTGTCACCAGCACCCTCTTCCCCAAATGGATGCCAATCCAGGTCAACAACTGGGTCATCCATGACCTCGTCTTCAATGTCATTTGCACCTTCCTCTGTGTCAGCGTGTAAGGTGGTATAGTATGCGGGAAGAGGCACCTGAGTTTCATCAGGGTCTGATTCGGGCTCAGTAGACTGCGAGGACAACGTAGTGCTGTGGGTGAATGTACCAGCAGATTCGTCTAGCAGTGGTTGTGCATCAGTGCACTCCATGTCAGATTCATCTTGGACTGGGGAATTCAAGATTTGACTTGATAACCCAGGCATGGTATGTGAAAAGAGCTCCATGGAGTTATCTGAAGTGTGTGGTGCAGCATCCTTCACTTTTGGTGTGGGTGAAGGACACAACTAAAGGTGTTGTTCCTGACCAGAGGCCTGATCAGTGCTTCCAGTTTTTGTAACTTCAGAAGAGGAGGCAATAGAGCTGGAGGCTGTTTCGGCAATGTAAGCCAAAACCTGTTCCTGATGCTCTGGCTTTAAAAGCGGTTTACCTACTCCCAGAAAAGGGAACCTTAAAGGCCTTCTTGTGCCAGACGATGATGCAGGCTCAACACCTCCTGCCTTAGCTTCTATTGTGCTTTTGCCAGAACCAGCCGATGCACCACCATCTGTACCAGGTGCGCCCCCACCCACGTCCGCAGCCTCTTCCACCAGACATCTTCATGTTTGGGAAAATGTAAAAAAAAATACCAGCAGAGCAATGGTACTGTATGAGTAGCGTACAGCTGTGTAAGGTGTATGTGAGAAGTGAAATTTCTGTATATATTTTGTGAGTCACAGACGCTCACCCAGTATTTATTTCACCGTAATCCAACAAGCAGATATATGGTACTGTATCAGAGGAGTACAGCTGTATACGTTGTTGGTGAAACTGTCAATCTCCGTATATGTATTTATGGAATGTCACACACACACGCTGACTCTGTGTAGATGTGACCATAATAAGAACACCAGATATCCGATACTGTTTGAGAATCGGACAGCTCAATACGGTGTATAGAGAAATGGAAATGTCCGTAAATGTATTTATGGAGTGTCACACACTGACTCTGTGTAGATGTGACCGTTATAAGAACACCAGATATCCAATACTGTTTGATAATCGGACACCTCTATACGGTGTATAGAGAAATGGAAATGTCCGTATATGTATTTATGGAATGTCACACACATTCGCTGACTCTGTGTAGATGTGACAGTAATAAGAACACCAGATATCCGATACTGTTTGACAATCGGACTGCTCAATACGGTGTATAATTAATTGGAAATATCCTTATATGCATTTATGGAGTGTCACATACACAAACTGACTCTGTGTAGATGTGACAGCAATAAGAACACCAGATATCCGATACTGTTTGACAATTGGACTGCTCAATACGGTGTATAATGAACTGGAAATATCCGTATATGCATTTATGGAGTGTCACACACACGCTGACTCTGTGTAGATGTGACAGTAATAAGAGCACCAGATATCTGATACTGTTTGATAAATCGGACACCTCTATATGGTGTATAGAGAAATGGAAATGTCCGTACATGTATTTATGGAGTGACGCACACACACGCTGACTCTGTGTAGATGCGACAGTAATAAGAACACCAGATATCCGATACTGTTTGATAATCGGACACCTCTATACGGTGTATAGAGAAATGGAAATGTCCGTATATGTATTTATGGAGTGTCACACACACACGCTGACTCTGTGTAGATGTGACCGTTATAAGAACACAAGATATCCGATACTGTTTGATAATCGGACACCTCTATATGGTGTATGTATGGAAAAATGTTAATCTCCGTGTATTTTTTTTCAGAGTCACACACATATAGCATGTATTTGTCCGTGATACCAGCCGGTACACCATAGTGTGTGAGGAGCGTACACCTCTATAGGGTATGTGAAAAAATTTACGCTCACTATCTACTGTGTAGAAAAAAAGGAACAAAAGGATTTTTGCTTTTAAAAAAGCAGTCTGCACAACAGTGTGAAAACAGCAATGCAGCTATCAGGTACCCTTATAAGGCAGCCTAATCACCAACAGAGCTGCGGCACACAAATATATCTTCCCCTGTCACTGCACACTATACAGTTGTGTTTTACAGTGACATTCGCTATCAGCGATTTTTTTGACTTTTTCCCTGCCTAAACACTGTCCCTATTGAGAACGATCAGCAGCAACCTCTCCCTATGCTAAGATCGGCAGAAGTAAGATGGCGATCAGCAGTCATGGCCTTTTATAGGCACTGTGATGCCACACAAAGCCAGTCAATCACTTGCATGCCCTTCTCTAACATGGTGGGAGCCGCTGCCGACGTAATCGCGTTGCCCACAGTGTGCGTCCTTCATGATTGGCTGAAAATAGGCGCAGTAAAGATTGTGGGAAACGCGACTTTGGCGCTCAAGTCAGCGACCTCATGGCCGACCTCACGCTATGGTCAGGTTTTGATCGGTGAAACCCGACTTTAGCAAAAGTCGGTGGATTCTGAATTTGGCCGACCCGTTTCACTCAACTCTAGTGACCATTACTATTTCTGTGCAGTGGTACATGTGCTTATATGTACTGTATGCACACATATATGTGTATATGTGCATATATGTATACATGTTTGTGCAATTTGCGTCTGTTGTTTTTGTATTCACTCTTTCCTCTTTTTTTCAATAGTTTTATTGGTTTTAACTCTTGCCTTCTTAACTATTATTTCATTTTTTACGCAGCATTTTTGAAATTTGCCCGTTTGAAAGTCTGCTTCATATCTGATTAGCATCTGTCAACCTATGAGAGTCCTATCCAATGGATATCTGATTAGCATCTGTCAACTCATGGGAGCTTTATCCAACTGATTTCTTTTGAGTGTTTTCTCCTTTTTGGGACTACAACATTATGGTGAAGATCTTGGGCAGAGGATGGCCTCCTTCACACATAGGTTGATTTCAGAGTGTGGGTAATATAAAAGGCTGCAAGAGGGTGAGTGTGAGTGTGCCCCTGATGAAGGCGAAGGCCGAAACGCGCATTAGGGTGAACGTCCACACCTCCCTGGATCACCTTCACCAGCTGAGCCGTTTTTGACATGTAGGTAATGCCGTTTATATTCCAACATATTATGCTAGCATACTGGCAACCATTCATAGATGGGGGGTAGACAATTGCAGTAGTTATCTTTACTTATGAGATTAGGCTCTTTTTTTAGCATTGAGGTTTTCTCCTTTGTGAGATACACATATATATAATACAGTTTGTGTGTTTGGTTTTCCAGTGGAGGTTGCGCCTTTCATTCACAACAGCATACTTTGCACAATTTTGTCTAGCATTCCCTCATGATTTTCTCCTGTGTTGTTTTGTGAATGACTTAGTTTATGAACTTAAAATAATACAATATTTACATTATTTAAAAATATTTTGGACTATTACACTTTTTTTTGGCTTCTTTTGAATATTTGCTGAAAAGGCAGACATATAGGATCCAGGGGTCTGACGAATGTCGCCCGACAAGATCCAAGACTTCTGGCTTGGGACACTGTGTAAAGACGCAGGGCAGGAGAGGTAGTAGCCAGCGTAGTGAGATGGCCAAGAAAGGAACATCTAAGGGAGCCCTGCCAATGTGCACAATAAGCTACCTGAGAGCTGTCTGGACCACTGACCCTGAGGACACAGCACACCGGCTGGGGATTGTACCATCTGAACTGTGATTAAAACTTGTGAAGACTGCACATAGCTGTGTCCTCCAATTTATTACTGTGTCACTTGCCCTGCACTGCAACCACCATCATCACCATCCATCACACCTTAATCTGCCCTGGGGAATAGCTCTGCCTGTGGAGAGCTGAACCAACTGCATTAACATCTGCCCCAGTGAACTTAATCTGCAGCGTCGGCTAACACCTTACTTGCCGAGTACCGCAGGTGGCGTCAGGAACCTCTTATAAACTTTATTCCTCTATTGCATCATTTTCATTGGATGCCCAGGGCCACGGACCGGGTCACTGCTGCCGTGACACATCCCCTTTAAGAACTGACTGGCCCGGTAAAGAGTAATCCCCATGGCCTTGGCAGGTGCTCCAAACTCATTGTGCTGCAGTCATGTCAGCAGAGTTAGAACCCCACTGCACATCCAAGCAGGGAACTGATTGAGGTCAATCAGCTCCCTGTGTTGGTGGTTCATTCATATTCACGTCTTAAAAGGAATCTGTCAGCAGATGTTTGCTATGAAATCTGTCAGCAGGTGTTTGCTATAAAATCTGCAGCATGAGATAGGGACTGAGACACTAAATATGTTACTTATTCAGCTGTGTGCTGATATTTTCCATAGATTTTGTGATTTATCATCAGAATAATATCACTGCCCTAACTAGGTCTCACGTGCCTGCTAGACAAACCGTGTCCCTAGCAGTGATTAGCAGTAGAGATGAGCGACTTTGCCTTTTTTTTCGGATCGAGTCGGGTTTCATGAAAAGGGAAAAGTCGGAGGCCGACTGAAACACGAAACCCAATGCAAGTCAATGGGGAAGCAAAGTCGGCAGGGAGTGGAAGACAGTAAACACACCTACAGTGCCCATTTCCATGCCAAAAACATAAATTCTTATAACTGAAGCTTGTCAACCTTAATTTACTTCCTAATAATAGTTACGCATTGAAAACTGGGGGCTATTTGGCTAAAGTTGGGGGGAGGTTGGGCTGGCTCCAGGTTTTCATGTGCCCTGGGCCAAAGAGTGTCAGTGCGCCCCTTTAACACATACCACAACTCATGAAGCTCCGATACACCACAGAAAAATAGGTATAGTACAAGGACACATACTTCACTGCTTACATGACATGACTGATCTATTTTTAATAGTACAATAGCAAAACAGGACAGTATATTACTCCATACAGTGTTATGGCCACCACATTGTGCGCCAAACAGAATAATGAGCCCCGTATATTTCTCCATAACAAATAATTAGTTACATATAATATTCCATACAGTATATGATGAGCTCCACATAATGCTCCATATATAATGGGCCCTATTTGTAATGCTCCAGTGAATAATGGGCCCCTTAGATGCTGCTCCAGTGTCTGATCTGCCCCATTTACAATGCTCCAGTACATGACTGCCCTCATGGATGATGCTCCAGTGTATCATGTGGCCTAATAATGCTCCATATATAATGGGCCCCATTTGTAATGCTCGAGTGTATAACGGGTCCCTTAGATGCTGCTCCAGTGTCTGATCTGCCCCATTTACATTGCTCCAGTACATGATAGGCCCTATTTTTAATTAACCCAGGCATGGAATGTGAAAAGAGCTCCATGGAGTAATCTGAAGTGTGTGCTTAAACATCCTTCACTTTTGGTGTGGGTGAAGGACACAAGGAAAGGGGTTGTTCCTGACCAGAAGCCTGCAGTTACGACTCAGTGCTTGCATTTTTTACAACTTCAGAAGAGGAGGCGATAGAGCTGGAGGCTGTTTCAGCAATGTAAGCCACAAACAGTTCCTGATACTCCGGCTTTAAAAGCAGTCTACTGTACCTACTCCCAGAAAAGGGAGCCTTCCAGGCCTTCCAGAACTACACCATTACGCTGGCTCAACACCTCCTGCCTTAGCTGCTATTGTGTTTTTGGCACTACCAGCAGATGCACCACCACCATCAGTACCAGGTGGCCCTCCACGCCCACATCCGCATGCTCTTCCACGATACTTACTCATGCTTTGGAAAATGGACCCAAAATACCTGCAGCTATATGGTACTGTATCAGAAGCATACAGCTCTATACAGTCCATGGATAACAGTAAATCTCCGTTTATATTTCATGAGGTATACACAGACACTCACATGCCCAGTATGGATTACACAAGAATATGAAAAGCTCTAAATGGGTTATGTAACACAAGCGTACAGCTGTATACAGTGTTGGGGTAATCTTAAAGTTCCAAATATATTGCCAGAGTAACACACAGACGTTTACAGGCTCATTATGGATTACACCAGAATCTAAATAGCTAAAAAGGTTACTGTATCAGAAGCGTTCTGCTGTATACAGTGTTGGCCAAATTGAAAATATCGGTATATATTTCCGTATTCACACTCAGACGCTCACTCAGTTCAGTTTTGCCATAATAAAAAATGTTGTAAAAAAGGTCCTGGATAACAAGATAGCAAGTATATATTTTTTAGGGTACAATTGAAATCTCTGTATAAATAGTCCTGTAGTCACTCTCAGACGCTTACACATTATGGTAATAAACACATAGCCAGGAATATGGATGTACAATTTAGGGACACTCTCTGTCCAATAGCAAAACATCAAGAAAAAATGAGAGTTTTTATTCCCTCCCAAAGAAAAAGAATTATTTTCAGAAAAAATAATACAACATTTTGTCACCTATGCAAAAAATTCACTTTATTAAGTACAAAAAGGTTTCTCAAAAGACAAAACACGTAATTACAAAAAGTTACACATATAAAAGGCAGATAGTGATGCAGCCGTAATTGTGACATGGAGACTTATGTAAATGACTAGGGGCCAGGACTTCCCATATACAAACCAATGGCCATATTGCTAACACCAATAAATACCATCTCTTAAGCATTAAAGTAAATACAAGTAAAAGGGAATGCAAATAGAGATTCACTGTATAAAAAGGAAACATCCTAGTATAATCCTTCAAGCAGAATTAACAATAGCAATCATATAAATAAGCAGCGGGAATTCCCTTACCCATAATGAAGAGATGTCACCACGTCACACAGAAACACCCCGATGCGCATTTCGCACCTTGCTTCCTCGGGGAGCGATGTTCTTTTTCTTTGGGAGGGAATAAAAACTCTCATTTTTTCTTGATGTTTCACATTATGGATTTAACTGTAATGCTACATGTCGAACAAATGTACTGTATAACAAGATACAAGCTGTATAGAGTATAGTGTAAAAATTTGCTTCTCCGATTCACCGTATATATAGAAGGCGCAACCCACACACGCTCACTCACTATGGATGATGTAGGGAAGGTGAACTGACAGACAAACCAGCCTGTTGTGAGAAACAGCTGTAACGCAGTGTAGGTGTGAAACTGCTAAGATAAAGAGAAAGGGTGCAGTGTTTTAGCTTGCCCATTGGAGGGCAGTGGAGAGTGTAGGAGTGGGACTGAATAACTGTCATTGGTCAGAGAAACTGTTAGGTGATGGTGGGCGGAGTTACCAGAACTGGAAGTATAAAAGGCTGAGGGAAGGTTCTGGAAGAGTCAGTCAGCGAAGGGAGCATAGTAAAGATGAAGTTCTGCTGAGGAAATAGAGACAGTGGAAAGGCTCCAGAGAAGACTGACAGTTGAGGCGGTCACGGGGGGGTGGCCAAGAGGATGGTAGCCGCAGACGAAGATGGCCTGGGGCTATCATACGGACGGTGTGCTCAGACTGCTGCAGCGCTGTGGTGGTTGGGCCTAGGCCAACCACAGTGGAAGAGCCACAGAGGACGCCACGATTACAGTTACAAAGGAAGTGAAGGTACCGGGGCCTGTGTACAGAGAAATGTGAAACGGCTGTGGTGAATTGCTGTTGTCGACAGAAGGATGGGCACTAAAAACGGACCTGTTCAATACAAACTCTGTCTCAGTCTCGTGTTTGTCTGCGGCAAGAAGAGGGTCCCCCCACAGTTGATTATCCTACACATGATGTCTTAATACAAATTTTTGAAACAAGGTACTGTATCAGCACATACCAGGTGTGTCCAGTCTAGGGTTAAATTTCCGTCTATACTTCCGGAGTCAGACACTCACAGACTCACTATGTATTACACCAGAATTAAAAAAGTAGAAAAAGGGAAAGGTATTCATAGCGTACACCAGTATACAGTGGTGTGGTACTTTTAAATCTTCGTATATATTTCAATCTCAGTAAGCCAGTTCAGAATCTCCGCCACTGGAAACTACATGGATACAAGTATAGATGCAAAGTGGAGTGTTAGCAGAAATTTTGGAATTACTCATCGCGGGATAACCTCCCGGTAGATGTTGCAGAGGCGATGCAGACCCTCAATTACTGTGTCTGTGGAGAAAGCGAAAAAGGATCTTTGTGAAGAAAGGATTGCTTTACTGCAGTAGCGTGGATCACATCACCGTTACTCTTCTCCATCAAATTGTGATCACAGGGAGAGATGAAGACATGGTCCTCACTGCCTATCATGAGGTGTCTGTTCATTTTGGAGTGCAAAAGACAGAAGTCACAGGCCGTAGGCGATTCTATTGGATTGGCATGAGAGGAAACATTGAAAAATGGTGGCAGGAATGTCACACGTCTGTGACTATCACAACTGCGAAAGGTGATCATAAACAACCACTGCATCCGCTTGTAAGTTGACGTCCATTTCAAATGGTAGCCATTGATCATCTGAAGGTAGAGGCCAGCAGGACAGGCCATAGCTACATCTTAACCATCATTGATCAATACACCAAATTTGAAGTGGCCGTCCCTGTGAAGGATTTAACTGCCCAGACTACACAGCGGTGGAGCAGGGAGAGGTAAGTATTGCAACTTGCAAGTGCTGTGGCCATGACCAAGCAGGGGGGCACACTCGTGGTCGACAGCACTGGCACAGGTCCCCTCATAGTACGCTGGTGTGTCTGATGGCGAGTGGGCCCTCCCATCATCTGAGACACTGTATTGTACTATGAGGGGCCCTGTGCCATTGCCGTTGGCCATCAGTGGGCCCATTCACCTGTTCAGAGCAACGGAACTTGCCCGGGTGCGCCAGGTCTAGACCCCAGCTGTTGGGGGAGGGGTGGGCAGCCCAGTTAGGGAGGTTTAAAAATTGGCATATGTTGATGTGTTGGCTGGACATTCAGCTGCTGCAAAGGGCGTAATTGGGCAAGTCCGAGGAAGAGAAGGAAAAAAACCAAGGCACTTTTCTGGTAACCTATGTGTCATCAGGGAAAGGTGGGACAAAATCCTTTGAAACCTATGCATGGTTCATTTTAATGAAGGTTAGATCATCAACATTTTGGGTCAACAGACGGGTCCTTTTTTCTGTAGGGATTGATCCAGCAGCACTAAAGACTCTTTCAGATAACACACTAGCAGCAGGGCAAGCAAGCTCATGTAAGGCATATTGTGCCAATTCAGGCCAGGCGTCCAGTTTAGAGGCCCAATAGTCAAAGGCGAATGACCTGTGAGGGAGAACATCGATATGGGAGGAAAAGTAGTTTGTAACCATAGTTGACAACTGCTGCCTCCTGTCACTTTTAATCGATGCAGTATTAGCAGTCGTGTGAGCGGTACTTGAGAAATCATTCCACAACATGGTCATTAAACCACTGTCTCCAACACCACTTCTGCTGTGTGCACCACGAACACCTCTTCCATCGTGCCCACTATGGCTCGTGGGAGAACCAGCACCGCTGCTGTGTGCTGGGAAAGCCTCAAACAAACGGTTTTCCAGAGTTGCTTGTTTGTTTGGCAATATTACCTCTAGGTTCTCATGTGGCATGATGTTGTGTAATTTGCCTTTGCAGAGTGGATCGAGGATGCTGGCCAGCCAGTAGTCGTCATCCCTCATCATTTTGGCAATGCGGGGGGTCCCTTTTTAGGATCCGCAAGACTTAATCGCACATGTGGGCCAATGTTCCAGGTGTCAATGATGCAGAGCCCGTGGTGGGTGGAGGAGCAGTTTCTGGCAAATCCACATCCCTACAGTCATGCACAAACATTGTACCTGACCTTGGAATGCCAACATTTTCTCTTGCCCCCTGAGAAACATCCTCCTGCCCAAAATAATCGTCCCCCTCATCCTCATCCTCCTCCTCTTCCTCTTCTTCCTCCACCTCGTCCAGGACAGTTTCCTGAGTAGACAATGGCTGAATGTCATCAAGGCTTCCCTCCTCCTCTTCCTCTGCTGCAGTCGCCTGTTTCTTAATGTGCGTCAAACTTTGCATGAGCAGACACATAAGTGGGATGCTCATGCTTATGATGGCGTCGTTTGTGCTTACCAGCCATGTGCATTCCTCAAAACACTGAAGGACTTTACAGAGGTCTTTCAGCTTTGACCACTGCACATCCGACAATTCCATGCCTTACCTCAAACTGCCTGCCCGTGTATTCTCCCACAAATGCATTACAGCCTGCCTCTGTTCACACAGCCTCTCAACCATGTGCAGGGTGGAGTTCCACCTTGTTGCAATGTCTATGATTAGGCGGTGCTTGGGGAGGTGGAGCAATAGCTGCAGCTTCTGCATATGACTGGAGTGTACGGCTGAGCGACGGATGTGCAAGCATAGTCTTCACACGTCATGGAGCAAGGATGCTAACTCCGGATAATTATTAAGGAAGCACTGCACCACCAGGTTCAAAGTGTGAGCCAGGCAAGGTATGTGTGTGAGTTTTGCACGGGCTTTAGCTGCCACAAAATTACGGCCGTTATCACTGACTACCTTGCCTGTCTCAAAATGTGTTGACTAACTTGGCACACACACGTGGAGATGCAAGTGAAAAATGGTATTTTAGTAAAGTACAGTACATACAGTAAACGTTTCGGTCACAGCGACCTTTGTCAATGTACTCGAAACAAAAGTTACAAATCAATAAACAAAAGTCTATACAATAGAATATTACTGGGTACAATAATATGTGGAATAGTATTTATGCTGTATACCAATAAAGCATTGTAGCAAATAGACAGAAATGAGAATTCATCGATAGGAATCATAATCATACTGAAGGACACCAAAATATTAGAGCACATACCTATATAATGTACTGAATGCACTTGTTTAGTAGGGCAACTTGTCCTATGGGAGAAGGATATTTTTAATGTTGTCTAATATATATATTTTTTTAATGTTGTCTAATATATATATATTTGCACCCCAGATCCCAGTGAGCCCATAGTGATGTTATGGTTTTACATACCATTGAGAACTGTGACAAAGAATAACGGGCTATATGTCTGTGGAATAAGAAAAGGCCCAGGATTAATGGCGTTCTCTAATAGCACAATATGAAGAAATTGCTGTGCAGGCATATGTCATAAGAGTGCCGAGGAGCAAAAACCTACAGCCAACTGTTTCCTATACCATGGGCTAGGCAGCACTGTTCCACCACCGCTGTCCCCTGTGGAGCCTGCATCCACCACATTAACCCTGTGTGCAGTGATGGACATCGTAACGGCCCTGGCCATGCCTACTGGCCCATGCATCTGTTGTGAGGTGCACCTTTCCACTCACTGACTGCTTTAGTGCATGGACAATGCGGTCTTTCAAATGCCGGTGGAGGGCAGGGATGGCTTTTCGAGAAAAGAAGTGCCGACTGGGTAGGTCATAGTGTGGAACAGCGTAGGCCATTAGGTCGTGGAAAGCTTCGCTTTCAACCAAGCAGTAGGGCATCATCTCTAATGTGATTTGTTTGGCAATGTAGGCGTTCAAACACAGTGTACGCGGATGACAGGATGAGTACTTTCTTGTCCTACTCAGAGTGTCTGGTAGGGTAAGCTGGACTTGAGAGCTGCATATGGGGGAAGTAGCGGTGGACCGGACAGAGTGAGAGGGGGTTGGTGATGGTATTGGTGGTGATGGCCTAGATTCAGTGTTGTGTTGCAAAACCATTGTGATTCCCTGAGTGCTTTGGCCTTGCGACGACACCTCCACATTTAGTGCTGGCTGTGTGCTTAATGGTGGCGGTGGTCTTACAGTGGGTTTAGCGATGGAGCGTTGTTGGCTACCTTCAGTCGGAGCAGGTGCACATGTGCTACCTGAGGTTTTGTAGTCCGTCCACGCTTGCAAGTGCATGGTGATTAAATGTCTAAGTATGCAACTGGTATTAAACATTTCTGAATTGTTTACTTTGGCTAAAGGTCCTTCCGCACTTCTTACAGGTAACATTTGCCTCATCAGTAGGATTTTGGACAAAGAAGTGCCACACTGCACTCTTCCTACTATGTAAGATAAACTCAAGGAAAAAGTGCAATATAAAGATGTTATTTAAATAAAAGATTAGCACACATGGAATAATAAGGGACACTCGGTAATTAAGATAAAAACAACGAAAAACACCAAGAAAAGATGTCCAAATTTAATTTATTACCAATTATCACATATATAAAAATTATGTATAAAAAATATATATATGTATATATGTATATAAAAAATATATATATATGGTAAGGGGATCAATGCCATGGGGCACAACCGGGGACCAAAATTAGCAGTAATGAAATTACATATAAAAACAAAAAATACAAAAAATACATATATAAATAGGTACAATAAGTGAAAAATGAGTAATAACAATATATATATAAAAAGTGACCATGCAAAAGTGAGTTTACTTGAGCAAATATAATATACAAAAAGCAAAAACTTTTTTTAAATAAATTATCAGTGCAACAGAAAATTATATGTGCAACTCAAAATATTAGAGTATTAAAATTTATGTGTATATATAAAAAATAAATAAATATAAATAGTGACACACACATATAACAAGCTCTATAATATTATGCTCCCAATTAATAACGTGACACACTTGGATGCCCACAAATAGAAAATGAAAAAAACAAAATGAAAAAAACAAATGATAAAGGCTATATGCAGTACCTTTATGCTGCAAGGGTCCCCGGGATGTGCCAGCCCCGACGCGCGTTTCGGCGTACCTTCGCCATAAAGGTACTGCATATAGCGTTTATCATTTGTTTTTTTCATTTTCTATTTGTGGGCATCCAAGTGTGTCACGTTATTAATTGGGAGCATAATATTATAGAGCTTGTTATATGTGTGTGTCACTATTTATATTTATTTATTTTTTATATATACATATAAATTTTAATACTCTAATATTTTGAGTTGCACATATAATTTTCTGTTGCACTGATAATTTATTTTAAAAAAGTTTTTGCTTTTTGTATATTATATTTGCTCAAGTAAACTCACTTTTGCATGGTCACTTTTTATATATATATATATATATATATATATATATATTGTTATTACTCATTTTTCACTTATTGTACCTATTTATATATGTATTTTTTGTATTTTTTGTTTTTATATGTAATTTCATTACTGCTAATTTTGGTCCCCGGTTGTGCCCCATGGCATTGATCCCCTTACCATATATATATATTTTTTATATACATATATACATATATATATTTTTTATACATAATTTTTATATATGTGATAATTGGTAATAAATTAAATTTGGACATTTTTTCTTGGTGTTTTTCATTGTTTTTACTCTTCCTACTATGGTAAACATTTTCTGGCCTTGCACACAGTGCTAAGTTGACCGTCTGGTCAAGCTGTCCTGCAACTCTTTTAGTTTTTGTTCCACATTTTATGACAGCTACGGGCCTGCTAGATAACCACTGCTGCAATGTCAATGCCTGCTGCGGATCCTTCTCCTTATCTGAACTATTGCCAGGCCAACCCTCCTACCCCAATGGATGGCAATCCGGGTCCTGAACTGGGTCATCCATCACCTCCTCTTCAAAGTCATCTGCACACTCTTCTTTACCTTCCTCTGTGTCACCGTATAAGGTGGTATAGCATGCGGGAAGGGGCACCTGGGTTTCATCAGGGTCAGATTCTGGCTCAATAGACTGTGAGGGCAATGTAGGTCAATGTACCAGCAGAATCATCTAGCAGTGGCTGTGCATCAGTGCACTCAATGTAAGATTCATCTTGGACTTGGGAATTCAGGATTTGACTGGATAACCCAGGCATGGAATGTCAAAAGAGCTCCATAGAGTAATCTGAAGTGTGGGCTACCGCATCTGTTGTGAGTTCATTTTCCCCTCCGTCACTGAGGCCTGGTGAAATCCCTATTCTAGTGAAGGAAGGTAGTGAGCCTGATTATCAGGCACCTGGGACTAATGAAGACGATTGGCTGAGTGGAGTCACTGACTGGATTTAAGGCAGCCTACGCCCTTTCTGCCCTGCGGGTGATTTCTCTGTGGACTTTTGGACACCAGTCTGATTCCTGCTCTCCTAAAGCTAAGTTTTCTGTTTTGCCTTTTTGCATTTAAGATTTGTTTTTGTTTTTCTTGCTTTTTGGATTCTGCCACTCCCTGCTGGAGTGTGCAGTGTTCCGTGAGCTCTGTCTTCTGAAAGTACCTGAGTGCTGATTTAGTTTTTGAAGCTTAGTTGCTTCAGGGCCATTTTTATATCAGTTTGTTGGCTTTTGTCTCTGACAGGGTTTTGGCAGATTGCAGACAGCAGCCTTCCTTTCCGTTCCTATCTAGGTAGTTTTTGGGCCCCGTCTTTGATCAGCCTGTCTTTCTGTCTGTGTAAGTGTTTTCATCTTGCTTCACCGTCATTATATGTGGGGGGCTGCCTATTGCTTTGGGGTCTACTCTGGGGCAGTTAGATTTCCCCTTTCCTTCTTTAGGCCTATGTATCTCTCCGGCTGTGATCGAGGGGTCTAGGTCATCGTAGGAACCCCCCACGGCTACTGCTAGTTGTGTTGATAGGTTCAGGGGTCTGCAATCTGATAGTTGCCAACTTCTCTGGTTTTCTGGACTTAGCTAGCATTTCTGTTTTTGCCTCCTACGGTGACTCAATCATAACAGAATCACCCGCCGAACCGCAGATCCTGGGGTACTCAATAGCAGGAAAGAATTGTGTTTAAAAGAAAAAAAAAAAAAGAAAAAAAAAAGGAGTGTGTATATTCTTTCCTCTATATCTCTGAGGCCGTAGGGGGAATTTTTTTTTTTTTTCTCTCAAAGGAGATAAAGCAAGTGTCTGATCGTGTGGAGCAGCTCGCTGCTGAAGTGCGAGGAATTTCCGCCTATCTTGCTCGTTCACATGCTGTTGAACCAAAGATCCCCACACCTGATGTATTTTTTGGGGATCGATCTAAATTTTTGAGTTTCAAAAATAATTGTAAATTATTTTTTGCTTTGAAGCCTAGCTCGTCAGGGAGCCCCGCGCAGCAGGTTAAAATTGTCATCTCTTTGCTGCGCGGCGATCCCCAGGATTGGGCGTTTTCTTTGAAACCAGATGACCCTATTCAGACTAATGGGAATGCATTTTTTCAAGCCTTGGGGTTGCTGTACGACGAACCTAATGCTATTGATCAGGCTGAAAAGACCCTGTTAGCATTGAACCAGGGTCGAGAATCTGCAGAGTTGTACTGTCAAAAGTTCCGAAAGTGGGCGGTCCTTACTACCTGGAATGATAGTGCCTTGGCTGCTCTCTTTCGGAAGGGTTTGTCAGAAGCCGTAAAAGATACTATGGTGGGATTTCCTGTTCCCTCTGGTCTGGACGATTCTATGTCTTTAGCCATTCAGGATGATCGGCATTTACGTGAACGCAGGATTACACGAGAGGTGTTGCCACCGGTTGAACAGACGTCGGAACCTATGCAATGTGATAGAGTTTTGTCTAAGGCGCAACGTCAGGGATTCAGAAGGCGCAATAAGCTGTGTTTTTTCTGTGGAGATGCCTCACATATTATTTCTGTTTGTCCTAAACGTGAGAAACGCTTTACACACACGTTTTCTGTTGGTGGGGTTCAGCCTAAGTTTCTTTTGGCGACTGCTCTGATCTGTTCCCTGTCCACATTTTCCGCCAAGGCTTTTGTGGATTCGGGAGCAGCGCTAAACCTAATGGACTTGGATTTTGCTAAACGTTGTGGATTTCCATTGACACCTCTGCAGACGCCTATCCTTTTGAGGGGGATTGATGCTACCCCTCTGGCTAAAAATAAACCTCAGTTTTGGACCCAGTTGGTCATGCGGGTCGCCCCAGACCACCAAGAAAATTGCAGATTTTTGGTGTTGCATGGTCTGCATGATGCCGTTGTTCTGGGGTTTCCCTGGTTGCAGATTCATAATCCAGTTTTGGATTGGAAGTCTGTGTCTGTGGTGAGTTGGGGTTGCCGGTGTACCTTTAGTGAGGCTCCGTTTTTTTCCACCTCTCCTCAGTCGCATGAGGTTCCTGACTATTTGGCGGACTTCTATGATGTATTTAGTGAGAATGAGTCTGCGTCCTTGCCTCCTCATAGGAGTTATGACTGTACAATTGAACTAACCCCGGGGTGTAAATTTCCTAAGGGTCGGCTCTTCAATTTATCTGTGCGGTCCTATATTAAGAAGGCGTTGGAGAAGGGTCATATTAGACCATACTCTTCACCCTTAGGTGCCGTTTTTTTTTTTGTGGCCAAGAAGGATGGTTCTTTAAGGCCGTGTATTGATTATCGTGCCCTCAATAAAATTACTATTAAATATCAGTATCCGTTACCCCTGATTTCGGATCTATTCTCTAGAGTCAGAGGTGCTTGCTGGTTTACCAAGCTTGACCTCAGGGGGCGTATAATCTTATCCGCATTAAGCAGGGGGATGAATGGAAGACGGCGTTTAATACTCCGGAGGGACATTTTGAGTACCTGGTGATGCCATTTGGGCTCACTAATGCCCCTTCTGTCTTCCAGTGCTTCATGAACGATATTTTCCGAGACTTTGTCGATAAATTTTTGATTATCTATCTGGATGATATTTTGATCTTCTCCAAGGATTGGAATGCTCATGTGGAACATATTCGGACTGTGTTCCGGATCTTGAGAGAGAATTCTCTGTATGTCAAAGGATCAAAATGCCTTTTTGGAGTACAGAGGATTTCTTTTTTGGGATTTATTTTGTCTCCGTCAACTATTGAAATGGACCCGGCCAAGGTACAGGCCATTTATGATTGGGTTCAGCCCACTTCTTTGAAGGCCCTCCAGAAGTTTTTGGGTTTTGCTAATTTTTATTGGAAATTTATAGCAAAATTTTCTAGTATTGCCAAACCATTGACTGACCTGACCAGGAAGTGTGCGGATGTGCTGAATTGGTCTCCGGAGGCGGTTGCTTCCTTTCAGGAGCTGAAGCGTAGATTTACCTCCGCCCCGGTTCTGCGGCAACCTGATGTCTCACTCCCGTTTCAGGTAGAGGTGGATGCTTCTGAGATTGGTGCAAGAGCAGTGTTGTCCCAAAAGGATCCGGTAACATCTAAAATGAATCCCTGTGCTTTCTTTTCCCGAAAGTTCTCTTCATCTGAACGTAACTATGATGTGGGGAATCGGGAACTGTTGGCCATGAAATGGGCATTTGAGGAGTGGAGACATTGGTTGGAGGGAGCCAAACATCAAGTTGTGGTCCTCACTGACCACAAAAATTTGATTTACCTAGAGTCGGCTAAACGCTTGAACCCTAGACAGGCTAGGTGGGCCTTGTTTTTTACACGTTTTGATTTTGTGGTCTCTTTCCTTCCTGGAACTAAGAATGTCAAGGCAGACGCCCTCTCTAGGAGTTTCTTTGCTGATTCTCCTGTGGTGACCAAGCCTGCTACCATCTTAGGCGAAGGGGCAGTTCTTTCTGCCATCTCGCCCGATTTGAGACTTGCTCTGCAAGAGTTCCAGGAGGACAAACCTGAGCGTTACCCCAGTGGAAAGTTGTATGTTCCTGACCAGTGGAAGAAGAGAGTGATGTCTGAAGTTCATTGCCCTGCATTGGCTGGTCATCCGGGTATTTTTGGTACTAGAGATCTGGTGAGTCGCTCTTTTTGGTGGCCCACCTTGTCTCATGATGTCAGGAATTTTGTGCAGTCCTGTGGGACTTGCTCCCGGTCTAAATCTTGTTCTCGCTCTAGTGGGTTGTTGATGCCTTTGCCGGTCCCCAGGAGGCCATGGACCCATATTTCAATGGATTTCATCTCTGATATGCCGGTCTCTCAAAGAATGACTGTTATTTGGGTGATTTGTGATAGGTTCTCTAAGATGGTTCATCTTGTACCACTCCCTAAGTTGCCATCTTCCTCTGAGTTGGTGCCCCTGTTTTTGCAACAGGTGGTTCGCTTGCACGGGATTCCTGAGAACATTGTATCTGACAGAGGAGTTCAATTTGTGTCTAAATTTTGGAGGACGTTCTGTTCCAAGTTGGGAATTCAGTTGTCCTTCTCCTCTGCTTTTCACCCTCAGACCAATGGGCAGACAGAGAGAACAAACCAGACCTTGGAGTCGTATTTGAGATGTTTTATTTCTGCTGATCAGGATGATTGGGTTTCATTTTTGCCCTTGGCCGAATTTGCTTTAAATAATAGAGCTAGTTCTGCCACTTTGATGTCACCTTTTTTTTGTAACTTTGGGTTTCATCCTTGATTTTCTTCAGGGCAGGTGGAGCCCTCTGCCTGCCCAGGTGTTGACACTGTGGTGGAGAGAATGCACCAGATCTTGGACCAAGTGGTGGATAAGTTATCTCTCTCCCAGGAAAAGGCCCAGCGGTTTTCCAATCGACATAGGACCATTGGTCCCCAGTTTAAGATTGGTGATATGGTGTGGTTATCATCAAAAAATATTGCTATGAAGGTGGCTTCTCCTAAGTTTAAGCCTAGATTTATTGGACCTTACAAGATTTTGGAGATTATTAATCCGGTCTCTTTCTTTTCGTTTGGCTCTTCCTGTCACATTTAAGATCCATAATGTGTTCCATAAGTCCTTGTTGAAGAGGTTTGTTGAGCCAGTTGTGCCTGAGGTGGCACCTCCGGACCCTGTATTGGTTGAAGGTAACTTGGAATATGAGGTAGAGAAAATTCTGGATTCCCGTCTGGCTAGACGGAGACTCCAGTATTTGGTTAAGTGGAAGGGTTATGGTCAGGAGGATAATTCCTGGGTCTCTGCCTCTGATATTCATGCCAAAAGATTGGTGCGTGCCTTTCATCGGGCTCACCCTGATCGCCCTGGTAGCGTTGTTGAGGGTTCGGTGACCCCTCCTCAAGGGGGGGGTACTGTTTTGAGTTCATTTTCCCCTCCATCACTGAGGCCTGGTGAACTCCCTATTCTAGTGAAGGAAGGTAGTGAGCCTGATTATCAGGCACCTGGGACTAATGAAGACGATTGGCTGAGTGGAGTCACTGACTGGATTTAAGGCAGCCTACGCCCTTTCTGCCCTGTGGGTGATTTCCCTGTGGACTTTTGGACACCAGTCTGATTCCTGCTCTCCTAAAGCTAAGTTTTCTGTTTTGCCTTTTTGCATTTAAGATTTGGTTTTGTTTTTCTTGCTTTTTGGATTCTGCCACTCCCTGCTGGAGTGTGCAGTGTTCCGTGAGCTCTGTCTTCTGAAAGTACCTGAGTGCTGATTTAGTTTTTGAAGCTTAGTTGCTTCAGGGCCATTTTTATATCAGCTTGTTGGCTTTTGTCTCTGACAGGGTTTTGGCAGATTGCAGACAGCAGCCTTCCTTTCCGTTCCTATCTAGGTAGTTTTTGGGCCACGTCTTTGCTCAGCCTGTCTTTCTGTCTGTGTAAGTGTTTTCATCTTGCTTCACCATCATTATATGTGGGGGGTTGCCTATTGCTTTGGGGTCTACTCTGGGGCAGTTAGATTTCCCCTTTCCTTCTTTAGGCCTATGTATCTCTCCGGCTGTGATCGAGGGGTCTAGGTCATCGTAGGAACCCCCCACGGCTACTGCTAGTTGTGTTGATATGTTCAGGGGTCTGCAATCTGATAGTTGCCAACTTCTCTGGTTTTCTGGACTTAGCTAGCATTTCTGTTTTTGCCTCCTACGGTGACTCAATCATAACATGCATCCTTAACTTTTGGTGGGGGTGAAGGACACAAGGAAAGGGGTTTTTTATGAACAGAACCCTGCACTGATGACTCCGTGCTGGCAGGTTTCGACCGTTCAGAAGAGGAGGCAATAGAGCTGGTGGCTGTTTCAGCAATGTATGCCAAAACCTGTTCCTGATGCTCCGGCTTTAAAAGCTGTTTTCCTACTCAAAGAAAAGGCAACCTTACAGGCCTTCTTGGGCCAGAAGATGACGCAGGCTCAACACCTCCTGCCTTAGCTGCTATTGTGCTTTTGCCAGAACCAGCCGATGCACCACCACCATCAGTACCAGCTGCGCCCCCCTGCCCACGTCCGCGGCCTCTTCCACCATACTTCCACATGTTTGGGAAAATGTACCAAAAATACCAGCAGAGAGATGGTACTGTATGAGGTGCTTCCAGCTGTGTAAGGTGTATTAAACAAATTAATTCAACATATATATTATGTTAGTCACAGACGCTCTCACAGTATGTATTGGACCGTAATCCAACAAGTAGATATATGGAACTGTATCAGAAGTGTACAGCTGTAAACGATTTTTGTGCAACTAACAAGCTCTGTATATGTATTTACGGAGTGTCACACACACACGCTGACTAGGTATAAAAGTGACTGTAATGCGAATGGAAGATATACAATACTGTTGGAGAATCAGACAGCTCTATACGATGTGTGTATGTAAATTTGTCAAGCTCCGTGTATTTGTAAGCGGACTGACACATGCTGTCTCTGTCTTGTTTTGACCGTTGTCAAACAGCAGATAAACGAAACTGTTTGAAAAATGGACAGGACTCTAAGTTGTAGGTCTGGAAAAATGGGAAAACTCCTCGGCTTTTTTTTCAGAGTCACACACAGGTAGCTTCTATTTGTCCATGCTAGAAGGCGGTACACGGTAGTGTGTGAGGAGTGTACACTGCTGTACGGTGTGTGTATGGAAAATTGTCAAGCTCCAAGTATTTGTATACGGACTGACACACGCTGTCTCTGTCTACTTTTGACCATCATCAAACAGCAGATGTACGAAACTGTTTGAAAAACGGACAGGACTCTAAGGTGTAGGTCTGGAAAAACGGAAAAACTCCTCGGCTTTTTTTTCAGAGTCACACACAGGTAGCGTCTACTTGTCTGTGCTAGAAGGTGGCACATGGTAGTGTGTGAGGAGCGTACACCGCTGTACGGTGTATGTATGTAAAATTGTCAAGCTCCGTGTATTTGGATACGGACTGACACACGCTGTCTCTGTCTAGTTTTGACCATTATCAAAAAGCAGATATATGAAACTGTTTGAAAAGCAGGCAGGACTCTAAGGTATAGGTCTGGAAAAATGGAAAAACTCCTCAGCTTTTTTTTCCAGAGTCACACACAGGTAGTGCCTTTTTGTTCGTCCTAGAAGGCGGTACACGTTAGTGTGTGAGGAGTGTACACCGCTGTACGGTGTGTGTATGGAAAATTGTCAAGCTCCGTATATTTTTATAAGGACTGACACACGCTGTCTCTGTCTAGTTTTGACCGTGATCAAACAGCAGATATACGAAACTGTTTGAAAAACGGACAGGACTCTAAGGTGTAGGTCTGGAAAAATGGAAAAACTCCTCGGCTTTTTTTTTCCAGAGTCACACACAGGTAGCTTCTCTTTGTCTGTGCTAGAAAGCAGTACATGGTAGTGTGTGAGGAGCGTACAATGCTGTACGGTATGTGTATGCAAAATTGTCAAGCTCCGTGCATTTGTATGCAAACTGACACATGCTGTCTGTCTAGTTTTGACCGTAATTAAATAGGAGATATACAAAACTGTTTGAAAAACGGACACGACTCTAAGGTGTAGGTCTGGAAAAATGGACAAACTCCTCGGCTTTTTCTTCCAAAGTCACACCCAGATAGCTTCTATTTGTCCGTGATACCAGCCGGTACACGGTAGTGTGTGTGGAGTGTACACCGCTAGACGGTGTCTGTATGGAAAATTGTCAAGCTCCATGTATTTGTATACGGACTGACACGCTGTCTCTGTCTATCTGTCTAGTTTTGACCGTTATCAAACAGCAGATATATGAAACTCTTTGAAAAACTGACACGACTCTAAGGTGTAGGTCTGGAAAAACGGACACACGCCTCGGCTTTTTCTTCCAGAGTCACACCCAGATAGCTTCTATTTGTCCGTGATACCATCCGGTGCACGGTAGTATGTGAGGAGCGTACACTGCTAGATGGTGTCTGTATATAAAATTGTCAAGCTCCCTGTATTTGTATACGGACTGACACATGCTGTCTCTGTCTAGCTTTGACCGTGATCAAACAGCAGATATACAAAACTGTTTGAAAAACAGACACGACTCTCAGGTGTAGGTCTGGAATAATGGACAAACTCCTCAGCTTTTTCTTCCAGAGTCACACCCAGATAGCTTCTATTTGTCAGTGATACCAGCCGGTACACAGTAATGTGTGAGTAGCGTTCACCGCTAGACGGTGCGTGAAAAAATGAACGCTTAGTAACTCACCATGACAAAATAATAAAATTTGGAGTGCTTTGAAAAATGTAGTTTGAACAGCAGTGTGCACACAGCAATGCAGGTAGCCTTAAAAGGCAGCCTAATCACCACCAGCGCTGCTGCACACAACAAAAATCCTTCCCTTTCACTGCACACTAACTGTACAGTGAAAAGCGCTATCAGCAGAAGCAGTTTTTTTATTCTTCCCTGCCTAACGCTCTCCCAGAATCAGCAGCAGCAGCACCTCTCCCTATTGTAAGATCGGCAGAAGTTAGATGGCGGTCGGCGTTCACAGCCTTTTATACTCACTGTGACGCCACACAAAGCCAGCCAATCACTTAAATGCCCTTCTCTAAGATGGTGCTGGCCGCTGCATATGTCATCGCATTGCCCACAGTGTGCGTCCTTCATCATTGGGTGAGAAAAGGCGCTGAAAGCATCATTTGAAACGCGACTTTGGTGCGCTGATCGGCGACCTCATGGCCGACCTCACGCTAGGGTAGGGTTTCAATTGGCGAAACCCGACTGTGGCGAAAGTCGGCGACTTTTTAATCTGACCGACCTGTTTCGCTCAACTCTATTTAGCAGTTTACTGCCTCTACACAATGTACACAAAGAGCTGTGGTCTTGGCGGGCTAGCATTTGAGCTCTGCTATATGTTACATCTAATAGTAATGATTGCGCCACAACTGTTGCACCCAGTAAACACTAAGTGATATATCATTACAATCAGTGTCTCTTTGCCTACATTATGCTACTATTAGATGTGGTAGCATAAATCTGGTGAGAGATTTCCTATAAAGAACCAAATACAAATTATTGGAGGCACCCCCTCTCACCTCCCCTCCCGTACCCTTCCTCCCTCCCCCTAACAAATAAAAATAACTTTACTACATTGTCTAATGGAGAGGAGAGGACATGAAAAGAAAAAAATGTTAATTATGTGCACCTTGCCAACTAGGAGAAGAACCAGGCCATGAGTTCTATAGAGACAGTCAGCTGGGTATCTGAGTAGAGTGGGTTGCCTTGGAGCTGCGGAGAGACAAGACAAATCTCTCTGAGGGGAGATTTCATAGTTGTGTGCATCAAACTGCAAGTAGAACTGGTTGCTATGGACAATAGCCATTTTGTTTGAAAGAATTTGGACTAGCCTAAAGCAGGACTTAAATTGCCATCTTGGTAAGACCCCATTATTGCTGTCTCTTCATTGGAAAAGGACCGTAATTTTTGTTATTATGTATGTGTTGGGAAATGGCTGCTTTGACACCAGACAAGAATCTGGTGCCTGTGTGAACTCTCTCTCTCTCTCTCTGAAACTCTCTGAAAGTAAGATTAGTAATAAAATTTTCAAAACAAAATCATCAGATATACTCAAAATAATTGGTTAAAACAATGAATACACCCCACATAAAAACTGTCTAGTATTTTGTATGACCTCCATCATTCTAAGGACAGCAACAAGGCATGGAGTAAAGTGTTGCAACATCTATCATTTTTCATTCTTCACGAGCAATCTCTTATAGTGGATGGAGAGAGATGCTCAACTTGCCTTTTCAGGATTTCCCAAAAGTGTTCAATTAGGTTCAGATCAGGAGATATGCTTGGCCACTGAATCAATTTTACCTTGTTCTTTTTCTGTAATGGAACAGTGGCCTTAGATGTATGCTTTGGATCGCTGTCACGATGAAGAGCAGCACAGTGGCTCAGTGGTTAGTGGTCAAATTTCACTAAGGACAACATCTGCAATGAGTTTGTATGTTCTCCTTGTGTTTGCGTGTGTTTACTCCTGGTACTCCGGTTTCCTCCCACATTCCAAAGACATAATGATAGGGAATTTACATTGTGAGCCAAGTGTCCCAAATTTAGATTGGGTCACACAAAGTGTAAGCAAGTTTTTTTATGAATGGACAACACCCATGCATACCATTCTTTTGCAGTGTACACCAGATAGTGTCATCTTAAACACACACCCAGTTTGATTTTCTAGTTCTTTAGCTAACTGTAGTGAACTTGCATTTCAATTTTCTTCTCATCAGAAGATGCTCCTGTTTTGGTGTTCATTACTTCTATGGTCACCACAGACATTTCTGTGTATGGTTTGCAGTTCTACCTTATTAAACTTTTGAATCACTTTGCTTTGCTGATCTTCTTGTACCCTTTACCTTTCTTGTGAAAAAAAACTATTTTCTTTCTCAGGTCTTGTGACATTTCTCTTCTATATGGAAGTGGTAAAGTAATTTTGTTAAGTATCGCTTTTTTATATTTAACTGTCTGCTGGACACCTGATTTATGAATAATCAGATTTAACTGTGCTTGAATTCTTCCTAGTTAGAATTTTGTAATCTAAACTTTAGGTTTTCTCCTAAACAAAATTCATTAGGGTGTACTCACTTTTGCTACATGATCTTGAATTAATTTGTTAGGAAAATTACTCTTTTATGTGTGCAAAATAACTAATCCTGTTTGCAGTCAATAACCCACATTTGTGGGAGTATTATGGAGACTGTGTAAAGGTGAGAGGTTCGTTGAATCCAGTGGAGAGCTGGAGAAAGAGTTAACAGGATTTACTGAGCAAGCAATTGAACAAGAAATACTCCACGCAGGGAGACAAGACTAGTAACAGCAATGACGGGAATTGCACACAAACACAATGCACGAGAGAAAGATATACAAAAACAAGGAAACTTATCACTTGCAGTTCTTGCAGGGGAAGGGCTGAAAAATCTCCCGACGGCATTGCAAATCATGAAGAAAGTCTCTGGCTCTATTATGGAGGAATGAGAAGCACTGTTTCCCTACATGCTGATGTATCAGGTTTGGCTTGACTTGAGTGCACTGGAATGTGAAAACAGTAATTTGTGTAGATTCCTCAGGAATGTCGCCGAACAAGAACCATGGGCACGCTCACAGACCACAGCAGCGGAGTAGTCTCTAGGAATGGAGCAGGTCAGCTTATCTGTAACTGCAGACAGGACAGAGCTGGCCAAAGAAGCAGGGTCAGATGATAACTCAGTAGTGTCACAGTCAATCTTAGTGTCAGTACACTGAGGGATGAATGGCGTGGATTTGTCAGCCGGAGCAGCGGAGAGGGAATCAAGCTTCTCCAGTCGCTTTCCCGCCAAGTGTGACCCGTTCCCATGCTCATTCCTCTTTTTTTCCCCATGCCTCTGCTGTCCAACATGAAGGTCATTCCAGAAGAAGCCTCTCTGACAACAGTGGTGACAGTCCCGATATTTCCAGCCTTAAAGGGCACCGGAAACTGCTGACTCTGTTTCGACTCATCTTCTTACACCTGCTATCCCATTGAAATGTTGATTTTGAAACTTTGAAAGGAAACTAAAAATTTTCTGGCAAATCTGTTGGAGTGTACAAATTTACTAATTTATGCAAATCACTATATCTGTATATGTAGCTACATATGCTGTATAAATATATATATATATATATATATATATTTATATTAATCTAATATTTCTGCCTATCTATTTATATATCTGCATAAAATCTTTTTGAATGGGCATCACAAACCCCTGATCTCAATCCAATTGAAAATGTATGGGCAAGCTGAAAAGGCAAGTGTGAGCAAGGCGACCTACAAACCTTGATCAGTTATACCAGCTTTGTCGAGAAACGGGCCAAATTCCGACCAACTATTTTGAGAAGCTTGTGGAAGGCTATCCCAAACATTTGACCCAAGTCATTCAGGTAATGGTACCAAATACTAATGAAATGTATGTAAACTTTTGACTTTGCAGTAAGTAATAAAAATGCCTTAAAACATTCTCTCTCTTATTATTCTGGCATATAGCAAATATTAATAATTATGGTAATCCTAATTGACCTAAAATGGGAAAGGTTTATTTTGATTTCATGTCAGATATTGACAAAAACATGGCATATGTGTCTTTTTATATAGTGTATTTAAACTTCTGGTTGCAACTGTATATATATATATATATATATATATATATATATATATATATATATAATCACTTTTCTGTAACCACTTAATACAAAATTATAATTTTATTTTCACTTTTGAAACCTCCATTTAATCTGATTATAATTCCATTTAACAAAACCAAATAGTAAATGCTTGTAATTTGAAAAGCGAATTCCAGCTGTTCTTAAATGCTTCTTAGCATTGTAAGCATAGGGACCAAAAAGGATAATATGAGTGATTCATTGTCACAATCTTTTGGCCAGCTGCTAAGAGAAGTACCATTAATGAAGCATGCTATGCCATGCTGTTTGTCCCTTACAAGACATAAACTATACCTTATGGCTATTCTCATTTTATTACTTTTTAAGATGCTAATCCAAGTATACTTCCATTCTTGAAAATACACACAAACTAAAGCATTTAAAGAACAAAATAAAATTATTGTAAACTAAATGAGACTTTGATATGCACAGTTTCTATGAATAGAAAATAAATAGAATAATATTTATAAAGGTGAATCAGTCATGTGAAGTTATTCATATCCCCTTCATATTTAAGGTATACAGAAATTTATGTTTTATTTGATCTACTTACTACCATATATTGTATTATCAGATCTATTAGGTAAAATAAATATCTTATCCTATTATTCAAAGAATCAAGTGTCTTCAAACAAATAAATTATTGGATCTGTTACATAGAATAAATACATTATGATTAGTGAAGGGCGAGTAGCATTGTTGCTCGGGTCTCCCCAAGCAGGCTCGCGTGATCTCCGAGTACTTTGGCGTGCTCGGAGATCTAGTTTTCTTTGTCTCAGCTGCATGATTTGCGACTGCTAGACAAGCTGAATACATGTGGGAATTCCCTAACAAACGGGCATTCCACACATGTATTCAGTCTGTCTAGCAGTCGCAAATCATGCAGCTGCGTCGACAGTAACTAAATCTCCGAGCATGGCGAAATACTCGGAGACCACCTGAGCATACTCGGAGAAACTCGAGCAATGAGTATACTCGCTCATCACTAATTATGATGTTATGTAAAGAGTCAAACGTCTGTAATCAATTAATTAGACTTTGGTAATTCTAGATACTACAAATGGGTGAATTGATTCATGGAGGAATTAACTAGAGTTGAGTTAACTGAAATTCTCAGTTTAAAGTGAACTGGAACATTTAGAGAATCAAACTAGCAGTTTAAAAAAAGCTTTCCCAGAATCATTTCCCAAAACTGTTGAATCATCAGAGAGCAGGAAAACATAATTTTGCACTGCTGTGTGGGCCTGCCCAAATGCCCTACAGCTATGACATCTTACAGATTATCATACATTGCACAGTCGTGATCAGCACCTATGCCATCAGAAATCAGTGGTTTCCAGTTTCCCATCTTTGTATTGACATTTTCTTTCTTTAGAGTCATGGGTAAGTCTCTCTTCTGTAGTGTGTAGGCGCTCTTATAGTAAACAATTCCTCTCTCTCGCCTGTAAAGTGTAAGCTCTTATTATAAATGGGGTCCTCTTGCTTGCTACAGTAAGGTTTAAGTTTTTAAGGTCAGCGGGGTTCTCTATCTCACCTGTAAAGTGTAAGCTCTTAAGATAAATGGGGTCCTCTTTCTCTCTACAGTATGGTTTAAATTTTTAAAGTCAGCTGGGTCCTCTCTCTCACCTGTAAAGTGTAAGGCCTCTTTCACACTTCAGTTTTTTGCTTCAGTTCAAATCCGCCAAAAAGTCAGAGAAGCGGATCCGTTGTCAACTGATGTGAACGGATGGCACAGGATCCGTTTTCAGACGGATCCTGAAAATGAGGAAATTTAAAGGAATCGCTGGCTGGGAAGGAGAGAGATTTTTTCCTTTTCATCCAGCACCCAGAAAGAATTTCGGGTTAAATGAGTGTTTGGAGGATCCGCCAGAGAAAAAAAGTTGCAAGCTCCGTTTTGAAATCTTTGAGGATGGAGACGGACAGCAACTTTTGGCGGATCCTCAAAAAAAACGGATGCAACGGACGGCAATCCGTCACAATCCGCCATTAATGGAAGTCAATGGGGGAAAAAACGGATCCTCAAAAAAAAATTGAGGATCCGTTTTTTTCAAAACCTGGCGGATTGTGACTGATTGTAAAAAACTGAAGTGTGAAAGAGGCCTAAGCTCTTAAGATAAATGGGGTCCTCTTTCTCTCTACTGTAGGGTTTAAGTTTTTAAGGTCAGCGGGGTCCTCTCTCTCACCTGTAAAGTGTAAGCTCTTAAGATAAATGGGGTCCTCTTTCTCTCTACCGTAGGGTTTAAGTTTTTAAGGTCAGCGGGGTCCTCTCTCTCACCTGTAAAGTGTAAGCTCTTAAGATAAATGGGGTCCTCTTTCTCTCTACCGTAGGGTTTAAGTTTTTAAGGTCAGCGGGGTCCTCTCTCTCACCTGTAAAGTGTAAGCTCTTAAGATAAATTGGGTCCTCTTTCTCTCTACCGTAGGGTTTAAGTTTTTAAGGTCAGCGGGGTTCTCTCTCATTCTCTCTTGCTTGTGAAGTGTAAGCTCTTCTGGTAAGCAGAGTTCCTTCACTCTCTCCTGCAGACTGTAATCTCACGGCTGGAAGAATTCTCTCTTTCTTTTTCCCCATGTGTATTTTATAAATGATCACAAGCATTTTTGAGAAAATTCATCATAGTTAGGAAATTCACATTCAAATTTCAAAAGATTTTCTCATTTGTAATAGACACCATGCAAATTTTTTTCATAGCACTAACTATCCTACCTGCAATGTCCCAAATATTTTAAGATTCCACTTTTTTATTGCAAATAATAAAAAAGTACATATTTTAATATTAAATATTTATTTAGTTAACGAAAAGCAAAAAAAGACTTGTCTGTAGGTTACTGTTCTCATTCAGCCAAAAAAAAATGTTATGCTAAGCGGTACTCTCCTAAGCTAGTTCTATCTACTCAGTATTGGTAGGTATAACTAGCTTGGAAGACTATGTGCACCATGTTACCAGCACAGCCTGACATGCTGCAGAGTGTCAATCAGAGTGCTTGCAGCAGCAGAGTGAGCACCACCGAAAACTGGCGTGGCCTTCCGCATGGAGATACTACACCATCTGGCTCACATACCTCCTCATATCACTCCTCATGCTAGCTACAAGATCGATACGGCTCATACCTTATGCCGTTACCTGCATGTATTTAGATAGCTTTGATTCATTTTGCAGGCTAATTATTACCGAACACCTCAGCCTGCAATCTAATATATAAAGCTCAAAGTGTGTATGTATGTGTGTATGTATGTATGTATGTATGTATGTATGTGTGTGTGTGTATGTGTGTATGTCCGGGATAGGCATCCGCACCGTCGCAGCTACAGCCACAAAATTTGGCACAGTCACACGTCTGGACCCCAAGAGCGTCCTAAGCTATGTTGTGAGGCGAAATTTTAACCCCGCGCGTTCCAATTCACCAAACAATTTTGCCCCTATCTACATACTGTGGGGAAAAGTGTGTACGCGTCAAGCCCTGCCCCTCATTATGATGTCACAATGCCCCTATTTGCATACTGGGGAAGCAGTGTGTGCGTGTCAAGCCCCGCCCCTCATTATGATGTCACAATGGTTGCCATGGTGACGCTGATGTCATCAAAGGTTGCAAGCCCTGCCGCCGGTCATTTGATGTCATAATGGTTGACTATGGATTGGAGGATGTGTGATGAGTATATGGACACCGGACTATGGGATGGAGGATATGTATTACGGGTATATGGGCACGGGACTATGGGATGGCGGATATGTATGATGGGTATATGGGCACGGGACTATGGAATGGCGGATATGTATATGGGCACGGGACTATGGGATGGAGGATATGTATGATGGGTATATGGGCACGGGACTATGGAATGGCGGATATGTATATGGGCACGGGACTATGGGATGGAGGATGTGTGATGGGTATATGGGCACTGGACTATGGGATGGAGGATATGTATGACGGGTATATGGGCATGGGACTATGGGATGGCGGATATGTATATGGGCACGGGACTATGGGATGGAGGATATGTATGATGGGTATATGGGCATGGGACTATGAGATGGCGGATATGTATGATGGGCATATGGGCACGGGACTATGGGATGGAGGATATGTATGATGGGTATATGGGCATGGGACTATGAGATGAAGGATATGTGATGGGTATATGGGCACTCGACTATGGGATGGCGAATATGTATGATGGGTATATGGGCATGGGACTATGGGATGGAGAATATGTATGATGGGTATATGAGCATGGGACTATGGGATGGAGGATGTGTGATGGGTATATGGGCACTCGATTATGGGATGGAGGATATGTATGATGGGTATATGGGCACGGGCCTATGGGATCGTGGATATGTATGATGGGTATATGGGCACAGGACTATGGGATGGAGGATAATTATAATTTTCTATAACTAACCACAGTTAGATACTATGCCTGGGCAGCGCCGGGCTCTTCAGCTTGTCTAATATATAAAGCTCAAAGTGTGTATGTATGTGTGTATGTATGTGTGTATGTGTGTGTGTGTGTGTGTGTATGTGTGTATGTCCGGGATAGGCATCCGCACCATCGCAGCTACAGCCATAAAATTTGGCACAGTCACACGTCTGGACCCTGAGAGCGTCCTAGGCTATGTTGTGAGGCGAAATTTTAACCCTGTGCGTTCCAATTCACCAAACAATTTTGCCCCATCTACATACTGGGGGGAAAAGTGTGTGCACATCAAGCCCCGCCCCTCATTGTGATGTCACAATGCCCCTATTTGCATAATGGGGAAACAGTGTGTGTGTATCAAGCCCCGCCCCTCATTATGATATCACAATGTTTGCCATGGCGACGCTGATGTCATCATAGGTTGCAAGCCCTGCCGCCGCTCATTATGATGTCATAATGGTTGACAATGGAATGGAGGATGTGTCATGAGTATATGGGCACCAGATTATGGGATGGAGGATATGTGTGATGGGTATATGGGAACGGGACTATGGGATGGAGGATTGTTGTGAGTTCATTTTCCCCTTCGTCACTGAGGTCTGGTGAACTCCCTATTCTGGTGAAGGAAGGTAATGAGCCTGATTATCAGGCACCTGAGCCTGATGAGGATGACTGGCTGAGTGGAGTCACGGACTGGATATAAGGCTGCCGACGCCCTCCTGCCCTGCGGGTGATTTCTCTGTGGACTTCTAGGACACCAGTCTGATTCCTGCTCCTCTAAGCTAAGTTTTTCTGCTTTGCCTGTTTGCATTAGTGTTTAGTTTTTGTTTTCCTTGCTTTTCTGGATTCTGCCATTCCCTGCTGGGGTGAGCTGAATCTCCTTTTGCCTGTAGCTCTGTCTTCAGAATATTCCTGAGTACTGACATAGCTTTATTGAAGCCTAGCGTCTTCAGGGTCTTTTTCACTGTCAGTTGGTTGGCTCTTATTTTCATAGGGTTTTTCATGGATTGCAGACAGCAGCCTTCCTGTCCTTTCCTATCTAGGTAGTTTGGGCCCCGTCTTTGCTCAGTCTATCTTTCTGTCTGTGTTAGTGTTTTCATCTTGCTTCACCGTCATTATATGTTGGGGGCTGCCTATTGCTTTGGGGTCTGCTCTGGGGCAGTTTAGTTTTTCCCTTTCTTTCTTTAGGCCTAGTTATTTCTCCGGCTGTGATCGAGGGGTCTAGGGCATCGTAGGAACCCCCCACGGCTACTGCTAGTTGTGTTGATAGGTTCAGGGGTCTGCAATCCGATAGCTGCTAACTTCTCTGTTTTTCTGGACTTAGCTAGCAGTTCTGTTTTTGCCTCCTACGGTGACTCAATCATAACAGAATCACCCGCCATACCGCAGATCCTAGGGTACTCAATAGCAGGAAAGAATTGTGTTTAAAAAAAAAAAAGTGTTTGTATATTCTTTCCTCTATATCTCTGAGGCCGTAGGGGGAATTTTTTTTTCTCTCAATGGAGATAAAGCAATTGTCTGATCGTGTGGAGCAGCTCGCTGCGGAAGTGCGGGGAATTTCCGCCTACCTTGCTCGTTCGCATGCTGTTGAACCAAAGATCCCTACACCTGATGTATTTTTTGGGGATCGATCTAAATTTTTGAGTTTCAAAAATAATTGTAAATTATTTTTTGCCTTGAAGCCTAACTCGTCAGGGAGCTCCGCGCTGCAGGTTAAAATTGTCATCTCTTTGCTGAGTGGCGATCCCCAGGATTGGGCGTTTTCTTTGAAACCAGATGATCCTATTCTGAGTAATGTGAACGCATTCTTTCAAGCTTTGGGGTTGTTGTATGACGAACCTAATGCTATTGATCAGTCTGAAAAGACCCTGTTGGCATTGAACCAGGGTCGAGATTTTGCAGAGTTGTACTGTCAAAAGTTCCGAAAGTGGGCGGTCCTTACTACCTGGAATGATAATGCCTTGGCTGCTCTCTTTCGGAAGGGTTTGTCAGAAGCCGTAAAAGATACTATGGTGGGATTTTCCTGTTCCCTCTGGTCTGGACGATTCTATGTCATTAGCCATTCAGGTTGATCGGCGTTTACGTGAACGCAGGATTGCACGAGAGGTGTTGCCACCGGTTGAACAGACATCTGAACCTATGCAATGTGATAGAGTTTTGTCTAAGGCGCAATGTCAGGAGTTCAGAAGGCGTAATAAGCTGTGTTTTTTCTGTTGAGATGCCTCGCATATTATTTCTGTTTGTCCTAAACGAGAGAAACGCTTTGCACACACGTTTTATGTTGGTGGTGTTCAACCTAAGTTTCTTCTGGCAATTACTCTGATCTACTCCCTGTCCACATTTTCCGCCAAGGCTTTTGTGGATTCGGGAGCAGCGCTAAACCTAATGGACTTGGATTTTGCTAAACGTTGTGGATTTCCGATGACACCTCTGCAGACGCCTATCCCTTTGAGGGGGATTGATGCTACTCCTTTGGCTAAAAATAAACCTCAGTTTTGGACCCAGGTGGTTATGCGGGTCGCCCCAGACCATCAAGAAAATTGCAGCTTTTTGGTGTTGCATGATCTGCATGATGCCATTGTTCTGGGGATTCCCTGGTTGCAAATTCATAATCCAGTTTTGGATTGGAAATCTGTGTCTGTGGTGAGTTGGGGTTGTCGGTGTACCTTTAGTGAGGCTCCGGTTTTTTCCACCTCTCCTCAGTCGCATGATGTTCCTGACTATTTGGTGGACTTTTATGATGTATTTAGTGAGAATGAGTCTGCGTCCTTGCCTACTCATAGGAGTTATGATTGTGCAATTGAACTAAGCCCGGGGTGTAAATTTCCCAAGGGTCAGCTCTTCAATTTATCTGTACCCGAGGACGAGGCTATGCGGTCCTATATTAAGGAGGCGTTGAAGAAGCGTCATATTAGACCATCCTCTTCACCCTTAGGTGCCGGGTTTTTTTTGTGGCCAAAAAGGATGGTTCTTTAAGGCCTTGTATTGATTATCGTGCCCTCAATAAAATTGCTATTAAATATCAGTATCCGTTACCCCTGATTTCGGATCTATTCTCTAGAGTTAGAGATGCTTGCTGGTTTACCAAGCTTGACCTCAGGGGGGCGTATAATCTTATCCGCATTAAGCAGGGGGATGAATGGAACATGGCGTTTAATACTCCGGAGGGACATTTTGAGTACCTGGTGATTCCTTTTGGGCTCACTAATGCCCCTTCTGTCTTCCAGTGCTTCATGAACGATATTTTTCGAGACTTTGTCGATAAATTTTTGATTATCTATCTGGATGATATTTTGATCTTCTCCAAGGATTGGGATTCTCATGTGGAACATATTAGGACTGTGTTCCGGATCTTGAGGGAGAATTCCCTGTATGTCAAAGGATCAAAATGCCTTTTTGGAGTACAGAGGATTTCATTTTTGGGATTTATTTTGTCTCTGTCAACTATTGAAATGGACCCTGCCAAGGTACAGGCCATTTATGATTGGGTTCAGCCCACTTCTTTGAAGGCCCTCCAGAAGTTTTTGCGTGTTGCTAATTTTTATCGGAAATTTATAGCAAAATTTTCTAGTATTGCCAAGCCATTGACTGATCTGACTAAGAAGGGTGCTGATGTGTTGAATTGGTCTCCGGAGGCTGTTTCTTCCTTTCAGGAGCTGAAGCAAAGATTTACCTCCGCCCCGGTTTTGCGGCAACCTGATGTCTCACTCCGGTTCCAGGTAGAGGTGGATGCTTCTGAGATTGGTGCATGAGCTGTTTTATCCCAAAAGGATCCTGTAACAGCTAAAATGAATCCCTGTGCTTTCTTTTCCCGAAAGTTCTCTCCATCTGAACGTAACTATGATGTGGGGAATCGGGAACTGTTGGCCATTAAATGGGCCTTTGAGGAGTGGAGACATTGGTTGGAGGGAGCTAAACATCAAGTTGTGGTCCTCACTGACCACAAGAATTTGATTTACCTAGAGTCGGCTAAACGCTTGAACCCTAGACAGGCTAGGTGGGCCTTGTTTTTTACACGTTTTGATTTTGTGGTCTCTTTTCTTCCTGGAACTAAGAATGTCAAGGCAGACGCCCTCTCTAGGAGTTTCTTTGCTGATTCTCCTGTGGTGACCAAGCCTGCTACCATCTTAGGCGAAGGGGCAGTTCTTTCTGCCATCTCGCCCGATTTGAGACTTGCTCTGCAAGAGTTCTAGGAGGACAAACCTGAGCGTTGTCCCAGTGGAAAGTTGTATGTTCCTGACCGGTGGAAGAAGAGAGTGATGTCTGAAGTTCATTTCCCTGCATTGGCTGGTCATCCAGGTATTTTTGGTACTAGAGATCTGGTGAGTCACTCTTTTTGGTGGCCCACCTTGTCTCATGATGTCAGGAATTTTGTGCAGTCCTGTGGGACTTGCTCCCGATCTAAATCTTGTTCTCGCTCTAGTGGGTTGTGGATGCCTTTGCCTGTCCCCAAGAGGCCATGGACCCATATTTCAATGGATTTCATCTCTGATATGCCGGTCTCTCAAAGAATGACTGTTATTTGGGTGATTTGTGATAGGTTCTCTAAGATGGTTCATCTTGTACCACTCCCTAAGTTGCCATCTTCCTCTGAGTTGGTGCCCCTGTTTTTGCAACAGGTGGTTCGCTTACACGGGATTCCTGAGAACATTGTATCTGACAGAGGAGCTCAGTTTGTGTCTAGATTTTGGAGGACTTTCTGTTCCAAGCTGGGAATTCAGTTGTCCTTCTCCTCTGCTTTTCACCCTCAGACCAATGGGCAGACAGAGAGAACAAACCAGACCTTGGAGTCGTATTTGAGATGTTTTATTTCCGCTGATCAGGATGATTGGGTTTCATTTTTGCACTTGGCCGAATTTGCTTTAAATAATAGATCTAGTTCTGCCACTTTGATGTCACCTTTTTTTTGTAACTTTGGGTTTCATCCTCGATTTTCTTCAGGGCAGGTGGAGCCTTCTGCCTGCCCAGGTGTTGACACTGTGGTGGAGAGAATGCACCAGATCTGGGACCAAGTGGTGGATAAGTTATCTCTCTCCCAGGAAAAGGCCCAGCGGTTTTCCAATCGACATAGGACCATTGGTCCCCAGTTTAAGATTGGTGATATGGTGTGGTTATCATCAAAAAATATTGCTATGAAGGTGGTTTCTCCTAAGTTTAAGCCTAGATTTATTGGACCTTACAAGAATTTGGAGATTATTAATGCGGTCTCTTTCCGTTTGGCTCTTCCTGTCACATTTAAGATCCATAATGTGTTCCATAAGTCCTTGTTGAAGAGGTTTGTTGAACCAGTTGTTTCTGGGATGGCACCTCCAGACCCTGTATTGGTTGAAGGTAACATGGAATATGAGGTAGAGAAAATACTGGATTCCCGTCTGGCTAGACGGAGACTCCAGTATTTGGTTAAGTGGAAGGGTTATGGTCAGGAGGATAATTCCTGGGTCTCTGCCTCTGATATTCATGCCAAAAGATTGGTGCGTGCCTTTCATCGGGCTCACCCTGATCGCCCTGGTGGCGTGGTTGAGGGTTCGGTGACCCCTCCTCAAGGGGGAGGTACTGTTGTGAGTTTATTTTCCCCTTCGTCACTGAGGTCTGGTGAACTCCCTATTCTGGTGAAGGAAGGTAATGAGCCTGATTATCAGGCACCTGAGCCTGATGAGGATGACTGGCTGAGTGGAGTCACGGACTGGATATAAGGCTGCCGATGCCCTCCTGCCCTGCGGGTGATTTCTCTGTGGACTTCTAGGACACCAGTCTGATTCCTACTCCTCTAAGCTAAGTTTTTCTGCTTTGCCTGTTTGCATTAGTGTTTAGTTTTTGTTTTCCTTGCTTTTCTGGATTCTGCCATTCCCTGCTGGGGTGAGCTGAAACTCCTTTTGCCTGTAGCTCTGTCTTCAGAATATTCCTGAGTACTGACATAGCTTTTTTGAAGCCTAGCGTCTTCAGGGCCTTTTTCACTGTCAGTTGGTTGGCTCTTATTTTCATAGGGTTTTTCACGGATTGCAAACAGCAGCCTTCCTGTCCTTTCCTATCTATGTAGTTTGGGCCCCGTCTTTGCTCAGTCTATCTTTCTGTCTGTGTTAGTGTTTTCATCTTGCTTCACCGTCATTATATGTTGGGGGCTGCCTATTGCTTTGGGGTCTGCTCTGGGGCAGTTTAGTTTTCCCCTTTCTTTCTTTAGGCCTAGTTATTTCTCCGGCTGTGATCGAGGGGTCTAGGGCATCGTAGGAACCCCCCACGGCTACTGCTAGTTGTGTTGATAGGTTCAGGGGTCTGCAATCCGATAGCTGCTAATTTCTCTGTTTTTCTGGACTTAGCTAGCGGTTCTGTTTTTGCCTCCTACGGTGACTCAATCATAACAGAATCACCCGCCATACCGCCGAGGATGTGTGATGGGTATATGGGCACTGGACTATGGAATGGAGGATATGTATGACGGGTATATGGGCACGGGACTATGGGATGGACGATATGTATGACTGGTATATGGGCACGGGACTATGGGATGGAGGATGTGTGATGGGTATATGGGCACAGGACTATGGGATGGAGGATGTGTGATGGGTATATGGGCATGGGACTATAGTATGGAGGATGTGTGATGGGTATATGGGCATGGGCCTATGGGATCTTTGATATGTATTATGGGTATATGGGCACGGGTCTATGAAATGGAGGATAATTATATTTTGTTATAACTAACCACAGTTAGTTACTATGCCTGGGCAGCGCCGGGCTCTTCAGCTAGTATAATATATAATAAATCTATATGTAGATGTTTTCTGATTCAAACCATAATTCTAAGTAATCCACTTTGCTAAGAAATATAATCTTAATGACACTTAACATATGTTAGGCTATTATATAACCCTGACCTCTATTATTTAAGGGACATAGACTATGGGTCCATTTAGAATTTATACTATCATACACATCTTGAACAGATAATTGAGACCTCAGTGGGTTGCAACTGTTTAATTTACATAACAACTCATTTACAGCAGTGACCATACATACATTCACAAATTGGGTGTAAGTAATTTTATCATTCCTTTATTATACTTAATACAATCAAACAAAAGTTATATTCTATTCCTATATCCCTTTCTTGCCCCTTTCCCATCCCTATTAATCCCTTTGCAACATGCACCATACTAGTATGGTGCATGCACATCTCTCCCTTTGAAGTGGGCTCTGGCGAGGAGCCCACCTCAAAGCCGGGACATGTCAGCTGTTTTCAACAGCTGACATGTGCTCGCAATAGGCGCAGGTGGAATAACAATCCACCCACGCCTATTAACTAGTTAAATGCCGCTGTCAAACTCTGACAGCAGCTTCTGGCCGTCGGGCCCGAAATACGCGCACCGCTAACCCCTGTCATGTGATCGGGGGTCATCGGTGCATCAGCATAACAACCAGAGGTCTCCTTGAGACCTTTATGGTTGTTGATGCCAGATTGCTATGAGCACCACCCGGTGGTCAACGCTCACAGCTATGCAGTAATTCAGCTACATACAGGCGATCTGAGCATTGCCTCTATGTAGCAGAGACTATCAGGCTATGCCAGCTTCTAGCCTCCCATGGAGGCTATTGAAACATGGCAAAAGTAAAAAAAAAATAGTTTTTAAAAATATTTAAAAAATATAAAAAATACAAAAGTTCAAATCACTCACCTTTTGCCCCATTGAAAATAAAACAATAAAAAAATCAAACATACACATATTTGGTATCATCGCGTTCAGAATTGCCCGATCTATTAATTAAAAAAAAAGATTAACCTGAATACTAAACGGCGTAGCGAGAAAAAAATTAAAAACACCAGAATTACAGAATTAGGGCAGCACGGTGGCTCAGTCGATAGCATTGCAGCGCTGAGTCCTGGGTTCGAATCCCACCAAAGATAACATCTGCAAGGAGTTTGTATGTTCTCCCCGTGTTTGCGTGGGTTTCCTCCGGGTACTCCGGTTTCCTCCCACATTCCAAAGACATACTGATAGGGAATTTAGATTGTGAGCCCCATCGGGGACAGTGATGATAATGTGTGCAAACTGTAAAGAGCTGCGGAATATGCTAGTGCTATATAAAGATTATTATTATTATAGAATTACGTTTTTTTGTTGCCTTGACATTGCATTAAAATGCAATAATGGGTGATCAAAAGAATGTTGTATTGTATTTTTAACAATGTCAGCTCAGGGCGCAAAAAATAGGCCCTCTCCCAACCCGAGATCACAAAAAATGAGACCCTATGGGCATCGGAAAATGGTGCAAAATTTTTATTTTTTTTTAACAAAGTTTGGAATTTTTTTTTTTCACCACTTAGATAAAAATGAACCTAGACATGTTTAGTGGCTATAAACTCATAATGACCTGGAGAATCATAACGGCAGGTCAGTTTTAGCATTGAGTGGACATGGTAAAAAAAAAAAAAAACAAGTGTGGGATTGCACTTTGTTTTCAATTTCACCGCACTTGGAATGTTTTTTCTGTTTTTGAACACAAGATATGGTAAAACCAATGGTACTGTTCAAAAGTACAACTCGTTTCGCTAAAAAACAAGCCCTCATGCAGCCATATTGACTGAAAAATAAAAAAGTTAGAGCTCTGGGAAGAAGGGAAGGGAAAAACAGAAACGCAAAAGTGAAAATGGGTTCCTGCGCGAATGTGCACCTTTTTCAGTGGTGTATGTACATTAATGTGAATAAAATTGAGTAAATTGTCACTTTTTCTATTTAGCGCCAGCACAGATTATTTTATATCGCTCAGTGTAAACTGTTTACTTATAACTCAACAAATTAGCAAAACTTGAGTTTTTTAGGTCAAATGATCTCTTGGGCCGCACAGAAGATTATTGCTTTTGGCAGCGCATGGTCCTGTGTAAAGATGACTTGCAGCGCTGAAAAGATAACAAGTAATACCCAATAAGTGTTCTAAGTGATCTGCTACTGATCGCTCAGTCCTCATCTGTAAGCGGGCTGGCCAGGGAAAACAGGACATTTATCGACCGCTGACCAGCAAGTATTTTGCAAGTCAACAGTTATTTAACACTGAGCATCACGCAATGTAAAAGCAGCATCATTCTTCCCCTATAAACTAATGGAGAATGCAACCCGTCATATGGTGGCACAAATAATACCAATCAATAGGGATTGTATGTGCTGCTGTGCATGATCTGTGCATGCAGAGATTCACACTATCTTGTCCGTCATTACATACAGAAAATGATAAATTGCGGCAAACTCATCGCATAGAGTAAAAGATGGCTGGATGCTCATTGTTTTGTCCTACGTTCAGATAACCTACTGAAAGGTTTCTAAGATCTATTGAAATGCATCCATTCATTTCTTAAAGCAGTTATATCTTTTTATATCTCCGGTGCATTACATTGATTTAAGGCATTGGAAATTGAAAGTAGATGATGCAGTGCTTTCATCTTCAAAAGAAAATATGTAATAACATTAGAGTATGTGCTGATATTGGTTTGCCTTCTTGCTTCTAACCATTTAACATTGATCCATTTATTTCTATGGATGCTGCCCAGGACAGTTAAAATGCACATACAGAAAATAGCATTATCAAACCATTATACTGAGATGTGGCTAGTACATATTGATGAATAAAAAATAATGTATATTTCTTATGAGATAATGCTATATACTGAAATGAAAAGTATGCATAAGCAATGTATGGACAGGCGTATGCCGTGAAAAGATATGTCATGAAAGGAATTCTAGGGATAGGGATTCAAAATTGATGTGCAACATAATGTCATAATCATCCTTGAGGAAAAGAGAGGAGAAAGTAAAGTGAGTAATGATCTTCCCGACCTTTATATTTATGCCTGCTGATCATGGTAAGTAGCTGAAATCTCTTCAGCATTCAGTTTCTTTCATCTTGTCCATCATCAACATTGTTCTATGGTATTGCCATTGTTTAACTCTTGCTATATCAGGGATAGAAAGGAAGGGTTAATCAAAACAACTGTGACTTAAAACGTGATAAGTAGGCATATGATCAAAATGTGGGGTGTTACCAGGTCTTAAAAGATCAGGGGCCCTTACCCCAATGTATATATATACTGTGTATGCATTATAGGGTTTCTACTCACTCAGCTGCAGTTGAGGTAGGTCCAGGAGGCAGTTCCATTAAAATGTCCAAGCTGGTGTATTCTTTTATTAGGGAAAGAGAATGGGGCATCAGACTACGCTGCTCGACTGTCAGAATGATGTACCAGAGGAGTACAAGTGGATGCAATGGAAAAATAGACTTTACTTCAGCATGTTTCGTAGTGATCACACCACTTCCTCAGGACAGTCTATACACATACACATACAAGGCCTGCTTTATGATTGTTTTGTGTGTACTTTACGATGTATTTATGTGCTTAAGTCTGATTCCCTGCCCACTGGGTGTGGCTTTTTTTTGAAAGGAGGTGTCTCCATGTGCCTTTCTTAGCAGCGGATTAATCAGCATAACATCCAGAGTCAGCAACACAGAATGTAGATTTATTCATATCCTGGTTGAACAGCTTACAGCATGAAATGTGATCAGTCTGGTATCTGCTGTGGCTTGCAGCATGGGAGCATTACAACAACAAGAAGGGAAGAGAAGGAAGGGGAATCCTGTCTGTTTTGGTTTTTTTTGTCACTGAACTTTGTTAACAATCTCACAATATGTACCATATATAAAACAGTACAGTAGTAGTTGTTGCAATACATACAGATCAATATGCATTATTCCAACACCCCCACTCAACAACTACTTATCCTCTTAGTCCCAGTGTGGTCCTCAATTCTTGGAACCTGGCTCGTGGCACTGGCTTTGTCATAATGTCAGCTGCCATCTTATCAGTTTCACAGTAGACGAACTGAATTATGCCACGATCTATCAAATCATGTAAATGATGATGTCTGATGTCAATGTGCTTGGTTCTAGCACTTATCTTTTCACTGCATGCAAGTTTAATGCATCAATGGTTGTCCTTTTTGCCCTGTGGCAGCTTGGTGAGTTTCCAAGTTTGAAGTTGATGAAGCGATTTGATTTCCTCATTAGCAGCATTGATCCACTTTGTTCTTTCATGGACAGGTAGTTCTTGCATTTGATCCCATGACTGCAGCTCTGATTCAGGTAGTGTCTTGACTATGTAGGATAGACGTTTAGCTGGTATGCCTCTGTTTGATCTTGAAGATCTCCTGATTTCAGATTCACCTGATTTTTCTGTTGCTCCTTCAGTGGTTGAAGAATCCAGCCAGACCTCTACATCCTCCTTGTTATTGTCTTGTAATTGTGACTTCAGCTGGACTACTGGCGTGATGTCACAAAACTTGGGGGACACAAAGTTCTCATCAATCACTACATCTCTACTTATTGTGACCTTGTTTGTTTCTGGGTGTAGAATCCTATAACCTTTCTGGGTTTCACTGTAGCCTAACAGGATCCCTTCCTTAGCGTGAGATTCCCACTTAGTTCACCTTTCTTAGGGAACATGTACAAGCGCTTTACTTCCGAATATTCTTATATGATGTAGTTTTGACTTTCTGCTGTTCCATTGCTCAAACGGAGTTTTCTCTGTAGCTTTACCTGGTAGTCTGTTCTGAAGATAGCAAGCTGTCATGATTGCTTCACCCCAATATGCTGTGGGCAGATTTGCATCAAACAACATACTTCTTCCACTTTCACAGAGTGTTCGGTTCCTTCTTTCCGCGACACCATTTTGCTCAGGATTGTACGGTACAGTGGTCTGAAATAGGATTCCATTTTCTTTAAAATGCTCTGTGTCTCATTACTTGTGTATTCAGTCCCATTATCTGCATGTAGAATCTTTGGCATTCTCCCAAATTTATTATATACCTCAGCTAGATATACTTCAAGTTTCTCTGGAACTTCTTTCTTGCTGTGAAGCAAGATGGACAACTGTATATCTTGAATGATCATCAATAAATGTGAGAAAATATCTCTTCTTCCCAGGAGTCTGAGTGCTCATTGGACCACAGACATCTGTATGTATTAAATGTAGTGTCTGTTCTGTTCTTGTAGTACTTCTCTTAGGAAAAGCTTTTATAGACATTTTCCCTTTGATGCAGCTAGTACATTTCATTATCTGGTTACATAGATCAATTGTAATGTCCTCAGCTAGTTGCGTTTGAACTAACTTCCTTATTGCTTCTGGGTCTCTGTGTGCTAGGCGCCTATGCCATACATGAATGCAGTTATTGTGCCTTTCTTCCTGAGCAGTGTACACACACTCTTTGCATTTAAGCTGGTAAAGTTCATTTATGATTTTTCCTTCTGCTAGTGTGTGGCCCTCTTTTGAGATGATGCAGCTATCATGCTTAAATGTAACTTCAATTCCTTGTTTTGTGAGTTTCTTCACAGATAGTAAATTACTCTCAAGACTAGGCACATAGAGCACATCTTTTACTGGGATCTTCTTGCTTTGTGTTGGTGAGATTTGACAATCAAGAAGTCATGTACTGACCATTAGCCATAATCACTTTCTCTGACTTACTTTGGTTAAGCTTAGAAAAGAAGTCCCTGTTATTAGTCATGTGACTAGTTGCTCCAGAGTCTATACACCATGCATGCTTTGATATATTGACACTGACAGTAAATGCAGTTTCAGTATTCACAGAATCATTTTCTGCAGACACAGCACTTTTAACCCTTTGAAGACTGCTTTGCTTTTTCAGCTGATTCATTCTAGCTTTCCAGACTCTGCAGTCGGCTTTCAAATGTCCTGATTTCTTGCAAACAAAACATTCATATGTTTCTTTTAGGTGCTTTCTGTTATCATTTAGATTTTGTGTCTGTAAAGCAGATTCTGCATCGCATGTCCTGCTGTTTACACCTTCCGCTTTCCGCTTATATTCATCTATGAGCTTCCCTCTGACATACTCCAATGTAAGCTCATCATTTGGGCGCGCATCTAGTGCGGTTACAAGCGTGTCATAGTTTTCTGGAAGACCATTGAGCAGTAATGCGGTTACATGAAAGTCCTTCAAATCTTCCCCAATGCCTCTCAGGTGTTCTACAATCTCTAGAATGCTTGTTATGTAGTCCTGCATATCCTGGCCATTCTGTAGTTTAGACTGGTACAATTTTCTCATGAGATAAAGTTTATTGCTTAAATTTATCCTCTCATGCACCTTTTGCAGCTGCTCCCACATTTCTCTTGCAGTTTCACTTTTACACACATGCACAATCTGATCATCATCTTCGTATACTGAGTGATATGGTACTTTGTGCTTTCTGATCCATCTCTATCCACTCCTGTGATACTGGGTCAGGTTTAGGCTCCTGTGTGTATTTCCACGTACCTTCATTTATCTGCAGCATTTTCACTTTGAATTTCCAGGATTGATAATTCTGGTTAGTGAGACTTGGTACTGTAAACTTCATGGAGTTGCTGCTGCTGGTGGCCATCTTTGCTGTCTTCCTTTCTTTTCTTTTCTCTGTGCTCTGGGGATCTGGGACTCTAGGACTCTGGGCCCATAACCTGTTAGCAGCGGATTAATCAGCGTAACATCCAGAGTCAGCAACACAGAATGCAGATTTATTCATATCCAGGTTGAACAGCTTACAGCATGAAATGTGATCAGTCTGGTATCTGCTGTGTCTTGCAGCATGGGAGCATTACAACAACAAGAAGGGAAGAGAAGGAGGGGGCATCCTGTCTGTGTTTTTTTTTTTTGTCACTGAACTTTGTTAACAATCTCACAATATGCACAATATATAAAACAGTACAGTAGTAGTTGTTGCAATACATACAGATCAATATGCATTATTCCAACAGCCTTCTTTTGTATTATATAACAGACCTTGTATATGTATGTGTATAGACTGTCCTGAGGAAGTGGTGTGATCACCACGAAACGCATTTCCACTACATCTACTTGTACTCCTCTGGTACTGGTACATCGTTCTGACAGACGACCAGTGCAGCCTGATGCCCCATTCTCTTCATCTAACAAAGGATCATCACTTCGGGGCTTGCAGCAGTTGCCAATGCTAAGTACAGTGGTTGTGTCTCACACAACCTTAATAGGTGAGTGAATTTGAAATATCTCTCACAAATAATCCCTTTACCTTGAATAAGACCCTATTTGTGCTCTGTATTCCTTCTAACTTCCAGGCTGGTGTATTAAAACTTCATAAACTGCTCAGCATAACCAAAAAAAACAGTCTTTTCCAGAATAGAGTGAAAACAGAAAGTAAATAGTTCATACAGTAGTGCAGGTTCACCTACTCAGGTTAGTATCCAGCTCTTGAGTCCTTTAGCACAAGCAATTTTGGAGGTCTACACATCTTTCCGGGTTCACATCACCAAAGCCACCAGCAAGGATGATCCATATCTCTTCTCAAGGACCTGTGCAACAGCCATCTTACAGTATATATATATATATATATATACATATATTGTAAGGTAGCGCTGTCATTCGGGTAGGGAATACTCGCTTGGCAGCCAATAAATCACATCCGGCACAGGTTTCTAAACATAACTCCAACAGTCCATGCGGTTTATTAGGCATCATAAACCCTCAAAGTAATAGATAGTTCAACAGCATAGCGTCCAAGACAGAGCTTCACTCTGCTTATCCTGTGGTCACACAGGTTGTGCAATGTCTAGTACACTTGCTCTTCAGCCTCACAGATATCTCACACCGTCACAGTTACCTCATGGCTGCTTCAGCTCACTGCAGACGTTCATTCCCTCTGGGAACTGTCAGACGCTTGCAGCCATTAGTCACAGCATTCACGTGCTGTCAGGTAGGAAGCCCCATCTCCCAGTGGGACCTTCCACAACGGACCAACCGGGTCCAAGCATTCACTCATGTGACCTACCCTGGCCATCTTATATGGTCCGTAGCCACGCCAACCGGGTCACATGGCTATGACCTCATCACAGGTCTTACAAGCATTCATACATTCTTTACTATGGCGTTCTAGTCACACCCCTGGGTGGATTTGTAGGTAGCTCTACCTAACCCATTGGCACGAAACCTCAGCAGTATCACTGCTGATCAACACATACACAAGTCTTCATCTCAAGGCCACCCACCTTGAGATACATTACGATCATTCAGCATCCTACACCTATCAGGACACTGGAAATGCTTATACGCCTGTCCTGGGACACCCACACAGCGCCCCCTAGTGGACACAGTGGTCACTACACCACATGCCTCCCCCCTCTGTTCAAACTTGTGGGGTTGAACACACAACATTACCCCAGGATCTCGCAACCAGGCACTGATTACACCTTGCCCCACAGATTGAGAGAACCATCTCCATCCGTCATACGGCCTCATCTCTACGTTAGGCTTCCCCCGCCCCCAGCGGTCAGAATATCGGCTCTGATCTTTTGCCCTCCAGTCACAGTCTGTCTGTGTCATCAGACACTGTTTAGTCAACACACTCCTTTCTCTCACTGACCGGCTCTCCCGGTTGGTGCGGTCATAAGTCTTAATCGAGCCTACTGTCTGGCCTGAGTCTGACCCATTCAGTATCTCACAGGAACTAAGGTCTCTCTGCCTCGTACGGCCCGTCAAAGTGCCACTCGCTGACATTCGTCAGCCATCTGCCATGTCACTACTTGGAAGAACCCTTTGGGTCCTTACATCTTGGGTTGCAGGCGGCCGCCACCTGGTGTTCCGTACCTCTTTATTGATCTGCAGATGGTCCAGCCTCAACTGCTCAATCTCTTGCAGGTACCCCACTTGATACTCCAAGAGTATCCGAAAGCTTCTCAGGCTTTCCACCCAGCCAACCACCATGATGGGGTTCCTACCCTCTTCACTGGATACCTGGTCTTCATCATCAGGAGGGATCCTCACCCTCACCACACCGGAGACATTTACAAGGTCTTGCATTACCTTACCGAGTCTTCCAATAATTCTCCCAATCAGACTTTTGGGTACCAGAACTACATCTTTCCGCAAACCCAGCCGATCCATAGCCTCCCTTGCTAACTCTATGCGTTGAACAGCTTTCATATTACTCCACCTGACCAACTGTTTGACGCGGAGACATTGCAAATGCATCTCTTTCAGGACAGCTACCCGGTTTGCTGTATCTTCTTTGGCTGATATTATCACCAACTGTCGAGTATCAGGAGCGCAGTGCACCTTACACACCTCGACCGTCTCTTTAAAAGGCTCATGCACACCTTCCTCAGCACAGGCTTCTTGCATGTCCTCGGGCACGTCAATCACAGACTTGAAGGTCGTGGCCTTGCTCTCTTCCTGGCCAGGAGGCTCTGGCTTTACCACGGATGCTTCCTTCACTACAGTTGACCTGACCGGGTGACTTTCTTCTTCAGTTCTTAGCTCCCCAACTTCACGAGATCTCATGTCTTCATGACCCTCTGCCAAGACCGGCATCGGCAGCTCCATCCCACCACCAGTTGGCCCCGGCCGCTGTACATCTCTGTCCAAGCTCTTCTCCCGCAGAAGACCTTTTACAGTTTCTTTGAGCTCCAAGACTTCTTTCTTGAGCTCCTCGACCCTGTGCTAGGCCAGTTGTCTCAAGATTCTTTCTCGTTTGACATGTTTTTCCACTGTCTCTTTTTTCAGCTGTATCTCACAATCCTGTTACCTTTTGGCCATCACATGTCGCACCACTACTTCTTTAATTATATTGTCAAATGGTACCACTGGGTCAGTCCCGTCAGCCTAGTGAACCCTCCAGTTACCGTCCACCCGTGTGTCTAGTCCAGTCGTCTCATCTCCCAGCCCACCATCTGTCATGTCACGAGACGTTAGGTCCACCTTGAGATACATTGCGATCATTCAGCATCCTACACCTATCAGGACACTGGAAATGCTTATACGCCTGTCCTGGGGGACACACACAGTGCCCCTAGTGGACACAGTGGTCACTACACCACTATATATATATGTAGGTAACTTTGGTGATGTAAGCCTGGGAAAGCAGGCTTCACTATATATAGTGCTGAGATAGTTAATAGGGCATAAAAGGGTGAAATATAAGAGCAGCCAAAGAAATTGATGGAACTGGCTACTCATATATACCTACTCCAGGGATATGGTATGGCAGATAAAAAGGAGACTAATTGTTGGAGTATGAATACATTTTCAAGGCACTTTATAAATATTAATATATGTATTGGATACGGAAAGTATTCAGACCCCTTCAAATTTTTCACTCGTTTTTTCATGGCAGCCATATGGTAAATTCAAAAAAGTTAATTTTTTTCTCATTAATGTACACTCTGCACCCCATCTTGACTGAAAAAAAAACAGGAATATAGAAATTTTTGCAAATTTATTAAAAAAGAAAAACTGAAATATCACATGGTCATAAGTATTTAGAAAACCCTTTGCTCAGTACTGAGTAGAAGCACCCTTTTGAGCTAGTAAAGCCATGAGTCTTCTGCCATTCTTCCCTCCAGATCCGTCTGGTTGGATGGTGAACATTGGTGGACAGTCATTTTCAGGTCTCTCCAGAGATGCTCAATTGGGGCTCTGGCTGGGCCAGTAAAGAATGGTCACAGAGTTGTTCTGAAGCCACTCCTTTGTAATTTTAGCTGTGTGCTTAGGGTCATTGTCTTGTTGGGTGGTGAACCTTTCAGCCAAGTCTGAGGTCCAGAGCACTCTAGACGAGGTTTTCATCAGGATATCTTTGTACTTGGCCGCATTCATGTATCTTTCAATTGCAACCAGTCGTCCTGTCCCTGCAGCTGAAAACCATTCCCATAACATGATGCTTCCACCACCATATTTCATTTTCTCCACACATACTGCTTAAAATTATCACCAAAAAATTCTATCTTCATCTCATCAAACCAGAGAATCTTATTTCTCATAGTCTGGGAGTCCTTCTTATGTTTTTTAGCAAACTCTATGCGGGCTTTCATATGTCTTGCACTGAGGAGAGGCTTCTGTTTGGTCACTCCGTCATAAAGGCCTGACTGGTGGAGGACTGCACTGATGGTTGACTTTGTGGAACATTCTCCCATCTCCCTATTGCGTCTGTGGAGCTATGCCTCAGTGATCTTGGGGTTCTTTACCTCTCTCACCAAGGCTTTCCTCCCACAATTGCTCAGTTTGACTGGATACCTAGGTCTAGGAAGACTTCTGGTGGTCCCAAAATTCTTCCATTTAAGGATTATGGAAGCCACTGTGCTCTTAGCAACCTTGAGTACTGCTGAAACTCTTTTGTAACCTTGGCAAGAAGTGTGCCTTGCCACAATTCTGTCTCTGATCTCCTTGGCCAGTTCCTTTGATCTCATGATTCTCATTTTGTCTGGCATGCACTGTGAGCTGTGAGGTCTTATATAGACAGATGTGTGCCTTTAGAAATCAAGTCCTATCAGTTTAATTAAACACAGCTGGATGTTATGAATGGGTCACCGAGGAGGATAGCAGGACCAGGCTAAGCCACCAGAAAACCAGACAAGTTAGTAACTAAGCAGATTGCAGACCCCTGATCCTATCCACACAACTAGCAGTAGCCGTGGAGTGTACCTACGATGCCCTAGATGCCTCGGCACAGCCGGAGAACTAACAGCCTAAAGCAAGAAAGGTGAAATCTAAACTGCCCCGGAGCAGATCCCAAAGGAATAGACAGCCCCCAAACATATATTGTCGGTGAGACAAGATGAAAACACAAGCGCAGGCAGAAAATTAGACTGAGCAAATGATGGGGCCCAAACTGACTAGACAGGACAGAAAAGGAAAGACTTTGTCTGCAATCACACAAAAACCCTGAAAAATCCAACACGTCTGATGCATAAAAAACACTGATGTCACACGACTTCACCCCCACTATATCAGCACTCTGGTATATACAGAAAGCTAGGGTTGAGCGAAACGGGTCGGTCAAATTGATAAGTCGCCGATAGAGTTGAGCGACTTTAGTCGGATTGGGTTTCATGAAACAAAATTCGTTTCAGATGAAATTGGTCCGACTAGGGCAAAAAAAGTCCGAAACCCGACCCCAATGCAAGTCAATGGGGAACAAAAGTGGGCATTGAGTGGATGAATGTCATCTACTCAATGCCGACTTTTATTCCCCATTGACTTGCATTGGGGTCGGGTTTCGGGAGAAACTCCGACTTTTTTTGCCCTAGTCGGACCAGTTTCATCTGAAACGAATTTTGTTTCATGAAACCCGATCCAACTAAAGTTGCTCAACTCTAGTCGCTGACTTTTGCTATAGTCGGGTTTCGCCGATCGAAACCTGGCCATAGCGTGAGGTCGGCTATGAGGTCGCCGACCCACGCGCCAAAGTCGCGTTTCCCATGATACTTCCAGCGCCTTTTCTCAGCCAATCATCAAGGATGCACACTGTGGACAACGTGATGACATCGGCAGCGGCCACCACCATCTTAGAGAAGGGCATTCGTGTGATTGGCTTGCTTTGTGTGGCGTCACAGTGGCTATAAAAGCCCTCACCGCCAACTGCCATTTTACTTCTGCCGATCTTAGCATAGGGAGAGGTTGCTGCTGCTGATTCTCAATAGGGAGAGCGTTAGGCAACAAAGAAAAAAAAACTGCTTCTTCTGATAGCGATTTCAACTGTGTAGTTAGTGTGCAGTGACAGGGGAGGATTTTTGTGTTTGCAGCAGTGCTGGTTGTTAATAGGCTGCCTTATAAGGCTACCTGATAGCTGCAGTGCTGTGTGCACACTGCTGTCCAGACTGCTTTTTTAAAAGCAAAAAATCTTTTATTCTGATTTTCTGCACAGTTACAGAGCGTTCATTTTTTCACACACCGTATAGAGGTGTACACTCCTCACACACTACCGTGTACCGGCTGGTATCACGGACATATACATGCTATCTGTGCGTGACTCCGTAAAAAAATAGACAGAGATTTTAAATTTTCCATACATACACGGTATAGAGCTGTTCGCTTTTCAAACAGTATTGTATATCTGCTGTTTGTATTGCGGTGAAATCTATACAGAGACAGTGTGTGTGTGTGAGACTCCATAAATACATATACAGACGTTTCAATTTTTCCATACACTGTATAGAGCTGTCCGCTACTCAAACAGTATCATATATCTGCTGTTTGATTATGGTCAAATCTATACAGAGACAGCGTGTGTGTGTGACTCCGTAAAAAAAAAGACGGAGATTTAAAAATTTCCATACATACTCCATATAGAGCTGTACGCTCCTCACACACTACCGGGTACCGGCTGGTATCACAGACAAATACATGCTATCTGTGTGTGACTCCATCAAAAAATAGACGGAGATTTAAACATTTCCATACATGCACCGTATAGAGATGTCCGCTTGTCAAACAGTATCGTATATCTGCTGTTTGATTATGGTCAAATCTATACAGAGACAGCGTGTGTGTGTAATTCTGTAAAAAAATAGATGGAGATTTAAAAATTTCCATACATACACCGTATAGAGCTGTACGCTCCTCACACACTACCATGTACCGGCTGGTATCACGGACAAATACAAGCTATCTGTGTGTGACTCCGTCAAAAAATAGATGGAGATTTAAAATTTTCCATACCTACACAGTATAGAGCTGTCCTCTTGTCAAACAGTATCGTATATCTGCTGTTTGAACACAGTCAAATCTATACAGAGACAGCGTGTGTGTGTTTGACTCCGTAAAAAAATAGGCGGAGATTTAAAATTTTCCATACATACACCGTATAGAGCTGTCCGCTTGTCAAACAGTATCGTATATTTGCTGTTTGGATTACGGTCAAATCTATACAGAGACAGCGTGTGTGTGACTCCTTAAAAAAAGACAGAGATTTAAAAATTTACATACATACACCGTATAGAGCTGTACGCTCCTCACACACTACCATGTACCGGCTGGTATCACGGACAAATACATGCTAACTGTGTGTGACTCCGTCAAAAAATAGACGGAGATTTAAAATTTTCCATACCTACACCGTATAGATCTGTCTGCTTGTCAAACAGTATCATATATTTGCTGTTTGAACACAGTCAAATCTATACAGAGACAGCGTGTGTGTGTGACTCTGTAAAAAAAATAGACGGAGATTTAAAATTTTCCATACATACACCATATAGAGCTGTATGCTCCACACACACTACCATGTACTGGCTGGTATCATGGACAAATGCATGCTATCTGTGTTTGACTCTGTAAAAAAACAGACGGAGATTTAAAATTTTCCATACATATAACATATACAGCTGTCCGCTTGTCAAACAGTATCGTATATCAGCTGTTTGGATTACGGTCCAATCTATACAGAGACAGCGCCTGTGTTTGTGAGTGCGTAAATACATAGACAACATTTCCATTTTTCCATACACCGTATAGAGCTGTCTGCTTCTCTAACAGTATTGTATAACTGCTGTTGACTCTGTCAAAAAATAGACGGAGATTTAAAATTTTCCATACATACATTGTATAGAGCTGTCCACTTCTCAAACAGTATTGTATATCTGGCATTTGTCTTATGGTCAAATTTATACGGAGACAGCGTGTGTGTGTGATTCCGTAAAAAATGGACGGAGATTTAAAATTTTACATACATACACCGTATAGAGCTGCATGCTCCTCACACACTACCGTGTACCGGCTGGTATCACAGACAAATACATGCTATCTGGGTGTGACTCCATGAAAAAATAGACGGAGATTTTCATTTTTCCATACATACATCATATAGAGCTGTCCGCTTCTGATACAGTACCGTATATCTGCTGGTTGGATTACGGTTAAATACATACTGGGAGAGCATCTGTGACTAAGGAAATATATACGGAGATTTAAATTTTTACCTACACCTTATACAGCTGTACGCTCCTTATACAGTACCATATATCTGCTGGTATTTTTGTTACATTTTCACAAACATGAGGAAGTATGGTGGAAGAGGCCACGAACGAGGGTGTGGGGGCAGCTGGTACTGATGGTGGTGGTGGTGCATCTGCTGGTTATGCCAAAAGCACAATAGCAGCTAAGGCAGGAGGTGTTGAGCCTGCATCATCGTCTGACACAAGAAGGCCTGTAAGGTTCCCTTTTCAGGGAGTAGGAAAACCGCTTTTAAAGATGGAGCATAAGGAACAGGTTTTTGCTTACATTGCCGAAATAGCCACCAGCTCTATTGCCTCCTCTTCTGGACTTTCAAAACCTGCAAGCACTGAGTCGTCAGTGCAAGGTTCTGCTCAGGAAAAACACCTTTCCTTGTGTCTTTCACCCCCACCAAAAGTGAAGGTTGCAGCAGCCCACACTTCAGATTACTCCATGGAGCTCTTTCACATACCATGCCTGGTAGTCAAATCCTGAATTTCCCAGTCCAAGATGAATCTGACATTGAGTGCAGTGATGCACAGCCACTGCTAGATGATTCTGCTGGTACTTTGACCCACAGCACTGCATTGCCCTCGCAGTCTACTGAGCCAGAATCAGACCCTGGTGAAACTCAGGTGCCCCTTCCCGCATACTATGCCACCTTTCACGGTGACACAGTGGAAGGTGCAGATGAAATTGAAGAGGAGGTGATGGATGACGCAGCTGTTGACCTGGATTGGCATCCATTGGGGGAAGCGGGAGCTGCTGGCAATAGCTCAGATGAGGAGAAGGATCCGCAGCAGGCATCGACATCTCAGCAGCGGTTATCTGGAAGGCTCGTAGCTGTCCAAAATGTGGAACAAAAAACAAAAGAGGTGCAGGACAGCTTGGCCACACGGTCAAATTAGCACAGCGTGCAAGCCCTGAAAATTTATACCATAGGAGGAAGATTGCAGTGTGGCACCTCTTTGTCCAAAATCCTACTGATGAGGCAAAGGTTATCTGCAAGAAGTGTGGAAGGACCGTTAGCCGAGGGAAAAATCTCAGAAATTTGAATACCAGTTGCATGCTTAGACATTTAACCACCATGCACTTGCAAGCGTGGACGGACTACAAAACCTCAGGTGCCACATGTGCACCTGCTCCGACTGAAGGTAGCCAGGTTAATGTGGTGGATGCAGGCTCCACAGGGGACAGCGGCGGTGGAACAGTGCTGCCTAGCCCATGGTATACTAAACAGTTGGCTTTAGGCGTTCGACCCTCCTTCTCCTCCTCCTCCAGAAGCGAAAGCTCGTCGACAGAGCGCAGTCGCACGAGCACTCCATCCACAGCTTCCAGTGTCCCACTATCGAACAGCTAGTTGTAAGTGGCAGCAGGTTGTTTTAAAGATGATGTCTTTGAGCGACAACAGACACACCGTGGAGGTACTGGCCAACTACTTGCAGCGACAAACTGAGTCATGGCTGGGCAGTCTACATCTTGAGCCAGGCAAGCTAGTCAGTGATAACGGGTGGAATTTTGTGGCAGCCAAAGCCCGTGCAAAACTCACACACACACCTTGCCTGGCTCACACTTTGAACCTGGTGGTGCAGTGCTTACTAAATAATTATCCAGAGTTAACAGCCCTGCTCCAAAAGGTGCGAAGACTGTGCGAGCACATCCGTCGCTCGCCCGTACACTCCAGTTGTATGCAGAAGCTGCAGCGATTGCTCCACCACCCCAAGCACTGCCTAATCATAGACGTTGCAACAAGGTGGAACTCCACCCTGCACATGGTTGAGAGTCTGTGCAAACAGAGGCAGGCTGTAATGCATTTGTGGGAGGATACATGGGCAGGCAGTTTGAGAGCAGACATGGAGTTGCCAGGTGTGCAGTGGTCAAAGCTGAAAGACCTCTGTAAAGTCCTTCAGTGATTTGAGGAATGCATACGGCTGGTAAACGCAGACGACGCCATCATAAGCATGAGCATCCCACTTATGCGTCTGCTCATGCAAAGTTTCACGCACATTAAGGATCAGGCGTCTGCAGCGGAGGAGGAACAGGAGGAGGAGGGAAGCATTGTTGACAGTCAGCCATTGTCTGGTCAGGGAACTGTCCTGGACGAGGTGGAGGAAGAAGAGGAAGAGGAGGAGCAGGATGAGGGGGATGATAATTTTGGGGAGGAGGATGCTTCTCTGGGGGCAAGAGAAAATGTTGGCATAGCAAGGTCAGGTATAGGGCTTGTGCGTGACAGGAGGGATGTGGATTTGCCAGAAAGTGCTCCTCCACCCACCACTGCCAGTGCATCATTGACACCTGGAACATTGGCCCACATGTGTGATTATGCCTTGCGGATCCTAAAAAGGGACCCCCGCATTGCCAAAATGATGAAGGAAGACGATTACTGGTTGGCCAGCATCCTCGATCAACGCTATAAAGGCAAATTACACAACATCATGCCACAGGAGAACCTAGAGATAATATTGGCTAACAAACAAGCAACTCTGGTGAACCGTTTGTTTGAGGCATTCCCAGCACACAGCAGCGGTGCTGGTCCTCCCACGAGCTGAAGTGGGCAAAATGGAAGAGATGTTCGTGGTGCACACAGCCGAAGTGGCGTTGGAGACAGGGGTTTCATGACCATGTTGTGGACTGATTTCTCAAGTACCGCTCTCACGACTGGTAATACTGCATCGATTGCAATTGACAGGAGACAGCAGTTGTCAACTATGGTTACAAACTACTTCTCCTCCCATTTCGATGTTCTCCCTCAAGGTCATTCCCCTTTGACTATTGGGCCTGTAAACTGGACAAAATGTGGAAAAGACGGTCCAGCTCAAAAGGGTAAAATCCAAAATATTTTATTTACATATCCATAAAATAGGTATACAAAATACAAAATACAAAAAATGCATATACCCGACCGGAAAACCGGAGGGAAGGTTGAGGAGACACTGTATGTGTTTCGAACGAAAAGTTCTTAAACTCAGTATAGCTCCAAGGAGAGGGGTGTGAGAATATAACTAGTACACACAGGTGGCACTAATTAACATGTGATGCATATTTAAAACCACCAAATAAAACAAACACAATCAATAATGCCACATGAGTTATTTCCGTAAATTCAATCCAGTGGGAACACGTGCATCTAGAAGAATCCATAAGGCTTCTTTATCCCGTAGTTGTTTTTCTCTATTTCCTCCATGAATGTGTCTCTTTACCTGTACAATAGCAAAAACATTGAAAAAACGACAAATCTCTATTGTGTGACATAATAAAGTGTTTGGAAGCATTAGATATGCTGCGCACCGTAGGGTTAATAGCATCATAGCTGTGTTCTGGGACACGTTCCTTTAATTTTCTGATGGTGGAACCTACATATTTTAATTGCATTGTTTGCATTCTATAATATACACTACATGATCTGTGCTACAATTCAAATAATCATTAATTAAAAAAACTTTATTAGTTAAATAGTTAGAAAAAGACAGCGTTTTACTCTAAACAAACCGATTTTCTTTTTGTAACTAAACCTATTATTCCTATCTTACATGCCCTGCCAAAGACACACAGACAAATTTTACCTCCTTCCATGCGCCCCATTGTCTCAGGTATCGGCTCTTTGGGCGAACACCTGGGACAATGGTTAGACTCTATTCTTCAACCTTTGGTTCGACGCACACCTGGTTTTTAAAAGACTCCAGTGATGTCCTGAAATTATTTCACATCATCATCTGGGATAAAAATTGGTCCTGGCTTAGTTGCGATGTAACTGCATTGTATACTAGTATACCTCATCATGTGGATTTAACAGCTGTTACATTTCATTTACAGAAATATGGTCATTTTACCAGTGATTTTTCTGATTTTATTTTGCAGGTTTTGAGTTTTCTTCATACTCTCAATTATTTTTCTTTCAACAACAAATTTTTTTTTACAGAATTCAGGTGTTTCCATGGGGGCGAAATTCTCCCCTTCTGTTGCAAACCTTGTCATGTCGTGGTGGGAGAAGCTGTACCTTTACAATATTAGCAATCCTTTTACAGATTCTATTCAATATTATTCGAGATTTATAGATGACCTTCTGTTAATCTGAAAGTGAGACGTGTATCCCATACATTTTTTCATGGATTATTTAAATTCTAATCCTTTTAATTTAAAATTTACGTTTTCGTCTGACAGCAAAACTATGTGTTTTTTGGATCTATGTTTAGTAGGAATACCTTCTTGTACTATTGACAGCTCTACTTATCGAAAAAAAACTGCAGGAAACACCATTCTGCATGCAGACAGTTTCCACCCTGTTCACACTATTAAATCAATCCCTGTTGGTGAGCTTACTCGAGCAAAACGCAATTGCAGTATCGATCTCTCCTATGAACAGGAAAGTGTCTGCATTCAGAACAGACTGAGGAATCGCAACTATCCCAAATGGTCTCTTCACAGAGCGCATAAAATCGTGGAAAAAAACCGCGTGATTCCCTTTTAATTATTGAACCAAGTTCACATGATGCATCTTTGTCTAATGAAGGAAACAGATCTGACTCTGGATCTTACTCTAGGTCTAAGAATAATACCCCCACTCTAGTGCTTACCTACAGCACTTTTTTTAAATCCATCTCAGATATAGTATCTCGCAATCTTAATTTACTCAGAAGTGATGACACTATGGACAAAATTTTAGCAAATGGGATTCAAATTGTTTCCAGAAGGGCTCCCACACTCGGTAATTTTCTGTCACCTCGTCTCCTCAGATCCAATAAGCGCACTAAAACAAATTGGCTGACAACCAAAGGTTTTTTCAGATGCGTTTTTTTTCCTTGTAAAACCTGTTCACACTCGACTAAAACGCTGTCTTTTTCTAACTGTTTAACTAATAAAGTTTTTTTATTAATGATTATTTGAATTGTACCACAGATCATGTAGTGTATGTTATAGAATGCAAACAATGCAATTTAAAATATGTAGGTTCCACCATCAGAAAATTAAAGGAACGTGACCGAGAACACATATATGATGTTATTAACCCTGCAGTGCGCAGCATATCTAATGCTTCCAAACACTTTAATATGTCACACAATAGAGATTTGTCGTTTTTTCAATGTTTTTGCTATTGAACAGGTAAAGAGACACATTCGTGGAGGAAATAGAGAAAAACAATTATGGGATAAAGAAGCCTTATGGATTCTTCTTCTAGATGCACGTGTTCCCCCTGGATTGAATTTACGGAAAGAACTCATGTTGCATTATTGATTGTGTTTGTTTTATTTGGTGTATTTAAATGTGCATCACATGTTAATTAGTGCCACCTGTGTGTGGTAGTTATAGTCTCACACCCCTTCCCTTGGAGCTATACTGAGTTTAAGAACTTTTCGTTCGAAACGCGTACAGTGTCTCCTCAACCTTCCCTCCAGTTTTCCGGTTGGGTATATGCATTTTTTGTATTTTGTATCATATTTTGTATGCCTAATCATATCTTACCAGTTGTATATTCATTTGGGAAATTACATCTTATTTTCTATAATTATATATGAATGATTGTCCTTCACCGAGTGGCTGTGTTTTTTTTGCTATTTCATTTCAAGTATGGTTTGCCGTCTCTGTTTTACCCTGTATTATATGTCTGAATAAAAATATATTTTTACTCTTATTGGAGGACCTTTCTCCTTGTTGTTTGGTATCCAGTTTCACGGTCCTCCGTGTTATAACTCTTATTCTTGAATGGCCCCTCATAGTACAATACAGTGTCTCTGATGGTGAGGGGGCCCACTCGCCGTCAGACATACCGGCATACTTTGAGGGGCCCTGCGCCAGCACCATCGCCCACGAGTGGGCCCCCCTGCTTGCTCATGGCCAAAGCACTTGCAAGTTGCAAACTTACCTCTCCCTGCTCCACTGCTGTGTAGTCTGGGCAGTTAAATCCTTCACAGGGACGGCCACTTCAAATTTGGTGAACTGATCGATGATGGTTAAGATGTACCTATGGCCTGTCCTGCTGGCCTCTACCTTCAGATGATCAATGGCTACTAGAGTTGAGCGACTTTTGCTTTTTTAGGGTCGCGTTTCGTTTCGTGAAACCCGACTTTTCCAAAAGTCGGGTCGAGCAAGATCGTCCGATTATAGGGAAAAGTCGGGGTCGTCCCGAAACACGAAACCCAATGTAAGTCAATGGGGAATAAAAGTCGGCAGTGAGAGGAGGACAGGAAACACACCTACAGTGCCCATTTGAATGCCAAAAGCATCAATTCTTCTTACTTAAGCTTGTCAACCTTAATTAACTTCATAATACAAGTTACGCACTGAAAAATGGGGGTTATTTGGCTAAATTTGTGGGGGGGGAGGGCTGGCTGCAGGTTTTCATGTGCCCTGGGCGAAAGAGCGCCCCTTTAACACATACCACAACTCATCATGCTCCGATACGGCAGAGAAATAGCGGTATAGTACAATGAAAAAGACCTCACTTTTTACATCTCATGACGAGGCCCATCTATTTCTCCATACAAAATCATTGGTCCCATATAATGTTTGAAACAGTATATGATGAGCTCCACATAATGCTACAGTATATGTTGGTCCCCATGGATGAAGCTCCACTGTCTTATGGGCCCAAATAATGCTCCAAACATAATGGGCCCCATTTCTAATGCTCTAGTGTATAATGGGCCCTGTAAATGCTGCTCCAGTGTCTGATGTCCACCTTTGGAATGTTCCAGTGTATGGTGGGCCCCATCTATCATTCTCCAGAGTATAGTGCTCCCCAAAAATTGCTGTCCCAACATAGTAAACAATCAAATAAGTCTCCTCGCTAGGGAATCCCTGTACTTGTCTGGACAGGTGCTGTAGCTTGCTTAACAGCTCGCCAGCCGTTCTCACGCCCAGTATGGATTGCACGTGATTGCACAAAGGTTAGAAAGGGTACCGTATCCCTGGATAACATGTATTGATAGCGTACACATTCAAAATATATGTCTATACAGCATGAGGCAGGCTCAGATGGTGTTAGGCCCAGTATGGATTGCACGTCATTGCACAAAGGTTAGAAGGGGTACCGTATCCCCGGATAACATGTATGGATAGCGTACACATTCAAAATATATGTCTATACAGCATGAGGCAGGCTCAGACGGTGTTAGGCCCAGTATGGATTGCACGTCATTGCACAAAGGTTAGAAGGGGTACCGTATCCCCGGATAACATGTATGGATAGCGTACACATTCAAAAAATGTTTGTCTATACAGCATGAGGCAGGCTCAGACGGTGTTAGGCCCAGTATGGATTGCACGTCATTGCACAAAGGTTAGAAAGGGTACCGTATCCCTGGATAACATGTATGGATAGCGTACACATTCAAAATATATGTCTATACAGCATGAGGCAGGCTCAGACGGTGTTAGGCCCAGTATGGATTGCACGTCATTGCACAAAGGTTAGAAGGGGTACCGTATCCCCGGATAACATGTATGGATAGCGTACACATTCAAAATATATGTCTATACAGCATGAGGCAGGCTCAGACGGTGTTAGGCCCAGTATGGATTGCACGTCATTGCACAAAGGTTAGAAGGGGTACCGTATCCCCGGATAACATGTATGGATAGCGTACACATTCAAAATATATGTCTATACAGCATGAGGCAGACTCAGACGGTGTTAAGCCCAGTATGGATTGCACGTGATTGCACAAAGGTTAGAAAGGGTACCGTATCCCTGGATAACATGTATGGATAGCGTACACATTCAAAATATATGTCTATACAGCATGAGGCAGGCTCAGACGGTGTTAGGCCCAGTATGGATTGCACGTCATTGCAAAAAGGTTAGAAGGGGTACCGTATCCCCGGATAACATGTATGGATAGCTGACACATTCAAAATATATGTCTATACAGCATGAGGCAGGCTCAGACGGTGTTAGGCCCAGTATGGATTGCACGTCATTGCACAAAGTTTAGAAGGGGTAACGTATCCCCGGATAACATGTATGGATAGCGTACACATTCAAAATATATGTCTATACATCAGGAGGCAGGCTCAGACGGTGTCAGGCACAGTATGGATTTGATGGCCCAGATAACACAGCGGAGGAGCAGGGAGAGGTAAAGATTGCAAATGCTGGGGCCCTGGCCAAGCAAGGGGGGCCCACTCGTGGGCGTCGGTACTGGCACTGGGCCCCTCATAGTACAGCGGTGTGTCTGACGGCAGGTGTGCACCACCACCGTCAGAGACACTTGATTGCACTATGAGGGACCCTGTGCCAGTGCCCGCGCCCAAGAGTCGGCCTACTCACCTGTCCAGGGCAACGGCACTCGCACGGTGTCGTGCGCTAGGTGGTGACCCCGGCCATGGGGGGGAGGCAGCACAGTTAGGGAGTTTTAGAAAGTGGCATATGTTGATGTTGGACATTCAACTGATGCAAAAGGCGAAATAGGTGAAGTACCAGGAAGAGGTGGACCAAAGCAAGCCATTTTTCTGTCACCCTATGTGTCATCAGGGGAAGGTGGGGCAAAATCCTTGGAAACCCATGCGTGGTTCATTTTAATGAAGGTTAGATCATCCACATTTTGGGTTGACAGACGGGTCCTTTTTTCTGTCAGGATTGACCAGCTGCACTGAAGACTCTTTCCGATAGCACACTTGCAGCTGGGCAAGCGAGCTCCTGTAAGGCATATTGGGCCAATTCAGGCCAGGTGTCCAGTTTAGCGGCCCAATAGTCAAAGGGGAATGACCTGTGTGGGAGAACATCGATATGGGAGGAAAAGTAGTTTGTAACCATAGTTGACAACTGCTGTCTCCTGTCACTTTCCATCGATGCAGTATTACCAGTTGTGTGAGCGGTATTTGAAAAATCAGTCCACAACATTGTCATGAAACCCCTGTCTCCAACGCCACTTCTGCTGTGTGCACCACGAACACCTCTGCCAAGCTGCCCCCGGCCCGTACGGCTCGTGTGAGAACCATCACCGCTGCTGTGTGCTGGGAATGCCTCAAGCAACCGATTTACCAGAGTTGCTTGTTTATTAGCCAATATTAGGTCAAGGTTCTCCTGTGGCATGATGTTTTGTAATTTGCCTTTATAGCGTGGATCCAGGATGCTGGCCAACCAGTAGTCGTCATCGTTCATCATTTTGGCAATGCGGGGGTCCCTTTTTAGGATCCGCAAGGCATAATCTGACATGTGGGCCAATGTTCCCGGTGTCAATGATGCACTGTGAGTGCTGGATGGAGGAGCACTTTCTGGCAAATCCACATCCCTCCAGTCACGCACAAACCCTGTACCAGACCTTGCCACGCCAACATTTTCACTTGCCCCACGAGATGCATCCTCCTCCCCTAAGTAATCATCCCCATCATCCTCCTCCTCCTCCTCCTCTTCTTCCTCCACCTCGTCCAGGAGAGGTCCCTGAGCAGACAATGGCTGAATGTCATCAAGGATTCCCTCCTCCTCTTCCTCCTCATCAACATTGGCTGCAGACGCCTGCTCCTTAAGGTGCGTCAAAGTTTGCATGAGCAGACGCATAAGTGGGATGCTCATGCTTAGGATGGCGTCGTCTGCGCTTACCAGCCGTGTGCATTCCTCAAAACACTGAAGGACTTTACAAAGGTCTTTCAGCTTCGACCACTGCACGCCTGTCAACTCCATGTCTGCTCTCAAAGTGCCTGGCCGTGTATCCTCCCACAAATGCATTATGGCCTGCCTCTGCTCGCACAGCCGCTCCACCATGTGCAGGGTGGAGTTCCACCTTGTTGCAATGTCGATAATGAGGCGGTGGTTGGGAAGGTGGAGCAATCGCTGCAGCTTCTGCATACGAACGGAGTGTACAGGCGACCGGCGGATGTGCGCGCACAGTCTTCGCACCTTCTGGAGCAGGGCTGTTAACTCCGGATAATTTTTGAGGAAGCACTGCACCACCAGGTTCAAGGTGTGAGCCAAGCAAGGTATGTGGCTGAGTTTTGAAAGGGCTATGGCTGCCACAAAATTACGGCCGTTATCACTAACTACCTTGCCTGCCTCAAGATGTACACTGCCCAGCCATGACTCAGTTTGTCGCTTCAAGTACTCGGCCAGCACCTCGGCGGTGTGTCTGTCGCCCAAACACATCATCTGCAACACAGCCTGCTGACGCTTTCCACTAGCTGCTCGATAGGGGGACACATCGTGTGCAACAGTGGCAGCTGCAGATGGAGTGCTCGTACGACTGCGCTCTGTGGACGAGCTGTCGCTTCTGGAGGAGGAGGATTGTGCATTGTGTGCGGCCCACTGATATCTGAGCGCTATGTGACACGCTCGATGGCACAGCTGCCTGTGACCAAAGTGACGAGAGGATAAGGGAGATTGGATTGCTTTTAAAAAAGCAGTTTGCGGAGCAGTGGGTAAACAGCAATGCCAGCGTGTCAGGAAGCCTTAGAAGGCAGCCCAACAACCAACACCACTGATACACCACAATATAGCCTCCCCTTGCACTGCACACACAGTGACTTGTGTGTTGTGCAGGCCAAATCGCTAGCAGCAGAAGCAGTTTTTTTGTCTTCTTCCCTGCCTAACGCTCTCCCTACAGAATCAGCAGCAACCTCTCCCTATACTAAGATCGGCAGAAGTAAGATGGCGGTCGGCGTGCACGCCCTTTTATACCCCCTGTGACGCCCACCAAAGCAAGCCAATCACTTGCATGCCCTTCTGAAAGATGGTGGTGACCCGTGCCTATGTCATCACGTTGCCCACAGTGTCCGTGGATCCTGATTGGCTGAAAAAGAGCGCAAAACAAACTTTTGAAACGCGACTTTGGCGCGTAAGTCGCCGACCTCGTGGCCGACCTCATCCTAGGGTCGGGTTTCGTTTCATGAAACCCGACTTTGCCAAAAGTCGGCGACTTTTGAATTTTTTCGACCTGTTTCGCTCAACTCTAATGGCTACCATTTGTAATGGACGTCAACTTACAAGCAGTTGCAGTGGTGCTTTATGATCAGCTTTCACAGTTTTCCCAGTCACAGATGTGTGACATTCTTGCCACCATTTTTCAATGTCTCCTCTCATGCCAATCCAATAGAATCGCCTACGGCCTGTGGCTTCTGTCTTTTACACTCCAAAGTGACCAGACACATCATGATAGGCAGTGAGGACCATGTCTACATCTCTCCCTGTTATCACAATATGATGGAGACGAGTAACGGTGATGTGATCCTCACTACTGCGATAAAGCAATCCTTTCTTCACAAATAACCGTTTTCCCTGTCTCCACAGACAAAGTAATTGAGGGTCAGCATTGCCTCTGCGAAATCTGCCAGGAGGTTTTCCCGTGATCAGTAATTCCCAAATTTCTACAAACACTCAACTTTCCGTCTGTGCTTGTATCCATCTAGTTTCCAGTAGCGGAGAGTCTGGACTGGCTTACTGAGACTGAAATATATACGAAGATTTAAAAGTATCCCAACAATGTATAATTTTGTAAGCTTTGAATACATTTCCCTTTTTCTACTTTTTCTATACTGGTGTAATCCATACTGAGCCTGTGAGTGTCTGTGTCTGACTCCGGAAATATAGACGGAAATTTATAATTACCCCTAGACTGGATACACCAGGTATCTGCTGATACAGTACCTTTGTTCTAAATTTTTTATTATGGTATAATCCATAATGAGTGAGCGTGTGTGGTTTCCTCCTTCTATATGTATGGAGATAAAAATTTTACCCTATATTATATATAGCTTCTATCTTGTTATACAGTACCTTTGTTCGACATTTAGCATTACGGTCAAATCCATACTGAGTGAGCGTCTGAGGATGACTACGGGAATATCTATATGGAGATTTAAATTGTACCCTATAATATATATACCTGCTATCTTGTTATCCAGTACCTTTTTTTCAACATTTTGTATTATGGTCAAATCCAGACTGAGTGAGCGTCTGAGGGTGACTCCGGAAATATATACCGAGATTTCAAATTTGCCCAACACTGTATACAGCTCTACGCTTCTGATACAGTACCTTTTTTGCTATTTTGATTCTGGTGTAATCCATAATGAGCCTGTGAACATCTGTCTGTTACTCCAGAAATATAGTTGGAGATTTAAGTATACACCCACACGGTATACAGCTGTACGCTTGTGATACATTACCCATTTACTGATTTTCATTTTCTTGTCTAATCCATACTGGGCCTGAGAGTGTTTGTGTCTGCCTCCTGAAATATATTCGGAGATTCAGAATGTTTAAACTATACTATATATACCTTGTATCTGGTGATACTGTACCCTTTTTCAACTTTTTATATTATTGTGTAATCCATACTGAGCCTGTGAGCATCTGTGTTTGACTCATGAAATATATATGGAGATTTACAATTATCCCTAGACTGTATAGAGCTGTACGCTTCTGATACAGTACCATATATCTGCTGGTATTTTGGGTACATTTTCACAAAAATTAGTAAGTATGGTGGAAGAGGCCACGGACATGGGTGTGGGGGGCCAGCTGGTACTGATGGTGGTGGTGGTGCATCTGCTGGTAGTGCCAAGAGCACAATAGCAGCTAAGGCAAGAGGTGTTGAGCCTGCATCATGGTCTGGCTCCGGAAGGCCTGTAAGGCTCTCTTTTCTGGGAGTAGGTAAACTGCTTTTAAAGCCGGAGCATCAGAAACTGGTTTTGCCTTATATTGCTGAAACAGCCTCCAGCTCTATCACCTCCTCTTCTGAATTTTCAAAAAATGCAAGCACTGAATCGTCAGTGCAGGCTTCTGGTCAGGAGCAACCCCTTTCCTTGGGTCCTTCACCCACACCAAAAGTGAAGGATGTGGCAGCCCACACTTCTGATTACTCCATGGAGCTCTTTTCACATACCATGCCTGGGTTCATTCTAAATGGGGCACATTATATATGGAGCATTTTTTGGGCCCATCATAAACTGGAGCATCATCCATGAGGCCCATCATGTACTGGAGCATTCTAAATGGGGCAGATCAGACACTGGAGCAGCATCAATGGGGCCCATTATACACTGGAGCATTAGAAATGGGGCCCATTATATATGGAGCATTATTTGGGCCCATAACACAATGGAGCATCATCCATGGGGCCCATCATATACAGGAGCATTCTAAATGGGGCAGATTATATATGGAGCATTATTTGTGCCCATCATACACTGGAGCATCATCCATGAGGCCCATCATATACTGGAGCATTCCAAATGGGGGACATCATACACTTGAGCAGCATTTACGGGGCCCATTATACACTGAGCATTAGAAATGGGGCTCAATATATATGGAGCATTATTTGGGCCTATCATACACTGGAGCATCATCCATGAGGCCCATAATATACTGGAGCATTCCAAATGGGGGACATCAGACACTGGAGGAGCATCTATGGGGCCCATTATACACTGGAGCATTAGAAATGGGGCCCATTATATATGGAGCATTGTTTGGGTCCATAACACAATGGAGCATCATCTATGGGGCCCATCATATACTGGAGCATTCTAAATGGGGCAGATTATATATGGAACATTATGTGGGCCCATCATACACTGGAGCATCATCCATGAGGCCCATCATATACTGGAGCATTCCAAATGGGGGACATCAGACACTGGAGCAGCATCTATGGGGCCCGTTATACACTGGAGCATTAGAAATGGGGCTCATTATATATGGAGCATTATTTGGGCCCATCATACACTGGAGCATCATCCATGAGGCCCATCGTATACCGGAGCATTCTAAATGGGGGACATTAAACACTGGAGCTTCAGAAATGGGGCCCATTATATATGGAGCATTATTTGGGCCCATAACACACTGGAGCATCATCCATGTAGACCATCATATACTCTGGCATTATGTGGAGCTCATCATATACTGTATGGAACATTATATGGGACCAATTATTCTGTATGGAGAAATATATGGAGCTCATTATTCTGTATGGCGCACCATGTGGTGGCCATAATACTCTACAGAGTATTATACTGTCTGTTTTTTGAGCTTTTGTATAATTTAAAATAGATATATCAGTCATGTCATGTAAGAAATGAATTATTTTTCATTGTACTATACCTATATTTCTGTGCCATATCGGAGCATCATGAATTGTGGTATGTGTTAAAGGGGCGCACTGACACTCTTTGGCCCGGGGCACACGAAAGCCTGGAGCCAGCCCTACCCCCCACAACTTTAGCCAAATAACTCCCAGTTTTCAAAGCGTAACTATTATTATAAAGTAAATTAAGGTTGACAAGCTTAAGTAATAACAATTGATGTTGTTGGCAATGAAATGGGCACTGTAGGTGTGTTTACTGTCCTCCGCTCCCTGCCGACTTTGCTTCCCCATTGACTTGCATTGGGTTTCGTGTTTCGGTCGAACCCCTGACTTTTCACTATAGTCGGACGATTTCGTTCGACTCGACTTTTGAAAAAGTCTGGTTTCATGAAACCCAAGTCGACCCTAATAAAGGTAGTCGCTCATCTCTACTGAAAGCAAAGCAAAAAGAGACCAATATAACAGGGGACAGAACAAACTGACACAAGCAGTAACATATGGGTGGTGATCCAGCACAGCCCAAGCAAGCTGACCCGCACAAAGCAGAGATAGACAAAACCAGATCAAATGCAAAAAGATTAGCAAATGAACCACTTAGCTGAACCATGCAGGAACAGTGCAGGAGGCATCAGACATCAGACCTCAGAAGGCACAGGAAGAAAATCACCAGCAGGGATTGAACAAAGTCAGCTGTGTTAAATACACCAGTCAGAAACCCCAGATCTCCAATCGTCATCATTATTATCAGGTGGCAAGTCTCTGTCAATCTGACCAGCTCCACTACCTCCAATAACCACCAGACACCAGAGGGGGCCCAGAAAGAGAACTCGCAACACCTCTGTCAATCTGACCAGCTCCACTACCTTCAGTAACCACAAGAGGGAGCCCAGAAAGAGAATTCACAACAGCTGGACTCTATTGAAGGAGTAGAACCATCTCAAGGAGGATCACAAGGAAATGGACATCATGTGACTTAAAGGAGTGTCTGAGCAAAGAGTCTGACTACTTATGACCAGGTGCTATTTTAGTTTTTCTTTTTTTTAATAAATTTGCAAAAATGTCTAAATTTCTGGTGGGTTTTTTCAGTCAAGATGGGGTGCAGAGTGTACATTAATGAGAAAAAAATGAACTTTTTAGAATTTACCATATGGCTGCAATGAAACAAAGACTAAAGAATTTGAAGGGGTCTGAATACATTCCATACCCACTGTATATGCAGTATATATTAGGGCCTTGAAAAGGAATCCATATCCCGATTACACATTTTTTCATGGTACACCCGTGAACCTGACTGTCTTTTATTGGGATTTAAAAGGGACTTCATATGATAGACGAACACAGAGTAGAAGGTATTAGTAAGGTGTAAGCAAAATGATAGGTGATTTACAAAAAATATTTAAAAAATATAAATCTGAAAATTGTGACTTTCATTTGTATTCAGACCCCCTGAATTAATACTTTGCCTCTCTGCCAACTTTGCACATCTAAACGCTGATTTGTTTTCCATTTCACTTTACAAAGCAGCTCTATCTCAGTGAGATTGGATAAAGAGCATCTGTGTACAGCAATTTTCATGTTGTACAACAGATTCTCAATGGGATTTAGGTCAGGTCTGTGACTGGGCTATTCACACACATGACTGTGCTTTCATTTAAATAATTCCATTGTGGCTCTAGCAGTATGTTTAGGGTCATTATCCTGATGGAACATGAACCTATGCCTAAGTCTCAACTTTTTTTTCAGTAATTAACAGGCTTTCTTTCCGGATTGCTTTTTACTTAGTTGAATTCATCTTCTAATTAATTCAGACCAGCTTCCTTGTACCTATTGAAGAAAAGTATCTCCACAACCTGATACTGTCACTACCATGTTTAACGGAGAGGATGGTGTTTTCAGAGTGATGTTTAGTGTTATTTTTCCATCACACATTGTGTTTTGCATTTAGCACAATAAGTTCAACTTTGGTCTCATCCCCTGCTTCCACATGTTAGCAGCACCAATACAGGTGCTAATTCCAGATCCACAGGCAATCAGAGATCTGAAATTACAGGATGCAAAAATTGAGGCAGCACAACCTACAATAAATTTTTGAAAAACTTTTGTAGTGGGGATCACTGACATAATCTGTGCTGCTGAGGCAGAGTCGTTGACATACTCTGTGCTACTGTGGTGGGGTCGTGACATATTTTGTGCTGCTGTTGTGGGTTCATAGTCATACTCTGTGCTGCTGTGGCAGGGTCATGACATACTCCTTGCTGCTGTGGCAGGGTTGATGACATACTTATTGCTGCTCTGGTGGGGTCAATGACATACTTTGTGCTGCTGTGGTGGAGTGATTAACATACTCTGTGCTGCTGTGGTGGGGTCGTGACATACTCTGTGCTGCTTTGGCGGGGTCGATAACATACTTTTTGCTGCTGTGGTGGGGTCGATGACATACATTGTGCTGCTGTGGTGAAGTCATTAGCATACTCTGTGCTGCTGTAGCGAGGGTCACTGACATGGATCAAAGAAAGAAAGAGAAAAAAATTTATGCGACTAAAAATCAACTTTTATTGACTTCCTTAAATTTTTTTTTTTCTGTTATTAAAATCATAACATACAGTACATCATAGATGTATACTGGGTCATATATGGCCCACTAATCCCCAGGATAGAAAGAAAAGTTTTTTACTATAAAGGGATTATGACCATTGTCCCTTTAAATTACTGGTCAAAAAATTCCCTATAAATTTAAATATATGACAGGAAAGTTATATATCAATAATTCCATTGATTATATTCAGTACACACTATGATATTACCCACTAGTATGAGATATATTAATTCATGTTTGTAAACTACTCAGTGTTCACACCTTCCATATATGGGTCAATGTTACGTGTGGTGCTTTTTAAATTTTGATCAATCACAATGATATATTGCTCCACACGGTTTATCATGAAGTGTGTTGCTATTAGATTGATAAGAATTACTCTTTAATCTTATTAGTCAAATGACCTTTATATTGGTCTTCATTATATTGCAATTTGCCCAAGAAAAAATTATATTCATATACAGTAGATATCTAAACTGCACCCTAAGTGCTATGAAGCCAGTAACACTAGTATGCCCGGCAGTGGTAATGTGTTAAAAGCTCCTAATGAATGGAGGAGCATGTGTCAGCTCACACAGCCGCACTGGCTTGATCTCCAGCCGGCATAACTTACAGCAGTAGCGGTAATAGTGTTTTACACACCATCCTGCTGTCTGAGCCTCATACAATGAATGGTAAGTTGAACTATTGCCGAAGCTGAGGATCACACCGTGTTTACCGCATGACTCCCGCTATAGTCTCACAGTTCAGCGGTGTGTATAGCGCATTAGATATCTACACTGGCATCGGTGGCCTGTGATTATGAATGGGTAAAGGTCATATCTAACTGCCTGTCATAGTATCTACCTAGGGCATGTGTCCATGCACCCTGTAGTGCATTTGTTCTAAGATCTGGGCAGGTAAGCAGTGCTGCCTTTTTTTCTGCTTCTTTGCAAGAAGATGGGAGACGTCGCATCAAGACTTGTGACACCCATTAGACCGGACCGCCCCGCAGGTGAGTATAATAAAATTTATTTTTCTTCTCTTGCAGGTCGGATCAGGGGCTTATCTATAGCATTATAGAATGCTGTAGATAAGCCCTGGAAGGCGGTGGCTGTAAATCGTATCGGTCAAACCTGGTGACAGGTTCCCTTTAATGTTCACATTGTACCACATATCATGAGATATGACTTGCTAGAAAACAAAGGTAATGAAGGAAACATCTGTAAACACATTTACAACACAACCATATACATACATACACACACATTACACATACAGTATACTATATAGACAAACATTTTGAGACACTAATGCATTTTTGGAGTTGGCTTTCTACATGATTTTTGAGTGTACCTGAGGAAATTATTGACAATTCATCCCAAAGAGCACTTATGAGTAGAGTTGAGCGACTTTTGGTTTTTTAGGGTCGCGTTTCGTTTCGTGAAACCCGACTTTTCCAAAAGTCGGGTCGAGCAAGATCGTCCGATTATAGGGAAAAGTCGGGGTCGTCCCGAAACACGAAACCCAATGTAAGTAAATGGGGAATAAAAGTCGGCAGTGAGAGGAGGACAGGAAACACACCTACAGTGCCCATTTGAATGCCAAAAGCATCAATTCTTCTTACTTAAGCTTGTCAACCTTAATTAACTTCATAATACAAGTTACGCACTGAAAAATGGGGGTTATTTGGCTAAAGTTGTGGGGGGGAGGGCTGGCTGCAGGTTTTCATGTGCCCTGGGCGAAAGAGCGACCCTTTAACACATACCACAACTCATCATGCTCCGATATGGCAGAGAAATAGCAGTATAGTACAATGAAAAATACCTCACTTTTTACATCTCATGACGAGGCCCATCTATTTCTCCATACAGAATCATTGGTCCCATATAATGTTTGAAACAGTATATGATGAACTCCACATAATGCTACAGTATATGTTGGTCCCCATGGTTGAAGCTCCACTGTCTTATGGGCCCAAATAATGCTCCAAACATAATGGGCCCCATTTCTAATGCTCTAGTGTATAATGGGCCCTGTAAATGCTGCTCCAGTGTCTGATGTCCACCTTTGGAATGTTCCAGTGTATGGTGGGCCCCATCTATCATTCTCCAGAGTATAGTGCTCCCCAAAAATTGCTGTCCCAACATTGAAAACAATCAAATAAGTCTCCTCGCTAGGGAATCCCTGTACTAGTCTAGACTCCTCGTCGTCCACATCTTCCATCTCCCTGCACAGTATTTCAACTTTGCAAGTGCTGTGATCCTGGGCAAGCAGGGGGGGCCCACTCGCTGGCGACGGCACTGGCACAGGGCCCCTGATAGTACGGTGGTGTGTCTGATGGCGGGTGGGCCGAACCTGCACTTTCATCTGCAGCTTCCTCTTTGTCACCGTGTAAGATGGAACTGTATATGGGAAGGGTAACCTGAGTTTCATCAGGGTCAGATTCAGGCCGGGTAGCGTGCGAGGGGAATGTAGTGGTCTGGGTCAATGTACCAGCAGATTCATCGAGCAGTGGCTGGGCATCAGTGCACTTGTGTCGCCCCCAGGAGTAAGGTCACCACAGTGGCATTACCTTCTTCCTAGGGAGTGTGATGTCATGCTTGGGAGCAACGAAGGATCTCTCTAGCAGGTTAACTGATTGGGCGGCGTTATTCACACGAGTCATGACCCTCCAAACAGCGTTGATGAAGGCAAAGTGTTTGTTTTACGTGGGCAGTATGGTTGCAAAGCTGAACCTTAAAGGAATGTCCAGAAGGGCACCACCAGGAGTGGAGCGTACGGTTAAATTCGACTCCACCTGGGAAACCTCAACCATGCCAGCTACAGAACAGATGCACACATTGCAAGCTTAATTCCGTTAACGAACGAGACTCCGTCATGCCCCGCGGTCCAAGTCCAGCTTACTAGAGGGACACGTGAGGCTCTGGCACATGAGATTGGCCAATAACTGGTGTGTCATGCCCTTACATGTCCGTGGCTGCATGTGCGCTACACTGAAAAGGCCAGCGTTTGTCGCTTACAGGTGCAGATAACCAGCTGAACAACGTTAGTGATGGGGATCACTGATTACAATTATTACCCGCGAACAATGATTTCCCAGTAAGTGCAGGTCAACCGCAGTTCCGGAATTAGGCCTAACCGTCATTCCTGAAAAAATGAAAAACTTATGTGTGCAAACCACAGGTGCTGTAGCTTGCTTAACAGCTCGCCAGCCGTTCTCACGCCCGGTATGGATTACACGTGATTGCACAAAGGTGAGAAAGGGTACCGTATCCCCGGATAACATGTATGGATAGCGTACACATTCAAAATATATGTCTCAGGAGGCAGGATCAGACGGTGTTAGGCCCAGTATGGATTGCACGTGATTGCACAAAGGTTAGAAAGGGTACCGTATCCCCGGATAACATGTATGGATAGCGTACACATTCAAAATATATGTCTCAGGAGGCAGGCTCAGACGGTGTTAGGCCCAGTATGGATTGCACGTGATTGCACAAAGGTTAGAAAGGGTACCGTATCCCCAGATAACATGTATGGATAGCGTACACATTCAAAATATACGTCTATACATCAGGAGGCAGGCTCAGACGGTGTTAGGCCCAGTATGGATTGCAAGTGATTGCACAAAGGTTAGAAAGGTTACTGTATCCCCGGATAACATGTATGGATAGCGTACACATTCAAAATATATGTCTCAGGAGGCAGGATCAGACGGTGTTAGGCCCAGTATGGATTGCACGTGATTGCACAAAGGTTAGAAAGGGTACCGTATCCCCGGATAACATGTATGGATAGCGTACACATTCAAAATATATGTCTCAGGATGCAGGCTCAGACGGTGTTAGGCCCAGTATGGATTGCACGTGATTGCACAAAGGTTAGAAAGGGTACCGTATCCCCAGATAACATGTATGGATAGCGTACACATTCAAAATATATGTCTATACATCAGGAGGCAGGCTCAGACGGTGTTAGGCCCAGTATGGATTGCACGTGATTGCACAAAGGTTAGAAAGGGTACCGTATCCCCAGATAACATGTATGGATAGCGTACACATTCAAAATATATGTCTATACATCAGGAGGCAGGCTCAGACGGTGTTAGGCCCAGTATGGATTGCACATGATTGCACAAAGGTTAGAAAGGGTACCGTATCCCCGGATAACATGTATGGATAGCGTACACATTCAAAATATATGTCTCAGGAGGCAGGCTCAGACGGTGTTAGGCCCAGTATGGATTGCACGTGATTGCACAAAGGTTAGAAAGGGTACCGTATCCCCAGATAACATGTATGGATAGCGTACACATTCAAAATATATGTCTCAGGAGGCAGGCTCAGACGGTGTTAGGCCCAGTATGGATTGCACGTGATTGCACAAAGGTTAGAAAGGGTACCGTATCCCCGGATAACATGTATGGATAGCGTACACATTCAAAATATATGTCTCAGGAGGCAGGCTCAGACGGTGTTAGGCCCAGTATGGATTGCACGTGATTGCACAAAGGTTAGAAAGGGTACCGTATCCCCGGATAACATGTATGGATAGCGTACACATTCAAAATATATGTCTCAGGAGGCAGGCTCAGACGGTGTTAGGCCCAGTATGGATTGCACGTGATTGCACAAAGGTTATAAAGGGTAACGTATCCCCAGATAACATGTATTGATAGCGTACACATTCAAAATATATGTCTATACATCCGGAGGCAGGCTCAGACGGTGTTAGGCCCAGTATGGATTGCACGTGACTGCACAAAGGTTAGAAAGGGTACCGTATCCCCGGATAACATGTATGGATAGCGTACATATTCAAAATATATGTCTCAGGAGGCAGGCTCAGATGGTGTTAGGCCCAGTATGGATTGCACGTGATTGCACAAAGGTTAGAAAGGGTACCATATCCCCAGATAACATGTATGGATAGCGTACACATTCAAAAAATATGTCTCAGGAGGCAGGATCAGACGGTGTTAGGCCCAGTATGGATTGCACGTGATTGCACAAAGGTTAGAAAGGGTACCGTATCCCCGGATAACATGTATGGATAGCGTACACATTCAAAATATATGTCTCAGGAGGCAGGCTCAGACGGTGTTAGGCCCAGTATGGATTGCACGTGATTGCACAAAGGTTAGAAAGGGTACCGTATCCCCAGATAACATGTATGGATAGCGTACACATTCAAAATATACGTCTATACATCAGGAGGCAGGCTCAGACGGTGTTAGGCCCAGTATGGATTGCAAGTGATTGCACAAAGGTTAGAAAGGTTACTGTATCCCCGGATAACATGTATGGATAGCGTACACATTCAAAATATATGTCTCAGGAGGCAGGATCAGACGGTGTTAGGCCCAGTATGGATTGCACGTGATTGCACAAAGGTTAGAAAGGGTACCGTATCCCCGGATAACATGTATGGATAGCGTACACATTCAAAATATATGTCTCAGGATGCAGGCTCAGACGGTGTTAGGCCCAGTATGGATTGCACGTGATTGCACAAAGGTTAGAAAGGGTACCGTATCCCCAGATAACATGTATGGATAGCGTACACATTCAAAATATATGTCTATACATCAGGAGGCAGGCTCAGACGGTGTTAGGCCCAGTATGGATTGCACGTGATTGCACAAAGGTTAGAAAGGGTACCGTATCCCCAGATAACATGTATGGATAGCGTACACATTCAAAATATATGTCTATACATCAGGAGGCAGGCTCAGACGGTGTTAGGCCCAGTATGGATTGCACATGATTGCACAAAGGTTAGAAAGGGTACCGTATCCCCGGATAACATGTATGGATAGCGTACACATTCAAAATATATGTCTCAGGAGGCAGGCTCAGACGGTGTTAGGCCCAGTATGGATTGCACGTGATTGCACAAAGGTTAGAAAGGGTACCGTATCCCCAGATAACATGTATGGATAGCGTACACATTCAAAATATATGTCTCAGGAGGCAGGCTCAGACGGTGTTAGGCCCAGTATGGATTGCACGTGATTGCACAAAGGTTAGAAAGGGTACCGTATCCCCGGATAACATGTATGGATAGCGTACACATTCAAAATATATGTCTCAGGAGGCAGGCTCAGACGGTGTTAGGCCCAGTATGGATTGCACGTGATTGCACAAAGGTTAGAAAGGGTACCGTATCCCCGGATAACATGTATGGATAGCGTACACATTCAAAATATATGTCTCAGGAGGCAGGCTCAGACGGTGTTAGGCCCAGTATGGATTGCACGTGATTGCACAAAGGTTATAAAGGGTAACGTATCCCCAGATAACATGTATTGATAGCGTACACATTCAAAATATATGTCTATACATCCGGAGGCAGGCTCAGACGGTGTTAGGCCCAGTATGGATTGCACGTGACTGCACAAAGGTTAGAAAGGGTACCGTATCCCCGGATAACATGTATGGATAGCGTACATATTCAAAATATATGTCTCAGGAGGCAGGCTCAGACGGTGTTAGGCCCAGTATGGATTGCACGTGATTGCACAAAGGTTAGAAAGGGTACCATATCCCCAGATAACATGTATGGATAGCGTACACATTCAAAATATATGTCTCAGGAGGCAGGCTCAGACGGTGTTAGGCCCAGTATGGATTGCACGTGATTGCACAAAGGATAGAAAGGGTACCGTATCCCCAGATAACATGTATGGATAGCGTACACATTCAAAATATATGTCTCAGGAGGCAGGCTCAGACGGTGTTAGGCCCAGTATGGATTGCACGTGATTAAACAAATGTTAGAAAGGGTACCGTATCCCCGGATAACATGTATGGATAGCGTACACATTCAAAATATATGTCTCAGGAGGCAGGCTCAGACGGTGTTAGGCCCAGTATGGATTGCACGTGATTGCACAAAGGTTAGAAAGGGTACCGTATCCCCGGATAACATGTATGGATAGCATACACATTCAAAATATATGTCTCAGGAGGCAGGCTCAGACGGTGTTAGGCCCAGTATGGATTGCACGTGATTGCACAAAGGTTAGAAAGGGTACCTTATCCCCAGATAACATGTATGGATAGCGTACACATTCAAAATATATGTCTATACATCAGGAGGCAGGCTCAGACGGTGTTAGGCCCAGTATGGATTGCACGTGATTGCACAAAGGTTAGAAAGGGTACCGTATCCCCGGATAACATGTATGGATAGCGTACACATTCAAAATATATGTCTCAGGAGGCAGGCTCAGACGGTGTTAGGCCCAGTATGGATTGCACGTGATTGCACAAAGGCTAGAAAGGGTACCGTATCCCCGGATAACATGTATGGATAGCGTACACATTCAAAATATATGTCTCAGGAGCCAGGCTCAAAGGGTGTTAGGCCCAGTATGGATTGCACGTGATTGCACAAAGGTTAGAAAGGGTACCGTATCCCCAGATAACATGTATGGATAGCGTACACATTCAAAATATATGTCTCAGGAGGCAGGCTCAGACGGTCTTAGGCCCAGTATGGATTGCACGTGATTGCACAAAGGTTAGAAAGGGTACCGTATCCCCAGATAACATGTATGGATAGCGTACACATTCAAAATATATGTCTATACATCAGGAGGCAGGCTCAGACGGTGTTAGGCCCAGTATGGATTGCACGTGATTGCACAAAGGTTAGAAAGGGTACCGTATCCCCGGATAACATGTATGGATAGCATACACATTCAAAATATATGTCTCAGTAGGCAGGCTCAGACGGTGTTAGGCCCAGTATGGATTGCACGTCATTGCACAAAGGTTAGAAAGGGTACCGTATCCCCAGGTAACATGTATGTATAGCGTACACATTCAAAATATATGTCTATACATCAGGAGGCAGGCTCAGACGGTGTTAGGCCCAGTATGGATTGCACGTGATTGCACAAAGGTTAGAAAGGGTACCGTATCCCCAGATAACATGTATGGATAGCGTACACATTCAAAATATATGTCTCAGGAGGCAGGCTCAGACGGTGTTAGGCCCAGTATGGATTGCACGTGATTGCACAAAGGTTAGAAAGGGTACCGTATCCCCAGATAACATGTATGGATAGCGTACACATTCAAAATATATGTCTCAGGAGGCAGGCTCAGACGGTGTTAGGCCCAGTATGGATTGCACGTGATTGCACAAAGGTTAGAAATGGTACCGTATCCCCAGATAACATGTATGGATAGCGTACACATTCAAAATATATGTCTCAGGAGGCAGGCTCAGACGGTGTTAGGCCCAGTATGGATTGCACGTGATTGCACAAAGGTTAGAAAGGGTACCGTATCCCCGGATAACATGTATGGATAGCGTACACATTCAAAATATATGTCTCAGGAGGCAGGCTCAGACGGTGTTAGGCCCAGTATGGATTGCACTTGATTGCACAAAGGTTAGAAAGGGTACCGTATCCCCAGATAACATGTATGGATAGCGTACACATTCAAAATATATGTCTATACATCAGGAGGCAGGCTCAGACGGTGTTAGGCCCAGTATGGATTGCACGTGATTGCACAAAGGTTAGAAAGGGTACCGTATCCCCGGATAACATGTATGGATAGCGTACACATTCAAAATATATGTCTCAGGAGGCAGGCTCAGACGGTGTTAGGCCCAGTATTGATTGCACGTAATTGCACAAAGGTTAGAAATGATACCGTATCCCCAGATAACATGTATGGATAGCGTACACATTCAAAATATATGTCTCAGGAGGCAGGCTCAGACGGTGTTAGGCCCAGTATGGATTGCACGTGATTGCACAAAGGTTAGAAAGGGTACCGTATCACCGGATAACATGTATGGATAGCGTACACATTCAAAATATATGTCTCAGGAGGCAGGCTCAGACGGTGTTAGGCCCAGTATGGATTGCACGTGATTGCACAAAGGTTAGAAAGGGTACCGTATCACCGGATAACATGTATGGATAGCGTACACATTCAAAATATATGTCTATACATCAGGAGGCAGGCTCAGACGGTGTTAGGCCCAGTATGGATTGCACGTGATTGCACAAAGGTTAGAAAGGGTACCGTATCCCCGGATAACATGTATGGATAGCGTACACATTCAAAATATATGTCTCAGGAGGCAGGCTCAGACGGTGTTAGGCCCAGTATTGATTGCACGTAATTGCACAAAGGTTAGAAATGATACCGTATCCCCAGATAACATGTATGGATAGCGTACACATTCAAAATATATGTCTCAGGAGGCAGGCTCAGACGGTGTTAGGCCCAGTATGGATTGCACGTGATTGCACAAAGGTTAGAAAGGGTACCGTATCACCGGATAACATGTATGGATAGCGTACACATTCAAAATATATGTCTCAGGAGGCAGGCTCAGACGGTGTTAGGCCCAGTATGGATTGCACGTGATTGCACAAAGGTTAGAAAGGGTACCGTATCACCGGATAACATGTATGGATAGCGTACACATTCAAAATATATGTCTATACATCAGGAGGCAGGCTCAGACGGTGTTAGGCCCAGTATGGATTGCACGTGATTGCACAAAGGTTAGAAAGGGTACCGTATCCCCGGATAACATGCATGGATAGCGTACACATTCAAAATATATGTCTCAGGAGGCAGGCTCAGACGGTGTTAGGCCCAGTATTGATTGCACGTAATTGCACAAAGGTTAGAAATGATACCGTATCCCCAGATAACATGTATGGATAGCGTACACATTCAAAATATATGTCTCAGGAGGCAGGCTCAGACGGTGTTAGGCCCAGTATGGATTGCACGTGATTGCACAAAGGTTAGAAAGGGTACCGTGTCACCGGATAACATGTATGGATAGCGTACACATTCAAAATATATGTCTCAGGAGGCAGGCTCAGACGGTGTTAGGCCCAGTATGGATTGCACGTGATTGCACAAAGGTTAGAAAGGGTACCGTATCCCCAGATAACATGTATGGATAGCGTACACATTCAAAATATATGTCTATACATCAGGAGGCAGGCTCAGACGGTGTTAGGCCCAGTATGGATTGCACGTGATTGCACAAAGGTTAGAAAGGGTACCGTATCCCCGGATAACATGTATGGATAGCGTACACATTCAAAATATATGTCTCAGGAGGCAGGCTCAGACGGTGTTAGGCCCAGTATGGATTGCACGTGATTGCACAAAGGTTAGAAAGGGTACCGTATCCCCAGATAACATGTATGGATAGCGTACACATTCAAAATATATGTCTCAGGAGGCAGGCTCAGACGGTGTTAGGCCCAGTATGGATTGCACGTGATTGCACAAAGGTTAGAAATGGTACCGTATCCCCAGATAACATGTATGGATAGCGTACACATTCAAAATATATGTCTCAGGAGGCAGGCTCAGACGGTGTTAGGCCCAGTATGGATTGCACGTGATTGCACAAACGTTAGAAAGGGTACCGTATCACCGGATAACATGTATGGATAGCGTACACATTCAAAATATATGTCTCAGGAGGCAGGCTCAGACGGTGTTAGGCCCAGTATGGATTGCACGTGATTGCACAAAGGTTAGAAAGGGTACCGTATCCCCAGATAACATGTATGGATAGCGTACACATTCAAAATATATGTCTATACATCAGGAGGCAGGCTCAGACGGTGTTAGGCCCAGTATGGATTGCACGTGATTGCACAAAGGTTAGAAATGGTACCGTATCCCCAGATAACATGTATGGATAGCGTACACATTCAAAATATATGTCTCAGGAGGCAGGCTCAGACGGTGTTAGGCCCAGTATGGATTGCACGTGATTGCACAAAGGTTAGAAAGGGTACCGTATCACCGGATAACATGTATGGATAGCGTACACATTCAAAATATATGTCTCAGGAGGCAGGCTCAGACGGTGTTAGGCCCAGTATGGATTGCACGTGATTGCACAAAGGTTAGAAAGGGTACCGTATCCCCAGATAACATGTATGGATAGCGTACACATTCAAAATATATGTCTATACATCAGGAGGCAGGCTCAGACGGTGTTAGGCCCAGTATGGATTGCACGTGATTGCACAAAGGTTAGAAAGGGTACCGTATCCCCGGATAACATGTATGGATAGCGTACACATTCAAAATATATGTCTCAGGAGGCAGGCTCAGACGGTGTTAGGCCCAGTATGGATTGCACGTGATTGCACAAAGGTTAGAAAGGGTACCGTATCCCCAGATAACATGTATGGATAGCGTACACATTCAAAATATATGTCTCAGGAGGCAGGCTCAGACGGTGTTAGGCCCAGTATGGATTGCACGTGATTGCACAAAGGTTAGAAATGGTACCGTATCCCCAGATAACATGTATGGATAGCGTACACATTCAAAATATATGTCTCAGGAGGCAGGCTCAGACGGTGTTAGGCCCAGTATGGAATGCACGTGATTGCACAAAGGTTAGAAAGGGTACCGTATCACCGGATAACATGTATGGATAGCGTACACATTCAAAATATATGTCTCAGGAGGCAGGCTCAGACGGTGTTAGGCCCAGTATGGATTGCACTTGATTGCACAAAGGTTAGAAAGGGTACCGTATCCCCAGATAACATGTATGGATAGCGTACACATTCAAAATATATGTCTATACATCAGGAGGCAGGCTCAGACGGTGTTAGGCCCAGTATGGATTGCACGTGATTGCACAAAGGTTAGAAAGGGTACCGTATCCCCGGATAACATGTATGGATAGCATACACATTCAAAATATATGTCTCAGGAGGCAGGCTCAGACGGTGTTAGGCCCAGTATTGATTGCACGTAATTGCACAAAGGTTAGAAATGGTACCGTATCCCCAGATAACATGTATGGATAGCGTACACATTCAAAATATATGTCTCAGGAGGCAGGCTCAGACGGTGTTAGGCCCAGTATGGATTGCACGTGATTGCACAAAGGTTAGAAAGGGTACCGTATCACCGGATAACATGTATGGATAGCGTACACATTCAAAATATATGTCTCAGGAGGCAGGCTCAGACGGTGTTAGGCCCAGTATGGATTGCACGTGATTGCACAAAGGTTAGAAATGGTACCGTATCCCCAGATAACATGTATGGATAGCGTACACATTCAAAATATATGTCTCAGGAGGCAGGCTCAGACGGTGTTAGGCCCAGTATGGATTGCACGTGATTGCACAAAGGTTAGAAAGGGTACCGTATCCCCGGATAACATGTATGGATAGCGTACACATTCAAAATATATGTCTCAGGAGGCAGGCTCAGACGGTGTTAGGCCCAGTATTGATTGCACGTAATTGCACAAAGGTTAGAAATGATACCGTATCCCCAGATAACATGTATGGATAGCGTACACATTCAAAATATATGTCTCAGGAGGCAGGCTCAGACGGTGTTAGGCCCAGTATGGATTGCACGTGATTGCACAAAGGTTAGAAAGGGTACCGTATCACCGGATAACATGTATGGATAGCGTACACATTCAAAATATATGTCTCAGGAGGCAGGCTCAGACGGTGTTAGGCCCAGTATGGATTGCACGTGATTGCACAAAGGTAAGAAAGGGTACCGTAACCCCAGATAACATGTATGGATAGCGTACACATTCAAAATATATGTCTATACATCAGGAGGCAGGCTCAGACGGTGTTAGGCCCAGTATGGATTGCACGTGATTGCACAAAGGTTAGAAAGGGTACCGTATCCCCGGATAACATGTATGGATAGCGTACACATTCAAAATATATGTCTCAGGAGGCAGGCTCAGACGGTGTTAGGCCCAGTATGGATTGCACGTGATTGCACAAAGGTTAGAAAGGGTACCGTATCCCCAGATAACATGTATGGATAGCGTACACATTCAAAATATATGTCTCAGGAGGCAGGCTCAGACGGTGTTAGGCCCAGTATGGATTGCACGTGATTGCACAAAGGTTAGAAATGGTACCGTATCCCCAGATAACATGTATGGATAGCGTACACATTCAAAATATATGTCTCAGGAGGCAGGCTCAGACGGTGTTAGGCCCAGTATGGATTGCACGTGATTGCACAAAGGTTAGAAAGGGTACCGTATCACCGGATAACATGTATGGATAGCGTACACATTCAAAATATATGTCTCAGGAGGCAGGCTCAGACGGTGTTAGGCCCAGTATGGATTGCACGTGATTGCACAAAGGTTAGAAAGGGTACCGTATCCCCAGATAACATGTATGGATAGCGTACACATTCAAAATATATGTCTATACATCAGGAGGCAGGCTCAGACGGTGTTAGGCCCAGTATGGATTGCACGTGATTGCACAAAGGTTAGAAATGGTACCGTATCCCCAGATAACATGTATGGATAGCGTACACATTCAAAATATATGTCTCAGGAGGCAGGCTCAGACGGTGTTAGGCCCAGTATGGATTGCACGTGATTGCACAAAGGTTAGAAAGGGTACCGTATCACCGGATAACATGTATGGATAGCGTACACATTCAAAATATATGTCTCAGGAGGCAGGCTCAGACGGTGTTAGGCCCAGTATGGATTGCACGTGATTGCACAAAGGTTAGAAAGGGTACCGTATCCCCAGATAACATGTATGGATAGCGTACACATTCAAAATATATGTCTATACATCAGGAGGCAGGCTCAGACGGTGTTAGGCCCAGTATGGATTGCACGTGATTGCACAAAGGTTAGAAAGGGTACCGTATCCCCGGATAACATGTATGGATAGCGTACACATTCAAAATATATGTCTCAGGAGGCAGGCTCAGACGGTGTTAGGCCCAGTATGGATTGCACGTGATTGCACAAAGGTTAGAAAGGGTACCGTATCCCCAGATAACATGTATGGATAGCGTACACATTCAAAATATATGTCTCAGGAGGCAGGCTCAGACGGTGTTAGGCCCAGTATGGATTGCACGTGATTGCACAAAGGTTAGAAATGGTACCGTATCCCCAGATAACATGTATGGATAGCGTACACATTCAAAATATATGTCTCAGGAGGCAGGCTCAGACGGTGTTAGGCCCAGTATGGATTGCACGTGATTGCACAAAGGTTAGAAAGGGTACCGTATCACCGGATAACATGTATGGATAGCGTACACATTCAAAATATATGTCTCAGGAGGCAGGCTCAGACGGTGTTAGGCCCAGTATGGATTGCACTTGATTGCACAAAGGTTAGAAAGGGTACCGTATCCCCAGATAACATGTATGGATAGCGTACACATTCAAAATATATGTCTATACATCAGGAGGCAGGCTCAGACGGTGTTAGGCCCAGTATGGATTGCACGTGATTGCACAAAGGTTAGAAAGGGTACCGTATCCCCGGATAACATGTATGGATAGCGTACACATTCAAAATATATGTCTCAGGAGGCAGGCTCAGACGGTGTTAGGCCCAGTATTGATTGCACGTAATTGCACAAAGGTTAGAAATGGTACCGTATCCCCAGATAACATGTATGGATAGCGTACACATTCAAAATATATGTCTCAGGAGGCAGGCTCAGACGGTGTTAGGCCCAGTATGGATTGCACGTGATTGCACAAAGGTTAGAAAGGGTACCGTATCACCGGATAACATGTATGGATAGCGTACACATTCAAAATATATGTCTCAGGAGGCAGGCTCAGACGGTGTTAGGCCCAGTATGGATTGCACGTGATTGCACAAAGGTTAGAAATGGTACCGTATCCCCGGATAACATGTATGGATAGCGTACACATTCAAAATATATGTCTCAGGAGGCAGGCTCAGACGGTGTTAGGCCCAGTATGGATTGCACGTGATTGCACAAAGGTTAGAAAGGGTACCGTATCCCCGGATAACATGTATGGATAGCGTACACATTCAAAATATATGTCTATACATCAGGAGGCAGGCTCAGACGGTGTTAGGCCCAGTATGGATTGCACGTGATTGCACAAAGGTTAGAAAGGGTACCGTATCCCCGGATAACATGTATGGATAGCGTACACATTCAAAATATATGTCTATACATCAGGAGGCAAGCTCAGACGGTGTCAGGCACAGTATGGATTTGACGGCCCAGATTACACAGCAGAGGAGCAGGGAGAGGTAAAGATTGCAAATGCTGGGGCCCTGCCCAAGCAAGGGGGGCCCACTCGTGGGCGTCGGTACTGGCACTGGGCCCCTCATAGTACAGCGGTGTGTCTGACGGCGGGTGTGCACTACCACCGTCAGAGACACTTGATTGCACTATGAGGGACCCTGTGCCAGTGCCCGCGCCCAAGAGTCAGCCTACCCACCTGTCCAGGGCAACGGCACTCGCACGGTGTCATTCGCTAGGTGGTGACCCCGGCCATGGGGGGGGAGGCAGCACAGTTAGGGAGTTTTAGAAAGTGGCATATGTTGATCATAGAATCATAGAATCGTAGAGTTGGAAGGGACCTCCTGGGCCATCTGGTCCAACCCCCTGCTCAAAGCAGGATTCGCTAAATCATCCCAGTCAGATGTCTGTCCAGCCTCTGTTTGAAGACTTCCATTGAAGGAGAACTCACCACTTCTCGTGGCAGCCTGTTCCACTCATTGATCACTCTAACTGTCAAAAAGTTTTTTCTAATATCTAATCTGTGTCTCTTCCCATTCAGTTTCATCCCATTGCTTCTAGTCTTTCCTTGTGCAAATGAGAATAAAGTTGATCCTTCTACAATGTGACAGCCCTTTAGATATTTGTAGACAGCTATTAAGTCTCCTCTCAGTCTTCTCTTTTGCAAACTAAACATTCCCAAATCCTGCAACCTTTCCTCATAAGACAGGGTTTGCAGACCGGTCACCATTCTGGTCGCTCTTTTCTGAACTTGCTCCAGTTTGTTGATGTCTTTTTTAAAATGTGGTGCCCAAAACTGGACACAATATTCAAGATGAGGTCTGACCAAAGAGGAGTAGAGGGAAATAATTACTTCACGTGATCTAGACTGTATGCTTCTGTTAATACATCCTAGAATTGCATTTGCCTTTTTTGCTGCTGCATCACACTGTTGACTCATATTCAGTCTGTGATCTATTAGTATACCCAAGTCTTTTTCACATGTGCTGTCACTTAGCCCTATTCCTCCCATTCTATATATGCTTTTTTCATTTTTATTGCCCAGATGTAGTACTTTGCATTTCTCCCTGTTAAAAACCATTCTGTTAGTTGCTGCCCACTTCTCCAGTTTATTTAAATCTTTTTGGGTCCACCTTCTTCCCCTTTTTGAAGATAGGAACAACATTTGCTCTTCTCCAGTCTTCTGGCACTTCTCCTGTTCTCCAAGAATTTTCAAAGATTATGGAGAGGGGTTCAAAAATTTCTTCTGCTATCTCCTTCAGTACTCTGGGGTGTAATTCATCTGGACCTGGAGACTTGAATTCATTTAGGTTAGCTAAGTGTTTCCTCACTATCTTTCTGTTTATAGATATCCTGGATTCTTCTATTCCCATAATAGGACAGTGAATAACAGTTGATGTTGCATTTCCTTTCTGAGAGAAAACAGATGCAAAATAGGAATTTAAAAGTTCAGCCTTCTCAACATCCTGTCTTACCATTTCATCATTTTCATCCTGTAAAAATCCTATAGCATCTTTGACTTTTCTTTTACTTTTGACATATCCCCAAAATCCTTTATTATTGCTTTTGACATCTCTTGCAAGCCTCAGTTCATTTTCAGCTTTAGATAATCTGAATTGTGCCCTGCAGGTTCTGCAGACAGCATTATATTCTTCTTTAGATATGCCTCCCTCTTTCCATTTTATAAACATTTTTTTCTTCCTTTTTAGCATGTGCTTAAGTTCTGTGTTCATCCATCCTGGTTTCCTTAAATGCTTCCTATTCTTCCCTCTTTTCGGAATTGTTAACAACTGTGCTTTGAGAATTTCATTTTTCAAGATTTCCCATCCTTCCTGGACATTTTTGTCTTTAAGGATATCCAGCCATTGGATCCCTCCAATTCTCTTTCTGAATCCCTTAAAATCTGCCTTTCTGAAATCTAACCTTGACGTCTGAGTCTTCACAGGTCTTCCACCTCTAGTTATCCAAAATTCTAAAATAGCATGGTCGCTACCTCCTAGGGTCCCAGCCACTTTTACCTCCTCAACCATTTCCTCCCTGTTTATAAGGATTAGATCCAAGGTAGCAGTTCCCCTTGTTTTCTCCCTTACCTTTTGGAAGATAAAGTTGTCAGCAAGAGAGGATAAGAATTTCCTTGACCTGTTAGTTTTGCCTGAGAGAGATTCCCAACAAATGTCTGGATAGTTGAAATCTCCCATGACAACTATGTCATATTTTTTGGAGAACTTGGCCATCTGATGCATAAAGAGTTCATCTATATCTTCGGCTTGCACAGGCGGCCTGTAGTAAATGCCTACAATGGTGTCCTTTCCATTGTTCTGTCCTTGTATTCTTACCCAAACAGTTTCCACAGAACTCCCAGTCTCTGAAGCTTCAATCTCTGTGCAGATATACGCGTTTCGAACATACAATGCGACACCCCCTCCTCGTTTATCAAGTCTGTTTCTTGCAAATAAGTTGTATCCTTCTAGTCTTGTATTCCAATCATGTGTATTGTCCCACCAAGTTTCAGTGATTCCAATTACATCATATTTCTTTTCCTGTGTTAGTAGTTCCAATTCTCCTTGTTTGTTGCCCATGCTTTGTGCATTAGTATAGAAACATTTTAGTTTGTGATTGGTTTCTCTTTCTCCAATATTTTTATTAATTAGATTCTTTCGTCTTTGTTCTTCCTTTCCACTTCTAATAGCAGAGTTCTCAATAGCATTTGTCAGGTGTATGGCTTTTTCTGGTCTTTTGCTTCCCTTCCCATGTTGTTCTAGTTTAAAGCTCTCCTTACAAGTGTAGCAAGGCGACTTCCAAATACCTGCTTTCCAGTCTTCGTAAGGTGCACCCCATCTCTAGCAAGTAGTCCATCGTATAAGTATTTCACTCCGTGATCCAGAAATCCAAATCGTTGCTGACGGCACCATCGACGTAGCCAGTTGTTCACCTGCAGAATCTTATTCCACCTCCTTGTTCCATGGCCATCCACTGGGAGGATGGAAGAGAAGACCACCTGCGCTCCCAGTTCTTTCACTTTCTTGCCTAAGTCTTCAAAGTCTCTGCAGATGATTTCCAGGTCGTTTCTTGCGGTGTCATTTGTCCCCACATGTAGTAGCAGGAATGGGTAGTCATCTGTAGGTCTGAAGAGTCCTGATATCCTGTCAGACACATCTTTAATTTTTGCACCTGGAAGACAGCACATTTCTCTTGTAGTTATATCCGGTCTGCAGATAGCGGCCTCTGTTCCTCTCAGCAGGGAATCCCCCATGACCACCACTCTCCGTTTCTTCTTCACAACATTTTTCTTTCTCCATCCAGGAGGACTCTGAGGGCGTACAAGGTTGCTGTTTGTTGGCAAAGTCTTATCCTGATGTATTTCTTCATCGTTTTCCTGCGTGAGAGCCTGGTACTGGTTTCTGAGCAGTATGGGTGCTGACTGCCTCCTGATCCTCCTGCTTCTCTGGGTCACATGTCTCCATTCCTCTGTTTCTTCAGGTGCACTTCGAATTTCTTCTCTTTCTGTAACATGAAGAGATAATTCTGCTCTGTCCAAGAACTCTTCACCTTCCTTAATGATCTTCAACGTAGCTAACCTCTCTTCGAGATTTTGCAACTTTTCCTCCAACAGGGACACAAGCTTGCATTTGTGGCATGTGAAGTTTGGCTTTTCCACTGGTAAATCTGTGAACATGTAGCAAGAAATGCAGCTCACCAAATGGCTCCTGGCCTCTTCCATCTTGAGATTTCTTAAAAACGATGAAAGATGAGCCAAATTTTGCGCGCCGATAGGCGCGCGGTTTTTCCGATTTCCTCTTTTCAGCTGCAACCACCAAAACCCAGTGATCGTTGAGCTCGCGGAGACTCTTCACTTATCCCAGAAGGCACTGGGAATATGCAAATGATCTCCTCAAGACTCTTCCCCTGGTTTTCCGATTTCCTCTTTTCAGCTGCAACCACCAAAACCCAGTGATCGTTGAGCTCGCGGAGACTCTTCACTTATCCCAGAAGGCACTGGGAATATGCAAATGATCTCCTCAAGACTCTTCCCCTGGTTTGATGTTGGACATTCAGCTGATGCAAAAGGCGAAATAGGTGAAGTCCCAGGAAGAGGTAGACCAAAGCAACCCATTTTTCTGTCACCCTATGTGTCATCAGGGGAAGGTGGGACAAAATCCTTGGAAACCCATGCATGGTTCATTTTAATGAAGGTTAGATCATCCACATTTTGGGTTGACAGACGGGTCCTTTTTTCTGTCAGGATTGATCCAGCTGCACTGAAGACTCTTTCCGATAGCACACTTGCAGCTGGGCAAGCTAGCTCCTGTAAGGCATATTGGGCCAATTCAGGCCAGGTGTCCAGTTTAGCGGCCCAATAGTCAAAGGGGAATGACCTGTGTGGGAGAACATCGATATGGGAGGAAAAGTAGTTTGTAACCATAGTTGACAACTGCTGTCTCCTGTCACTTTCCATCGATGCAGTATTACCAGTTGTGTGAGCGGTATTTGAAAAATCAGTCCACAACATTGTCATGAAACCCCTGTCTCCAACGCCACTTCTGCTGTGTGCACCACGAACACCTCTGCCAAGCTGCCCCCGGCCCGTACGGCTCGTGTGAGAACCATCACCGCTGCTGTGTGCTGGGAATGCCTCAAGCAACCGATTTACCAGAGTTGCTTGTTTATTAGCCAATATTAGGTCAAGGTTCTCCTGTGGCATGATGTTTTGTAATTTGCCTTTATAGCGTGGATCCAGGATGCTGGCCAACCAGTAGTCGTCATCGTTCATCATTTTGGCAATGCGGGGGTCCCTTTTTAGGATCTACAAGGCATAATCTGACATGTGGGCCAATGTTCCCGGTGTCAATGATGCACTGCGAGTGCTGGGTGGAGGAGCACTTTCTGGCAAATCCACATCCCTCCAGTCACGCACAAACCCTGTACCAGACCTTGCCACGCCAACATTTTCACTTGCCCCATGAGATGCATCCTCCTCCCCTAAGTAATCATCCCCATCATCATCCTCCTCCTCCTCTTCTTCCTCCACCTCGTCCAGGAGAGGTCCCTGAGCAGACAATGGCTGAATGTCATCAAGGATTCCCTCCTCCTCTTCCTCCTCATCAACATTGTTTGCAGACGCCTGCTCCTTAAGGTGCGTCAAAGTTTGCATGAGCAGACGCATAAGTGGGATGCTCATACATAGGATGGCGTCGTCTGCGCTTACCAGCCGTGTGCATTCCTCAAAACACTGAAGGACTTTACAGAGGTCTTTCAGCTTCGACCACTGCACACCTGTCAACTCCATGTCTGCTCTCAAGTGCCTGGCCGTGTATCCTCCCACAAATGCATTATGGCCTGCCTCTGCTCGCACAGCCGCTCCACCATGTGCAGGGTGGAGTTCCACCTTGTTGCAATGTTGATAATGAGGCGGTGGTTGGGAAGGTGGAGCAATCGCTGCAGCTTCTGCATACGAATGGAGTGTACAGGCGACCGGCGGATGTGCACGCACAGTCTTCGCACCTTCTGGAGCAGGGCTGTTAACTCCGGATAATTTTTGAGGAAGCACTGCACCACCAGGTTCAAGGTGTGAGCCAAGCAAGGTATGTGGCTGAGTTTTGAAAGGGCTATGGCTGCCACAAAATTACGGCCGTTATCACTAACTACCTTGCCTGCCTCAAGATGTACACTGACCAGCCATGACTCAGTTTGTCGCTTCAAGTACTCGGCCAGCACCTCGGCGGTGTGTCTGTTGCCCAAACACATCATCTGCAACACAGCCTGCTGACGCTTTCCACTAGCTGCTCGATAGGGGGACACATCGTGTGCAACAGTGGCAGCTGCAGATGGAGTGCTCGTACGACTGCACTCTGTGGACGAGCTTTCGCTTCTGGAGGAGGAGGAGGAGGAGGGTCGAACGCCTACAGCCAACTGTTTCCTATACCGTGGGCTAGGCAGCACTGTCCCACCACCGCTGTCCCCTGTGGACCCTGCATCCACCACATTAACCCAGTGCGCAGTGATGGACACGTAACGGCCCTGGCCATGCCGACTGGACCATGCATCAGTTGTGAGGTGCACCTTTCCGCTCACTGACTGCTTGAGTGCATGGACAATGCGGTCTTTCACATGATGGTGGAGGGCTGGGATGGCTTTGCGAGAGAAGAAGAGGCAACTGGGTAGGTCATAGCGTGGTACTGCATAGGCCATGAGTTCGCGGAAAGCTGTGATTTCCACCAACCGAAAGGGCATCATCTCAAACGAGATTAGTTTGGCAATGTGGGCGTTCAAACCCAGTGTACGCGGATGAGAGACTGAGTACTTTCTTGACCTACTCATAGTGTCTGGGAGGGTGAGCTGGACTTGAGAGCTGCATATGGTGGAAGTAGCGGTGGACAGGGCGGACTGAGAGAGGGTTGATGATGGTGATGGAGTTGGTGTTCTTTCTGATGGCCTAGAATCAGTCTTTCGTTGATATAACAGTGGGATTCCCTGACTGCTGTGGCCTTGCAACGACACCTCAACATTTGCTGCTGTGCTAACCGGTGGGCTTACAGTGGGGGAAACAATGTAGCATTGCTGACTACCTTCGTTGTGATCAGTTGCACATGTGGCACTTGAGGTTTGGTGTTGTGTCCACGCTTGCAAGTGCATGCTGGTTAAATGTCTAAGCATGCAAATGGTATTCAAATTTTTCAGATTTTTCCCTCGGCTAAAGGTCTTTGCGCACTTCTTACAGATAACCTTGGCCTGATCATGAGGATTTTGTTCAAAAAAGTGCCACACTGCACTCTTCCTACTTTGGCAGACATTTTGCGGCCTAGCACGCTGTGATCTTTTGAATCTCTGGACAAGCTGTCCAGCAACTCTTTTGATGTTTGGAACCTGTCTTTGGAGTGCTCCGGGCCTGCCAGATAACAGCTGTTGCGATGTCGATGTCTGCTGTGGATGCTCCTCATCTGAGCTATTGGAAGCAGCACCCTCTTCCCCCAATGGATGCCAATCTGGGTCAACAACTGGGTCATCCATCACCTCCTCTTCTATATCATGTGCACCTTCCTCTGTGTCACCGTGTATGGTGGTATAGTGTGCGGGAAGGGGCACCTGAGTCTCATCAGGGTCAGAATCTGGCTCTGTACACTGTGAGGACAATGTAGTGCTCTGAGTGAATGTACCAGCAGAATCATCCATCAGCGGCTGTGCATCAGTGGACTTCATGTCAGATTCATCTTGGCCTGGGTAATTCACCATTTCACTTGATAATCCACGCATGGTATGTGAAAACAGCTCCATGGAGTAATCAGTAGTATGGCCTGCGTCATCCTTCAATCTTGGATGGGGTGAAGGACACAAGGAAAGGTGTGGTTCATGAACATGAGCCTCCAATGACGACTCAGTGCTTTTACTTTTTACAACTGAAGAAGAGGAGCTGATAGAGCTGGAGGCTGAGTCAGCAATGTAAGACAAAACTTTTTCCTGATGCTCTGGCTTTAAAAGCGGTTTGCCAACTCCTAGAAAACTAAGCGTTCGAGGCCTTATGTAGCCAGATGATGACGCAGGCTCAACACCTCCTGCATTCGGTCCTATTTTGCTCTTGCCACTACCATCAGATCCACCACCAACACCATCATTACCAGCTGCCAACCCCCGCCCAATTCCACAGCCTCTTCCACCAGCCTTCCTCATTTTTGGTAGAAATGTAGACAAAATCCAACAAACTATATAGTAATGTAAAACAAGGTACAAGGTGTCTATAGGACAGGGGAGATTTTGAATTTCTGCAGAAACTTGTGGACACTGGACACTTTTGGATTGTGTGAGGCCCACTGATATCTGAGCGCTATGTGACAGGCTCGATGGCACAGCTGTGACCAAAGTGACTAGAGGATAAGGGAGATTTTGAATCTCTGCACACACTTTTGGACACTGGACACTTTTGGATTGTGTGAGGCCCACTGATATCTGAGCGCTATGTGACAGGCTCGATGGCACAGCTGTGACCAAAGTGACTAGAGGAAAAGGTAGATTTTGAATCTCTGCACACACTTTTGGACACTGGACACTTCTGGATTGTGTGAGGCCCAATGAATATCTGAGCGCTATGTGACAGGCTCGATGGCACAGCTGTGACCAAAGTGACTAGAGGATAAGGGAGATTTTGAATCTCTGCACACACTTTTGGACACTGGACACTTTTGGATTGTGTGAGGCCCAATGAGGACACTTTTGGATTGTATGAGGCCCACTGATATCTGAGCGCTATGTGACAGGCTCGATGGCACAACTGTGACCAAAGTGACTAGAGGATAAGGGAGATTTTGAATCTCTGCACACACTTTTGGACACTGGACACTTTTGGATTGTGTGAGGCCCACTGATATCTGAGCGCTATGTGACAGGCTCGATGGCACAGCTGTGACCAAAGTGACTAGAGGATAAGGGAGATTTTGAATCTCTGCACACACTTTTGGACACTGGACACTTTTGGATTGTGTGAGGCCCACTGATATCTGAGCACTATGTCACAGGCTCGATGGCACAGCTGTGACCAAAGTGACTAGAGGATAAGGGAGATTTTGAATCTCTGCACACACTTTTAGACACTGGACACTTTTGGATTGTGTGAGGCCCAATGAATATCTGAGCGCTATGTGACAGGCTCGATGGCACAGCTGTGACCAAAGTGACTAGAGGATAAGGGAGATTTTGAATCTCTGCACACACTTTTGGACACTGGACACTTTTGGATTGTGTGAGGCCCACTGATATCTGAGCGCTATGTCACAGGCTCGATGGCACAGCTGTGACCAAAGTGACTAGAGGATAAGGGAGATTTTGAATCTCTGCACACACTTTTAGACACTGGACACTTTTGGATTGTGTGAGGCCCAATGAATATCTGAGCGCTATGTGACAGGCTCGATGGCACAGCTGTGACCAAAGTGACTAAAGGATAAGGGAGATTTTGAATCTCTGCACACACTTTTGGACACTGGACACTTTTGGATTGTGTGAGGCCCAATGAATATCTGAGCGCTATGTGACAGGCTCGATGGCACAGCTGTGACCAAAGTGACTAGAGGATAAGGGAGATTTTGAATCTCTGCACACACTTTTGGACACTGGACACTTTTGGATTGTGTGAGGCCCAATGAATATCTGAGCGCTATGTGACAGGCTCGATGGCACAGCTGTGACCAAAGTGACTAGAGGATAAGGGAGATTTTGAATCTCTGCACACACTTTTGGACACTGGACACTTTGGGTTTGTGTGAGGCCCACTGATATCTGAGCGCTATGTGACAGGCTCGATGGCACAGCTGTGACCAAAGTGACTAGAGGATAAGGGAGATTTTGAATCTCTGCACACACTTTTGGACACTGGACACTTTTGGATTGTGTGAGGCCCACTGATATCTGAGCGCTATGTGACAGGCTCGATGGCACAGCTGTGACCAAAGTGACTAGAGGAAAAGGTAGATTTTGAATCTCTGCACACACTTTTGGACACTGGACACTTCTGGATTGTGTGAGGCCCAATGAATATCTGAGCGCTATGTGACAGGCTCGATGGCACAGCTGTGACCAAAGTGACTAGAGGATAAGGGAGATTTTGAATCTCTGCACACACTTTTGGACACTGGACACTTTTGGATTGTGTGAGGCCCACTGATATCTGAGCGCTATGTCACAGGCTCGATGGCACAGCTGTGACAAAAGTGACTAGAGGATAAGGGAGATTGGATTGCTTTTAAAAAAGCAGTTTGCGGAGCAGTGGGTAAACAGCAATGCCAGCCTGTCAGGAAGCCTTAAAAGGCAGCCCAACAACCAACACCACTGATACACCACTATATAGCCTCCCCTTGCACTGCACACACAGTGACTGGTGTGTTGTGCAGGCCAAATTGCTAGCAGCAGAAGCAGTTTTTTTTTCTTCTCAGCAGGACAAAAAAAAAAAAAATTGGGATTGCTTTTAAAAAAGCAGTTTGCGGAGCAGTGGGTAAACATCAATTCAGGAATGTCAGGAAGCCTTAGAAGGCAGCCCAACAACCAACACCACTGATACACCACTATATAGCCTCCCCTTGCACTGCACACACAGTGACTGGTGTGTTGTGCAGGCCAAATCGCTAGCAGCAGAAGCAGTTTTTTTGTCTTCTTCACTGCCTAACGCTCTCTCTACAGAATCAGCAGCAACCTCTCCCTATACTGAGATCGGCAGAAGTAAGATGGCGGTCGGCGTGCACGCCCTTTTATACCCTCTGTGACGCCCACCAAAGCAAGCCAATCACTTGCATGCCCTTCTGAAAGATGGTGGTGACCCCTGCCTATGTCATCACATTGCCCACAGTGTCCGTGGATCCTGATTGGCTGAAAAAGAGCGCAAAACAAACTTTTGAAACGCGACTTTGGCGCGTAAGTCGCCGACCTCGTGGCCGACCTCATCCTAGGGTCGGGTTTCGTTTCATGAAATCCGACTTTGACAAAAGTCGGCGGCTTTTGAAATTTTTCGACCCGTTTCGCTCAACTCTACTTATGAGGTCAGACACTGATGTTGAATAAGAGAGAGTGATTAGGAATCTCCATTTCATCTCATTCCAACAATGTAGGGTTAAGGTCAAGTATCCATGTGGGCCAGATGACTGAACTTGGTGACCCTACTCCGTATCTATACGTACTCTGTCATTTCAGAGTTGAGTTGCTTTCATTCCCAAACTGTCATGATCCATGCTGGATCATGACAGGTAAAAAGCACTAGTAACCTTTTTTTTCCTTAAGCTGTGTGCATAAAGTTAGTTTTTTCAACCGGTGGCCATTAGGGTCATTGCACTGTGTGGTTTCAGTTCTAGTTTTGCCCCCGGTGGCCGTTAGGGTCATTCCACTCTGGTTACTTTAGTTTAGTGCACGTGATTATGAAGCAGGTGTGATTGCTGGCTCTTACCTTTAAAAGAGTGTCAGGTGGTTGCAATTAATGTTGGTGATATTGCTCATTTCCAACCAAGACTGGTGAAGGAAGGAACTACAGAGAGCAGCTCAGGGGAGCTCTGGTGTAAAGTCTGGTGAAGGAAGGAATTATAGAGAGGTGTTCCTTGAAGCTCTAACAAAGCTTGGAGAAGTAGCAGCTATTCTGGAGGAAAGCTGCATTCTGGTGGTGACTCAACAGAGCAAAGCTAAGTGGTGTTATCCCTGTTTGTATTTTTCCCTGGTGTGTATTAGTACAGCGGTGTGGCCAGTGCTTGCACCACCCAGCTTCCTAGCAAGGGATAGGTGTAGGGTGTGCTAGGGTGACAGGTTCTGGCTTGGCGACAGGTGAGTAGCCTGTATAGGGAACCTTAGGATTGTGAGGGACACTGACACAGGGGAGTGCAGAAGGTCTCCATGTCCCCGTTCCCTATCGCAGGGCTCACCGTTGTAACTGTTTCCCCTTCCCCCGTGTCTTGTTGTTTTAGTTACCGGTCTTCGGGTTGTGTCACACAGGACAGTTACACGTGCCATGTCTTATTGTTTTAGTTACCGACCTGCAGGTCATGTCACACAGGATGGGTCCACGTGACATTATCACCAACTATAATATTTTTTCTGCTGAGCCATGGACCCAAGGCAGACCTTTGCCCAAATGCTGCAAATCTTTTCTGATGAGATTAGGGGGCTGCGCGGTGAGTTGGTGCAGCAGCTGCAGCTGTTGGTGGGCTTTGGGGGTCTGGTTCAGGCACAGGCTCAGCCAGAGCCCAAGATATCCCTCCCTGACAGGTTTTCTGGAGGGAGAGATCAATTCATGGTATTTCAGCAAGCCTATAAACTATTCTTCAGGCTGCGCCCTCGCTCATCAGGGAGTGAAGAGCAACGAGTGGGAATCATTATGTCCCTTCTTAAGGGGGATCCCCAATCCTGGGCCTTCTCCCTGCCGGACGATTCACCATCATTAGTATCCGTGGATGAGTTTTTTGCAGCTTTGGCGCTAGTGTATGGAGATCCTGATGGCGTCGCCCTGGCGGAAACCCGACTCCGTAGGTGTAAACAGGGAGCCCGGGTTGCTGAGGAGTACTGCTCAGAGTTTAGGAGGTGGGCCACTGACACTCAGTGGAATGACCCTGCAATTAGGAGTCAATTTGTGCAGGGTCTGTCTCAAAAGTTGCAGGATACTCTGGTGCAGTACGCCACTCCCAGGTCGCTGGAGGCCACCATGTCCCTTGCCATCCGGGTGGATAGATGCCTTAGGGAGAGGCATTCACAAAATGTGCCCCCTGTTGTCCTCGCTAGGGAGGAGGACTCACCAGTGCGGACGGAGGAACCCAGACAGCCCGGTGTTGTTGGTATCAAAAAGGGGGTGTCTGCGGCTCGTCATGGTGGGGTGGTATGCTCTTCCTGTGGGAAGCCGGGCCATTTCATGAGAGCCTGCCCAGTGCGTGCCAATTCTCCAGATGAACCTATGCAAGTAGGAGGAACTAGTTTGTGTACGGAGCTGCCTACGGTTCGGGGAGAGGTGTCGGCATGTTTTTACTGTGGGCAGACTGGTCATGTCCTGAAGGCTTGCCCAACCCGCGCCAAATTATTTGTGCCATCTGAGAAGCCGCACTCCCCTGGTCGCTTGGAGGGAGGTGACCAGGGAGTGTATATTTCCTACATTTTGCCCTCCCAAGGTACTATGTCAACAGAGGTGTTGGCTGGCGGGGTACCGGAGGTGATACCAGTGCTTGTGGACAGCAGAGCAGAAGTCAGTCTGGTGGATGCTCGCTTTGTCCAGACTCATGGCCTGAGGTGTAGGACGCTAGCCCAACCTATAAGCGTCCAGGTCATAAACTCTGTTCCACTGAGCCAGGGGAGCTTGACCCAAGTCGTAGAAAATATCCATCTATGTATAAGACATCATGAGGAGTCCTTGTAATGCTACGCCTTGGAGGCAATGCCAGTACCTATCATTTTAGGCCTCCCTTGGCTGAAAAAACACAACCTGGTAATAGATTGGCGGGTAAGGGAAGTGGTCAGCTGGGGGCAGTCGTGTGAGGGCTGCTGCCTAGGGACTACTGTCTGCTGTCTCTCTTCAACCAACCCCTTTCTCTTCAGTGAGAGCAGCAGATGTGCTGCAGGAGAGTAGGGGCAAGTCTCAACCCTTGCCATTAGTCAACCCTGGGAGGCGCAGACCTCGTGGTGGAAGGGGTTGGAGGGTGGTGTACCCCGTGGTGAATTGCGGGGGTGTGAGAGTGGTGACACAGGGGGACGCCTCTGTTGTCAATCCCAGAAAGAGTTCAGTGAATTGTGACAAACGAATGTGTGGCAATAAAAGTTCAGGTCTGGACCTGTGTGTGAACGAGCATGTATGCATGGCCACCAAAAAACATCCAGTGGAAGTGTGTTGTGAAGTTTTACCAGCTCGAGTTACCCCCAAACATACACATACACAACTCGTTCCCCTGGTCGGCGCATCGGAGATGTGTGGTGCCTCCAGAACATACTTTGCCAATACCAGCGGTGCTTGTTTGTTATCAACCAGACGTGCAGGTAGTTGCAGTGGTGAACTCTGGATCTGGGCGTCCCCTCTGTAGGTGGTTCCCTGATTAGTAGCGGTCTTGAGGGTCCAGAGGTCCCTCATTAAAGGAGGGTACTGTCATGATCCATGCTGGATCATGACAGATAAAAAGCACTAGTAACCTTTTTTTTCCTTAAGCTGTGTGCTTAAAGTTAGTTTTTGCCCCCGGTGGCCATTAGGGTTATTGCACTGTGTGGTTTCAGTTCTAGTTTTGCCCCCGGTGGCCGTTAGGGTCATTGCACTCTGGTTACTTTAGTTTAGTGCACGTGATTATGAAGCAAGTGTGATTGCTGGCTCTTACCTATAAAAGAGCGTCAGGTGGTTGCAATCACTGCTGGTGATATTGCTCATTTCCAACCAAGACTGGTGAAGGAAGGAACTACAGAGAGCTGCTCAGGGGAGCTCTGGTGTAAAGTCTGGTGAAGGAAGGAATTACAGAGAGGTGTTCCTTGCAGCTCTGACAAAGCTTGGAGAAGTAGCAGCTATTCTGGAGGAAAGTTGCATTCTGGTGGTGGACTCTGTTGCTGGGAGCAATAGCAACAGAGCAAAGCTAAGTGGTGTTATCCCTGTTTGTATTTTTCCCTGGTGTGTATTAGTACAGCGGTGGGGCCAGTGCCTGCACCACCCAGCTCCCTAGCAAGGGATAGGTGTAGGGTGTGCTAGGGTGACAGGTTCCGGCTTGGCGACAGGTGAGGAGCCTGTATAGGAAATGTTAGGAGTATGAGGGACACTGACTCAGGAGAGTGCAGGAGATCTCCACGTCCCTGTTCCCTATCGCAGGGCTCACCATTGTAACTGTTTCCCCTTCCCCCGTGTCTTGTTGTTTTAGTTACCGGCCTGTGGGTCGTGTCACACAGGACAGTTACACGTGCAGTGTCTTGTTCTTTTAGTTACCGACCTGCGAGTCGGGTCACACAGGACGGGTCCACGTGACACAAACTTTCAATAATTCAATATATAGTTGACTGTGGAATATTCAAGAGGAAATAAATGTAACAAATTGACATCTTGCTACTTTGACATGTCATTGTAGTACAATGTGTGAATTCAGTGAGCCCTTTCATTCAAAAATGTTTGCAAAGGCAGACTGCATGGTAAAGCCCCCATCAGACACAGCGATCTCACTAGCGAGATCACTGCTGAGTCACAAGTTTTGTGATGCAACAGCGATCTCACCAGCAAGATTGCTGTGTGTGACACCTATCAGCGACCGGCCCCCCTGCCGGGTATTGCTGATCATTGTGGAAAGCCCTGGACATTTTTTTGATCACTGGTCTCCCGCTGGCCAGCACGCATCGCTGCATGTGGCAGGCAGGAGACCAGCGATCAGCAAGCTGCAGCTGGTAACCAAGGTAAATAGCGGGTTTCTAAGTGCCGCGCGGTGCTTAGAAACCCCCTGTGTACCTTAGTTACCAGCGCGCTGGTGCAGGGATCTGGTAACCAAGTAAACAGCAGGATTCTAAGTGCCATGCAGTGCTTAGAAACCCGCTGTTTACCTTGGTTACCAGCTCCCTGCACCAGCGCGCTGGCATCTAAGGTACACAGCGACTCGCGCGCTCATCGTCGCTGGTTCTGATCGCTGGTGAAGCTACCTGTTTGGCAGCTCACCAGCGATCATGTAGCTGCACACCAGCAATCCTGAAAAGTTCATATCGTTGTCGGGATCACTGGTGAGTCGCTATGTGTGACGGGGCTCTAAGGGGCTGGACTTTATCCACCTGAGGACAACTGGATAAAAATTCGGCCACACTGCAGTACATTATTTCCTAAGTAGTCCTGATATTGTAATGCATTGGTGAAATATATGTAGTTAATATTTTCTTTCATTTTGAAATGGAAGAGCCTTTGATTGCACATTCACTGAGAAATTTATTAGAGAGCAAAAATTACAGAAAGAACACTAATAGTTTTATTGCAAGTGTAATTATTATCACAGTCTTCATAAAACACAGTTATACAAATTTCATTTATTAGAAGTAATTCAATGCTGCTGATTCAATTCTAGTCAGTGTTTCAGTATTGACAGTTTTGGGAATACTGCCCACACCTAATGACCCTTTCTCTTAAATTAACCAATTTAATTTGCTTACTTTAAAATTAACTTTCATTTCCTTGTACAGTATTTATACATGTCTAATTTTGCATTTTTATTGTAAAAAAAATCTACCTTTTAATGCACTGAGTGGAAAATGCTTAAAAATCTATATTTTATTGGCATGAGGGATTAATTTTCATTTTCTAAGCAAAGTGCATTTATACATATATCTGCTAGTAACATCATTACTAGATAAAAAATAACTGCAAATTATATTTGTTTCAGACTTTCATATTTAATATTTTATACAGCATCAAAACATTAATGTATATATTCCATTCTATGTTACAGTATGTAAAGAAATCTGAATGTTTTTTACCAAATACCTTGTAAACTATTGAGAGGAGTGGCAAACACAACATTGGAATCAATTCATTTGCATAAAAAAAATCGCATTCTTTCTTTGTCTTATGGTATTATTCGCTATTCTTAGAACCAAATTCAACAAAATGGTGTTTGTGATTCATGAATTTAACGCAAAGAAAAAATTGGCTCTTTCATTGTCTTGAATTGTTTTTCAATGTTTGCCCCCAAAATTCACAAACTGACACCAAAAGTCACAAAATTTGGCCCAAAATGCTTGTATACTTGAAAATACAGCAGAGAGGGCTGAAGTGAATTTGGACCAAACTTTGCAACAGTTTAGAAAGTTGCATGTCACACTTAAATATTGTGGACCCACTGCACCATGGATGAGGGAGAGCCCTGGAGAGTTTAAAAAGCCACCATTTGGGTTTTCACTAAAGCCCCTGATGGTGTGGTTAAACTTGAGCCACAAGTGAACAACAGGTGCCATTCTAGGATAGATCTGAGTGCCACAGCAGCTAACCCCAATGGACAGAACAGCAGACATGGACTCAGAGTCCAAAGTTGGACTGGATTTTCATGGAAAAGATATTAAAGCTGTTTCAGGCTGGAGAGGGTTTCAGGTTTAGGGACCACTGGTGCAATTTCTGGTTCAGGTACCGCCAGAGCAGTTTATTGGTCAAGTGCACTGGAGTGTTTTCAGGTTCAGGTACTGCCTGAGCAGTTTGATGTACAGATTTAGAATAGACTGACACAGGTGCATAGAACTGGCACTGGTACAGGTTTAACTGGATGGGTGGAGGGACCTGGCTGACTGACTAACCACAATGGCTGCTCAGGCACCTCTTCACAGGTGAAGGTGCCTTAAGTACTAAGTCAATCTCACCTATTGGCAGGGAAGACATTAAGATTGTGCTTGCTGTCTCTTTAAGACAGGCCCCGAAACTCAAAAACCAGAGCAGGGGACCAATCAAGATTTGTGCTGTGAGTAAGTCATCATCTTTGCCAGCAGAGCAGACCGGAAGCATGCAAGGATGCCGGCGTTATATTGCAATTGATGAATCAGATGAAAACATCTGGAATCACTAAACTCTGCCCGTACAGTGGAAAAAAAGCCCTAAAAACGGGTTTGTGCATATAAAATAGGCTTCAAACTAGGCACAAATAGAATAATACATTGCGTAAAAACAAAAGAAATGTTCAAAACACACAATTTGAAGCTATTCCATCTCATCTTTATATGGATAAACTCACAACGACAGAGCCTACTGGTCTGAATTACATAAAGAAAATACAGGATGCTGTATTTAAGCCTGTGGACAATGGTGGACATATCGTTGTGTGGCCCTGCAGTATTTATGAAGCTGAAGAACATCAACAACTGAAGGATAATAGATGTTATAAGAAACTCAATTACAACCCATTAGCATCATACTGCATGTAGCTACAAAAAAATATTTACATCAGACAAAGTAGGTGACATTATTTAGAAGCAATTATGTGACAATTGAACAGTAGACAAACCCACTATCCCTATGTTATACTTACTATCAAAAGTCCATAAAGTTCCAATGAATCCTACAGGTAGACCAGTAATTTAATGGAAAACATCTATAAATTAATTGATGCACTGATAAAACCATTATTAAAGACTCTACCTTCATAAACTCGAGTTACAACTGATTTTCTACAATAAATTAACTTTTTACATATTGATGATGGTTAATTCACAAAATACCCATACTAAATCATTAGTTAGGCAAACTCTTTAGAACACTATACCAAAAAGACTGGTTAAAAACACGCCTCCTGAAGAAGTTGCCATGAAACGTGCATTGGGGCGGCAGAGATCAACTACACTTAATCTCTAGTAAGTGCATTGTTCTACTCTAACTTGTTTCTAAGTACTAGTATTGTCTATTATGTGGATCAGCTCATTTAGCACCCTGTTATAGAAGATTGAGGCACAGTACTATGTGCAGTATTACTAGCTTTTGATCCCTGCACTTTTGCCAGACAGCCTCTGTGTTTTAATATGTATGTGTATATGTTTAATCTTAATGTGCAATAAAGTTAAACTATATGGCTAATATACTCGTTGGGTGTTTTTAACCCCTTTTTTGGTATAATATTGACGATGATGTAATGTAGGTGACATGCGATGTTGAATCACTGTACACCAATATTCAACATCAATTTGGTCCAAAGGCAGCATCCTACTATTTATCCAGCAGAGAAATTTAATTAGTTATCAAACTTTTAGAATTTGCGCTTAAGCTCAATGTTTTTTTTTTCAGTGGTTCCATGTACCTCCAACTTCAAGGGACAGCCATGGGAGCTGATATTGCACCTTCCTATGGTAATGTCATCCTGGGGCTGTGGGAGAGGGACCTACTCCTGTCAGATCAGCATTTGAGATGGGCGAAACCAAGCATTAAAGTTTGGCGTCTGTACCGAACACCTACTGTTTGGGCATGGACACCAATCACGGACTTCACCAGGATGTGCATGACAGTGTGGAAAACACCGCTTCTGATTAGCAGTAAAACAAACACTGCCAGTCAGATAGCTGAGGTTCCCACACTGTCAAATGACAGCATGATCTTCCAGCTAGGATCAAAGGTATAAAGTTTACCTTCAGTCATTGGTTTCGGATGATGGGTGTACTGCTCCCATCAGCCGACACCTGCTGCTGTTAATAACAGTGAGAGCAGGAATAGCAGCCTGCAGCTGCCCAGAAAAGGTGCATCTATTAGATGCACCAATTCTGCTGCTTTGCCAGGACTTCCCATTTGCCCTGTAGATGTGAAAAGTGGGGTTCATATTTGTGGGGTTGATATCATGGTTGCATTGTCAGGTGACATCAAGCCCATGGGTTACTAATGGAGATGCATCTATAAGACACTTAAAAATAACAAACACATTTATACCCACCTACCACCCGTTTCATTGACTACCTCATCAAAAACAACAACATCCCTCACCTGTCCATCGTTCAGTCCCATGCTGTAATCCATGTCTGTGGGATAAATAATTCTCAACCTGGACTGTGCCAAGATGTGACCGTCCAGGCTGAGAACCACTGATGAATGAGCTGCTGCAAATGCAGCATCAGTAAGCAGTGGTGACATCACTAAGTTTAACTCAGGTCACTGAAGCTGTGTTCCCAGCCAGGCTTAACTGCGGTAATCTTGGTGAGATCACTGCTAGCACAGTGAGAAAAGATACGATTGTCCAGGTTAAGAACCACTAAGGAATGAACTGCTGTGAGCATAACATCAGTGACCAGCGGTGACATCATTTACATTACTGTCGGTCACTGAGGCTGCATTCCAGCCAGGCCAATGATCTGCGCTGACCTCCTTCCAGAGAGATCACCACTCACACAGTGAGAAAGTCTCACAGTGTAGCAGCAAATTCAAGACAGTTCAAATTCACCACAGTGAAATTATCCCAGTGAACCTCCGGAAGGAGGTCAGCAGAGTGCATTGGCCTGGTTGGGTACACAGCTTCAGTGACTGGCAGTAACCTTGATGAAGTCACCGCTGGTCACTGATGCTGCATTCACAGCAGCTCATTCCTTAGTGGTCCTTAGCCTGGACGGTCGCATCTTAGCATCGTGCAATTTGAAAACTGTTTATCCCCCAGACATGGATTACGGTGAGAGACAGAATGACGGAAAGGAAAGGGATATTGTTGTTTTTTATTTTTAATTTACTACAGGAGATGAGGGATTAAATGGAATGTGCGTTGATGTATGGTTTAATTTAGAATCATTAAAGAAATCTGTGTCATTCTTTCAATTAAAAGACTTTATTCTGGCTGTGTGTTTATTTACAATGTAACTAAAGAATTAATAATGGATATGTGTCTTATAGACACTTCTCCATTACTAATCCTTGGGCTTGATATCACCTGACAATACAAAGGTGACATCAACCCACAAATATAAACCCAACTTGCCACTGCTATAGGGCAAGTGGGAAGAGCTGAGCAAAGTGCCAGAACTGGTGCATATAATAGATGTGTCTTTTCTGGGTGGCTGGGGGCTGCTACATTTAGGTTGGGGGCTGATATCCATGGCCCCTTACCAGCCTGAGAATTACAACCCCCAGCTCTCTGCTTTAGCTTGGCTGGTTTTCACAAATTGGGGACCCCACACCATTTTTTAAAATTATTTATTTAAATAATTAAAAAAATCGGAGTGGGGACCTCGCTACCCTTGATAACCAGTCTTGCTGAAGCTGACAGCTGAGGGTGGAAGCCCATAGCTGTGAGTTATTTATTTACAGCAGAGGTGCAAGCTGATGAGTACTCCTGTCAGCCGTTTCTGCTCTCACTGTTATTAGTGGCAGCAGGTATCAGTTAATGGGAGCAGTAGCTCCATCAGCTGACACCTGTGATCGCAGGTAAACTTTATACCTCCGATCACAGCTGCATACTCAAACTGTCTTTTGACAGTGTGGGAACTGCAGCTGTCTGACAGGTGGTGATGATTTTACCTTTTTGTCATGCGCCTGACAGCGTGGCAAACACTGGATGTCGGGGCCTCCCATTCAAGTGAATGGGGTCTGGTTTCTGTTTTGGGTACCAGAAACTTTTTGTGACTGTTCAGCCAAACCCACTGGACTCAAACATCCAGGTGTCTGCCCATTTCTAATCATCACACATCAATGTGTATCATCCCCTTTTGGACCAAATACATTGACGATATATTCATGATCTGTCAAGGGACTTCTAAGGAACTTGCAATCTTTTTTCAACAACTCAACAATTATGATCTTGATCTACACATAGCATACAAGTACCACCATGACAAGCTGGATTTTCTGGATGTGACTGTCACACACAATTCTAAAGAAATGCTGCAGACAGACTTGTTCCACAAGGAAACTTCTGTTAACACTCTGTCCTTCAAGCAGCATCATCACACAACACGAAAGTCATAAAATCTGTACCCATGGGTCAACTTTCACAGATATTTCTTATCTGTTCTACAGATGCTGATATCGAAACAAGAGCAGTGAAATTAAAGATTAGATTCCATGACCAGATGGACAGTATCAGATATATTAAAAGCGCATATTTTTTAATATTGTGTTTTATACATACTTAGTTTTAATTCCCCTCCCCACTTTTCTTGTCCCATCATATTGTTCTTTTCCCATAATTTCCATCTTTTTTCTTTTCACAATTCTTCTTATTTTCCTTCTTTTTCTCTGGTTCCCATCCTTTTATATTAAACCATCATTTATATTGTATTTTATCACATATTTTTTATGTCAGAGTTACAATTATACAACTTATTTTGAGATTAAAACACTTTTTCACTATATATGTATATTTGCATACATGCAAATGTACACATGTATATGTATACATGCTTATAATTTTTTTTCACCTTGTTTCACATTTCATCCAATGCACTTTCCTCCATTATTTCTTTTTTTCTTTCTCTTCTTTCACCCTTTTTTCCACCCCCTTCCTCACTTCCTCACTTCTTTTCGCTTTTTATTCAAATACTCACACCTTCTTAATATTAGGATACATTTTAAATAATGATTTTGCACACATGCTTATTACTTAAGTTCGATGTATTACAATTTCTATATATTTGTATATTTTTTACACTATTTGCATATATTTGCACAGAATAACCTATATATTCTTATTATTCTTCCATCACATTACTATACACTTCTATTATATGCCTGTATATTTTGCACAATATTTGCATATATATGCACATTACCGGCACATTTTTCCATGTTTTTATATACCTATTATTATTACCTATTATCATATAAGTATTCATTTCTATTTTATTATTTTATCATTATTGTTTCATTAAATAATTATTGACTACCATATATGAATTGCATATCATTATTGACTAATGCATCAAGTTTCATACTAGTACATGAGTTACAGTATAATAAATACTGTATATACTTGTGTATAAGCCGACCCGTGTATAAGCCGACCCCCCTAATTTTGCCACAAAAAAACGGGGAAAACTTATTGTCTCATGTATAAGCCGAGGGTAGTGCTGCACAAGGGTTAATGGTGTCCCAAGTAGATGCTCCAAACATAAGTACCCCAATATGCTGCACAAGGGTTAATGGTGGCCCAAGTGGAAGCTCCATACATAAATATCCCCATATGATGCACAGGGGTAATGGTGGCCCAAGGAGAAGCTCCATACATACAATAAATGCCCCCCATATGATGCACAGGGGTTAATGGTGGCCCAAGTAGAAGCTCCATGCATCAATACCCTCATATGCGGCACAAGGGTTAATGGTGGCTCAAGTAGAAGCTCCATACATAAATTACCCCCCATATGCTGCTGCCACTGCTGCTATAAAAAAAAGAGACATATTCACCTCTACTTCACTGGGGGCCAGGTGCCGGTGTAGCCGCTGGCTCAGGCCCCCGGCACTGGCTATATTTACCGTTCCCCGCTCCATCGCTGTCTCCCGGGTCCTGTGCAGTGACGTTAGCAGAGGGCGCGCACTGACTACGTCATCGTGCCCTCCGCTAAATGTCACAGCCAGAGGACCCGGAGACAGTGATGGAAAGGGGAGCGGTAAGTATTGCTCTGCTCCCCCGTCATACTCACCACCCCCTCCTGGCTCCCAGTCTCTTCATCCAGCATGATGTCGGCGTCCCAGACTGTTCCTGCATTCAGCGGTCACATGGTACCACTCATTAAATATGCACACATACATGAGGTTAATGAGCGGTACCATGTGACCGCTGAATGCAGGAACAGCTGGGACACTGAGATCATGGGGGAAGCAGGGGGGCTGCAGAGACCATGCAAGGAGGGGGGGAGTATGGTCTCTGACACCCCCAACTCCCCCTCCCCCGCCGACCACCGTATATGACTCGTGTATAAGCCGAGAGGGGGACTTTTAGCCCAAAAAAAAGGGCTGAAAATCTCAGGTCATACACAAGTATATACGGTGTATATATATATATATATATATATATATATATATATATATATGTATATATATATATATATATATATATATGTATATATATATATATATATATACAGCTCTGGCAAAAATTAAGAGACCACCACATCAAAACTCAGTCAAGGGCAGCCCATTCTCCAGACCTGAACCCTATTGAAAACCTCAGGAAGGAAATCAAGAGGATGATGGATAGTCATAAGCCATCAAACAAAGAACTGCTTAAATTTTTGCGCCAGAAAGACTGGTGGCAAGCATGCCAAGATGCATGAAAGCTGGTTTTAAAAATCATGATTATTCCACAAAATATTGATTTCTGAACTCTTCCTGAGTTAAAACATTAGTATTGTTGTTTCTAAATGATTATGAACATGTTTTCTTAGCATTATTTGAGGTCTGAAAGCAGTGTTTTTTTAATTTTGAACATTTTTCTTTGTTATTGCTTGGAAATTCGGAGACATGTTGTCAGAAGTTTATAGACTAAAAGAACAATTTACCTTTTACTCAAAAATATATCTATAAAGAGAAAAATCAGACAAACTGAACATTTGAAAGTGGTCTCTTAATTTTTTGCCAGAGCTGTATATACACTGCTCAAAAAATAAAGGGAACACTAGACACTCTCACTGAGCAGACACATGGATGTTAGTGACCTTCCTATCATTTCTACCTGTTGTTTATTCCATTGGCACAACAGCAGGAGAAATTGAATCATAATCAGTGTTGATTTCACTGAAGTGTGACTGACTTGGAGTTACATTTTGTGGTTTAAGTTTTCCCTTTTTTTTGAGCAGTATATTATATATATATACATACACAGTTGAAGCCAGAAGTTTACATATACTATAGAAAAAAACACATATGCATATTTTTTTCATATCTGACAAGAAATCAGAATAAACCTTTTCTGTTTTAGGTCAATTAGGATTACCATAATTATTAATATATGCCAAATGCCAGACTAATGTCAGAGAGATATTGTTTTAAGGTATATCTATTACTTACTGCAAAGTCAAAAGTTTTACATACATTTATTTAGCATTTGGTACCATTGCCCTTAAACTGAATGACTTGGGTCAAGCCTTTGCAAGCCTATAGGTCAAGCCTATCCTTCCACAAGCTTCTCTCAACATTTGGTCAGAATTTGGGCCCAATCCTCTTGACAAAACTAGTGTAGCTGATCCAGGTTTGTAGGTCACCTACCTCGCACCTGCCTTTTCATCTTTGCCCATAAATTTTCAATAGGATTGAGATCGGGGCTGTTAAGCGCCGGGATTCTCCCGCTGCACAGGGTAGAACCCAAGCCTCGTCTGCCTCTGCAGTCTCCCACTCTGCTCCGGCTGCAGTGGAGGATGCTCAGCAAAGACGTTGGTCTCAGCATCATGCTCAGACTCATGCTGTTCGCTTGGTTGCTGTTGACCTCCCAGCCAAGTCTGTGGTAACCAGCGATAGGCAGTGGCAAATAGATGATCTGGAGGCTAAGTCCAGAAATCACCCTACTGAGCATGCTCGTGTGGCGACCTCTCATTGGTGGTCAGTCGTCAGCTGCTCTGGTGATGCGGCTACTCCAGATTGGTCCACGAGCATGGTCCTTTCTGACTAGACATTATCTAAACCTATAAATGGTCCTCCGAGGTGCACGTTGCTGCGCTAATGTCATTTGCGGTTGTGTGTATGGGTGGAGACTTCACCGCTCTGTCAGCTGTGTGAGTGTCTAGCTTTCCTTTGAGAGGCAGCTATTTCTTTTAGCTTGGCCTAGCGTCTGTCTCGGCCACATGTGAAGTTAGCACGGGTCAGTTACGGGCCACAGTCAAACTCATGTGCTTAAACCTTTTTGGTTTCAACTGGGTATTACACACAACTCAATTAGTACTGCTCGGCAGCTAGCTGAGCTTTGTACTCATATTTTTGTGGACAGTTGTATTAGTTAGGCTAAGTTCACACTTGCGTTTGGCTTGTCTGCATAGGGCTGCGTACTTCCTCCCTTAAGCTCCACCAAATGCAAGTGTGAACTTAGCCTTAGTTTTAGTTTTATTTGCCACTCGGCGTTCAGCTGAGCTAGTATTCCTTTGCAAGTGCATACCACTCTGAAACGCTATCAGTCTGGTATCTTGCATTCAGTCCACACTGTGTGGAGTAAACACAGAGTGCTTTCTGGTGAACATTCATTGCACGGCTCCACCATTGTTTACTAGCTGCAGGATAACATCTCTGCAAGGTGGACCCCGGGTAGCGATCGCACTAAATAAAATAACTAATAAAGTGGGATCCACCAACCCTAACAGTACATTAGTGCCAGGGTCTGGCTAGTAATGGCAGACAAACAGAAGCTCCCATGGAATATCCAGCAGCTGGAGGGCAGGTTGTCTGTGTTAGAGCGGGCAACTTCAGCTGTGGATCTATCCGCAGTAGCGGCACAGGCAGCCAGTGAACTCACTACTAGGGTTTCAGCTGTGACTTCTGCTCTGTTCTTTCCACATTTGCCACTCCCCAATAGGTTTTCTGGGGATAGTAAGGCTTGCAGGGGATTCGTGGACCAGTGCTCAATCTAGCTGGAGCTACTGGGTTCATGTCTCTCATCTGAACGAGCCAAAGGGGGAAGTGTGGTGTCCTTTTTGATGGACAGGGCGTTGGAGTGGCCTAAGCCGTTTTGGGAACGTAAGGACCTGGTGGTTTGGAGCGCCTCTCATTTTTGGATGCTTTAAAACAGGTCTTTCTTGGACCCCAAGTTACACATGATGCCACACACCAACTGCTGGCGTTGACTCAGGGCTAATTTCCGACCAGCCAGTTTGCTATCCGGTTCTGGACGCTAGCTTCCGACCTGGAGTGGCCAGATATGGTCTTGGTCCCGGTGTTCGGGAGGGGCCTTGCAGACCATGTCAAGGTTGCTTTGGCCACTAGGAATGTCCCCACTACACTGGAGGATTTAATATCCATATCCACTCTTATCGATCTTCGGTATGATGAACGAAGATTGGAGCAAGCCCAGTGCAAACAAAGGATTCGGTTAGCACCAAATTTTACCAATCCTTTGGCGTCTCCGACTCGGTTGAGCAAATTGGTGGAGCCCAAGGTTGTTTCTCGAGTGGAGGCTAAATTCTTCCGCCTCAGGTGGATATTGGAGGGAGATTTGTCAGATGTGTCCTCCAAATTAACCTTTAAGGTGACAATGTCTTACCAGCCAACCTCTCACACTAGGGAGGTTTGTGTGGATTCCGGGCTGAGGGTAATTTCATGTCCTCTGCCTTCGCTCAACAGCACGCAATACCCCTAGTGATGTTCTCTAAGCTGATCACCATCTGGGTGGTAAATAGGTCTGAGCTATCCTCTCAGATCACACATCAGACCATTCCCCTTTCTCTTGTTATTTCTCCAGGACATCAGGAAATAATTTATTTATTGGTCATTCCTGAGGGTATAGATGAGGTATTGTTAGGTATACCTTGGTTACACCGCCATTCACCTCACACTGGCTGGGCTACTGGGAGTATACTAGGATGGAGTAGGTTGTGTGAGAGACAGTGTCTGAAGGCTCAAGTTCAGGTTGGATCATCTGAGGTCACCACAGATGTAACTCCTCTTCCCAAACATTATTGGCACTATGCAGACTTGTTTTCTAAGAGAGCTGCGGAGACTCTTCCCCCTCATCGCACCTATGACTGTCCTATAGTTCTTATTCCGGGTTCCGAGCCTCCCTGTGGGCAAGTCTACCCCCTGTCTCTCCTGGAGACTGAGACTATGTTCCAATATATCAAGGAGAATTTGTCTAGAGGGTTCATTAGGAAGTCAGTGTCTCCTGCTGGGGCTGGGTTCTTCTTTGTTCAGAAGAAGAATGGGGAATTTCGTCCATGCATTGACTACAGGGGATTAAATGCCATTACCATCAAAAATAAATACCCTTTGCCTCTCCTCTTGGAGCTCTTCGACAGACTGCAAGGGGCTAGGGTATTTTCCAAGCTAGATCTGCATGGTGCTTTTAATTTGATATGTATTCGAGAAGGGGATGAATGGAAGACTGCGTTTAACACTTGGACGGTCTTTATGAGTATCTGGTAATGCCGTTTAGTCTCGGTAATGCTCCTTCCGTCTTCCAAGACTTTGTTAATAGCATCTTTCAGGAGTTATTATCTACCTCTGTAGTAGTGTATCTGGATGATATACTTATTTACTCTACAGATATTGAGACTGACCGAAGAGATGTCTGTAAAGTCTTTGAACTTTTATGCTCCAATTCCCTCTTCGCTAAACTAGAGAAGTGTGTGTTTGAGCAGGAATATTTGCCTTTCCTTGGGTATATTATCTCGGCCAAGGGGTTGGCCATGGATCCTGCCAAACTGGAGTGTGTGATGAACTGGCAAGAGCTGCATTCCCTTAAAGTGGTGCAGCGCTTTATGGGATTTATCAACTACTATCGTCAGTTCATCCCTCACTTCTTTACAGTACTAGCTCCTCTGGTAGCCCTCACCAAGAAGGGAGCTAACCCCAAGCAGTGGTCAGATGAGGTCTCCAAGATTTTTACTTCTGTGAAGTCCTACTTCGTTAGGGTTCCTGTGCTACATCAGCCCAATGTGGATAAACCCTTCATTCTGGAGGTGGATGCCTCTTCTTTTGGTGTGGGAGCAGTCCTATATCAGAAGGATGCTCATGGTCAGAAGCACACATGTTTCTTCTTCTCTAAGACCTTCACACCGGCGGAGAGGAAATATTCCATCAGGGACAGGGAGTTACTGCCATGAAGTTAGCCTTCTCTGAGTGGAGACACCACCTAGCTTTAGCCCGGTGTCCATTTCAAGCACTTACTGACCACTAAAATCTGCTTTATTTGCAGAAGGCCCAGCTGCTGAATTCTCGCCAGGCCAGGTGGTCCTTATTCTTCTCCTGGTTTAACTTTACTCTCCATTTTCTCACCAGAAAGAAGAATTTACTTGCCTATGACCTATCCTGTTCAGTGGTCTCATCTGAGGAGGGAGACGAGCCACGGCTTATTATCTCAATGGAGAGTCTTCAAACAGTGGCTCCAGTGCCTCCAAGCAAATCCTATGCACCACCTAACCTACACCGGGATGTCCTTTCTTGGGCTCACTCGCCCAAGGTAGGATGGCATTTCAGCATTAAGAGCATCACTGAGCTGTTGGTGAGAACTTATTGGTAGCATCAAATGGAGCGGGATTTAAGGGATTACGTTCAGGCTTGTGTTTCATGTGCCTAGGAATCTGTCTTCCCGGCAGAGGCCCATGTGCTTGTCATATCCCTTCCTGGAGTTGGATAGGCCCTCGGAGATAGTCGCTATGGACTTTGTTGTGGGCTTGCCCAAGTCCCATAACAACGCTGTCATTTGGATAGTCACCGACCATTTCTCCAAGATAGTACATCTGGTTCTCTTTCCACACGTACCGTCGGCATGGGCCTTGGCTATGCTTTTTGTGAAGCATATTTTCCGTCTTCATGGGATGCCGGACAAGATTGTCAGTGATTGTGTTCCCCAGTTCACGTCTTGTTTCTGGAGGGAGCTTTGTCAACGACTTAGCATTGAGCTCAATCTCTCTTCGGCGTACCATCCCTAGACGAATGGGCTGGTGGAGAAGGCCAACCAGACTCTCATCACGTACCTACGGCACTTTGTTTCTGCCAGGCATGATGCCTGGGCACTAGTGATAAGCGAGCACTAAAATGCTCGGGTGCTCATTGCCCGGGTCGAGCAAATTGGAATGCTTGGATGCTTGACCCGAGCAACGAGCCCAATGTATGTCGGAAAACCGAGCATTTTTTCCGCGATCCTCCGAGGGTCCTTTTAGGATCTGAAAACATCTAAAATCGATGAGAGCAGTGCTCATATGACATGGGAACATCATGGGGAATATTTCTGGAGCATTTCTGACTCCCAGGTCACAGCTGTGAACAATGTTGTCAGAGTATTATGCCAGTTTTACAGGCGCACACTAAAACATACAAAAACTAAACCAAAATGGATTTTCCTGGGAAATATGTTACGGAACATTCTTTCCATTGTAATGATTTGTATGTAAGACAAAATAAATAACCCTAAACAAAAATATTCCTCCACAACTTGAGCTATGTTCACACATAGCGCTTTTAATGCATTTTTCAATTTTACCATTGCTTTCAACCAAGAAAAATGCATTCACTGGGAAATGTCATTTTAATATTTTACAACCTTATTTTGCCATGTGGTGTGTGACACATCATCAGACACAGCCTGTTTCATTTATGAAGGAGGGAATCTGAAAGTCACAAAGTCTATTTTTATAGGGCCAGCAGTGAGCCCTCAATTTTCTTAGAGAGCCATAAGCCGGCTATGCATTGTATTTCCCATTTTTAAACAGTGGGTCCCTAATACTGTTATTGTGTATGCAGTGAGTGCCAGGGCTGCCCAAAATTTGGACACACCCCAACAACCCATTGAACAGAAGTCATGGATGACCACATGCAACAAAAGTTCCAAGTAATCATTTCGTACTCACATACTGTTTGCTTAGGCATTGAATGCAAGGCCTGCCCTGCACCAAATTTACAAGCACCCCAATAAGCCTTTAAACCCACGTACTGGATGGCCACAGGAAAACCAAGTTCACATTATTCGTTTGGTACTCCCATACTGTTTGCTTATGCATTAAATGCAAGTCTTGCCCTGCACCAAAATTACATGCACCCCAATAAGCCTTTGAACACATGTACTGGATGGCCACAGAAAAAACAAATTCACATTATTCATTTGGTACTCCCATATTGTTTGCTTATGCATTGAATGCAAGGTCTGCCCTGCCCCAAAGTTACACACAACCCAATGAACCTTTGAACCCACGTACTGGATGGCCACAGGAAAACCAAGTTCACATTATTCATTTGGTACTCCCATACTGTTTGCTTATGGATTGAATGCAAAGCCTGCCCTGCATCAAAGTTACAAGTACCCCAATAAGTCTTTGAACCCACATACTGGATGGTCACAGGAAAACCAAGTTCACATTATTATGATTTTTTTAAGTCACCTAAAGTTTGCCCATGAAGTGAATACAAGATCTGCCCAAAATTTGCACACACTCCAAGGAAGAAATGTGGAGGATGGTCTCCGAAAAATGTTTTCATAGTATAAAGGAGCAGGTCTCCTATACTTGTAATGCAAATACACTTAAGATACTGTCACACTTAGCGATGCACCAGCGATCCCGACCAGCGATATGATGCGGTCAGGATCGCTGGTGCATCGCTAAGTGGTCTCCAGTGAGCTGCCACACAGGCAGATCTCACCAGCGACATAGCAGCGGTCGGGGGTCGTTACTTACCTGTTAGATGAGGCGATCCTGACGTCCTCCCGCCCGTGTCCACGCGTCGCTCGTCAGCGCCACAGGGAGCCCAGCAGGAAGCTGATGATGAGAAATGGTCCAGGACGTTCTCGCGCGATCAGCGATAATCAGTGGGGGAGCCGGTCGGAGGTAAGTATCAGACATAGCGATATCGCTAGTAATATCACTGCTACGTCACAAAAACCTGTGACGTTATAGCGATATTGCTAGTGATATCGCTTAGTGTGAAAGGCCCTTAAGTGTATAGGCTGAAAAACATTTTCCCCTGGGGGGGAACCTCAACATACAGTGAAAACATTTTTGGAACGGGCATCAAAAACACCCCTGAAAAAAAATTACTTGGCTGTTGCATCACAGAACACGTTCACACTGGTGATCTAATGGTAATGTTGTAAGAGACGTGGAGGATGGCCTCCAAAATGTTTTTTCCCAGATTAAAGGAGCGGGTCTCCTATACTTGTAAACACTAAGTGCATAGGCTGAAAAACATTTTCTTCTGGGGGGTACACATCAACCCACTATGTAAATATTTTTTTTATGGCCATCATAAGCACCCTTGCAAAAGAGTATAGTGGCTGTAGCATCATGGAGCACATTCACGCTGGTGATTTAGTGGTAGTGTCAAAGAGACTTGGAGGATGGCCTCCAAAAAATGTTTTCCCAGTTTAAAGGAGCGAATCTCCAATACTTGCAATGCCCATATACAAAGTGTGTGGGCTGAAAAACATTGCTCCCTGGGGGGTACACTTCAACCTACTGCGTAAATATATTTTTTACGGCGGTCACAAACACACTTGCAAAAAACTATAGTGGCTGTTGAATCACGGAACACATTCACCCAGGTGAACTAGTCGTGGTGTCGTAAGACACGTGTAGGATAGCCATCAAATTTTTTTTCCCAGTTTAAAGGAGTGGGTCTCCTATACTTTTAATGCTCATACACTAAGTGTATGGGCTGACAAACATTTTACCCTAGGGGAGTACCTATCAACATACTGTCTAAATAATTTTTAAAAGGGCATCAAAAACACAATTTTACACAATAAGATGGCTGTTGCATCACGGACCAAGATTACCCTGGTGATCTAGTGGTGTTGTCGAAAGAGACGTGGAGGATGGCCTAATATTTTTTTTTCCTAATTTAAAGGAGCTGTTCTCCTATACTTGCAATGCCATACACTAAGTGTATGGGCTGACAAACATTTTCCCCTTAGGGGTACACATCAACATCCTGTGTAAAAAAATTTTTTATGGCCATCATAAACACCCTTGCAAAAAACTATAGTGGCTGTTGCATCACGGAACACGTTCACCCTCGTGTTCTAGTGTTTGTGTCTGAAGAGACATGGAGTATGGCCTCCGAAAAATGTTTTCCCAATTCAAAGGAGCGGGTCTCCTATACTTGTCATGCCCATACCCTAAGTTTATGGGCTGACAAACATTTCCCCCTGAGGGGTACACATCAACATATTTGTTAAAAGATTTGTTACAGCCATCATAAACACCCTTGCAAAAATTTATAGTGGCTGTTGCATCATGGACCACGGTCCCCATGGTGATCTAGTGGTGGTGGATGATGAGGATTAGGAGAAGGAGGAAGATAACACCAAATAGCCAATATCAAGAAGTGTATACCCATGTGTGGGTGTGAAGAGGTGATTAGGAATACACCTCCCAAACAAATACACTGTATTGGAGGTTATGCTTCGCTGTTATCATTCGATGGTGTAGAGAAGTCTGGCCCAATCCAGCCCTTTTTCATTTTTATAAGAGTCAGCCTGTCTGCATTTTCAGTTGACAGGCGGGTGCGCTTATCAGTTATAATTCCACCAATGGCATTAAAAACGCTCCCTGACAAAACGCTAGTCACAGGGCAAGACCTCCAAGGCATAGAGAGCCAGTTGCCGGCCTTCTGTCTGAGGCCACCACACTGCTTTTTCCTGCCTGTTGGGGTGCTATGCCTCCCTCCCCCTGTGTGCTGCTGTCCTCGCTCTGCATGTCCTCCTGCCAGGTTGGGTCAATTACTATATCATCCATCAACTCGTCTTCCACTTCCACACCCTGGTACTCCTCCTGACTTTCTGGCAATTATGTCTCATTATCGTTCTCCTCTTGTGACACGTTCCCACGGTTGTCTTCATGTGACCGTGACTGCTCAAATATTTGGGCATCGCTACATGCGATCTCATCTTGCCCCACGTCAAATGGACCAGGCGAGAGGCCTGAATCTATAAATTGAAAAGTGAACAGCTCTTCAGAGTGTCCAAGTGTGGGATCAGTTGTCTCCAGACACTCGGCATGGTGGGAGGAAGGAGGATCAGGGTGAAGAATATGCGGTCCAGACCATGGCTTCTCAGACTTGACCTTGTGGAAGACAGGGAGGTGGTGGTGGTAAAGTGACTGGAATCATTATCCAGTATCCAACCAACAACCTTTTGACACTGCTCTGTCTTCAATAGTGGAGTGGTGCTGCGGATCCCTAGCAATTGAGACAGGAAGGCTGAGTGAGAAATGTCGGTGTCTGTTGTGGCCCAACTTCAGCTTGCCCACAGCCTTGGCCTCAGCATGCACCATCACATCCCCTTCCCCATCCCTTGCCATGCGCCTTGCCCATTTTAAATGGACAACAATATTTTCCATGTTCACTACAAATGGCTGAATTGGGAGCGAACTTATATGTGATCCATGTGCGATAAAACCACAGTTTAAAATATCTGGACTGTAGGTAATTTTTTTTTTGTTTTTACCAAACTGGTGTCAATAACTACAGTAGGGTAAAACACAGCAAAAAATGTTAAATGGAAGCCTGAAATGCAACAATTTGTAGCCCACAGATAGATGAGGCTTCTTACGGAGATACCACACTGTTCAATATGTGACCTGTATTTTGTTTTTTAACGCAAAACAATTTCAAGAACTAGGGTAAGAGACAGCCAAAGCGGAGCTCTCAAATGTCACAATTTTTAGCCCACAGAGAGAAGAGGCATCTGACGGAGATACCACACTGTTAAATATGTGGCCTGTATTTTTTGTATTTTTACCACAAAATAGTTTATAGAACTAGAGTAAAACACAGCAAAAAATGGTGAATGTAGGCCTGAAATGCCACAATTTGTAGCCCACAGATAGATGAGGAGTCTGACGGAGATAGCCCACTTTCAAATATCTGCCCTGTATTTTTTTTTTGGCCAGCAAAATTGTGTCAATAAGTAGGCTATGACACAACAAAAAAAATTCTATGGAGGCCTGAAATGGCACAATTTTAAACTCAATGATATGCGATCCGTGTGGCGGACAAAACCCGGGGTAAAATATCTGCCCTGCAGCTAAATATTTTTTTGGCAGCTAAATATTTTTTAGCAGCAAAATGGTGTCAAAAAATTGTATAAGACACTCCAAAAAAATTCTACAGTACCACAAAAAATGGCAGATTTTTCTGTGCACTCAGATGTGTTGACTGTTTAAAATTGCTGGATTTTCACGCTGTATTATGAAAAGGTTCTGGCTGTAGTCTGCAGTGTCAACAAGCAAATGGAGAAAAAAAGGGTTCTGGATTACTTTGTAATAAAATAATTGGGATTAAGATGCAAAAAAAAATTATTCGTAGCCTCTGATACCTGGAGCTAGGTATATATATACGGTCAATAAATGTAATATTCAGTAACAGCAGCAGACAGTAATGGAATGGACCCTCTTGATGTATGCACTGCACTGATATGTATATAGCCACATACACTCCCCTGCCTACCTAGCACTGCAACCTACAGTGGGGCAAAAAAGTATTTAGTCAGTCAGCAATAGTGCAAGTTCCACCACTTAAAAAGATGAGAGGCGTCTGTAATTTACATCATAGGTAGACCTCAACTATGGGAGACAAACTGAGAAAAAAAAAACCAGAAAATCACATTGTCTGTTTTTTTTTCATTTTATTTGCATATTATGGTGGAAAATAAGTATTTGGTCAGAAACAAGCAATCAAGATTTCTGGCTCTCACAGACCTGTAACTTCTTCTTTAAGAGTCTCCTCTTTCCTCCACTCATTACCTGTAGTAATGGCACCTGTTTAAACTTGTTATCAGTATAAAAAGACACCTGTGCACACCCTCAAACAGTCTGACTCCAAACTCCACTTATGGTGAAGACCAAAGAGCTGTCAAAGGACACCAGAAACAAAATTGTAGCCCTGCACCAGGCTGGGAAGACTGAATCTGCAATAGCCAACCAGCTTGGAGTGAAGAAATCAACTGTGGGAGCAATAATTAGAAAATGGAAGACATACAAGACCACTGATAATCTCCCTCGATCTGGTGCTCCACGCAAAATCCCACCCCGTGGGGTCAGAATGATCACAAGAACGGTGAGCAAAAATCCCAGAACCATGCGGGGGGACCTAGTGAATGAACTGCAGAGAGCTGGGACCAATGTAACAAGGCCTACCATAAGTAACACACTACGCCACCATGGACTCAGATCCTGCAGTGCCAGACGTGTCCCACTGCTTAAGCCTGTACATGTCCGGGCCCGTCTGAAGTTTGCTAGAGAGCATTTGGATGATCCAGAGGAGTTTTGGGAGAATGTCCTATGGTCTGATGAAACCAAACTGGAACTGTTTGGTAGAAACACAACTTGTCGTGTTTGGAGGAAAAAGAATACTGAGTTGCATCCATCAAACACCATACCTACTGTAAAGCATGGTGGTGGAAACATCATGCTTTGGGGCTGTTTCTCTGCAAAGGGGCCAGGACGACTGATCCGGGTACATGAAAGAATGAATGGGGCCATGTATCGTGAGATTTTGAGTGCAAACCTCCTTCCATCAGCAAGGGCATTGAATATGAAACGTGGCTGGGTCTTTCAACATGACAATGATCCAAAGCACACCGCCAGGGCAACGAAGGAGTGGCTTCGTAAGAAGCATTTCAAGGTCCTGGAGTGGCCTAGCCAGTCTCCAGATCTCAACCCTATAGAAAACCTTTGGAGGGAGTTGAAAGTCCGTGTTGCCAAGCGAAAAACCAAAAACATCACTGCTCTAGAGGAGATCTGCATGGAGGAATGGGCCAACATACCAACAACAGTGTGTGGCAACCTTGTGAAGACTTACAGAAAACGTTTGACCTCTGTCATTGCCAACAAAGGATATATCACAAAGTATTGAGATAAAATTTTGTTTCTGACCAAATACTTATTTTCCACCATAATATGCAAATAAAATGAAAAAAAAACAGACAATGTGATTTTCTGGATTTTTTTTTCTCAGTTTGTCTCCCATAGTTGAGGTCTACCTATGATGTAAATTACAGATGCCTCTCATCTTTTTAAGTGGTGGAACTTGCACTATTGCTGACTGACTAAATACTTTTTTGCCCCACTGTATATATCCCGTAATTAGTCCTTAGAATGACTGTTGGTTTAGTTGGATTTGTGGATTCTATGAGGCTATAAGCACACTAATTTATAAACCCCCAAATCTGAAATTATCTCCGCAGTAGCTCTCCCTACACTATCTGATTCCGGAGGTGACTGTGACGAGCAGGGCTACGGAAGGTCTCTTATAGATCTGATGACACTGTGCGGCTAGCCAATCAATGTAATGCCACAACAAAGATGGCTGCAGCATTACAGTACATGGAGATCGCACAGAGGATGCCATTAAGGCTTCTAAGGAGAGAATGAGGGTCTCCGCCAACACGTATCGCCATCCCGCTCAGGTTTTTGCCCTTGGCGATTTAGTGTGGCTCTCTGCTCATATCAGGCTGTGTTTAGAGTCCACTAAATTTGCTACCCGCTATCTGGGTCCTTTCAAGGTTCTGAAACAGGTGAATCCTGTGGTATATCTCCTCAGCCTTCCTCCACGCCTGAACATCGCTGACACCTTTGATGTCTCTCTCTTGAAAGCCGTATGTATGACCCATTGCTCTGGGACTGCTGCCTGGAGTTCGGATACGTCCTCGGAAGATTTCGAGATCAATGCCATTGTCAGGTCCAAGGTGGTGCATGTCAGAAAATTTTTTTGGGTGGACTGGAAGGGTCATGGGCCTGAGGATAGGTCCTGGGAGCCGATGGAGCACATTTGTGCCCCCCAGCTTAGTGTGGCTTTCGAGCATAACGAACATCATCGGGGGTGCCTACAGGGGGGGTAATGTTAGGCTCCGGGATTCTCCCGCTGCACAGGGTAGATCCCAAGCCTTGTCTGCTTCTGAGATCTCCCATTCTGCTCCAGCCACAGTGGAGGGTGCTCAGCAAAGACGTTGGTCTCAGCATCTTACTCAGACTCGTTCTGTTCACTTGGTTGCTGCTGGCCTCCCAGCCAAGTCTTTGGTAACCAGCGATATGCAGTGGCAAACAGATGCTCTGGAGGCTAAGCCCAGAAATCACCCTACTGAGCTTTTCATCGGTGGTCGGTCGTCAGCCGCTCTGGTGATGTGGGTGCCCGGGATTGGTCCACAAGCAAGGTCTTGTCAGAATGGACAGGACCTGATCCTATAAAAGGTCATCCGAGGCATACGCTGGCGCGCTAATGTCATTTTCGGTCATGTGTGTGGGTGGAGAGTTCGTCGCTCTGTCGGCTTTGCTAGTGCCTAGCTTTCCTAAGAGAGGCAGGTTTTTCTTTTGGCTTGGCCTAGCGCCTGTCTTAGCCACGTGTTCAGTTAGCATGGGTAAGTTACAGGGCACAGTCAAACCCACGTGCTTAAACCCTTTTGGGTTCAACTGGCTATTGCACACACCTCATTTAGTACCATAGCTGAGCTTTGTACTAATATTTTTGTGCCACTCGATGGACAGCTGTATTAGTTAGTTTTATTTTTCTTTGCCACTCGGCGGTTAGCTGAGCTGGTATTCCTTTGCCAGTGCATACCACTCTGAGACGCAATCAGTCTGGTATCTTGCATTCCATCCACACTGTGTGGAGTAAACACAAAGTGCTTTCTGGTGAACGCTGGTCGCACGGCTACACCATTGTTTGCTAGCTACAGGATAACATCTCTGCATGGAGGTCCCGGGTTGCGATCGCACTAAATAAAATAACTAATAAAGTGTGATCTGCCAACCCTAACAGGGGCTTTGTGATGGCCACTCCAAAACATTGCCTTTGTTATCCTTAAGCCACTTTGTTACCATTTGGCAGTAGGCTTCGAGGTATTGTCCATTTGGATGACTCATTTCAACAAAGCTTTAACTTCCTGGCTGATTTCTTGAGATGTTGCTTAAGTATTGCCACATATTCTTCATTTCTCATGATCCTATCTATTTTGTGAAGTTCATCAGTCCCTCCTGCAGCAAAACAACCCCACAACATAATACTGCCACCCCAATGTTTCACAGTTGGGATGGTGTTCTTAGGCTTCCAAGTTTCTCCCTTTGTCCTCCAAATGTAACGATTGTCATTCTGCCCAAAAAGTTCAAATTTAGTTTCATCAGACCACAGGACAAGTCTCCAAAAATTAAAGTATTTGTTCCTGTGTGCATTTGCTAACATTAATACGGCTTTTTTATGTTTCTTTTGGAGTAATATTTTTTTTCCTGGCAGAGTGGCCTTTCAGACTATGTTGATACAGTACTCGTTTCACTGTGGACATTGATATTGATTTGCATTTGTCAAATATTAATAATTGTGGCAATCCTGATTGATCTAAAACAGGAAAGGTTTATTCTGATTTCATGTCAGATAATGAGAAAGACATGTATTTGTGTCTTTTAATAAAGTGTTTGTAAACTTTTGATTTCAACTGTATGTGTGTGTGTGTGTATATATATATATATATATATATATATATATATTACTGTAAGGATAAGAAATGGGATGTTTGTTGCTGTTAGTAACACATATATATATATATATATATATATATAAAACGACATATAGAGATAGCTCTCTATTTCTATAGGCAGTATATATTGGGTGGTCCATTTATATGAAGAATATACCTAAACAAAATGGGAATGATTGGTGTTATCAACTTCCTGTTTGTGGCACATTAGTACATGGGAGGGGGGAAACTTTACAAAATGCGTGGTGACCATGGCGGCCATTTTTAAGTCGGCCATTTTGTATCCAACTTTATTTTTTTCAATGAGAAGAGGGTCATGTGACACATCAAACTTATTGAGAATTTCACAAGAAAAACAATGGTGTGCTTGGTTTTAGCGTAGCTTTAATCTTTCATGAGTTGCTTACAAGTTTATGACAACTTATAAAATGTGTTCAAAGTGCTGCCCATTGTGTTGGATTGTCAAGGCAACCCTCTTCTCTCACTCTTGACACACTGATAGCAGCACAGCAGAAGAAATGCTAGCACAGACTTCCAGTATCCATTGTTTCAGATGCTGAACCTCTTTGTATCTTCACAGCATAAACAATTGCCTTCAGATGACCCCAAAGATAAAAGTCTAAAGGGGTCAGATCAGGAGACCTTGATGGCTATTTAACTGGCCCATGACGACAAATCCACTTTTCAGGAAACTGTGCATGTAGGAATGCTCAGGCATTACACCCATAATTGATGGTATGGTGTGGTATATGTGGTACAAAGGTAGTGGGGCCATTCTTCATCAATGGAAACCTCAATGCCACTGGATATCTGAAATTGCTACATGATGATGTGTTGTCCTCTTTATGCACTGAAGATGGCAGATTCCCTGAGTTTTTTCAGCAAGATGGTGCACCACCACATTATGGGTGCCAGGTCCGGGCATTACTGCAAGGATTCTGACCCCCTTAGACTAGCATTTCTTCTGCGGTGTTGCTATCAGTGTGTCAAGAGCAGGAGAAGAGGGTGGCATTGACAATCCAACACAATGGGCAGCACTTTGAATACATTTTATAAGTGGTCATAAACTTGTAAATAACTCATGAAAGAATAAAGTTACATTAAAACCAAGCACACCATTTTTTTCTTGTAAAATTCTCAATAAGTTTAATGTGTCACATGATCCTCTTCCCATTGAAAAAAAATAAAGTTGGATCCAAAATGTCCCACTTTCAAAATGGCTGCCATGTTCACCACTCATCTTGAAAAGTTTCCCCCTCCCATATACTAATGTGCCACAAACAGGATGCTGATATCACCAACCATTCCCATTTTATTTAGGTGTATCCATATAAGTGGCCCACCCTGTGTACAGTGTATATATATATATATATATAAATACATACATATATACTGTATATATATCATTATGCCACTCATCTTAACTCCTCTTTTACCTTTTACTCCCCCCCTCTTCTCCCACATTTTCAAGCAGTTCCCCTGGGGTTTTTTCCCTTTCTTCTCTTATTGCCTAGACTTTTTGAGTGATGTATAACACCTAAATATACATGCATTATTTAAGCTTAATACAATTCAAGAATCAATGGCAACTCTTGTTTTCTTTGTCATTATTTGCTGTGAGAATGCTTACCTGTTATAAATCACGTATTAATTGTAACTTTTGATTCCTGTCTGTGAGACTACTGGCTAGATAAGGATATAAATATCTTCTCTGCTAGGTGTGATGTCACCCACAGAAGATGGCTTTATATTTGCTGCAACGTACGTCAGGGCCTGGTAATCTATACCCTTCCTCTCTTTCCCCCTCCTTTTCTAGTAGAATGTTATCTCTATACCTTTATTTTAAACTACTACTAATATAACTGTGACTTTTTGCTAGTATTATAATTATTATCTCTTTATTGATCATTACAATATGACTGCTGAGGGTCCTTTGAATTATATATGGGTCGCCCTCCCAGGGCTGAGATGTTCTTCTCCTCCGTGATCTCCTGGCCTCCGTCCTTCCTCCAACATGGCGTCCTGTCATTCTTTCTCCTTCCTGGGCTCATTTCCCGCCACAGGACTCCACTCCTCCTTCTGGGGGCGGCATCTTCTTCCTACTCCTCCATACCAAGCCAGCATACGAACCCCTCTTGGGGTGGGCCATGTTGCTGTAGCATAGAAGTTAAGGCAGGGGAGGCCCATGACAGTCCGCGCTCTTTTCTTTGTACCACCCATATTGTCACGCCCTTCTTCACCGTGCCGGCGGCCATTTTGAGAGTCCATTTTACAGTCTATCAATTTGGTTATTTTGCACAGCAATTAAGTCTAATAAATCTTCAGCACACAGAACCCGGTGGCACCGGGATTCATCATCCTGTTCATGACGCCAAAAATGGGTCGCCCTCCTAGGGCTGTGGGGTACCGGGCGGGTCTCTCAAAGGGGAATGTCACAGCAGCGGTGACCCGGTCCGTGGCCCTGGGTGCCCATGTAAAAGGGATTAAGTGGTGGAATAAAGTTTATAAGTGAATGATTCATGACGCCACCTGTGGTGTTCGGCAATGAAGATGTTAAGCCGACGCTGCAGACAGATCTTCTGGGACAGATGTTGTAGTGCAGCAATGATGTTGTAGCCCTCCACAGGGAGGGCAGTAATCCTAGGGCAGTGTAGGTGAGGAGATAGAAAGGAGATGTAGATGGTGCAGTGCCAGGCACAGAGATGCAGCAGTGCTGAGTGTGTTAGCGCAGGAATAAGCGGAGGACACCAGGGCATGTAGTTCCAAAGCTTTACTCACAGTCTGTTGTGCATACAGGTGCCCGCATCTGTGCCGTGTCCTCCGGGTCAGGGGCTCAGCCAACCTCCAGGCCAGATGAAGTGCTCCCTTCCAACACTCCATCAACATGTGCCTTTTCTGAACGTCTCCTTTTTGCTCCTAAAGTGAAGTACTCTCAGCACTGAGTTACACGGGAGTTCCTCCTGTCAGATGTTCCCATGAACTCCACTTGTTCGGCAGACAGCTGTAGCCTGCTTCGGGGACTCCTTGCTACTAAGTCCCAGCTCACTCTCGTTGCTGTTGTGCCCAAAGTCTTGTGTGGGAATAAAGTGGTGACAACTTCTATTCCTCCGGTGTCTGCTGCAGGACCATTAGTATCCATACAACCTCGGGGACTGGACCCCGGCCTTGCACTGTGAACTTGGAAAGGGTTCTGCTCGAACCCTAATCCTCAGTCCTCCTTTTCTCCTTACGTTCCGTTCAAATCTATCTTTCTTATAAAGAGTCAGGCTTTCCATCAATGTCTCTTTCCTGTGCCAGCAGATCCAGGTCACTGAGGTCAGCTGCAGCACGTCCCTCGTCCATCCCACTCCGGGGATCTTCTCTCTCCTTCTGACCCCGTCAGACTGACTAAATCCTAAACTCTTCCCAATCTTTTGGTGCAGACTAAGCTCCACCCACCTCCCAGCACTCTTCGTGTTCCAAGCAGGGAGCCACCAAAGGGTGCTTTGCTACACTACTATGTTGTGTGGAATGCAGGTGTTGGAGTGTGGTTAGGTGTCCCCACCTTACCTGAATGGTGGGGTACCACACCTCTGGAGGAGGTGTAGTACCTCTGTGGCAATTGAAGCCTCAGGGGCGCCACATATAAAGTATACTGTATGAACAATAAGGAATATACTGATATTTTATATACTTATGGAAAAATATATATTGTGATTGCCCTTGTTTTGTAATTTCAGTGTGGTGTCAATTGCTAATTTTCCCACTTTTCAAATTTTATTTTTACACTTGTGTTTTGTATATTTAATAACATTTCAAGTTTTATATTATTATGGTTCATTGTGTAAAACGTTTTCTCTTGGATTACATTCTTTATTGTACTGAACCATGATCATTCCATTTGATATATTGGGCACATACATTGTATTATTGAGTCTTTAGTGAGCCCTGTGTCTGCTTCTTATTTTTTCTAAAGACACAAAACAGATGAATAACAAGAACAAAGTAAAATATGATGAGTTTTAATTATTATTACTATTATTTGTCCCTAGGGTGCTGCCAGTGGTAGTAGGTAAGATAGATGGGTAGTGAAACTTCAATATCACTTATGAATTTCTTAAATCAGTACGTGGAAATATGTGTGAGCAGTATATTCTATACTGTACTGCTTGTCAGGCCATTAGAAAAATATTCAGTCACATTGGCCATTTTTTAATGCCCTTACCAGTAGTACAAAGCTATTTATGCTTTGCCTGCTTGCATCATCTCCAGGCTCGGACTGACCCACAGGGCAACAGGGGAATCCCCCGGTGGGCCCCTGTGCAGATCTGGGCTCCCAACTAGATAGTACTTGGCATAATTCACTTGATTTACTCTGTACAGAAAAAAGTAGCATCTCATATTCATTAACCAACCTACCTAGATTATTATCATTTAGAGATATATGTACATTTGTGAATGAGGGGAGTGTAATATTTGTATGCAGGTGAAAAGTGCGCCCCTTAAAGTCAATGTTACTGGTGGACCCTTGGCACCCCAGTCCGACACTGATCATCTCTATATTTGATTTCACATTTGTGAGCATGTATAGTATATGTGAATATGTACTGTAGCAAATGCATACTGTACGAGTATTCACACAACTTTATACATATGAATATGTACTGTACATAAGTAGTGACTAAATATGAGCACATCTGACAAAATTTGCATTTTTTTCCAGGGAAATTAGATTTGCAAAGAATTTATTATGCTCTGTTTTTTTTTTCATACCTCAGGGCATAATAAAAGTAATATCTGAAAAATTAAGAAAAATCATTATACTCACCCTATGTTCACCTTTCCATCCACTCTGGTACTCACCACTACCAATCCTGTCTACCTCGCATTCTTTGATCCCCACCACTCAATTTGGAACATCCAGTCCTTTCGAACTGTCCTGGACTTCGGAGTCTCTTGACACTCAGGAGGGTTCTGCCCAGTTGCAGGATGACGATGGCATCGTAACATCAAAATGTGTGCAATGACTTCTTGAGGGCCTGTGCAGAACCCACTCATGTGCCATGACACCCAAAAGTCCAGCACAGTGTGAGAGGTCCAGATTCCATTGCGAGTGGTGCAGGATCAGAAAATGCAGTTAATTTTAGGACCTCTAGGTTCTAAAATAATTCTAGATTCTATTCGGGGCTACACATTTTCTTTGTCCATCATTGAATAAGCTGGACCATCGAAATGTCAATGTGTATATACAGTAGTACAAATATCAAAAAACAATTTCCTATCATAATGATGAACTCAAGTAGCTAGAGAAAATATGTGCATGATATCAAACATATGTGCATCAACTCCCACAAATTAATGCAAGTACTGTGCCCTTTTTATATCATTTTCTTCATTAATCATTAACCCATATGATGGGTTAGAGCATGTGCTCCATGCAATCTTAACACTCAACAATGAGAGTAAAGGTTCCAATTGAAACAAAATACTATGGCCGCTGTAAGAAAACTATGTGCGCAGAATTACAGCATTGATTAATGTAAGTGTCCTATCTCTTCCAAAAAGGGAAAAGGACTGAAATTACGTCATGCCAGCTGATAAAAAGAGGCAATGCGACAACTTGGCAGTCTCATTCTGCACCTGGATACAGTATACGCAGTCCAATAACCAGACACTTTCAGCATATACTGGTAGTTTGTTTCCAAAAAGGGCCCAAACTACTAAAAGGAAAAATAATGAAAGCCAAGGTAACATTTCCAGCATCCTTAAAATATGGTCATTGGGAATGTAAAGTATTCACATTTGCTGTAAGGGACTGGAGAATCTTTGCAGGTTAGGGTTACAAATTATTACATTTTCAATAGTTACACAAATGTTTAGTTAGCTGCTTGTACAAACATATAAAGTATGTAAGTAGATAATGGAATAATGAAACAAAAGTATGCTTCAGACATATATTATAATAAATGATAATTATAACAGTTCTATATTAACGCCCTAAGGACACAGCCATTTTATTCATTTTTTCATTTTTGAGATGTCACATTTTCTTCTTCTTCCAAGTACCATAGCTTTCTTATTTTTCCGCTGATATAGACATATGAGGGATTGTTTTCGGTGAGACAAGTTGAATTCAAATAACACTATTTTAACATACTGTATACCAGGAAAATAGGAAAAATTCTACTGCGGTTAGATGTTCGAAAATGCGATTCTGACACTTTTTTTTGAGGTTTGTCTAAGTGGTGTTAGGGCATCCAGTGCATGGTAAAGTTGACCCGGGAACTTGATTTTTCTATTCAGTATTAGTAAAACTAAACCAACATTATACATTTATTTTGTTATTTAAGTGGTGTGAAATAAATATAATGTTTGAAGAAAAAGGTGGTTCGTGTTGCCGTGTTCTGAGACCCATAACTTTTATAATTTTCTATTGATGAAACTGTGTGGGAGCTTGTTTTTTGCCTGGTAAGATGTTGCTTTTAATGGAAAAATGTTCAGCTCTGTACATCATTAGTACATCATTTAGTAGAAAAAAAGTACCAATAAAATTGCAATTTTGACATTTTAATTATTTGATTCATAGGTATATGAGTCATAGGTTGAGAAAATTATTACTTTTATAGATAAGACTTTTACAGATGTAGAAATACAGTAGTTGCTTATTTTTTAATTTTTTTTTTATTCCTTCATTTTTAAATGGGGAAAAGTGGATGTTGCTTTATTTTTTTTCCATTTTCACATTTATTTTTTAGTCTTTATAGGGGACTTGGACCTGTGTTCACATGCTTAGACTATGAAATGCAATACTACTGCGTGTGAGTGGATTTTACAGGAGCACTGAGATGGAAGTCATGGACTGTCATGTCGTGTCATGTTGCTGCCATTGCAACCAATCATCAATTGATATCCTATGATCACATACTGTAGGTGCAATTTACACTCAGGTTCTGGCTGTATACTTCAACCAGCACCTTCCCAGCGTGTAGCACGCTCAGATTATGAGCCCACTACCCACACTTGCACCCGATTCATCTTGTAGTTGTAAGGGTAGGCCAGGACCATAGTCGTGGCCAAGGACTCCGGGGCAACAGTGTTCTGGCCTTCCCTCACATAGACATGACAGTTTCCTGACAGCATACCTGTAGCTCCATTCTTTTCAGGGCTTTCTGTAATGCGCTGCACTTTCTCCTCAGACGATGTGGAAGCAGAGTCACAGTCCCGTTCAACTTTAACAATAACAGCTTTACTCAATTTTGTACACAGCACATCCACTTTTTTTACAGCAGTTGCCTCAGATTCCACAGTGCACAATTCTGTCACTTTCCCTATGCTCTCACTGTCTTCCTTCAGCATATCTCTGGGATGTCCCGTTCAGCATCACAGCATCCTCTCTGTTCAGCTTCATCATTTTTGGGAGTTCCCTGTCGGTTTCGCCCCAGACAAAAAGGCATCTTCCCATGTAGCAAGCTGTCTCATAATGAGCGATCTGTGCTGCTGTACTACTGCCAAATGTCTCATTAACATCTGTAGTGCAGTCATCTGCACTGCTATGTTCTGCGCTGATGTGAACTGTGTGGCTGTGATCTGCGCTGCTTTGTTCTGCAGTGTTGTCATCTGTGGACCTCAGGCCCTGGAGGGCTGGGTCTTTAATGTTACAGAGCTGACTGTCCTGTCAGGTTGCTTCCACCCAAGTGATTCCAAACTGTTCCTCAGCTTAACGGCCGTTAGCTCCTTCTACTTTAACTATTTACAGGCTGAGTATGCGCTCCACCCCCATCTATTGGCCTAACTGGGGTACTACGCATTCCCTACAACTATAACAGTAGTTATACATAGCATTAACATAAATATACATTACACTTTTATCCCTTAAGGTAATACACAGAATAGTGTAGCAGTACCTACAGTTGTGGCCAAAAGTATTGACACCCCTGCAATTTTGTCAGATAATACTCAGTTTCTTCTTGAAAATGATTGCAAACACAAATTCTTTGGTATTATTATCTTCATTTAATTTGTCTTAAATGAAAAAACACAAAAGAATTGTCCTAAAGCCAAATTGGATATATTTCCACACCAAACATAAAAAGAGGGTGGACAGAAGTATTGGTATTGTCCGAAAAATCATGTGATGCTTCTCTAATTTGTGTAATTAACAGCACTTGTAACTTACCTGTGGCACCTAACAGGTGTTGGCAATAACTAAATCACACTTGCAGCCAGTTGACATGGATTAAAGTTGACTCAACCTCTGTCCTGTGTCCTTGTGTGTACCACATTGAGCATGGAGAACAGAAAGAAGACCAAAGAACTGTCTGAGGACTTGAGAAACCAAATTGTGAGGAAGCATGAGCAATCTCAAGGCTACAAGTCCATCTCCAAAGACCTGAATGTTCCTGTGTCTACCGTGCGCAGTGTCATGAAGAAGTTTAAAGCCCATGGCACTGTGGCTAACCTCCCTAGATGTGGACGGAAAAGAAAAATTGACAAGAGATTTCAATACAAGATTGTGCGGATGTTGGATAAAGAACCTCGACTAACATCCAAACAAGTGCAGCCCGAGGGTACAACAGTGTCAACCCGTACTATCCATCGGCATCTGAATGAAAAGGGACTGTATGGTAGGAGACCCAGAAAGGCCCAACTTCTTACCCCGACACATAAAAAAGCCAGGCTGGAGTTTGCCAAAACTTACCTGAAAAAGCCTAAAACGTTTTGGAAGAATGTTCTCTGGTCAGATGAGACAAAAGTAGAGCTTTTTGGGCAAAGGCATCAACATAGAGTTTACAGGAGAAAAAAAGAGGCATTCAAAGAAAAAACACAGCCCCTACAGTCAAACATGGCGGAGGTTCCCTGATGTTTTGGGGTTGCTTTGCTGCCTCTGGCACTGGACTGCTTGACCGTGTGCATGGCATTATGAAGTCTGAAGACTACCAACAAATTTTGCAGCATAATGTAGCGCCCAGTGTGAGAAAGCTGGGTTTCCCTCAGAGGTCATGGGTTTTCCAGCAGGACAATGACCCAAAACACACTTCAAAAAGCACTAGAAAATGGTTTGAGAGAAAGCACTGGAACCTTCTAAGGTGGCCAGCAATGAGTCCAGACCTGAATCCCATAGAACACATGTGGAGAGATCTAAAAATGGTAGTTTGGAGAAGGCACCCTTCTAATATCAGGGACCTGGAGCAGTTTGCCAAAGAAGAATGGTCTAAAATTCCAGCAGAGCATTGTAAGAAACTCATTGATGGTTACCGGAAGAGGTTGGTCGCAGTTATTTTGGCTAAAAGTTGTGCAACCAGGCTGAGAGTGCCAATACTTTTGTCTGGCCCATTTTTGGAGTTTTGTGTGAAATGATCAATGTTTTGCTTTTTGCTTCATTCTCTTTTGTGTTTTTTCATTTAAGACAAATTAAATGAAGATAATAATACCTAAGAATTTGTGTTTGCAATCATTTTCAGGAAGAAACTGAGTATTATCTGACAAAATTGCAGGGGTGTCAATAGTTTTGGCCACAACTGTATGTGACACACACACAATGGTAATACACATGAATGTGTAGCGGTACCAGTAAAATATGAGAAAGATAAAAGATAGACCAATACATTTTTCCATTCCCTTACATTCTTCCTTCCTTTAGCAATGGTCGTCCCTGACCAGTCCATAACCACTTTATTCTTTACAGTCAATACTCCACACAGGGAGGCATTTTAAAAATAATTCAACTTAGCTCAACATGAGCAATGTTCTTATTAACCCTCCGTCAGGCGCAATAGATCTGACAGGCACACAGTAATTAGTTTCACTTCTCTCTCCTTGCCCACTTATCAGAAAACCCCACCGCTCCTAGTTATCTCCTGACTCTACAGGCTCTGTGAAACCTGATATCACAGTGACTCAGCAGACCTTCTAGTGAGCAGATATCAACACTTTGGCTTCTCAGGCACATTGCGCCTGATTTCAACACAAATTGAAAGGTTAGTATTTTCTTTTTTTATTCATCACGATTTGTTAAGGGAAGAATATATGGCACATGAATATATACAAGAATCAAAACTGTATCACTATATGGACGCTTTGCTGGATATTGGGATCATGTTGCTTTAAGATACTTCTGATTTTCTTATATTTTCTTATATTTTCTTAGAGTTGTTTCTGTATGGTATCACTCACCTAACTTCATCAAATATTGAATAAACTGGGTGGACCAGGGTGAGCCAAGCTAGAAGACAATACTTGTGTATATAAGTATTGTTTAGCAATGTGGGAGCAGTAAACGGTAGCCCAGAAGTGTACATAATGATTGTGTAGCGACCTGAGAAAAGCAAATAGTAACTGGAAATATGTCCATGATGTAACTGATGATGTAGCTCAAATTCTGTTATAAAAGCTGTACACGTTTGATTAAAGACAGAGAAGAATCATACTGACACGATACCCTCTTGTCTTGTGTATTCTTTTCTCGAGTATACGTGTACCTTGTGCCAAAGCTACAATTCGGCCACAGACAATTAAGACGGGTCGCACCTTAGTGTGACAGAATCATCAGTTGGCGCCCAACGTGGGGCATGAGGAGAGGAATATAACAAGATTGCTGAATTTTGTATATTTACACAGGAAGATGTCAGTTGCAATATCTGCATTACATTCATTTATACTTCTATATACATTCCAGATGACTGGACGTGTGCCAGCTGTCAAACGCAGAATGCAGAATATCGTGAGACTTGTTCTGACTGTCAGATGACCAACCCAAAGAGCCGTACCTTCTTTCCAACTATTTATATAGACGGCACGTCTTGTGCTACATCCTGTCCAGCATCCATTATAGTTTTATTAATTAATGTAATTTATGAAAAGAATAATGAAGAAAAAGATGCATATGACATGGAGGTATATAATTAAACAGAACAGGAGGAGACAGGAAATAAATAGCTCAGACTGACAATCTACAGTATTTATCGTTATATGGTGAGGGGACATAATCATCATCATCATCATCATCTTTTAAGCCTCAAAGCTCATTCTTTTGTACACAATCTACTCCACACAAGGACTCCTGGAAATATGCAGGGAAAAGGAGAACCTGTGGATAATTTCTTCCACCAATGTAACAAAAAGTTTCTGGATCTCAGATTTGAAATACTCTTGCAGCCCCCCCACAAAAATACAATAGAGAAACAACATCTCTCACCCAGACAGAGGTTGAGGATACTCCTCTCAAATTCCTGGTGGGTCCCGATGCAATCAGAAGATTGATCAGGGACATTGATCTACTTGCTGAAGAAGTATGTAGTCTTTTCTTTTTTTTTTTTTTTTACAGGACACATCTGTAGATCATGTGGGCGTTGAACTAATGGCACTGATTCCAGATTCAATATTGGCAGGCTGAAAATCCAGTTTGTAAAGGTGGGGCAGAAGCCAGTAGCCCAGCTGCCAAGGAAATTGCAATATTTACCCTCCATTTCATAATTTGCAATTATTTCTATGAAGTTATGGATAATACATGACTTATGTGCTGTCAATGAAGTTATAGTACTGAACACATCTATGGTACCAAACCCACACACTATGTTTTGTTTTTATCAATTCTATTTATTTTTCTATGGTTCACGGTGATTGACCTGGCCAATGCTTTCTTCAGTTTATTTCTACATGCTGCAAGCCAGTACCTGCTTGTTTTCACACGAGGGCCAGCAATATATTTGGACTATGATGCTTCAAGGGGCACAGTATAGCCTCTCTATGTTCACCCGAGCCATGACCACGGTCCTGGAGCCCTGGAAGAGGATACATCCCACAGCCACTTTTTTTTTTACAATACATATGGATGACATATGGATGACCTCCGACCCTGACTGAAGACAGCCAAGACAATACTGCTCTTCTACACATGCAACCTTTTTATAACTATTTTAAGGTTAACCAAAGAAGGTATCGGTGTGTTTTATATGCTAAATTGCAATCACATTTTCACAGCTCTAGGACTGCCACGCTATACTGAACTGTTTTGTCTGTTTGTCATGAAGAAGCCTGACCATGTAAATGGAGTCCTAACACAGCTTCACGGAGGAAGACAATGCCCTCCTGGCTTCTACTCTCCAAAACCTGACCAAGTGACTCATGAAGTCCAAACCTGCATGAGAACCGTGTTTGCAACCCACCTGTGCTGGATAAAGCTTCTGATATTTCTGTCTGCAATGCCCTACTCTGCTCCCGGACAACGTCACCATCTCCAGATGTGCTGTCCATAATCCAGCTACTCTTCTACCTCTGCCAAAGGGGGGAGGAAGATGGAGGATGAAAACCACATCTCTGACACATTAGTGGAAGAGGTAGTCGACTCTGAAATGGCTGAACGCGATTGTCTTGCTGTCATGAGGCAAGAGAACACCTGGAAGATCCTGACCTGATGCTCTTTGTGGCTAGACCAAGGTATGCAGACCAAGAAGGCCGTTCGCACACTGGTATAGCAGTAGCCACAGAAGTAACTTGCTGCCAGCAAAACCACTGCCTACATCCAAAGGCAGGACTGCGGGCCTTGACAGAAGCATACGAGAGGTCCACTCAACATGAAGCTGTCAAGATCAATCTGGAGGGAAAGAGGCTTCATCACGGCTAACGGAACGCCAGTCTGACACCACAAAGCCATACAAGAATTAATGGAGTCCTTGTTGATGCCAGGAAGAGTTGCGGTGGTAAAAGTAAAAGCACACACACTGGAGACACTTCAAGGGAAGCAGTGGGCAACAGACTAGCTGAAGTAACAGCAAAAGAAGCAGCAGTAATACCGGTTGACACGGAAACAGAGGAAAAGGAATAACACTCCAGAAACAAGTATCCAAGGAAGAAAAGAAGAAATGGACCTAAGATGAAGTTATACAGGATGAAATACGCCTAAGGATGAACAAGGAAAATTTAAGGCCTCGAACAAAACTCTACATACTTGATGCTATACAGGAAACAGGGGTCATAGCATAAGAGTTTAGTCTTTCCCTTGGGTCACATACACGCACAAGTATAATTGCCTATATGTAGACTAAGTTTAAAAACATGTGACTAAAATGCATTTTCGAGTCTTTTCATCCATCCCAGATCCTGAGGACATAGGAGCCCACCAGATCCTGCCCAGTGACTGAGTCCTCATCACCAAGAGGTTCAACAGACGTACCCTTGAACCTAGAGATGACAGCCTGTTCCAAGTCCTGTCAACTATCGCAGCAGTCCATGGGTCCTCGCTTCCCACTGCAAGGAGATGCCGGATCCAGAGTCCAGTAGCGGCTGCCACTCTTCATCCATCTGGCACTTATCCTTTTTCCTAGCTCAAGGGGTAGTCAGTCACCAAGGGGTAGTCACTCATGAGAAGGGCATACTGACTTTCTGGTATAATGTCTCCACCCCAAGAGTAACATATCAATTTGACTACTGTCTCACAATAAGAATGTCCAGGCCCCATGGCACAGTTTCATATCAGGTTTAATACACAATTCATCTGTGTCACTACTGCTGAAATAGGGGAAGGTTCAAACTGGGAGGATTAGTCTCTTGTTGGGTGGCACACTGGTGAAAGTGACTGGAGACATCAACCAGCCCAGGCCCTACAGCGAAGGGACAAATGGGGAATAAGCCTATTAAGTCGCATGATCCTGTCCAAAGCCCATTTTAAGGGTCAGAGTGGCCTTCCAGATTCAATACTCCCTGTCACTGCCACTCACTGCCCCAAGGTGGGATGCATAGTTCTGTACCTTACTATTGACAACCCTTCAGAGTATGAGCAAGGGTTATATGTACTAGGCTCAAGTACTAAACTTGGGAGGGAAAATGGTGACACAAAAGGTAAATTTTGGCTAAGATGCATAAATACCAGTGGGGGCACACAGGGAGCACCTGACAAATTCAAAGTCGAGAACGAGACAATAGTTGTGTTTAAACCCACCATCCCCGCAAATAAGAATGCAAAGCGGATAAACTATTTATACAATAATCAACAACGGTTTATAAAATACACTGGGGATGCCATAAAGGCAATTATTGACCCATTAAGTTTGCAAAAGTTATTTTATGTCCTTTGATCATATTTTCTTTAATTCTATGCTGCATAGTGCCATGCCTTAAGAAAATGATGATGAAAACTATGGAAACCACAGTGATGACCATGCATGCCGATTTTGAAGATCCCCTGTATGAAAGATGTCCCAATGAAAACATGCAAGCACCACCTCCGGAATATGCCTGCTTGAAGCAAGCCAATGAGGGAAAGTCCAGGATCTGACTTCCTCCTGTGCAAAGTCCGTTAGGAGGGGGTCCATCTACTAGAGATGGGTCGTCTCGTATATACGGTGAAGATTAGTTAGTTAGGTTCCAGCATTGTTGAGATAGGTAGGCCGGGAGGACAGATCGATAGGTTCGACGAGATTAGGATTTTGATTTTGCATATCTCCAAAGGAGGGACTGTTAAGGGAAGAATATATGGCACATGAATATATACAAGAATCAAAACTGTATCACTATATGGACGCTTTGCTGGATATTGGGATCATGTTGCTTTAAGATACTTCTGATTTTCTTATATTTTCTTAGAGTTGTTTCTGTATGGTATCACTCACCTAAGCTTCATCAAATATTGAATAAACTGGGTGGACCAGGGTGAGCCAAGCTAGAAGACAATACTTGTGTATATAAGTATTGTTTAGCAATGTGGGAGCAGTAAACAGTAGCCCAGAAGTGTACATAATGATTGTGTAGCGACCTGAGAAAAGCAAATAGTAACTGGAAATATGTCCATGATGTAACTGATGATGTAGCTCAAATTCTGTTATAAAAGCTGTACACGTTTGATTAAAGACAGAGAAGAATCATACTGACACGATACCCTCTTGTCTTGTGTATTCTTTTCTCGAGTATACGTATACCTTGTGCCAAAGCTACAATTCGGCCACAGACAATTAAGACGGGTCGCACCTTAGTGTGACAGAATCATCAGATTGTGTATTTAGCTTGTTTTATGAAGGATTAATGCTAAGTTAGTGTACATAAGTACTGTTTTCTTAGACAAAAGGAGGGTGGCTTCTAAGGCACATTGCGCCCTAACACATACTCTTTCTCTCTTGCTTCAGATTTTCTGCTGCAATGGCCAGAAAACAGTATGATTCATCTAAACCCCTTCATTTAGAAGAAATGAAGATTTTTTTGTTAGAAGATGATGAGGAAGAACCAGCAGTAACAGAGGATTTAGAGGAATCTAGTGACATTTCATCTGAAGATGAGGTAGCAGAATGTAACACTGATTCTGGAACAGAGCAGGATGGTGATGACACTGATACAGAGGAAACAGACACAGATCTAGCTTATTATTTGGGCAAAGATAAAAATACAAAGGACGTCCCAAGGACGTTCCAGAACAAACACCGACTCTACCACGTTCTAAAAGACGCAGTTGTACTACCTGCTCATTTGTATCTGGTTTCAGAAGGCTTTCTAAATATGACTGCAAAATATGTAAAGAATCAATCTGCCTTTCCCATGCAACTTTCGTCTGCCAGCCTTGCTTTTCTAAGTGTACCTGTGCTGCTTCTGCTGCAATTGAAACCACTGAAGATGAGTAGAAAATAATTAAGTAACATCTAAGTGCAATATCCTTTAAGTTTTTTTCCATAATTTTATATTTAAGCAATAGTTAAGTAAAGATAACTGGAGCCTATTTGGCGGTACTACCGAAAAGTGGTACTTTTAGTTTTAATAAGTTTATGGTTAATAAATGTTTTTTTTTGCATCTGATTTGGTGTAATCTCTTTTAATACATTCCTATGAAGGTCACTGACTACTTCTATAGTCCTGAAATTGAAATATGTAGCTACTAAAGGTGGTTTTCTGACCTGTGCTTGTCAGGCACATTGCGCATGAACTGAGGAGAATCTATATTGCGCCTGACGGAGGGTTAAACTCTTACACTTTTCTTACCAGAGGTGCCTTGTTCACGGTCCTCCAGGTCACCTACAGTCCAATAAAATTATCCATGGTAAGGAAAGTCTCTTTCCACGACAACGTTTATTGAAGTCCGGTCCCGTCCGTCCATGGGACTTAAACATACAGTATATACAAAAGTGTTTCAGGTATAACACAGTATTGGGGTTGGGCTCCCCCTTCCTTTGATGGTGGCTTTGCTTTTTGTGTCATGTGCGCTGCCTGTCCTGAAAACAGTTTGTTGCTGCAGCCGCATGTAATCTGAACTACAGTCCTAGGGCATGGTTCTGCTTTCCAGCAGAAAGGGCGCAACAGGCGCAACAAAAAAACAAAAAAATCAACATTCACTTGAGGCCGTCCGACCATACTGCACCCAGCTATGGGGCGCATTGGGGCTTCTCCACCCATAGAGATGCGGAACAGTCCCTATTTAAGTTGGTGCTATGAGCATATTAATGAGGACATGGAACAGTCCCATTCAGAAGTAGCAATTCATCGGAACTCATCCCATGCCTGTTCATTATGTCTTGGGCCCCGTGCCAGGTTCAACCACTCTGCAGCCGCAGATGTCGTAGTTTGCCCGGGGAATCCAGATGTCGGGCCTGGCTGGGCAGTAATTTGGGCACTAGGATCGGGATGAGCCCGTTTTGGGCTCTCATACAGCTCCAAGTCCTCCTCATTTTGCAGTTTGACGGCCACAGCATTGTAGCCACGAGGGCCATCATTCCTAAAGAAGGTAACCCAGTCTCCCTCACGCAAGGGCCGGCCAAATTTGACCGAGGCCACATTGACGTAGACCGTGACATTGGTCCCCGTTTCATGGATAAAACTGTAGTCGTGGCCCATGTCGGTGTAAATTAGTTGCCTACTGCTGCGGCAGTCTGACATAGAGTCTTCCACTTGTTGGCGCAATTCCGCCCAGACTTCACACTCCCATTGCTTTTCGCGTTTGATGACACTCTCGATCCAGGCGGCCTGGCTAGGCAAAAGAAAAGGGACCTCTCCCAGCTTGTGGAAATGGGAGGCACCCAGGGATATCACAGTGGTGGAGGGAGATTGGGCCTCAGAGACACAGAGTTGGAGCAAGGACTTTTCTTCCAAGAAAACGGGCCAAACAATAACTTCTGCAACTAAGGCCCATAGCAGCGACCATTCATCCAATGACATTAGCTGCACCTGACCTGTTTATGGGTTGGGTTAATTCCATCCAGTCAAACCATTTTGCAGCATTCAAAAATGGAGGGTGTGGTCCTCTTTCCTTTAGCCACACCCATCATGGTTAGGTCAGCGACGACTGGCAGGCAGACTTTTGCACTCTTTCTAGGACACACCCACAAAAGGTGGAGTCAACGTTGTCATTTTCTATCATGACACCACTCACTGCCATCTTTGTCACTGAGGTGTTTTCAGTCCTAGATAAAGGTTTAGGCATATCCAATAAAAAGGTCACTTTCTGAATTTCAGTCTCTACTCTCTTTGCGGCATCTCCACATGACAGTATGGAAATCCACATCAAATCCTCCAGAGTTTCCATAGCATCTGAGGCACTTGTCACTTCACTCACATCTCCAGTCTCATCTTTTCCTGTCACATTAATTTCTTCTTTTCTTGTCACATCAGTTTTATCTTTTCTTGTCACATCAGTGTCATCTTTTCCTGTCACATCAGTGTCATCTTTTCCTGTCACATCGACTTCTTGTTCTACAGCACTCCCACGCTGCACGACTTCGGCATCCTGCCGACTACACCAAGTGTAAGGTTCAGCCTGGACTGTAGTCGTGGCCGAGGACTCCAGGGCAATGGTGTCCTGTCCTCCCGTCATATAGACATGACCGTTTCCTGTCAGCATACCTGCAACTCCATTCTTCTCAGGGCTTTCTGTAATGCACTGCACATTCTCCTCACATTCTCCTCAAAGTCACAGTCCCGTTCAACATTAACAAAAACAGCTTTACTCATTTTTGTGTACAGCACATTCATTTTCTTTACAGTGGTTACCTCAGTTTCCAGAGTGCACAATCCTGTCACTTACCCTATGCTCTCACTATCTTACTTCAGCATATCTCTGGGATGTCCTGTCCCATTCAGCTTCACAGCATCCTCTCTGTTCAACTTCACCATTTTTGGGAGTTCCCCAGTCTGTTTCGTGCCAGACAAAAAGGCGTCTGCCCACGTAGCAAGCTGTCTCATAATGAGCAATCTGTGCTGCCGTACCACTGCCAACTGTCTCACTACCATCTGTAGTGTAGTCATCTGCACTACTATGTTCTGTGCTGCTGTGAACTGTGCGGCTGTGATCTGCGCTGCTTTGTTCTGCAGTGTTGTCATCTGTGGCCCTTAGGCCCTGGATGGCTGGGCCCGTGTCTTTAACATTACAGAGTTGACTGCAGCTGTTCCTCAGTTTAATGGTTGATAGCTCCTTCTACCTTAACTATTTACAGGCTGAGTATGCGCTCCACCCCATCTAGTGGTCTAACTGGGGTACTACTCTTTCTCTACAACTATAACACTAGTTATACATAGCATTAGCATAAATATACATTACACTTTTATCCCTTAAGGCAATACACAGAATAGTGTAGCAGTACCTAAGAAGGAGGTTCGGGAGCTTCAAGACATAATCCACTTGTAAAACCCTGCTGGGCTGGGTCCAAATGAGACAGCTGGGTGCACATTTCCACTGGTGAAATAGCAGTGAGTATCCAAGAAAAGAAAAAAGTTTGGCACACAAGGCATTAAAAAATTGAAAAACTTTATTTGGCATTCAAGCCACATTTAGGTGCTCTGTGTAATTTTTAAATATGGCTTGAAAGCCGAATAAAGTTTTTCAATTTTTTAATGCCTGGTGTGCCAAACTTTTTTCTTTTCTTGTAGCAGTACCTATGAGACACGCGCATAATCGTAATACACATGAACGTGTAGCAGTATCAGTAAAATACAAGAAAGAGATAAAGGATAGACCAATAACATTTTTCATTCCCTTACATAGTACGTAATAGAGACGAAAAAGGCTAACAAAGCAGTTAAAAAAGTACATAAAAAATATTTGGTATAGCGATATATAGCATAAGCAATCAGACAATCTCCCTAAACAAGTCCCCTAAAAAAAGTAAAATAAAAAAATGTAAAAAATATATTAAAAATAAATAAAAGTTTTTTACTTGCATTTTCAAAGTTTAGAAATAAAAAGAAAATACTAATAAGACTAAACATGTTTTATCATCACAATTATAAAAGTCTGATATATCAAAATACAAAAATATTTTATTCATCTCAGTTACTAGTGATGAGCGAGCGTGCTCGCCACTACTCAATACTCGATCGAGCATTGGGGTGCTCGGGTACGTTCGTTACCCGTTTGATTATCGTGGGTGATCAGAAGATGATTTCAGGGAAGGAACATTATTTTCTTTATCGATACAATAACAGTCCAAAAAATTATAATGATTTTCAAGGGTTTCTGTGGAGAAAACGCACACTTTGCATGGAGGTGTAAGTAATTTTTTTTGCGTGGAAATGTCATTTACTTTGATATGTTGGAAATCTTGCACTAAAGCCCCATTAATCATCACTTGGGTAGTTTAACTTAGACCTTTATGTCTATCATTGGTGACTTTTGGATGTACAAAATGAATTTTGTGAAGTGGATTTTCATGGGCCCATCCAGTATGTGGGTACCAAGGTGTAATGGGGTGCATATGACTATGCAGCAGGGCAGACATTGCTGTCAATGTGTAAAACAAAGATTACGGGAGTACAAAATGAATATTGTGAACTTTATTTTCCTGAGTCCATACTGTATGGGGTTCAAATGTGTAATGGGGTGCATATGACTATGCAGCAGGGCAGACATTGCTGTCAATGTGGCAAAACAAAGAGTATGGGAGTACATCACTGGTGACTTCTGGATGTACAAAATGAATATTGTGAAGTGGATTTTCATGGGCCCATCCAGTATGTGGGTTCCAATGCGTAATGGGGTGCATATCACTATGCAGCAGGGCTGGCCTTGCTGTGAATTCGTATAAAAAAGAGTAAGAGTACGGGAGTGCAAAATGCATATTGTGAACTTGATTTTCCTGGACCCATCCAGTATGTGGGTTCAAAGGCTTATTGGGGTGCATATGAATTAGTAGCAGGGCAGGCCTTGCATTCAATGCTACATTTTTTATTGAGGCCCTCCTGGACATGTTATGAAAGGGGTAGTGGGGTGCATCGTAATTCTTGGCAGCCCATCCACTCACAGCATAGGCTACAACAGTTTAGGAGACCCACTGTTTAATAATAGCCCTTTAAGAAGATTAATGCCACCTGATGCACCAGTAAAAATAGGCTCTGTGACTTTAAGAGTCCCCCCTTCATAAATGAAACAAGATGTGTCTGCTTATGTGTCACACACCACATGGCCAGCTAGGGTCGTTAAATGTTACAATGACATTTCCCTGTGAATGCATTTGTAGTGGTTGAAAGCAAAGTTAAAGTTGAAAAATGCTTCAAAAACGCTGCATCTGACCTAAGCACAAGTGGGGGAGGAACATTGCGGTCTGGGGTTAATTATTTTGCCTTACAGGCATGTCATTAACCTGGAAAGGATGTGCCTTAACATATCTCCCAGCAAAATCCGTTTTGGTTTCGTTTTGGTGTGTTTTTTGTTGCACCAGGAAAAATGGCATGAAACTCTGAAAAAATTGTTTATAGCTGTGAACTAGGAGTCAGGAATGCTTCGAGGGGCGATCCCCATGATGTCCCAGTGTCATTTGAGCAGTCTTTCCATCATTTTCAGACGTTTTTAGACCTTCAAAGGACCCCCCGGGGGGATCGCAGCAAAAATGCTCGGGTCTCCCATAGACTTACATTGGGCTCATTGTTCAGTCCGAGTACCCGAGTATTCCAATTTGTTCGACCCGAGCAACGAGCACCCGAGCATTTTAGTGCTCGCTCATCACTACTCATCACCCTTCCAGATGCTTATCATATTTTAAGACCCTCTGATATCAAGTTTAGAAAACTATTTAGTCCCATTAAACTGATTATATAGGTGGGTCAAGGATGAGTGGAAGTGGCTAAGTATTCTTAAATCCAAATTTATTTAATACATGTAAATAGAGGCAAGGCTGAGAATGCTATCTTTCTTTTTCACAAAAAAACAGCAGCTACAGTCGAGAGTAGTGTTGAGCGATACCATCCGATATTCAGAAATATCGGATCGGATTGGATCGGCCCGATACACAAAAAGTATCGGGTATCGCCGATTCCGATACCGGAAGTCCCAGTCAAGTCAATGGGACAGAAATATCAGAATTAAAAAAAAACCTTTTTTGCCTTGTACATCCTGTTCGGGAGGGGGGAAGAGTGTGGGCGGTGCGTGGGCGGACACTGTGCATGTCTGTGTGTGCGGGCGGGTTCTGTGCAGGCCTCTCGGGGGTCTGTTCTGACTGTCGGGGGCCTGTGCCGTCTGCCGGTGGTCTGTACGGGCCTCTCGGGGGCCTGTGCCGGCTGTCGGTGGTCTGTGCCAGCTGCTGGGGGCCTGTGCCGGCTGCCGGTGGTCTGTATGGGCCTGCAGGGGGTCTTGTGTGTGTGCAGGCATCGTCCAATGGGACTACAAGTCCCATCGGGCGATGTCTACTACAATGACAGTGATTGACACATTAGCCAATGATGGGACAGTAGTAGTCCCATCATCCGACTAATGTGTTGAATATAAAAAAAAAAAACATACTACATACATACTACATATATACTACATTCATACAACATACAACATACATACATACATACTACATACATGCTACATATATACTACATTCATACAACATACATACATACTATGTATATACTACATTCATACAGCATACATACATGCTACATATATACTACATTCATACAGCATACTACATACTACATACATGCTAGATATATACTACATTCATACAACATACATGCATACTACATACTACATACATGCTACATATATACTATATTCATACAACATACATGTGATGTACAATGTCTGCAAGATATGTTTTCTGTTGCAATGTGCTAACAAACCCTCCATTTTCTTTTGAGAAGCTGCCTGCCAGTGTCTCAGTTACATTGCACACTACAGCAGCTTCCCTTCCCCCGAGTGCCATAAACCAATTTCCTGTCACCCCATTTGGCTTCTCATGTGCCTCGGCTGAAAGAGAAGAAAAAAAGTGCGGGAAAAACATCTTTGTTTGAAACGAATAAAACTATGAGAGACTATACCATAAGAACCAAATACCCTAGAGATATGAAAATCATATTTTTGTAACCTGAGCGGTCCCAGCTTCGAGACCGCGTATGTTTCGAAGTTCTACCCTGTCCAGAACATGAGATAGGATTTGCACCCAAATGGACGGTCATATCGCATAGATGTTTGATGTTTTCTTGATGGGCTCATTACGCTGGGAAACATGATACCACTGATGAGTCCATACCAGCTTCTCCCATAAAGTTATAGCTAATCTAAGTTTTGTAGCCAAAACATAACTTGGATAAGAGAGGTGGGATCAACCCAGAATGCACCTCTCTGTGATGTCACATAGGAAAGTCTATAAGGCATTTCCTGGGCAAACCAGCTCAGAACAGCTGCAGAGTCCGTGCTGACAAGAACTCAGATGAGCGGAGAAGTGCAGCTCCGCCTCCACCCACCTTAAAGCCACATGGTCTGCCTAAGGAACAATATGGAACTGTGAGTGTAATCTCTTTGTTTTCTCCACTTTTATTTTATACCTGTACTGTACATATTTTATGTCTCAATTTTATAGCAACTTTTATCTGTAATCACTGTCCTCTTTCGGAAAATAAATGAAATTATTTAGATCTGTCTCCATGCTCTAAGAATCGAACTATACGCCTTTGTTAGATAATCGCTACTAATTCAAGGGGTTTGCCACGGACCCTCTTAATTTAACACTGTGAATTAAGTAACCGTGACTGGTGGCAGCGCGTTGTGCACGGCTATTGCGGCTTGCTGGCAGTCTAGAAGGGTCTTATATTGCTGAATAAGGGTCTGCGGCCACAGCATTGATAATTCCCTTACTGCAGAAGCCTAATTGCCGGTTCACAACAGGCAGCCCATCCGGCGACTAATTATCCTAGGTGCAGTTCCCTGACTGACCTGAGGGTAAGGGGGGCGCCGGAGAGCTGCGAGTTCCAAAGTGGAACTGAGAAAGTGGGATATACATAAATCCCCGCAGTACTTGGAAGATTGATAGCAGTGGTGGGGCATCCAAATTAAACTCCCCCTGCGGCAAATTGTAGAGCGAGATTAGCTTGCTGGATATTTTTGTCACATGGTGCCGGTGGTGGGATAACTAAGATAAGCCCCAACGGTGCCTGTGATAGCCGTGTGCCGGCATTGTGTCACGTCCCTCCGTCCGCTGATACACCGGTGTCAGTGGTGGGATTGTGACATAGTGGTGACACAGGGTCCGCTGTCGGTCACGTATTGGTGGCAGCGGGACCCCCGTTAGTGTCGCCCGTAAGTAGACGAACGGCGGTGGGCTGTTCGTCACATATTGGTGGCAGAGCGGTGGGATAATCCTAGAGCATTAGTGATTTGGTTTGAGCAATCATTCCTCTCACTAAAAACCTGCACGGTTCCTGCGGGAATCCTGCATCATAGGTTTTGGAGAACAGACTCAGTGGTTACTAGTCCTGAGACATTAGTGTGTACTTGCAAGTATCCCCCTCCCGTTTCTTCGTTTTTCTTTTTCTATCTTTTATTTGGCAACCATGGCGGCAAAAGGAGAACCTTGGTACAACCGGCAGACAAAGGAAGTTCTTGCTGCGTTATGCACGTACCAAGGCCTTGACGCCACGAACAAAAACAGAGCTCAAATGATCGCGGCTCTAGTGCAGCTGGACAACGACCAGAATCCAGCGAGCGCAGAAGTTGGCCCAAGTTGCAATGGGGCTGCAGCAGAGGCTCCACTCCAGAGCGCTGGCCCCACATCCAACCAGAACGGGTTGGACCCCTATCTGCAAATGGCCTTGGACGAACTCCCCGCCGAAGACAGGGATGGGCGGGTGAGGCTGATCCAGCAATATCGGCAGGAGGCCCAAGCCGAACGTGAGCGCCAAGCTGAGGCTGAGAGGGTCGAGCGTCAAGCCCAGGCTGAGAGAGCTGAGCGCCATGCAGAAGCTCAGAGGGCCCATGAGCTGGAGATGCTCCAGCGGGGGTGGAATGCCCCCACAGCCCGAAGCCGTGAGCCCAGCAGCGTCCAGACTCCTAAACCCCGGCCAGAGCATTTTCCCGTGATGGAAAAGGATGGGGACTTGGACACATTCCTGCGAGCCTTTGAGAAAGCCTGCAGACAGTACCAGCTGCCTAGAGACCAATGGGCAAGGTACTTGACCCCAGGGCTAAAAGGCAAAGCCCTGGAGGCATTTGCTTCTCTTCCGCCAGAAGCCGATGACGACTATGTCGCCATAAAGCAGGCGCTGATCGCCAAATACCGGCTGACACCTGAGGTATACCGAAAGAAGTTCCGGCACCTCCAACGTGGCCCACATGATAGCTACAGTGATGTGGTGCAAGGACTCAGGACCCACTTTGACCAGTGGATCCATGGACTGTCCGTTGAAACCTTTGAGCAGCTACGGGACCTGATGATCAAAGACCAGTTCCTGCATCTCTGCCCAGCTGAGGTCCGACAGTTCATCCTGGACCGCGAACCAACGAACGCGGACAAAGCGGCGCAGATCGCCGACAACCACGAGGCCAACCGGAAGCCCGAGACGCGGAGGCCAGTCGCCACCAGCTGGAAAGGGGGTAAGCCAGCAACCAACCCCAATGCCCCAGCTAGCCGTCCCTCCGGAGGCCCTGTCCCTGTTGCCAACAACAGGCCGGCTACTGACAGTCGCCTGTGTCACCACTGCAAGCGGCCTGGTCACTTCTCTTACACCTGTCCGGATAGGCCGAAGAACCCCCCAGCCAAGGCCCCCGGGCCCAACGCCTCTGTTCTTTTGGTGGGAGGTGTGGTTGGGAGGGCTGACGACAACGTTCAACCTGTTCAGGTGGGGGCCCGTCTTGCTACAGGCCTCAAGGACACCGGGGCTGAACGAACCCTCATCCGTCCTGGACTGGCGGCCCCTGAAGAGTTTGTTGAGGGGAAAACCCTGACTGTCACCGGGATTGGAGGCACCCGTTGTCCCTTGCCAGTGGCACGAGTTTTTCTTGATTGGGGTGCCGGGAGCAGGTTGAGGGAGGTGGGAGTGTCTGAAAATTTGCCCACTGATGTTTTATTGGGGACTGTCTTGGGGAGGATGGTTGCATACTATGTCCCTGACACCCTTCCCCAAACTGATAATAAGGGTAACGTTAACCCTGATGATGTTGATGATGGGAAACTGAATGTGTTACCTGCTAATGCCTTGATGAGTAATGATGCAACTAACAACCATTCTTTCCCAAGGTATGATGCTGATGTGAATGTACCAAAGCAAACTGATAACCATTCTTTTCCTAGGAATGATGATGTTGATGTATCTGTGCCGACTGAACCCGTTAACCCTTTCTTTGAAACGGTAGATGTGTCCACAGGTACCGAGGTGCTCAGCCCTGTCACTCTGCGGAGTGAGACGGCTGAGGAACCCCTGGCAGGAGCAAGCAACGGTGCTCAAGAGAATGGGGAGGTGCATGGGGACCATGAGGAAGGTAATGCCATGCAGCTGACCAGTGCCACCGAGGAAGGTAACTGGCCCATAAGTAGCACTGCTCCTAAAGTGTTGGGGGTGGATGGGGAGGGAGAGCCCAGGGCAGCACCGGCTGGTGGGTCTGTAGAAATCCCCAGGGAGACAGCATACATAGCAGCTGTCACACGCAGTCAGAGTGCCCAGATCGCAGGTAACGCACTGTCTTCTGGACCCTCTGCTGCTACAGGAGAGACTGAACCAGAGGTGAACCCAGAGCCGGTTCCAGAGGGTCCCAGTAAAGGAGGTACCCTGACGTCACTTCTGGCAGCCTCCAGCATGGAGTTCCAGGCTGCTCTGCACTCAGATGCCAGCCTGGAGAAATTGAGAGGTCTCGCCGAGACGCCCACCTCCAAGCCTGATAAGGAGAGGGTGTTCTGGGAACGAGGAAGGTTGTACCGGGAGACAGTACCCGGAGATCCTAAAAAGGAGTGGTTGAGGGAAAGACAGCTGGTCGTCCCCTATCAGTTCAGAACCGAGTTGTTGCGGATTGCCCATGAGATTCCACTCGCTGGACACTTGGGGATCAGCAAAACAAAGGCACGGCTGTCTCAACACTTCTATTGGCTCAAGATGGGGACAGATGTAACACACTACTGCCGCTCCTGTGCCACCTGTCAAAAAGTGGGTAAGGCGGGGCCTGCTCTTAAGGCTCCCCTTATTCCTTTGCCGGTGATAGAGGAGCCTTTCCAGAGAATCGCGGTGGACATTGTAGGACCGCTGTCCGTCCCCAGCAGCTCCGGAAAGCGATACATTCTTACCGTGGTAGACTACGCTACCCGGTACCCAGAGGCAGTAGCTCTGTCTTCAACCAGGGCAGATAAGGTGGCTGACGCACTGGTGACCATCTTTTCAAGAGTAGGATTTCCCAGGGAGATGCTTACCGATCAAGGGCCCCAATTCATGTCTCGCCTAATGGAGGCTCTCTGTGAGAAAATGCAGGTGACGCAGCTGGTATCGAGTCCGTATCACCCACAGACTAATGGTTTGTGTGAACGCTTCAACGGTACCCTCAAACAGATGCTCCGCATACTGGTTGAGACCCAAGGGCGCGACTGGGAGCGGTACCTCCCACACCTGCTGTTCGCTTACAGAGAAGTTCCGCAGGCCTCGACCGGGTTCTCCCCTTCGAGCTCCTGTATGGCAGGCGAGTCCGGGGACCCCTTGGGTTGATAAGAGAATCCTGGGAAGATGAGCCAAACCCCACAGAAGTGTCCATCGTGGATTATGTCATGCGCTTCCGTGACAAGATGCAGACCTTGACGCAGTTGGTGCATGACAACATGACGCAGGCTCAGGCTGACCAGAAGCGCTCGTACGACCAGAACGCCCGGGAGCGGACCTACCAGGTGGGTCAAAAGGTATGGGTGCTGGTCCCTGTACCAACGGATAAGCTTCAGGCAGCCTGGGAAGGCCCGTACGTCGTCCACCAACAGCTCAACCCGGTCACCTACGTGGTCACGCTTGACCATGCTCGGGGTAGGCGCAAGGCCTTTCACGTCAACATGCTGAAGGTGCACTACGAACGTGAAGCTTGCATCCTACCGGTCTGCAATCTGCCAGAGGATGGGGAGGAAGATTCCCTCCTGGACATGCTGGCCCAGGCCAAGGCCAATGGGTCCATTGAGGACATGGAGATAAGTGGTTCGCTCACCGTGTCCCAGCGGTTGCAGTTGATGGCCACCCTGGAACTCTTCTGGCCCGTGTTCACCAACCGTCCTGGGAGGACGGAGTTAGCAGTTCATGAGGTGGACACCGGGAATCACGCCCCATTACGGCGAACACCCTATCGGATCTCTGAGACGGTGCAACAAGTCATGCGCCAAGAGATCGATGAGATGTTAAGGCTGGGGGTGATTCGATGGTCACAAAGCGCGTGGGCTTCACCTGTAGTCCTCGTGCCTAAAAAGGATCGAACCACCCGGTTCTGCGTGGACTACAGGGGGCTCAACGCCATCACAACCTCTGATGCCCACCCAATGCCGCGCATCGAGGATCTGCTCGAGCGGTTGACAAACGCCAACTACATATCCATCATGGATTTGAGTCGGGGATACTGGCAGATTCCCCTGAGCACTGAGGCGCAGGAGAAATCCGCCTTTATCACCCCCTTTGGACTGTACGAGTCCACGGTCATGCCCTTCGGCATGAAGAATGCCCCTGCCACTTTCCAGCGGATGGTCAACCACCTGCTTCGGGGACTGGAGGAGTACGCAGTGGCGTACTTAGACGATATTGCCGTCTTCAGTTCCACCTGGGAGGAACACCTTCAGCACCTCCAGGAGGTGCTCAAGCGTCTTCACCAGGCAGGCCTGGCCATCAAGCCGGGGAAGTACCAGATAGGCATGCGCAAGGTCCACTACCTGGGGCACCAGGTAGGCGGGGGTTCCATGAGCCCGGAGCCAGAAAAAGTGGACGCAATCGTGTCCTGGCCCACCCCCAGGACCAAGAAACAGGTGAAGTCCTTCTTGGGCACTGCAGGGTACTATAGGCGGTTCGTACAGGACTATAGCGCCCTTGCCAAACCCTTGACTGACCTCACCAAGCAGAGGCTACCCCAAACAGTCAACTGGACAGATGACTGTGAGGCGGCTTTCCAAGCTTTGAAAGCAGCCCTGTGCAACTCTCCAGTGTTGAGAGCAGTCGACAGCAGTCGCCCGTTTCTGGTACAGACCGACGCCAGCGAGTTTGGCCTCGGTGCTGTGCTTAGCCAGGTCGACTCGGGGGACCAAGAGCACCCCGTGTTGTACCTGAGCCGGAAACTTTTGCCGAGGGAAGTGGCATACTCGACCATCGAGAAGGAGTGTCTGGCCATGGTGTGGGCACTGCAGCGTTTGCAGCCCTACCTGTATGGGCGCGCCTTCACGGTGGTAACTGACCACAACCCTCTGAGCTGGTTGCACACAGTGTCCGGAACCAATGGAAGATTGCTCCGCTGGAGCCTTGCCCTTCAACAGTACGATTTTACTGTAAAACACAGGAAGGGCAGTGAAAACGGCAATGCCGATGGGTTGTCCCGCCGGGGCGAACCCGCTGAGGTGCGCATGGCCGATTACCGAGAGGTAATGCCTAATTAGCGCCCTCTTAAGGGGGGAGGTGTGATGTACAATGTCTGCAAGATATGTTTTCTGTTGCAATGTGCTAACAAACCCTCCATTTTCTTTTGAGAAGCTGCCTGCCAGTGTCTCAGTTACATTGCACACTACAGCAGCTTCCCTTCCCCCGAGTGCCATAAACCAATTTCCTGTCACCCCATTTGGCTTCTCATGTGCCTCGGCTGAAAGAGAAGAAAAAAAGTGCGGGAAAAACTTCTTTGTTTGAAACGAATAAAACTATGAGAGACTATACCATAAGAACCAAATACCCTAGAGATATGAAAATCATATTTTTATAACCTGAGCGGTCCCAGCTTCGAGACCGCGTATGTTTCGAAGTTCTACCCTGTCCAGAACATGAGATAGGATTTGCGCCCAAATGGACGGTCATATCGCATAGATGTTTGATGTTTTCTTGATGGGCTCATTACGCTGGGAAACATGATACCACTGATGAGTCCATACCAGCTTCTCCCATAAAGTTATAGCTAATCTAAGTTTTGTAGCCAAAACATAACTTGGATAAGAGAGGTGGGATCAACCCAGAATGCACCTCTCTGTGATGTCGCATAGGAAAGTCTATAAGGCATTTCCTGGGCAAACCAGCTCAGAACAGCTGCAGAGTCCGTGCTGACAAGAACTCAGATGAGCGGAGAAGTGCAGCTCTGCCTCCACCCACCTTAAAGCCACATGGTCTGCCTAAGGAACAATATGGAACTGTGAGTGTAATCTCTTTGTTTTCTCCACTTTTATTTTATACCTGTACTGTACATATTTTATGTCTCAATTTTATAGCAACTTTTATCTGTAATCACTGTCCTCTTTCGGAAAATAAATGAAATTATTTAGATCTGTCTCCATGCTCTAAGAATCGAACTATACGCCTTTGTTAGATAATCGCTACTAATTCAAGGGGTTTGCCACGGACCCTCTTAATTTAACACTGTGAATTAAGTAACTGTGACTGGTGGCAGCGCGTTGTGCATGGCTATTGCGGCTTGCTGGCAGTCTAGAAGGGTCTTATATTGCTGAATAAGGGTCTGCGGCCACAGCATTGATAATTCCCTTACTGCAGAAGCCTAATTGCCGGTTCACAACAGGCAGCCCGTCCGGCGACTAATTATCCTAGGTGCAGTTCCCTGACTGACCTGAGGGTAAGGGGGGTGCCGGAGAGCTGCGAGTTCCAAAGTGGAACTGAGAAAGTGGGATATACATAAATCCCCGCAGTACTTGGAAGATTGATAGCAGTGGTGGGGCATCCAAATTAAACTCCCCCTGCGGCAAATTGTAGAGCGAGATTAGCTTGCTGGATATTTTTGTCACATGGTGCCGGTGGTGGGATAACTAAGATAAGCCCCAACGGTGCCTGTGATAGCCGTGTGCCGGCATTGTGTCACGTCCCTCAGTCCGCTGATACACCGGTGTCAGTGGTGGGATTGTGACATAGTGGTGACACAGGGTCCGCTGTCGGTCACGTATTGGTGGCAGCGGGACCCCCGTTAGTGTCGCCCGTAAGTAGACGAACGGCGGTGGGCTGTTCGTCACAATACATACTACATATATACTACTTTCATACAGCATACATACATACTACATACTACATACATGCTACACATATACTATATTCATACAACATACTACATACATGCTACATATATACTACATTCATACATACATACTACATACTACATACATGCTTCATATATACTACATTCATACAACATATAGTACATACGTACTACATACATACATACAACATGCTACAGACATACAACATACATACATACATACTACATACTGCATACATACTACATACATACTGCATACAATACATTCATACAATACATACATATAGACATACAGTACATATAACATAGAGTACATACTCACCATCACTTGTCACTTTGATCCCCGAAGCCAGTGTCATCTGTGGAAAAATATGAAAATAACAAACAAACAATATACTCCCTGATCTGCAGAAATCCACGCGTGTCCCACGCCGATCTCCCGTGGAGAACAGCAGCATCAGCTGATGCGACCGCTCTCTACGGGGCTCCAGGAATCCAGTGACGGGAGGTAGGTATCCTTCCGCACTGTATTCCTCCGCCACTGTAAAAAAATAGTCCCTGGTCTCACTTTATGGCAAAAGCTGTGTGGGAACTTTCTCACACAGCAATGCCAAAAGTGAGACTAGGGACTATTTTTTTACAGTGGCGGAGGAATACAGTGCGGAAGGATACCTACCTCCCGTCATTGGATTATTGAAGCCCCTAGAGAGCGGTCGCATCAGCTGATGCTGCTGTTCTCCACGGGAGATCGGCGTGGGACCCTCGTGGATTTCTGTGGATCAGGGAGTATATGGCTTGTTTGTTATTTTCATATTTTTTCATAGATGACACTGGCTTCGGGGATCAAAGTGACAAGTGATGGTGAGTATGTTCTCTATGTTATATGTACTGTATGTCTATGTATGTATTATATGAATGTATTGTATGCAGTATGTATGTAGTATGTATGCAGCATATAGTATGTATTTATGTATGTAGTATGTCTGTAGCATGTTGCATGTATGTAGTATGTATGTAGTATGTATTATGTATGTATGTTGTATGAATGTAGTATATATGACGCATGCATGTAGTATGTAGCATGTATGTATGTATGTTGTATGAATGTAGTATATATGTAGCATGTATGTAGTATGTATGTATGTTGTATGAATGTAGTATACATGTAGCATGTGTGTAGTATGTATGTATGTTGTATGAATGTAGTATATATAGTTGTGGCCAAAAGTATTGCCACCCCTGCAATTTTGTCAGATAATACTCAGTTTCTTCCTGAAAATTATTGCAAACACAAATTTTTTGTTATTATTATCTTCATTTAATTTGTCTTAAATGAAAAAACGCAAAAAGCATTGTCCGAAAGCCAAATTGGATATAATTCCACACCAAACATAAAAAAGAGGGTGGACAAAAGTATTGGCACTGTTCGAAAAATCATGTAATGCTTCTCTAATGTGTGTAATTAACAGCACCTGTAGCTTACCTGTGGCACCTAACAGGTGTTGGCAATAAGTAAATCACACTTGCAGCCAGTTGACATGGATTAAAGTTGACTCAACCTCTGTCCTGTGTGCTTTTGTGTACCACATTGAGCATGGAAAAAAGAAAGAAGACCATAGAACTGTCTGAGGACTTGAGAAACCAAATTGTGAGGAAGCATGAGCAATCTCAAGGCTACAAGTCCATCTTCAAAGACCTGAATGTTCCTGTGTCTACCGTGCACAGTGTCATCAAGAAGTTTAAAACCCATGGCACTGTGGCTAACCTCCCTAGATGTGGACGGAAAAGGAAAATTGACAAGAGATTTCAACGCAAGATTGTGTAGATGTTGGATAAAGAACCTCGACAAACATCCAAACAAGTTCAAGCTGCCCTGCAGTCCGAGGGTACAACAGTGTCAACCCATACTATCCGTCGGCGTCTGAATGAAAAGGGACTGTATGGTAGGAGACCCAGGAAGACCCCACTTCTTACCCCGAGACATAAAAAAGTCAGGCTGGAGTTTGCCAAAACTTACCTGAAAAAGCCTAAAACGTTTTGGAAGAATGTTCTCTGGTCAGATGAGACAAAGGTATAGCTTTTTGGGCAAAGGCATCAACATAGAGTTTACAGAAGAAAAAAAGAGGCATTCAAAGAAAAAAACACGGTCCCTACAGTCAAACATGGCGGAGGTTCCCTGATGTTTTGGGGTTGCTTTGCTGCCTCTGGCACTGGACTGCTTGACCGTGTGCATGGCATTATGAAGTCTGAAGACTACCAACAAATTTTGCAGCATAATGTAGGGCCCAGTGTGAGAATGCTGGGTCTCCCTCAGAGGTCAAGGGTCTTCCAGCAGGACAATGACCCAAAACACACTTCAAAAAGCACTAGAAAATGGTTTGAGAGAAAGCACTGGAGACTTCTAAGGTGGCCAACAATGAGTCCATATCTGAATCCCATACAACACCTGTGGAGAGATCTAAAAATGGCAGTTTGGAGAAGGCACCCTTCTAATATCAGGAACCTGGAGCAGTTTGCCAAAGAAGAATGGTCTAAAATTCCAGGAGAGCATTGTAAGAAACTCACTGATGGTTACCGGAAGCGGTTGGTCGCAGTTATTTTGGCTAAAGGTTTTGCAACCAAGCATTGGGCTGAGGGTGCCAATACTTTTGTCTGCCCATTTATGGAGTTTTGTGTGAAATGATCAATGTTTTGCTTTTTGCTTCATTCTCTTTTGTGTTTTCTCATTTAAGACAAATTAAATGAAGATAATAATACCAAAGAATTTGTGAGTGCAATCATTTTCAGGAAGAAACTGAGTATTATCTGACAAAATTGCAGGGGTGTCAATACTTTTGGCCACAACTGTATGTAGCATGTATGTAGTATGTATGTATGTTGTATGAATGTAGTATACATGTAGTATGTAGTATGTAGGTATGTTGTATGAATGTAGTATATATGTAGCATGTATGTAGTATGTATGCTGTATGAATGTAGTATATATGTAGTATGTATGTAGTATGTATGTTGTATGAATGTAGAATATATGTAGCATGTATGTAGTATGTAGTATGTATGTATGTTGTATGAATGTAGTATATATGTAGCATGTATGTAATATGTATGTATGTTGTATGAATGTAGTATATGTGTAGCATGTATGTAGTATGTAGTATGTATGTTGTATGAATGTAGTATACATGTAGTATGTAGTATGTATGTATGTTGTATGAATGTAGTATATATGTAGTATGTATGTAGTATGTAGTATGTATGTTGTATGAATGTAGAATATATGTAGCATGTATGTAGTATGTATGTATGTTGTATGAATGTAGTATATATGTAGCATGTATGTAGTATGTAGTATATATGTATGTTGCATGAATGTAGTATATGTGAAGTATGTATGTAGTATGTGTGTATGTTGTATGAATGTAGTATGTATGTAGTATGTTTTTTTTTTTTTTTACATTCGACACATTAGCCGGATGATGGGACTACTACTGTCCCATCATTGGCTAATGTGTCAATCACTGTCATTGTAGCAGGCTCCGCCCGATGGGACTTGTAGTCCCATCGGACGATGCCTGCACACACACAAGTCAACCCGGCAGGCCTGCACAGACCACCGGCAGCCGGCACAGACCACCGACAGTCGGCACAGGCCCCCGAGAGGCCCGTACAGACCACCGGCAGCCGGCACAGGCCCCCGGCAGCTGGCACAGACCACCGACAGCCGGCACAGGCCCCCAAGAGGCCCGTACAGACCACCGGCAGCCGTCACAGGCCCCCAACAGGCCTGTACAGACCCCTGAGAGGCCCGTACAGACCACCGGCAGCTGGCACAGGCCCCGAGAGGCCCGTACAGACCACCGGCAGCCGGCACAGGCCCCCGACAGGCCTGTGCAGACCCCCGAGAGGCCCGTACAGACCACCGGCAGCTGGCACAGACCCCGACAGTCGGCACAGACCGCGCATCATGATGTGCACAGACCGCGCATAATGATGACATCATTTCAGCAGCCAATCACAGCCACAACAGTGGCTCATTGCATTATGGGGACTTCCGATTCCGGTATCCGATACTGAAAAAATATCGGTACTCGGTATCGGAATTCCGATACAGCGCATATCGGCCGATACCCGATATTTGCAGTATCGGAATGCTCAACACTAGTCGAGAGGGATGGATTAATATGACCCTTCAGTAAACTTTCATTTATGTATTCTTTCATGGTTATATGTTCAGGTCCAGACAAATTGTACAGGTGAGCTTTTGGGCAATTTGGCATCTAATATATAATTACCCTGTAATGTCTTCCCATCCTGTTTTGTCCAGATGTGTCCAGATCCCAGAATTCCAAGCAGTGGAAGTTCACCTGTTGCCATATTGGGACACCCAAGTGATGGGTGTACCAATATGGAAACTGCTGATGGTACCAGCTATCTCCAGCAGGACACCATCGCACCACACAAACACACAAATGAAAGTTCATTTTAAAAATTGTCTGTGTCTGACCATGTACAGAGCATACCACATCTCCTGGCAGGGGAGGAGGCAAAAGATAATACTGACATTACAGCAGGGGATCACAGAGGATTCATTTTGTGAGGTAAAATATTTCTTTATCTGTTTTCAAACAATATTTAACCTCACAAAATGTATCCTCTGCGATCTCCTGCTGTAATGTCAGTATTGTCTTTTGCTTCCTCCCCTGCCCAGGAGATGTGGTATGCTCCATATACGGTCAGACACAGACAATTGGTACACATGGGGTACATAGGTCAAAGAAGAGACGATATGAGAGGAGAAAACAGCACAGGAAGGAGAGAGACAGCATGCAAGGGGGATAGCACATGGGGTAGACAGGTCAAAGAAGAGAGCACAGATGGGAGAAGTCAGCAAATGGGGAAAGAGAGAGTGGATAGGTGGGTGAGCACATGGGGGGAGAAATTCTCAACACTGCAAAGCCTGCCTCCATCGTGACGTTACCGCCCTCCCAATGTGATAGCATCGGGCCTTCATCTAGTTAGGGATAAGATTATTAGCACAATCAAAAGGATGATGGAGAGGTAATACTGTATATTTGCCTCTTTTAGAGAGAACACATCTCTGAAGTCTTTTGAGTACCCAAGCAGACCCTAAAGACCAGCATAACAAGTTTGCACAGAACTACGATATTTCTTGTGACAATCAGGACTCCACTTAATATCTTTCTTACACCAATTGATAACTGGAGTAACAGTGTCTTGTCAATAGTGACAGTTTTAATTGGTCTCTCTAATCTAACTGTCCCTAATCCTAATTTATGAACTGGTCCTGAAGAAATTAAATTTGCTGCAGACCCACAGTCAATGAACACAAATGCAGATAACCACAAGTTCTGGAAACATAGTTCCATGTTTAACAGCACTTTATTTTTTACTGTCAACGTGCTTGTTTGAGAGCATATTGCTCAGTCCTGAAGAAAATGTCTGGCACAACCACAGTAAAAGCAGAGTCTGAGATTGTGCCGACATCTCTTCTCAATAGCCCCAAGGGCTGCCAGCTCCAACTTCCATCAGTTTCGCTTCAGGTTATTGAACAGGTTCAATAGGAATGACCAAATTCCCCTGTTGCTCATAACTTGTCTCACGAATTCTGCAATCAAACCAAGTAGCCTGGGTCATGGCCTCCACCAAGGGATAAGGTGGAGTATGAAGAATGAGAGCATCCTTTAGAATATCTGAGGGTCCTCTGTGGAACTGGCATCTGAGAGCTGAATCATTCCACAGCAATCCCATGGACCATTGTCAGAACTCAGTACTTTTCATCCTCAGTGGTGCGGCATCACCTATGTAAGAGTCATAATCTTTGCCTCTGCAACCTGGATCTTGCCAGATTAATTTTAGAACTGATCTTTCTCCAGCAGCTACTAGTTTGGGAGAGACCAATTGTACATAAAAAGGTACAACCGTCATTGCTAATGCTGGCAAATGAGGGTTCTGAGTGGCACCCACTGCGCTAGCTAACTGACCCTGTGGATGGGACTGTGACGCTACTAATTTCTAGTACTACCTGCCCAGATCCTGAACCACCTGGGTCAGATTTGTCACCTGATCAAAAATGTGCTAATTTTTACCATACACGTGGGGGAAAGAAAAACAAATTGAGTCAACTGTAATGTGTTGCTAGTCACTACATAATTTGCTGCTAATCACCACTCACTGACTTGCTGTGAAGCAGGATAGTAAAGAGGTCTGGGGTCAGTACCAAGAGGGCTCATAATAGACAAAGGGGAATGACAACAGCATAGTCAGGTCTCAGTTCAAGCTCAGAGTATCAGGAATGTAGTGGATCAAGACAAAGGGGTAAGTCAAAACAGTTGGACAAAGCTAAATCCAAGGTCAGCAATTGAGGTCAGAACACAACCTAAAGCACAAAACAAACACACACATTCCTTGAGCAAAGCTACTAATGGTCTGACTATTATTAGAGTGCTAAATAGCCCTATAGTCACCCAGAATAGATGACACCTGGAGGAGATCACACAGACCCATCCAGATAGGACGGCTGAGCTGTCATTCACAATACTCACACCACTGCCTCAGAATGGGCTGTAGAGCTGTCATTCACAATTGTGTCAGCAAGCCCTTGATCTCATAGGGTAGCAGAGATGTCATTCTAAGCGTTCATAAGACTCCTTGAGTGGTGGAATCATGATACCAGACCTTGTCCTGATAGTGATCATTTGGTCAAAGTTATTTCCATTTATGTCAGATCTTTCTTAATTGCTTCTTGAGGTAGATTGATTTGTGACTCTCTTTTGAAACCTCTGTATCCTCTGTAAACCATGTCTTTAGAGTAACTAAGATGCATCCCTGACAAGTTAATTTTCTCATACTTTTTTTCATGATATCCAAGTTGTCCTGACCTTTCTTTCTTTCTTTTTCTCTTAAAATTAATGTGGAAATTTTAGCTATAGATTCCCCATTGCTGTGGGATTTGTTTTTCTTCTTTTCAGCTTCCTGTTTGATCGGGTCTCTAGACAGTCATGCACTTGAGGATATGTCTTGGTGCAGTCGTCTGGGATTACTTTTTCGTATAGTGTGAGAGATATGTTTATTTCAATCAATAAAATTATACAGAATTCCTAATAATATTATGTGCATTATCTGGTGCTTGGGAACTGTTTTTTTCCCGTTCATCCGGTTATCAATTTCCCTAGAAACTTATACACAACTGCCCAGTCCCAAATTGCTGCTTTCACAACTGAGATGCTGTTTTAATAATTCTGTAATGACTGTCTGCTGTGTTTTTATAGTTTCTTTTAAGGGGCTTTATTCTGTAGGGCATTAAAACATGGCCCTGCTGTATAGCAGCTGCCTTGTAAGTTGTAATTGCAACTGCAAGTCAGAAGCCCAGCTGTCAGATAGAGTCAGCCGCCCAACTGAGAAGGCTTCTAAATGGCTAGACGCAGCAGCGGCCAGTAAATGCTTTGTACACATTGATGATTAGTAAAACTGCACTTTCATGTTTAATTTTTATATACAGAATTTTCTAATTATTTAAAACTAAATCAAAAAGTTATTTATAAAGTAAAATGATACAATTATTGGGTGACTAGAACTATTATCACTAGTATTATTATCTCTATTTATTTTTTGCTTCGTGAAGTAAAGTAATATAAAACTTAGACTTCAGAAATTACATTTCAGAGCAAATTAACTCTGAGAATATAAAAAATATACAGATCAGTAAAACTTGGCAATCACTAAAATAATCTCGCTTTGTGACTGCAACAACACCAAGGCATAAATAAAAAATGAGGCTGAAGACACAATAGCGATTTTAAAATCGGTCGGATGCAGGAGAGTCGGACGTGTGTAATGTGAGTGTCATGCATTTTTTATGCGAGTGCAATCTGAATTTTCACACCTAGCATCCGATTTACTTCAGAATGCTGTGCGATTGCCAACTGATTGCAATGCGATTTTAACATGAGCATTTACATAGAGCAATTCTCTGTCATTCACACATCGTTTTCAAACAAAATAGAGAGATAGATTAAAAGCCGGAAAATGATCTGCTGCGTACAGTATAATCACAGAGTGATAGGCTAGAACAGAATAGATAGAATAAATATATGCACATAGAATAGATGTGCATATATATATATATATATATATATATATATATTTGTCAGTGACACACACACACATATATATATATATATATATATATATATACACTCACTGGCCACTTTATTAGGTACACCATGCTAGTAAGGGGTTGGACCCCCTTTTGCCTTCAGAACTGCCTCAATTCTTCGTGGCAGAGATTCAACAAGGTGCTGGAAGCATTCCTCAGAGATTTTGGACCATATTGACATGATGGCATCACACAGTTGGCGCAGATTTGTCGGCTGCACATCCCTGATGCGAATCTCCCGTTCCACCACATCCCAAAGATGCTCTATTGGATTGAGATCTGGTGACTGAGGAGGCCATTTGAGTACAGTAAACTCATTGTCATGTTCAAGAAACCAATCTGAGATGATTCGAGCTTTATGACATGGCGCATTATCCTGCTGAAAGTAGCCATCAGATGTTGGGTACATTGTGGTCATAAAGGGATGGACATGGTCAGCAACAATACTCAGGTAGGCTGTGGCGTTGCAACGATGCTCAATTGGTACCAAGGGGCCCAAAGAGTGCCCAGAAAAAATTCCCCACACCATGACACCACCACCACCAGCCTGAACCGTTGATACAAGGCAGGATGGATCCATGCTTTCATGTTGTTTACGCCAAATTCTGACCCTACCATCCGAATGTCGCAGCAGAAATCGAGACTCATCAGACCAGGCAACGTTTTTCCAATCTTCTACTGTCCAATTTCGATGAGCTTGTGCAAATTGTAGCCTCAGTTTCCTGTTCTTAGCTGAGAGGAGTGGTACCCAGTGTGGTCTTCTGCTGCTGTAGCCCATCTGCCTCAAAGTTCGACGCACTGTGCGTTCAGAGATGCTCTTCTGCCTACCTTGGTTGTAACGGGTGGCAATTTGAGTCACTGTTGCCTTTCTATCAGCTCGAACCAGTCTGCCCATTCTCCTCTGACCTCTGGCATCAACAAGGCATTTGCGGCCACAGAACTGCCGCTCACTGGATTTTTTTGCTTTTTCGGACCATTCTCTGTAAACCCTAGAGATGGTTGTGCGTGAAAATCCCAGTAGATCAGCAGTTTCTGAAATTCTCAGACCAGCCCTTCTGGCACCAACAATCATGCCACGTTCAAAGGCACTCAAATCACCTTTCTTCCCCATACTGATGCTCGGTTTGAACTGCAGGAGATTGTCTTGACCATGTCTACATGCCTAAATGCACTGAGTTGCCGCCATGTGATTGGCTGATTAGAAATTAAGTCTTAACACACAGTTGGACAGGTGTACCTAATAAAGTGGCCAGTGAGTGTATATATGTATTTATATTGCTTAGAGAGATAGATAAAAGAAAAGCCGGTAACTCATCTCCCGGTTTCTGAAAAATCACAGCAGGAGCCGACAGGATAGAAGAGATGGATTACATACAGTAAATACAAATGTAATAGGTATATATATAGATGTCAGTGACAAATACAATTAGTATAGTGTGTGTGCAAATTACCGGACATGTATTTACTAAATAAAAGATTATTTTTTGGAAAAAATTGTGTGGGCTCCAGCGCAATTTTCATAACCAGCAGAGGGAAAGCCAATGGCTGGGGGCAGATGTTTATAGCCTGGGAAGGGGGTAACACCCATGGAGCTTCCTAGGCTATTAATATCAGCTCACAACTGTATACTAAGCCTTTACTGGCTATTAAAATGGGGGACCCTAAAAAAATGACATAGGCTCCCCCTATAATTAATAACTAGAAAAGGCTATGCAGACAGTTGTGGGCTGATATTAATAGCCTAGGAAGTGGCCATGGATACTTCCCCCCCCAGGGTAATAGCATCAGCTCTCAGCCTCAACAGAAAAGGTGCATCTCTGAGATGCGCCAACTCTGGCACTTAGCCTCGCTCTTCCCACTTGCCCTGTAGCGGTGGCAAGTAGGGTAATAGTTGGGGGGTTGATATTAAGATCAGGTGTCATAAAGACTCGAGGTTAGTAATGGACAGGCATCAATAATACGCCCCAATTACTAACCCCATAGTCACATTATATGAAAACACAAACACCCAGAATAAAGTCTTTTATTTGAAATAATGACACCGACTCCTTTAATATTCTTAATTAAACCATACTTACGACCTCATCTAATTCCTGTGAAGCCCTCAATCTCCTGTAATAGAAGTAAAATTAAAAACCAACAATATGCCATACCTATACATCTTTTTGTCCCAAGCCGTAATCCATGTCAAGGAGATAAACAGTTTTCAACCTGGATGGTGCCAAGATGTTACTGTCCCGGCTGAAAACCGCTGGTGAATGAGATGCTGCAAGCGCAGCATCATTGACTAGCGGTGATGTCACTGAGGCTGCCCTCCCAGCCGGTAACTGAGGTGACCTCTGGACAGTGAGAAAATGCCAGTGATGAGGTGACTGCAGTTCAAGCTCAGTGTCTTCACAGCAGATCACTGTGAAAAATTGTCTGACCTGCAGCTTAGTGGATCCATCAGGTGAGCCCTAGTATCAGGTGCCACCACTAGGCATTATCATGTTTTCCTGAAACCACCAGCTCTAAAAGGCCCCCTTAGACATACTTGGCACAATACACTCTGTCTGGCAGATTCAACACCCTAATATCCTTTAACCCCTATACAGAAATCTTGTTTTACAATAGGATCCAGTGGATTGCGACCACAGAAGGGCTACCATGCGAACCTCAGTTAGGAATAGTAACCAAGCAGGCTCAAAGCCAAGAGGTCACGCCAAGAACAGAATCATAAAACAAGCAAGTAGTTAAATATGAAGCCAAGGTCAAAGAATGGAAATAAACAGGATAAAACACTAAGGTATAAACAATGATAGTTGAACCATTGACTGGCAGTGGGATATGGCTTTCAGGGGTTTACATAAAACAGCCCTACCCAGTGCTAACAACAGACAGAAACCAAATCAAAAAGGTTAACCCTCTAGATTCCAGACTGGCCAGAGCAACAAATCCTAGGAATAAAATAGGATTGATGCTATGAAGCATCACCAGCAACAACGGTGTGGCGCCACCTAGCAGCCAACGCAGAGACAGGCACAGATTAAAAAAAATACCTGAAAATCAGAGAAAGCAACTCCATTTTTGAAACTATATTCATTAAGTGATTCATTTAAAAAGGTAATCATCATTTTTATTTCACAGGTGTTTCGCAGATTTCTTTACCATGGGGTTGTGAGAAAAAAATACATCTGCTTCAATTATGAGTTTTTAGCTGAAAATATTAAATTTTTACTATGGTTAAAAAGAAAAATAATGTCCCCTGCATTATTACACTCCAAGTACAGCAATACCATATACAGTATATGGTCATAAACAACTGTTTGGACACAGCAGTTATCAGAAGAGAAGTACTATTTGGCTTTTGCAGTGCAGATGGCCAGAACTAATTGATGTATGGGAAGATTTCAGGATCTACACATTTTGCTTAGTAGCTGGTGCAAAGAGCTGCAGTACATTCAGTTCAATGGAAGATGAAGCACAGTACCCAGCAACAGCAACTAAGCAATGTCCAGAGCTATTCTGCTTTGCACGCACACTAATACAGCACAAAGGGGACAGCAGTGCTTACCTGTCCAGGTCTCAGAACTAGTGCACTCTCAGGATGCAGAAAACCAATGTGATAAATGCTATATATATATATAGTTAGGTCCATATATATTTGGACAGAGACATTTTTCTAATTTTGGTTCTAGACGTTACCACAACGAATTTTAAACAAAACAATTCAGTTTCAGTTGAAGTTCAGACTTTCAGCTTTCATTTGAGGGTATCCACATTAAAATTGGATGAAGGGTTTAGGAGTTTCAGCTCCTTAACATGTGCCACCCTGTTTGAGATCAGGTGACTGATTGGCCATTCAAGAATATTCCACTTCTTTGCTTAACCCCTTCATAACAGCCAATACGTATATTTACTGACCTGAAATATAAAGGAATATCATCCCCATACAGGTGACAATCCAGCAGCCGTCGGCTGTCCACTATATCTGACAACTTGCTGTATCACAAATGATCGGTGTTGGCACCATCCATATCTGTTTAACCCCTTAGTTGCTGCTGTCAAAAGTGTTTACATCAAATAAATGGTTAATAGATTGTGGGGGCTTGCACTTTAATCTAATTGACACACCGAGATCATGATTGTGTGGTCCTGATGTTTGCCATAGCAGTTCATGGCCAAATATCAGCCTTAGAGTCTGCCGGCTACAGCGGCCAGTTCAGAAGTTAGTGACATTTAGGTGGTAAACAAACACTTTTCCATTCCAGCTATACCACTTTGCATTAATTCCTGAAAATCAACAGAAGGATTAATAAACTATCTGACAGAAGTTTTCAATATGTAAGTGGGTGCAGTTTTTAAAATGGTATCATCTTTGGGGTTTTCCAATATATAGCACCCCTAAAGTCACTTCAAACTTGGATAGGTCCCTCAAAAAAATAAATTTTGTAAATTTCCTTGAAAAAATGAAAAATTATTGCTACATTTTTAAACCTCCTAATAGGCTAACAAAATAAATTAGCATTTTAAAAATGGTGCTGATTAGTATTGAGCTTTCCGATACCGCAAATATCGGGTATCGGCCGATATTCGCGGTATCGGAATTCCGATACTGAGTTCCGATACTTTTAGCATATCGAATACCGGAATCGGAAGTTCCCATAATGCTATGAGCCAGTTTGATTTGATTCAGCCAATGACAATCCTCAGAAGTGTGGGCACATCCTGTTAGGCATGTAGGCATGTTAAGTAATGGCATGGCTGTGATCGGCTGCTGAAATGATGTCATGATGCACTATAAAAGCCGCTGCCGCCGCCATTTAGGGTTCACTCTGCTGTGAATTCAGTAAGGGACAGGCTGCTGTTCATGACTCTGAGGGACAGTTAGAGATAGTGATTTTCCAAATAATATTGTGCCTTACCCAGGCTACATTTTCAATAAATGTAGCTTTCTTTTGCCTTGCAGTAGCGCTGTTCACAGCTGTCTGCAAGGTCTGTGTGAATGCAGCTCACGCTGTAGTGTGTCCTGCAGGCACGTCTGCTTGTAGGCCGCTCAGCGTGTGTCACTGCCTCATACATATTTTTCTTTTATTGCTGCTCATTTTTCATTCTACTATTAGTGTGCATCCATCCGTATCCATATACGTTTGTTGCAAACACTATAGGAGTAGACAGCGGAGCCTTTCTGCAGCCTTTCAGTGCTAGTGCCCAGTTATTTGCACTGTTCACGGCTGTCTGAGAGGTCTTTGTGTGAGTGCAGCTCACGCTGTAGTGTGTGCTACAGCCACGTCTGATTGTAGGCTGCTCAGCGTGCGTCACTGCCTCATACATATTTTTCTTTTATTGCAGCTCGTTGTTCATTAATTCTCCTATTAGTGTGCATCCATCCGTATCCATCTACATTGGTTGGTTGCAAACACTATATAGGAGTAGATAAAGGAGCCTTTTTGCTGGCTTGTGCCCTGCAGCCGCAACCAGATTAGTATTACCCTATTTTTTGGAGCCTCATCTTTTGCATTGTAGGTTACCTTCCTGCATTGTAATAGCTCCAAAAAGTTTGTGATACTATTGCTTTCAAATCTTTTGTTACATCCTTTTTGTTTTTTTGGAAAAAAAAAATAAATAAAGTTCACCAAACACTCCACTTGACAGTTGTGTAGGCCACATTAGCTCATATTAAAGTGTAGTCCACACACTTTATAAAATTAGTGTTTCTTATAGTGCTAGAAAATAAATTAAAAAATTAAATTAACCCCAAGAACTGCGAGGCACTCTGTACCACATGATCACCATGCTCCCACAGTGCTGTGGCCCACTCCAAAGCCCTGCATGACAAGAGGGAAATAATAAATCCCACCTTAGCCCGCTCAGAGGGGAATCGTGCAGCCAGAAGCTCCAGCTGTATTGTGCACTGGCTCATGAAACCCTTACAAGAGGCACTATCGCCCGAGAACTTCTCGGGCAGCGGGAGGCGGGATAAAGTCAGGGCAGGAATGGCAGTGGGCACACAGGAGACAGCCTCCATGGCTGCCTGAACAGAGACCGCAGTAAGATCCACAGCTGAGGTTGAGCGCTCGAGAGTTGCCAACCTGCCCTCCAGCTGCTGGATGTACCTGTGGAGTCGCTGCTCGTCTGCCATTACTAGCCAGACCCTGGTACTAGTATACTATTAGGCTGGCACAACGCACCAAATATTAAAATGGTAATGAGGTGCGTTCGCAGCCTGGGGTCCAGCGTGCAGAGATGGAATACTTCAGCTAAGTAATGGCAGATACTATATGGCAGTGTAATAAGGGAACACATGCGGGTTAACGTCACCCAGTGTGTACGAGGCGGACACTGTTGCATCACAGAGCCGTACTACCGCAGAATATAATCGCCGAAGCCTGTTAATCTCACAGAGCTCAGCGAAGTGAGTGCTAGTGTAAAGTCACAGGACTCTGCCCCAAGACACAGTGTCGGAGTCCCTCTAGACTCACCAGCACTCAGCGCCGCTGTAGATGCGGCACTTATGTGCCTTGCGCTGAATGGCATAATATGGTGCTACGTGAGGTGCTGACCTGGAGCACTGTGGCCAAAAGCCTAGCCACTGAGAGGCGCTGACTCTAACCACTAGACCCTAACAACAGGCACAACCTAGGGTAGGGGTTTCAAATTAGTCAGTCACCAGATACATACATCCATCTTCATACACACCTTTAGCATAGGAGTCTATACTAGCACATGGCTGAGTAGCCATGCGACTCTTTTATAGTGGCATCCTTCCGGGACCTTCCAAGTGGTGGACCAATCCGACCAGGAGCGGGACCTGCGCATGTGACCTCCGACCTCCAATGAGAGGTCGTTCCATGGGCATGCTCAGTATGCAAAATACAGGACTTAGGCCCTGTAGCATCTGTTTGCTGCTGATTCAAGCATGGTGTTACAGCAGATCTTGAAGGAGCAATCAGACGCCTAGCATTAGCCTGGGCAAGACGTCTGGACCGATGCCTCTGCTGAGCAGGAATCTCTGTGGCCGTAGAGGAATGGGAGACCGCAGAGGACATGGCTTGATATTCCCCCTGTGTAGTAGGGTAATCTTGACGCCTAACACAAGATATTTTAGTCCCCAATTTTTTTTATTTTCTCAAGGGTAATAGGAGAAATTTGACCCCAAAAGTTGTCCAATTTGTCTTGAGTATGCTGATACCCCATATGTGGGAGAAAACTACTGTATGGGGACAAGTCAGGGCTTGGAAGGGAAGTAGTGACGTTTTGGAATGCAGAACTTGATGGAATGGTCTGCGGGTGTCATGTCGCATTTGGAGAGCCTCTGATGTGCCTAAACTGTTGAAACTCCCCACAAGTGACCCCATTTTGGAAACTAGACTTCCCAAGGAACTTATCTAGATGTGTGGTGAGCACTTTGAATCTCCAAGTGCTTTACAGAAGTTTATAACGCCCGGGCGTGAAAATAAAAAAAATCATATTTTTTTTCCACAAAAATGATATTTTTGCCCCCTATTTTTATTTTCTTAATGGTAACTGGAGAAATTGGACCCCAAAATTTTGTTTTGCAAAAGGTGACGGCACAGGTACTGCATTATAAATGGACATAAGTTGAAATGAAATGCTTGTTGCTAGAGAGGAGCTGGGACCAGTGCACTTACTTGTGGTGGCTGGTGCTCTTTGCATCAAGCTGGGAGCTGGTGCTCAGTGGTGGGGAATCTGAGGCTGAGTCAGGCGTGGAGGACGCCGACACCTCACGAGCTCCGGCCGGAAGCAGCGCTGAGGGAAGCAGCATGGTGTGGGGGGCGGAGCTTGTGTGACGTCACAGTGAAGCTTGGATGGGTGTGCGAGAGAGGCACAAGACCGCCGCGTTTCAAGGGGTAACTCCCCTCTTCATCAGGGACTGTGCTAGAGCCGTCACCTATTGGATTAGCCACCACCTCTACCCTGTGATCCAGCTTACTCCGCAGTGATGTGGTACTCATCTGCCAATTAAGCAGCCTTACTCATTTTATGTTATTTAACATACCAAGTCCAATTGTTAAATCCTCTTTTCAACTAGCACTTTTAATCCAAGTGCCTCAAACCTTGCCACCTCGGCATCAGCTGTACTCAGCATCTCACAGCAGGATTCTCAATCGGACTGTTAAACTAAAGTGAGTACTACATGTCTAGTTGAGTCCTCCACAAGTGTACAACAGGATTAATCAGATTCAACAGTATACCATTTTTATTAGCAGCACCTTTCCACAATGGATACAATATATCTGACAGCGAGATGCACCTCACATCACTTATCATAAAGTGAGTATCCGGTAACCAGATTCTATTGTTTCTCAGTATAGCGCGGTGAAATTTCTTTGTAGATCTGCTTAGCCCCTTATTTACAGGCACCGGCACAGAGCCTGTTCTTCACCAGCCGTATCTGGGATCTACGCACTTTTTTTTCCCTCTGAGTGGACTAGCGCCAGTGTGCAAACTGCAAATTAAAAACAAGCATTTCATGAATTTCTTTTGGGGGGTGAATTTATGCGCATGTGGTAAAATTGATAAAGCGGTTTTATTCTTCAGGTCAGTACGATTACAGCAATGCCTCATTTATATCTTTTTTTATGTTTTGACATTTTTATGCAATGAAAACAATTTTATATAAAAAATAATTATTTTTGCATCGCTTTATTCTGCGAGCTATAACTTTTTTATTTTTTCACTGAAGATGCAGTATGGTGGCTCGTTTTTTGTGGGACAAGATGACGTTTTCAGCGGTACCAGGGTTATTTATATCGGTCTTTTTGATCGTGCGTTATTGCACTTTTTGTTCGGTGGTATGATGATAAGGCATTGTTTTTTGCTTTGTTTTTTATTTTTGTCTTTTAAGGGGTACGCTAAAGGGGTTAACTAATGGGACATTTTCATAGGGCAGGTCGTAACGGATGCGGTGATACTAAATATGTGTACTTTTATTGGTTTTTTTTGTTTATTTATTTCCAGAAAATGAATTTATTAGGGAATATATATATTTTTTTATTTATTTAGCGATTTTTTTTTATAAATTATTTTTACACTTTTTTTTTTACTTTATTGCATTGTCCCAGGGGGGATATCACTGTCATGTGTCAAATTGCTGATCTGACACTTCACACAGCGCTGTGTCAGATCAGCAATCTGACAGGAGCTGCAGCAGGCTTCCTTGTGCCTGCTCTAGGCAGGCACTCAGGAAGTCACCTCACTGCAGGCCACCAAAGGCCCCCGTGGCCATATTGGATCTGGGGACCTGCAGGGAAGGAGGCCCCCAGAGCAGCGCCGCACATCGCGCTGCACTGGGGGTCTCAGGGAAGCACGGAGGGAGCCCCCTCCCTGCCGATTATTCTCCAAACCCCGGTACACTGCGATCATGTTTGATCGCAGTGTGCCAGAGGTTAATATGCCAGGGCCAGTCCATGACTGCCCCTGACACATAGTGCCGGGTGTCAGCTGTGATAATCAGCTGACACCTGGCCGCGATCAGCGGCGCCCCCCCCCGGAGCGCCACTGATCGCGATGACGTACTATCCCGTCCGCAGTCATAGGGGCCCGGGTACCGTGGAGGGGATAGTATGTCAGATGTCAGAAAGGGGTTAAAGTCTATCTGGTCTGAAGTCAGAGAAAATTTGAAGAGGGAGTAGGTGGTCAGATCTCAACTGCTAATAATAGAACCTCAAGATTTTGAGTTGTAAACAAGGTACAGTTATCCACAAAAGATATCAAGCTTAACGTTCCTTCTACCAAGCTGAGTCCAAGATTTATTGGTCCTTATGAAATAATCTCGGTCATTAACCCTGCGACCTTCCAACTGAAACTTCCTCCATCAATTAAGGTAACCAGAGTGCTTCATAAATCCCTCCTTGAGTGATATATTCCACGGTTCATCCAGTCAAAGATCCTCCTTTTGTTCTAGTAGTTAAAGCAAATTTGCAGTATGAGGTGCAAAGAATCTTGGATCCTTGTATGATGAGAGGCTCTGAGCAATATCTGGTGCATCACCAGCAAAGCCAAAAACCTGACCAAGAAGTTTCATCTTCTGTATCTCAATAAACCTAATTCTAAGAGTCTGGAGGTCCTCTTAAAAGTTGGTGCTGTCATATATCCATTAGGACTTTCTCCTGCAATGTCTGCTTCTCTCTCCAGCCACCATGATATTAATTTTGCTTGCAATACTGGTGATAGAAAATGCATTGGAACAAGAACCTCTGGAGGGCACAGACTCTGTCCAGCCACTAAGATTAGGGAGCCTGGGATCTACAGTGCTGTCCAGTCTGGCAGTATGAGTGTGTGTGTGTGTGTGTGTAGTGCAACTGGAGTTAAAAGCTCCCTGCTCTAGTCATTTTGAGAACACCACATCCTACTTAAGCTTCCAGCTTACTGCTGGAAGCTTCCAGATATAGGCTTGTGCTCCTCTGTTTCAGTCCTGTTAATTCAGCTCCAGGATAGATATTTGTTTTCAGTTTGTGACCTCATCCTGTATTATTGACTATTCTTGCATTTTTTAATTGTGTTCTTATCCTATTTTTCTGGTTTTGACCCATTTATCAGACCTTTCCTGCAAGCTGGCACCACCATAAAGCAGCTTATTCTATGATCACAGCTTGGGGTCCCCTGTTTAATCCCTGATCCCTGAACTTTTGTCCATTCAGTAAATATATACATATTATTCATATTTGTCAATTGTCATGTGTTTTATAATATATATCATAGATCCCTTTAGCAAATTTATTGGCAATCTCAATGTCACTTCCCACATAGTTTGAGCTCAGAACTTCATTTGACCCACTATTATGCAGGTTTACTAAAATTAACAGACCATTAATATGAACCATTTGCATGGCAGTGACAATAAATATTTGCTCTCCAATAGCATAGATAGTTCCAGCAATCATAGCTCATCTCTGCTGTTATTTCTCTTCTCAGATGGTTATTTCTAGGTTACCGTCACAAGGGTGTCATGTCCCCCTGGAAGACCTGGAATGAGAAGGTCACATCGGGTAATGAATTGCAGGTCTTCTTTAGAGATGGTGTGATTTGTGTCCTATATGAAATACATTTAGTTTCTTCTGGTGCTGAAGTGATTAACAACCTTTTCTATGCTGGTCAGAAACATGCAGCTCCATTTCAGCTATTTATGATCCGGTCATTACCTCTTCCTATATAAACTGGTCAGATTTTCTTGCCCCATCCGGTGAAAGATTTGTCTTACTGTGCTCTGTGCTAAAGCTAAGGGGTTGAAGTAGAGTTGCTGTACAAGTGTTCTATGGTTTCCTGTAGTACGTGTGTGTTTATCTCCTGGTCCCTGTAACCATTTAGTTTATTCCTCCCTGTCCCTATCCTCCTCCCTATTGTTTGCTAGTGATTTTATATGATGGAAGTTTTCTGTTATCCCTGTTTTGCCTTTCTCTCTTGTTTACATTATATTTCTGTTCTATGCCTCATGGGGTATGGAAGGGGACAGATCATGGTTTAACAGGAGCATAGTAAGCTTGGAGACTTGGGCCTCTCTACCTTCAAGAACACCCCTGCGACAGGGATGGTTAGAGTTCCAGTTGCAGGGACAATTTGAGGCCCCCATTCCTTACCGAAGAGTGACACATCGTGGCAGTTACAAACAAAAATAACTATCACTTTACATTATTTACGATATGATTCCTAATTTGCTGTGAAAAAATCTATTTTGGATTAAAAGAAACTGTAGAAAAATGAAGCAGATTTTTTTGTTGAGAAGTAATGATCTACTGCTATGATTTTATTGTTGGATGTGATACAGCTGAAAAAATATTGCATTTTAATGTTAGGTTATTAAACTTAATAATTATGGAAATGTTTTCATGAAAAATATCATCTTACGTGTACTGACAGGTTTTCTACTCTTTCTGGTGTTTCATCTGAAAAAGTACTGCAACACCATTCATTTAGAATCAGTGGGATTAAGAAAACTTTCTGACATGTCACTATGACATTTCAGAAAATGGTATTTCACAGTATTTTTCCTTTTAAATAATGTCTGTCGTTAAAATGTTGTTTTTGAATGCTTTAGAACTAATGATTAATAACCACTGTATATGTCACACTAAAAGGTTCATGTTCTTTTTTATTTCATCTTTTGTTAAATTAGACGTAATATTTCTTTCCCATCTTTATAGCCTTTTCCTTTTGTTTAACCATTTAGTACTTTTTAGGTACCTTTCCTTAAGTCAATATCAAATGTAAGTAATATTTTTCTTAGAAATGAGAATTATGTACCCAATTTAATAAAGGGAACCTGTCATCTGAAAAATGCTGCTCAAATTGTAGGCAGCATGAATCAGAGTCTAGCTACGTTATTGGAACTGTGGTATATGGTTATGTTCTCAAGATGAGTTTTTTGTGAGATTTTGGCACTGGGTATTGTCTACGAAAATAAATTGTATAGTCTTATATTTTACAGTTCCAGCATAGTTGATGGGATTTACAAAAATATCATGCCTACTGTGCTTTTCTTTTATTAGCGCATAAACTGACCTTCTGTGCAAAGGTTTAAATCTGAAAAATGTCAATCTCTTGTGTGTACAGCGTTTTAGGTGAAGATCTTCCCCATAGAATTGCATTAGATGGGGAAAATCAGCAAGTAAAAATCTTGTGGAAAGGCAGTATAAAGGCATAAAATCTGCACATGACTTTTTCAATGTACATTGTGTACGGAAAGTATTCAGAACCTTTTAAATGTTTAACTCTTTTAAGCTAGTACAGCCATGAGTCTTCTTGGGAATGATGCAACAAGTTTTTCACACTTGGATTTGGGGATCCTCTGCCATTCTTCCTTGCAGATCCTTTCCAGTTCCATCAGGTTGGATGGTAAACATTGGTGAACAGCCATTTTCAAGTCTCTCCAGAGATGCTCAATTGGGTTTAGGTCATGGCTCCGGCCAGTCAAGAAAGGTCACAGAGTTGTTCTGAAGCCACTCCTTTGTTATTTTAGCTGTGTGCTTAGGGACATTGTCTTGTTGGAAGGTGAACCTTCGGATAAATCTGAGGTCTGGAGCACGCTGAAAGAGCTTTTCATCCAGGATATCTCTGTTCTTGGCCGCATTCATGTTTCCTTCAATTGCAACCAGTCGTCCTATCCCTGCAGTTGAAAAACACCCCCATAGCCTCATGCTTCCACCACCATGTTTCACTGTTGGGATTGTATTGGCCAGGTGATGATCAGTGCCTGTTTTTCTCCACACATACCGCTTAGAATAATCACCAAAAACTTCTATCTTCATCTCATCAGACCATAAAATCTTATTTTTCATATTCTGGGAGTCCTTCATGGGTTTTTTAGCAAACTCTTTACGGACTTTCATATCTCTGGCACTGAGGAGAGGCTTACGTCGGGCCACTCTGCCATAAAGGCCCGACTGGTGGAGGGCTGCAGTGATAGTTGACTTTGTGGAAATTTCTCCCATCTCCCTACTGCATCTGTGGAGCTCAGCCATAGTGATCTTTGGGGTTCTCCTTTACCTCTCTCACCAAGGCTCTTCTCCCACAATTGTTCAGTTTAGCTCGATGGCCAGGTCTAGGAGGACTCCTGGTGGTCCCAAACTACTTCCATTTAAGGATTATGGAGGCCACTGTGCTCTTAGGAACCTTGAATACACCAGAAATTATTTTGTAACCTTGGCCAGCTCTGTGCTATGCCACAATTCTGTCTCTGAGCTCCTTGGCCAATTCCTTTGACCTCATGATTCTTTCGGTTAGGTGTTAATATTAATGAAAGCTCAACTGAACAAACACCATCTCGTCCTATCCAAAGACAACTGGCAATATCTGTTACTGGATGGTCTACGTGACTCCCTTTTTTGGCAGCCTCACAACGGTTTTGTCACGATCCAGGTTGGATCTGACAGAGTAATTGCACAAAGTAACCTTTTTTTCCCTTGGCTGTGTGCCAAAGGTGGTTTTGCCCCAGTGGCCAATAGGGTCATTGCACTGTGGTGATTTCAGTTGTAGTTTTCCCCCGGTGGCCATTAGGGTCATTGCACTCTGGTTACCTTAGTTTGTGCATGTAATTATGTAACAGGTGTGATAGCTCTATAAGAGAGTATCAGGTGTGTTAATCACTTTTGGTGATAGGTCTTCATTTGCAAGCAAGCCTGGGTGAAGTATGGAGCTAAAAGAGAGTCACAGACAGCTCAATGAGATTCCTGGAGTAGCAGCTATGGTGTCTGCAAGGAGGGCTGGCATGGTGTGGTGGAGTCGCAGCTATGGTGTCAGCAAGGAGTTCGTGCATGGATTGGTGGAGTAGCAGCTATGGTGTAGAGCTGCACTCAAAATGCTGGACGTTGTTGCTGAGAGCTGGACTCAAGCATGCTAGACTTTTTGGCAGAAAAGCTGTTCTCATTTGCGGGACTCTGTTTCTGGATAGCTGCACGCAGGTGGTGGACTCTGCTCCAAGGCTGCACTATGGTGTTGGATCCGGTTGAAGTAAAAGATGCACACAGGTGGTGGGCTCTGTTGCTGGGAGCGTAAGCAACAGAGCAAAGCTAAGTTGTGTTCCCCTGTATTGTCATTTTTCCTTATGTGCGTTTATTGCAGTGGTGGAATTAGTTTCCGCACCGACTATTTCCCTAGTGAGGGTTTAGGTGCAGGGTAAGTCAGGGTTTTTAGGTTCCTGATCATCGTCCGGTGCTGAACTGGCCTAGGGAACGTTAGGCATGTAGGGACACTGACTCAGGGGAGTGCAGGAGGTCTCCACGTCCCCGTTCCCTATCACAGGGCCACCATCATTATTGTTACCCAGGTTTTCCCTATTCCCATTGTCTTATTGTATTAGTTACCGGCCTGTGGGCCGCGTCACATAGGACAATTACACGTGCCGCGTCCTGTTGTATCAGTTACCGGCCTTCTGGCCGTGTCACTCGGGACGGGGCACGTGACAGGTTTGCCTTGTAGATGAGACTCAGAAAGAGCATGTGCTCCAGTGGATGGCAAGTGCTGCATCAAGTGGCCTCTCCTTCTTTCTCTTCTTTCACTTTAACATCACACACAGTAAAGTCCTCAGAGGTCACATTCCAATCACCCCTGATTCCCCCACGTCAAAAATTTCAAAACACCTAACTGACTGTGATGAACCGCAGATGAACCATTCTGCAGATCTATTCCATGGGGATCAGAGGTCTGCTCCAAAGAATCACAGAATCAAGAGGGGGAAAGCATCTGCACCAATGACCACAACTTTTTCGTGTTGGATCTGGAGCAGGATGAAGCAGGGTCCGAGCAGATCCCAGTACCTCGTCATCAGATGTTTACCCCCAGGGAAGGAGGTCATCCTGATGAGACTCAGATACCAGAGGCACACTCGGACTGTACTGTGGTGTCAGGGAAGAAAGAAGAGGAGATGTGACTCTCAGAGTAAGGAATGTGAGTACAGAGAACATGACAATGAGGTTGTAGATCCCACTTGGTGTAAACCCAGAGGTACAAGCTGAGGTTATGTTGTGGCTTCCTACACAGACACAGAATGATGCAACCATGACAAGCACTGCAATCTCAGTAGCCAGTGCGGGTGATAAGTGTGCAGTTTGCATGGGTGGCAAGTATTGCATAGCCTGGGCCTATTTTAAGACCGCAAAGGATGAGCTAACTCACGTTATCTGCTAAGTTTGCAAAAAAATACTCACTAGAGGCAAAAGTTGCAATAATTTTACAACAACATGCATGAACAGACACATGTGTGATCAACATGGCTTAGTGTGAGAATCTCACTGGGCGAAAATGTGGACTAGCGATCCTCACCAACCACCGGCAGTTGCATCTACCCCATCTTCTGCTTCCGCCTCCTCCATCATCGTGCCAAGTCTTCTCACAGAGGTTTACTGCCGCAGAAACTCCACTTGTTTACCCATACAGTCGGGGTGAGTGAGAGCCCATCAGCTGTTATGGAAGTGGACATGACTGCTGTTTTTGTGTCAATTAGCACAGTACATCTATCTCAATCCACCATAACATCTCCGCCTGCACCTCATGCACAGTCCAGCAGCTTGTGTTAGGGCTAGCGGAACGCACCATGTAAATAAGAAGGTGGTATAATGGTGTGTTCGCAGCGCAGGGACTACCGTGTAGAGATGTTAACTGCTGCTCAGTAATGATGGACACAAATGACGGTTTAACAAACACACGGGGTTAACTTCACCCGGTATGTAGGAGGCGATCTCTGTTGCGTCACAGGGCCACAAAACTGCAGAGTGAACACTAGTGTTTATGTCTCAGGACCCTGCCCCAAGGACACATGGTTAGAGTCCCTCTAGACCCACTAGCATTTAGCGCCGCAACTGCGATGCCACGGAAAGACTAATAGAAGATTAACCGCACTATGTGCAGGCAGTGCCGCTCTGGCAGACGCCACTAACCAGCCTAAGCTTGGGCAAGGAAAGCACACTATTTGCGCATGGCACCCCTCTGAGGGACACTGCTGTAGATGCAGTACTGTAGTGCCTTGTGTGTACTGAGTGCACCGTGGCACATAGGCAATGCCACTACTTGGCGCTGTCGCTGGAACTGAGTCAGTGCAGGTAGGGGACAATCAGCCTCAGCGCTATCTGGCAGGGCTGAACAATACATGCATACCAAGGGTAGGGTCTTCTGTTATGATTGAGTCACCGTAGGAGGCAAAAATAGAAATGCTAGCTAAGTCCAGAAAACCAGAGAAGTTGGCAACTATCAGATTGCAGACCCCTGAACCTATCAACACAACTAGCAGTAGCCGTGGGGGGTTCCTACGATGACCTAGACCCCTCGATCACAGCCGGAGAGATACATAGGCCTAAAGAAGGAAAGGGGAAATCTAACTGCCCCAGAGCAGACCCCAAAGCAATAGGCAGCCCCCCACATATAATGACGGTGAAGCAAGATGAAAACACTTACACAGACAGAAAGACAGGCTGAGCAAAGACGGGGCCAAAAACTACCTAGATAGGAACGGATAGGAAGGCTGCTGTCTGCAATCTGCCAAAACCCTATCAGAGACAAAAGCCAACAAGCTGATATAAAAATGGCCCTGAAGCAACTAAGCTTCAAAAACTAAATCAGCACTCAGGAACTTTCAGAAGACAGAGCTAACGGAACACTGCACACTCCAGCAGGGAGTGGCAGAATCCAAAAAGCAAGAAAAACAAAAACAAATCTTAAATGCAAAAAGGCAAAACAGAAAACTTAGCTTTAGGAGAGCAGGAATCAGACTGGTGTCCAAGAGTCTACAGAGAAATCACCCGCAGGGCAGAAACGGCGAAGGCTGCCTTAAATCCAGTCAGTGACTCCACTCAGCCAATCGTCTTCATTAGTCCCAGGTGCCTGATAATCAGGCTCACTACCTTCCTTCACTAGAATAGGGAGTTCACCAGGCCTCAGTGACGGAGGGGAAAATGAACTCACAACAGTACCCCCCCCTTGAGGAGGGGTCACCGAACCCTCAACAACGCTACCAGGGCGATCAGGGTGAGCCCAATGAAAGGCACGCACCAATCTTTTGGCATGAATATCAGAGGCAGAGACCCAGGAATTATCCTCCTGACCATAACCCTTCCACTTAACCAAATACTAGAGTCTCCGTCTAGCCAGACGGGAATCCAGAATTTTCTCTACCTCATATTCCAAGTTACCTTCAACCAATACAGGGTCCGGAGGTGCCACCTCAGGCACAACTGGCTCAACAAACCTCTTCAACAAGGACTTATGGAACACATTATGGATCTTAAATGTGACAGGAAGAGCCAAATGAAAAGAGACCGGATTAATAATCTCCAAAATCTTGTAAGGTCCAATAAATCTAGGCTTAAACTTAGGAGAAGCCACCTTCATAGCAATATTTTTTGATGATAACCACACCATATCACCAATCTTAAACTGGGGACCAATGGTCCTATGTCGATTGGAAAACCGCTGGGCCTTTTCCTGGGAGAGAGATAACTTATCCACCACTTGGTCCCAGATCTGGTGCATTCTCTCCAGCACAGTGTCAACACCTGGGCAGGCAGAGGGCTCCACCTGCCCTGAAGAAAATCGAGGATGAAACCCAAAGTTACAAAAAAAAGGTGACATCAAAGTGTCAGAACTAGCTCTATTATTTAAAGCAAATTCGGCCAAGGGCAAAAATGAAACCCAATCATCCTGATCGGCGGAAATAAAACATCTCAAATACGACTCCAAGGTCTGGTTTGTTCTCTCTGTCTGCCCATTGGTCTGAGGGTGAAAAGCAGAGGAAAAGGACAACTGAATTCCCAACTTGGAACAGAACGTCCTCCAAAATTTAGACACAAATTGAACTCCTCTGTCAGATACAATGTTCTCAGGAATCCCGTGCAAGCGAACCACCTGTTGCAAAAACAGGGGCACCAACTCAGAGGAAGATGGCAACTTAGGGAGTGGTACAAGATGAACCATCTTAGAGAACCTATCACAAATCACCCTTTTGGAAGTGCATTGAGCAGCAAGGTGGTGTGCTGGTAAAAGGGGAAAAAAAAAAAAAAAAAAAACTCTTTTAAATCTTCTTCCTGAGCGAGTGTGAACGAGCTGAGTGTGACCTGAGCGTAAGTGCGAACTGTGGTAAGTGTGTGACTTGAAATTCAGTGAAGAGGTATTTAGAAAACCTTTAACAAATACCTGTGTGAGTTGCTGAATTGTAAGTTGCTGAGTGCTTTCTACCTGTTCAATTTTTGCAGGGCTTGTTTAACCTATATTTTCTCTCTTCAGGGTTAATCTCTTATTTTACTATCTGTGTTTTTAAGGGTAAACTATATTGCATTTAAATCTTGAGGTGTAACTATATTCACAAGGGGTTAATTAAGGGTGGGAGTTCATATAGTAATTAAGGGTTTATAAGGGGCAGCTGGTTGGGGCTCAACTCCTTTTGGAAGTGCATTGAGCAGCAAGGTGGTGTGCTGGTAAAAGGGGAAAAAAAAAAAAAAACTCTTTTAAATCTTCTTCCTGAGCGAGTGTGAACGAGCTGAGTGTGACCTGAGCGTAAGTGCGAACTGTGGTAAGTGTGTGACTTGAAATTCAGTGAAGAGGTATTTAGAAAACCTTTAACAAATACCTGTGTGAGTTGCTGAATTGTAAGTTGCTGAGTGCTTTCTACCTGTTCAATTTTTGCAGGGCTTGTTTAACCTATATTTTCTCTCTTCAGGGTTAATCTCTTATTTTACTATCTGTGTTTTTAAGGGTAAACTATATTGCATTTAAATCTTGAGGTGTAACTATATTCACAAGGGGTTAATTAAGGGTGGGAGTTCATATAGTAATTAAGGGTTTATAAGGGGCAGCTGGTTGGGGCTCAACTCCTTTTGGAAGTGCATTGAGCAGCAAGGTGGTGTGCTGGTAAAAGGGGAAAAAAAAAAAAACTCTTTTAAATCTTCTTCCTGAGCGAGTGTGAACGAGCTGAGTGTGACCTGAGAGTAAGTGCGAACTGTGGTAAGTGTGTGACTTGAAATTCAGTGACTTTAGATTCAGGGAGTTTCCAAGGGAGGTCTTACTGAATTGCTGTTATATTAATTCTTTTTTTTTTTTTTTTAATTTATTTTTGCTTATCTTATTGTCTGGTGCAATCCCCATTAGGATGTGCTCCACTATTGCCAATGCCATCCAGTGCACGTCTTGCCGCATGTATGAAATCCTTAACAGCCGGTCGAGGGTGCATACTGCTGTGCAAGATGTGAGCACGTTGTGCATTTGGAAGCCCAGATACTGGATCTAAATGTGCAGCTGGCAACACTGAGATCCATAGACAATATGGAAAGGAGTCTTCTGCTCACTGAGCAGACGCTCAATGGGATAGATGAGGGGGGGGATGCTAGGTTGGAGCTGCAGGAAAATGAAGCAGCTAGCTGGGTGACAGTTAGAAGGCGGGGTAGAGGGAAGAGCACCAGGGAGGCTAGTCCTGATCTGGCACACCCCAATAAGTTTGCTAAGTTGGCAGATGAGGGGAGTGTTAGTGCAGGAGTAGCACTGCTGCAGCAAGGCATGTCCTCTGAAAGCCGGAGGAGTGTCTGCTCCAGTAAGGGGGGAAATAGGAGAGCAGGGCAGGCCAGACAGGTTCTGGTAGTGGGAGACTCAATTATTAGGGGAACAGATAGGGCAATCTGTCACAAAGACAGGGATCGTCGAACGGTGTGCTGCCTACCTGGCGCTCGAGTCCGACACATCGCTGAGCGGGTTGACAGATTACTGGGAGGGGCTGGAGAGGATCCAGCGGTCATGGTGCACATTGGCACAAATGACAAAGTTAGAGGTAGGTGGAAGGTCCTTAAAGATGATTTCAGGGAATTAGGCTGTAAGCTTAAAGCAAGGACCTCCAAGGTGGTATTTTCGGAAATACTTCCTGTACCACGTGCCACACCAGAGAGGCAACGGGAGATTAGGGAGGTTAATAAGTGGCTCAGGAATTGGTGTAGGAAGGAGGGGTTTGGGTTCCTGCAGAACTGGGCCGACTTCTCAGTTGGCTACAGGTTCTACGCTAGGGACGGGCTGCACCTCAATGGGGAGGGTGCCGCTGTGCTGGGGGAGAAAATGGCTAGAAGGTTGGAGGAGTGTTTAAACTAGGGACGGGGGGGAGGGTATTCCTTTTATAGGAGGGGAAGACAGTGCAGATAGAGACCTGGGCACAAATAATGACATTGGGGGTGGAGGTGGCATGGGGGGTGGGGTTAGAACAGTTAATAATTTAAGAAAGAATAGAGGTTCAGAGAGATACATAAAGTGCATGTATACTAATGCCAGAAGTCTCGCCAACAAAATGGAGGAATTGGAGTTAATGTTGTTGGAACATAATTATGACATGGTGGGGATATCTGAGACATGGCTGGACGAGAGCCAAGACTGGGCGGTTAATTTACAGGGCTATAGTCTGTTCAGAAATGACCGAACAAATAAGCGAGGGGGAGGCGTGTGTTTATATGTAAAATCATCCTTAAAACCCATCCTTCGTGATAATATATATGAATCTAATGAAAATGTAGAGTCCCTGTGGGTAGAGATAAGGGGAGGGGGGAAAAATAATAAATTACTGATAGGGGTTTGTTATAAATCTCCAAAAATAATGGAAGCTACAGAGAATATCCTCATAAAGCAAATAGATGAAGCAGCGACTCAAGGAGAAGTCATTATTATGGGGGACTTCAACTACCCTGAAATACATTGGGGAACCGAAACCTGCAGTTCCAGCAAGGGTAATAGGTTTCTGACAACGATGAGAGACAATTACCTTTTACAACTGGTTCAGGACCCAACAAGAGGGGGGGCACTGCTAGACCTAATATTAACCAACAGGCCAGACCGCATATCAAATGTAAGGGTTGAGGGTCACTTGGGTAATAGTGATCACAAATTAATAAGTTTTCATGTATCCTTTAATAAGACGTGTAGTAGAGGGGTTACAAGGACACTAAACTTCAGGAAGGCAAATTTCCACCGGATGAGAGATGATCTTGGTGCAATTAACTGGGACGATATCCTGAGACATAAAAACACACAAAGAAAATGGGAGACATTTATTAGCATCCTGAATAGGACCTGTGCACAATATATACCGTATGGGAATAAACATGCGAGAAATAGGAGGAAACCACTATGGCTAAATAGAGCTGTAAGGGGCGCAATAAGGGACAAAAATAAAGCATTTAGAGAATTAAAGCAAGTAGGTAGTGATGAGGCATTAACTAAATACAGAAGATTAAATAAATTCTGTAAAAAGCAAATCAAGACAGCAAAGATTGAGACAGAGAGACTCATTGCCAGAGAAAGTAAAAATAATGCCAAAATATTCTTTAACTACATAAATAGTAAGAAGCTAAAAAATGATAGTGTTGGTCCCCTTAAAAATAGTCTGGGTGAAATGGTGGATGAGGATGAGGAAAAAGCCAATATGCTAAATAACTTTTTTTCAACAGTATTTACACAAGAAAATCCCATGACGGATAACATGATCAGGGATAAAAATTCTCCATTAAATGTCACCTGCTTAACCCAGCAGGAAGTACGGCGGCGTCTACAAATCACTAAAATTGACAAATCCCCGGGCCCGGATGGGATACACCCCCGAGTACTGCAGGAATTAAGCACAGTCATAGATAGACCACTATTTTTAATCTTTAAAGATTCCATAATAACAGGGTCTGTACCACAGGATTGGCGTATAGCAAATGTGGTGCCAATATTCAAAAAGGGGACAAAAACTGAACTTGGAAATTATAGGCCAGTAAGTTTAACCTCAACTGTGGGTAAAATCCTGGAGGGTTTTCTAAGAGATACTATACTGGAGTATCTGGAGAAGAATAACCTTATGACCCAATATCAACATGGGTTTACAAGAGACCGTTCCTGTCAGACTAATCTGATAAGCTTTTATGAAGAGGTAAGTTCCGGACTGGACCAAGGGAATGCAGTGGACGTGGTGTACATGGACTTTTCAAAAGCTTTTGATAAGGTGCCACACAAAAGGTTGATACATAAAATGAGAACAATGGGGATAGGGGAAAATATGTGTAGGTGGGTTAAGAGCTGGGTCAGGGATAGGAAACAAAGGGTGGTTATTAATGGAGCACACTCGGACTGGGTCACGGTTAGCAGTGGGATACCACAGGGGTCAGTTTTGGGCCCGCTTCTTTTTAACATATTTATTAGTGACCTTGTAGGGGGCATAGAGAGTAGAATTTCAATATTTGCAGATGACACTAAACTCTGCAGGGTAATTAATACAGAGGAGGACAATTTTATATTACAGGAGGATTTATGTAAACTAGAAGCTTGGGCTGATAAATGGCAAATGAGCTTTAATGGGGATAAATGTAAGGTCATGCACTTGGGTAGAACGAACAAGTTGTATAATTATGTGCTTAATTGTAAAACACTGGGCAAAACAGTCACTGAAAAAGACCTGGGTGTATGGGTGGACGACAAACTCACATTTAGTGGCCAGAGTCAAGCAGCTGCTGCAAAGGCAAATAAAATAATGGGATGCATTAAAAGAGGCATAGATGCTCATGAGGAGAACATAATTTTACCTCTATATAAGTCACTAGTTCGACCACACTTAGAATACTGTGTACAGTTCTGGTCTCCGGTGTATAAGAAAGACATAGCTGAACTGGAGCGGGTGCAGAGAAGAGCGACCAAGGTTATTAGGGAACTAGGGGGCCTGCAATACCAAGACAGGTTATTACACTTGGGGTTATTTAGTTTGGAGAATCGAAGGCTTAGGGGTGATCTTATTACAATGTATAAATATATGCGGGGACAATACAAAGACCTTTCTAATGATCTTTTTACTCTTAGACCTGTGACGGGGACAAGGGGGCATCCTCTACGTCTGGAGGAAAGAAGGTTTAAGCATACTCACAGACGCGGATTCTTTACTGTAAGAGCAGTGAGACTATGGAACTCTCTGCCATATGATGTTGTAATGAGTGATTCACTACTAAAATTTAAGAAGGGACTGGATGCCTTTCTTGAAAAGTATAATATTACAGGGTATATACACTAGTCTCCTTAATATTGCGTTGATCCAGGGAGCTAGTCTGATTGCCGTATGTGGAGTCGGGAAGGAATTTTTTTCCCCAATATGAAGCCTACTGTTGCCACATGGGGTTTTTTTGCCTTCCTCTGGATCAACATGTTAGGGCAAGTTAGGATAGGATATGGGTTGAACTAGATGGACTTAACGTCTCCCTTCAACCTTAATAACTATGTTACTATGTTACTATGTTAAATAACAGTCATTCTTTGAGAGACCGGCATATCAGAGATGAAATCCATTGAAATATGGGTCCATGGCCTCCTGGGGACCGGCAAAGGCATCAACAACCCACTAGAGCGAGAACAAGATTTAGACCGGGAGCAAGTCCCACAGGACTGCACAAAATTCCTGACATCATGAGACAAGGTGGGCCACCAAAAAGAGCGACTCACCAGATCTCTAGTACCAAATATACCCGGATGACCAGCCAATGCAGAGCAATGAACTTCAGACATCACTCTCCTCTTCCACTGGTCAGGAACATACAACTTTCCACTGGGGCAACGCTCAGGTTTGTCCTCCTGGAACTCTTGCAGAGCAAGTCTCAAATCGGGCGAGATGGCAGAAAGAACTACCCCTTCGCCTATGATGTAGCAGGCTTGGTCACCACAGGAGAATCAGCAAAGAAACTCCTAGAGAGGACGTCTGCCTTGACATTCTTAGTTCCAGGAAGGAAAGAGACCACAAAATCAAAACGTGTAAAAAACAAGGCCCACCTAGCCTGTCTAGGGTTCAAGCGTTTAGCCGACTCTAGGTAAATCAAATTTTTGTGGTCAGTGAGAACCACAACTTGATGTTTGGCTCCCTCCAACCAATGTCTCCACTCCTCAAATGCCCATTTCATGGCCAACAGTTCCCGATTCCCCACATCATAGTTACGTTCAGATGAAGAGAACTTTCGGGAAAAGAAAGCACAGGGATTCATTTTAGATGTTACCGGATCCTTTTGGGACAACACTGCTCCTGCACCAATCTCAGAAGCATCCACCTCTACCTGAAATGGGAGTGAGACATCAGGTTGCCGCAGAACCGGGGCGGAGGTAAATCTACGCTTCAGCTCCTGAAAGGAAGCAACCGCCTCCGGAGACCAATTCACACATCCGCACCCTTCCTGGTCAGGTCAGTCAATGGTTTGGCAATACTAGAAAATTTTGCTATAAATTTCCGATAAAAATTAGCAAAACCCAAAAACTTCTGGAGAGCCTTCAAAGAAGTGGGCTGAACCCAATCATAAATGGCCTGTACCTTGGCCGGGTCCATTTCAATAGTTGACGGAGACAAAACAAATCCCAAAAAAGAAATCCTCTGTACTCCAAAAAGGCATTTTGATCCTTTGACATACAGAGAATTCTCTCTCAAGATCCGGAACACAGTCCGAATATGTTCCACATGAGCATCCCAATCCTTGGAGAAGATCAAAATATCATCCAGATAGATAATCAAAAATTTATCGACAAAGTCTCGGAAAATATCGTTCATGAAGCACTGGAAGACAGAAGGGGCATTAGTGAGCCCAAAAGGCATCACCAGGTACTCAAAATGTCCCTCCGGAGTATTAAACGCCGTCTTCCATTCATCCCCCTGCTTAATGCGGATAAGATTATACGCCCCCCTGAGGTCAAGCTTGGTAAACCAGCAAGCACCTCTGACTCTAGAGAATAGATCCGAAATCAGGGGTAACGGATACTGGTATTTAATAGTAATTTTATTGAGGGCACGATAATCAATACAAGGCCTTAAAGAACCATCCTTCTTGGCCACAAAAAAAAACCCGGCACCTAAGGGTGAAGAGGATGGTCTAATATGACTAGAGTTGAGCGACTTTTGGTTTTTTAGGGTCGCGTTTCGTTTCGTGAAACCCGACTTTTCCAAAAGTCGGGTCGAGCAAGATCGTCCGATTATAGGGAAAAGTCGGGGTCGTCCCGAAACACGAAACCCAATGTAAGTCAATGGGGAATAAAAGTCGGCAGTGAGAGGAGGATAGGAAACACACCTACAGTGCCCATTTGAATGCCAAAAGCATCAATTCTTCTTTCTTAAGCTTGTCAACCTTAATTAACTTCATAATACAAGTTACGCACTGAAAAATGGGGGTTATTTGGCTACAAACTGTGGGGGGGGAGGGCTGGCTCCAGGTTTTCATGTGCCCTGGGCGAAAGAGCGCCCCTTTAACACATACCACAACTCATCATGCTCCGATACGGCAGAGAAATAGCGGTATAGTACAATGAAAAATACCTCACTTTTTACATCTCATGACGAGGCCCATCTATTTCTCCATACAGAATCATTGGTCCCATATAATGTTTGAAACAGTATATGATGAGCTCCACATAATGCTACAGTATATGTTGGTCCCCATGGATGAAGCTCCACTGTCTTATGGGCCCAAATAATGCTCCAAACATAATGGGCCCCATTTCTAATGCTCTAGTGTATAATGGGCCCTGTAAATGCTGCTCCAGTGTCTGATGTCCACCTTTGGAATGTTCCAGTGTATGGTGGGCCCCATCTATCATTCTCCAGAGTATAGTGCTCCCCAAAAATTGCAACATTGAAAACAATCAAATAAGTCTCCTCGCTAGGGAATCCCTGTACTTGTCTGGACAGGTGCTGTAGCTTGCTTAACAGCTCGCCAGCCGTTCTCACGCCCAGTATGGATTACACGTGATTGCACAAAGGTGAGAAAGGGTACCGTATCCCCAGATAACATGTATGGATAGCGTACACATTCAAAATATATGTCTCAGGAGGCAGGCTCAGACGGTGTTAGGCCCAGTATGGATTGCACGTGATTGCACAAAGGTTAGAAAGGGTACCGTATCCCCGGATAACATGTATGGATAGCGTACACATTCAAAATATATGTCTATACAGCATGAGGCAGGCTCAGACGGTGTCAGGCCCAGTATGGATTGCACGTGATTGCACAAAGGTTAGAAAGGGTACCGTATCCCTGGATAACATGTATGGATAGCGTACACATTCAAAATATATGTCTCAGGAGGCAGGCTCAGACAGTGTCAGGCACAGTATGGATTTGACGGCCCAGATTACACAGCAGAGGAGCAGGGAGAGGTAAAGATTGCAAATGCTGGGGCCCTGCCCAAGCAAGGGGGGCCCACTCGTGGGCGTCGGTACTGGCACTGGGCCCCTCATAGTACAGCGGTGTGTCTGACGGCGGGTGTGCACCACCATCGTCAGAGAAACTTGATTGCACTATGAGGGACCCTGTGCCACTGCCCGCGCCCAAGAGTCGGCCTACCCACCTGTCCAGGGCAACGGCACTCACACGGTGTCATGCTGTAGGTGGTGACCCCGGGCATGGGGGGGGAGGCAGCACAGTAAGGGAGTTTTAGAAAGTGGCATATGTTGATGTTGGACATTCAGCTGATGCAAAAGGCGAAATAGGTGAAGTACCAGGAAGAGGTGGACCAAAGCAAGCCATTTTTCTGTCACCCTATGTGTCATCAGGGGAAGGTGGGACAAAATCCTTGGAAACCCATGCATGGTTCATTTTAATGAAGGTTAGATCATCCACATTTTGGGTTGACAGACGGGTCCTTTTTTCTGTCAGGATTGATCCAGCTGCACTGAAGACTCTTTCCGATAGCACACTTGCAGCTGGGCAAGCGAGCTCCTGTAAGGCATATTGGGCCAATTCAGGCCAGGTGTCCAGTTTAGCGGCCCAATAGTCAAAGGGGAATGACCTGTGTGGGAGAACATCGATATGGGAGGAAAAGTAGTTTGTTACCATAGTTGACAACTGCTGTCTCCTGTCACTTTCCATTGATGCAGTATTACCAGTTGTGTGAGCGGTATTTGAAAAATCAGTCCACAACATTGTCATGAAACCCCTGTCTCCAACGCCACTTCTGCTGTGTGCACCAAGAACACCTCTGCCAAGCTGCCCCCGGCCCGTACGGCTCGTGTGAGAACCATCACCGCTGCTGTGTGCTGGGAATGCCTCAAGCAACCGATTTACCAGAGTTGCTTGTTTATTAGCCAATATTAGGTCAAGGTTCTCCTGTGGCATGATGTTTTGTAATTTGCCTTTATAGCGTGGATCCAGGATGCTGGCCAACCAGTAGTCGTCATCGTTCATCATTTTGGCAATGCGGGGGTCCCTTTTTAGGATCCACAAGGCATAATCTGACATGTGGGCCAATGTTCCCGGTGTCAATGATGCACTGCGAGTGCTGGGTGGAGGAGCACTTTCTGGCAAATTCACATCCCTCCAGTCACGCACAAACCCTGTACCAGACCTTGCCACGCCAACATTTTCACTTGCCCCACGAGATGCATCCTCCTCCCCTAAGTAATCATCCCCATCATCCTCCTCCTCCTCCTCTTCTTCCTCCACCTCGTCCAGGAGAGGTCCCTGAGCAGACAATGGCTGAATGTCATCAAGAATTCCCTCCTCCTCTTCCTCCTCATCAACATTGGCTGCAGACGCCTGCTCCTTAAGGTGCGTCAAAGTTTGCATGAGCAGACGCATAAGTGGGATGCTCATGCTTAGGAAGGTGTCGTCTGCGCTTACCAGCCGTGTGCATTCCTCAAAACACTGAAGGACTTTACAAAGGTCTTTCAGCTTCGACCACTGCACACCTGTCAACTCCATGTCTGCTCTCAAAGTGCCTGGCCGTGTATCCTCCCACAAATGCATTATGGCCTGCCTCTGCTCGCACAGCCGCTCCACCATGTGCAGGGTGGAGTTCCACCTTGTTGCAATGTCGATAATGAGGCGGTGGTTGGGAAGGTGGAGCAATTGCTGCAGCTTCTGCATACGAACGGAGTGTACAGGCGACCGGCGGATGTGCGCGCACAGTCTTCGCACCTTCTGGAGCAGGGCTGTTAACTCCGGATAATTTTTGAGGAAGCACTGCACCACCAGGTTCAAGGTGTGAGCCAAGCAAGGTATGTGGCTGAGTTTTGAAAGGGCTATGGCTGCCACAAAATTACGGCCGTTATCACTAACTACCTTGCCTGCCTCAAGATGTACACTGCCCAGCCATGACTCAGTTTGTTGCTTCAAGTACTCGGCCAGCACCTCGGCGGTGTGTCTGCTGCCCAAACACATCATCTGCAACACAGCGTGATGACGCTTTCCACTAGCTGCTCGATAGGGGGACACATCGTGTGCAACAGTGGCAGCTGCAGATGGAGTGCTCGTACGACTGCGCTCTGTGGACGAGCTTTCGCTTCTGGAGGAGGTGGAGGAGGAGGAGGGTCGAACGCCTACAGCCAACTGTTTCCTATACCGTGGGCTAGGCAGCACTGTCCCACCACCGCTGTCCCCTGTGGACCCTGCATCCACCACATTAACCCAGTGCGCAGTGATGGACACGTAACGGTCCTGGCCATGCCGACTGGACCATGCATCAGTTGTGAGGTGCACCTTTCCGCTCACTGACTGCTTGAGTGCATGGACAATGCGGTCTTTCACATGATGGTGGAGGGCTGGGATGGCTTTGCGAGAGAAGAAGTGGCGACTGGGTAGGTCATAGCGTGGTACTGCATAGGCCATGAGTTCGCGGAAAGCTGTGCTTTCCACCAACCGAAAGGGCATCATCTCAAACGAGATTAGTTTGGCAATGTGGGCGTTCAAACCCAGTGTACGCAGATGAGAGACTGAGTACTTTCTTGACCTACTCATAGTGTCTGGGAGGGTGAGCTGGACTTGAGAGCTGCATATGGTGGAAGTAGCGGTGGACAGGACGGACTGAGAGAGGGTTGATGATGGTGATGGAGTTGGTGTTCTTTCTGATGGCCTAGAATCAGTCTTTCGTTGATATAACAGTGGGATTCCCTGACTGCTGTGGTCTTGCAACGACACATCAACATTTGCTGCTGTGCTAACCGGTGGGCTTACAGTGGGGGAAACAATGTAGCGTTGCTGACTACCTTTGTTGTGATCAGTTGCACATGTGGCACTTGAGGTTTGGTGTTGTGTCCACGCTTGCAAGTGCATGCTGGTTAAATGTCTAAGCATGCAACTGGTATTCAAATTTTTCAGATTTTTCCCTCAGCTAAAGGTCTTTGCGCACTTCTTACAGATAACCTTGGCCTGATCATGAGGATTTTGTTCAAAAAAGTGCCACACTGCACTCTTCCTACTTTGGCAGACATTTTGCGGCCTAGCATGCTGTGAACTTTTGACCCTCTGGACAAGCTGTCCAGCAACTCTTTTGATGTTTGGAACCTGTCTTTGGAGTGCTCCGGGCCTGCCAGATAACAGCTGTTGCGATGTCGATGTCTGCTGTGGATGCTCCTCATCTGAGCTATTGGAAGCAGCACCCTCTTTCCCCAATGGATGCCAATCTGGGTCAACAACTGGGTCATCCATCACCTCCTCTTCTATGTCATGTGAACCTTCCTCTGTGTCACCGTGTATGGTGGTATACTGTGCGGGAAGGGGCACCTGAGTCTCATCAGGGTCAGAATCTGGCTCTGTACACTGCGAGGACAATGTAGTGCTCTGAGTGAATGTACCAGCAGAATCATCCATCAGCGGCTGTGCATCAGTGCACTCCATGTCAGATTCATCTTGGCCTGGGTAATTCACCATTTCACTTGATAATCCAGGCATGGTATGTGAAAACAGCTCCATGGAGTAATGAGTAGTATGGCCTGCGTCATCCTTCAATCTTGGTTGGGGTGAAGGACACAAGGAAAGGTGTGGTTCATGAACATGAGCCTCCAATGACGACTCAGTGCTTTTACTTTTTACAACTGAAGAAGAGGAGGCGATAGAGCTGGAGGCTGAGTCAGCAATGTAAGACAAAACTTTTTCCTGATGCTCTGGCTTTAAAAGCGGTTTGCCAACTCCTAGAAAACTAAGCGTTCGAGGCCTTATGTAGCCAGACGATGGCGCAGGGTCAGCACCTCCTGCATTCGGTCCTATTTTGCTCTTGCCACTACCATCAGATCCACCACCAACACCATCATTACCAGCTGCCAACCCCCGCCCAATTCCACGGCCTCTTCCACCAGCCTTCCTCATTTTTGGTAGAAATGTAGACAAAATCCAACAAACTATATAGTAATGTAAAACAAGGTACAAGGTGTCTATAAGACAGGGGTGATTTTGAATTTCTGCACACACTTGTGGACAGTGGACACTTTTGGATTGTGTGAGGCCCACTGATATCTGAGCGCTATGTGACAGGCTCGATGGCACTGCTGTGACAAAAGTGACTAGAGGATAAGGGAGATTTTGAATATCTGCACACACTTTTGGACACTGGACACTTTTGGATTGTGTGAGGCCCACTGATATCTGAGCGCTATGTGACAGGCTCGATGGCACTGCTGTGACAAAAGTGACTAGAGGATAAGGGAGATTTTGAATTTCTGCACACACTTGTGGACAGTGGACACTTTTGGATTGTGTGAGGCCCACTGATATCTGAGCGCTATGTGACAGGCTCGATGGCACTGCTGTGACCAAAGTGACTAGAGGATAAGGGAGATTTTGAATATCTGCACACACTTTTGGACACTGGACACTTTTGGATTGTGTGAGGCCCACTGATATCTGAGCGCTATGTGACAGGCTCGATAGCACTGCTGTGACAAAAGTGACTAGAGGATAAGGGAGATTTTGAATATCTGCACACACTTTTGGACACTGGACACTTTTGGATTGTGTGAGGCCCACTGATATCTGAGCGCTATGTGACAGGCTCGATGGCACTGCTGTGACAAAAGTGACTAGAGGATAAGGGAGATTTTGAATTTCTGCACACACTTGTGGACAGTGGACACTTTTGGATTGTGTGAGGCCCACTGATATCTGAGCGCTATGTGACAGGCTCGATGGCACTGCTGTGACAAAAGTGACTAGAGGATAAGGGAGATTTTGAATATCTGCACACACTTTTGGACACTGGACACTTTTGGATTGTGTGAGGCCCACTGATATCTGAGCGCTATGTGACAGGCTCGATGGCACTGCTGTGACAAAAGTGACTAGAGGATAAGGGAGATTTTGAATATCTGCACACACTTTTGGACACTGGACACTTTTGGATTGTGTGAGGCCCACTGATATCTGAGCGCTATGTGACAGGCTCGATGGCACTGCTGTGACAAAAGTGACTAGAGGATAAGGGAGATTTTGAATATCTGCACACACTTTTGGACACTGGACACTTTTGGATTGTGTGAGGCCCACTGATATCTGAGCGCTATGTGACAGGCTCGATGGCACAGCTGTGACAAAAGTGACTAGAGGATAAGGGAGATTTTGAATCTCTGCACACACTTTTGGACACTGGACACTTTTGGATTGTGTGAGGCCCAATGAATATCTGAGCGCTATGTGACAGGCTCGATGGCACAGCTGTGAAAAAAGTGACTAGAGGATAAGGGAGATTGGATTGCTTTTAAAAAAGCAGTTTGCGGAGCAGTGGGTAAACAGCAATGCCAGCCTGTCAGGAAGCCTTAGAAGGCAGCCCAACAACCAACACCACTGATAGACCACTATATAGCCTCCCCTTGCACTGCACACACAGTGACTGGTGTGTTGTGCAGGCCAAATTGCTAGCAGCAGAAGCAGTTTTTTTTCTTCTCAGCAGGACAAAAAAAAAAATTGGGATTGCTTTTAAAAAAGCAGTTTGCAGAGCAGTGGGTAAACAGCAATGCCAGCCTGTCAGGAAGCCTTAAAAGGCAGCCCAACAACCAACACCACTGATACACCACTATATAGCCTCCCCTTGCACTGCACACACAGTGACTGGTGTGTTGTGCAGGCCAAATCGCTAGCAGCAGAAGCAGTTTTTTTGTCTTCTTCCCTGCCTAACGCTCTCCCTACAGAATCAGCAGCAACCTCTCCCTATACTAAGAACGGCAGAAGTAAGATGGCGGTCGGCGTGCACGCCCTTTTATACCCCCTGTGACGCCCACCAAAGCAAGCCAATCACTTGTATGCCCTTCTGAAAGATGGTGGTGACCCGTGCCTATGTCATCACGTTGCCCACAGTGTCCGTGGATCCTGATTGGCTGAAAAAGAGCGCAAAACAAACTTTTGAAACGCGACTTTGGCGCGTAAGTCGCCGACCTCGTGGCCGACCTCATCCTAGGGTCGGGTTTCGTTTCATGAAACCCGACTTTGCCAAAAGTCGGCGACTTTGCCAAAAGTCGGCGACTTTTGAATTTTTTCGACCCGTTTCGCTCAACTCTAAATATTACCCTTCTCCAACGCCTCCTTAATATAGGACCGCATAGCCTCATGCTTGGGTACAGATAAATTGAAGAGCCGACCCTTAGAAAATTTACACCCCGGGCTTAGTTCAATTGTACAGTCATAACTCCTATGAGGAGGACGCAGACTCATTCTCACTAAATACAACATAGAAGTCTGCCAAATAGTCAGGAACCTCATGCGACTGAGGAGAGGTGGAAAAAACCGGAGCCTCACTAAAGGTACACCGGCAACCCCAACTCACCACAGACACAGACTTCCAATCCAAAACTGGATTATGAATCTGCAACCAGGGAAACCCCAGAACAACGGCATCATGCAGACCATGAAACACCAAAAATCTGCAATTTTCTTGGTGGTCTGGGGCGACCCGCATGACCAACTGGGTCCAAAACTGAGGTTTATTTTTAGCCAGAGGGGTAGCATCAATCCCCCTCAAAGGGATAGGCGTCTGCAGAGGTGTCAACGGAAATCCACAACATTTAGCAAAATCCAAGTCCATTAGGTTTAGCGCTGCTCCCGAATCCACAAAAGCCTTGGCGGAAAATGTGGACAGGGAACAGATCAGAGTAATCGCCAAAAGAAACTTAGGCTGAACCCCACCAACAGAAAACGTGTGTGCAAAGCGTTTCTCACGTTTAGGACAAACAAATAATATGTGAGGCATCTCCACAGAAAAAACACAGCTTATTGCGCCTTCTGAATTCCTGACGTTGCGCCTTAGACAAAACTCTATCACATTGCATAGGTTCAGACGTCTGTTCAACCGGTGGCAACACCTCTCGTGTAATCCTGCGTTCACGTAAACGCCGATCAACCTGAATGGCTAAAGACATAGAATCGTCCAGACCAGAGGGAACAGGAAATCCTACCATAGTATCTTTTACGGCTTCTGACAAACCCTTCCGAAAGAGAGCAGCCAAGGCACTATCATTCCAGGTAGTAAGGACCGCCCACTTTAGGAACTTTTGACAGTACAACTCTGCAGATTCTCGACCCTGGTTCAATGCTAACAGGGTCTTTTCAGCCTGATCAATAGCATTAGGTTCGTCGTACAGCAACCCCAAGGCTTGAAAAAATGCGTTCACATTAGTCAGAATAGGGTCATCTGGTTTCAAAGAAAACGCCCAATCCTGGGGATCGCCGCGCAGCAAAGAGATGACAATTTTAACCTGCTGCGCGGGGCTCCCTGACGAGTTAGGCTTCAAAGCAAAAAATAATTTACAATTATTTTTGAAACTCAAAAATGTAGATCGATCCCCAAAAAATACATCAGGTGTGGGGATTTTTGGTTCAACAGCATGTGAACGAGCAAGATAGGCGGAAATTCCTCGCACTTCAGCAGCGAGCTGCTCCACACGATCAGACACTTGCTTTATCTCCATTGAGAGAAAAAAAAATTCCCCCTACGGCCTCAGAGATATAGAGGAAAGAATATACAAACTCCTCTCTTTTTTTTTTTTTTTAAACACAATTCTTTCCTGCTATTGAGTACCCCAGTATCTGCGGTTCGGCGGGTGATTCTGTTATGATTGAGTCACCGTAGGAGGCAAAAATAGAAATGCTAGCTAAGTCCAGAAAACCAGAGAAGTTGGCAACTATCAGATTGCAGACCCCTGAACCTATCAACACAACTAGCAGTAGCCGTGGGGGGTTCCTACGTTGACCTAGACCCCTCGATCACAGCCGGAGAGATACATAGGCCTAAAGAAGGAAAGGGGAAATCTAACTGCCCCAGAGCAGACCCCAAAGCAATAGGCAGCCCCCCACATATAATGACGGTGAAGCAAGATGAAAACACTTACACAGACAGAAAGACAGGCTGAGCAAAGACGGGGCCAAAAACTACCTAGATAGGAACGGATAGGAAGGCTGCTGTCTGCAATCTGCCAAAACCCTATCAGAGACAAAAGCCAACAAGCTGATATAAAAATGGCCCTGAAGCAACTAAGCTTCAAAAACTAAATCAGCACTCAGGAACTTTCAGAAGACAGAGCTAACGGAACACTGCACACTCCAGCAGGGAGTGGCAGAATCCAAAAAGCAATAAAAACAAAAACAAATCTTAAATGCAAAAAGGCAAAACAGAAAACTTAGCTTTAGGAGAGCAGGAATCAGACTGGTGTCCAAGAGTCCACAGAGAAATCACCCGCAGGGCAGAAAGGGCATAGGCTGCCTTAAATCCAGTCAGTGACTCCAATCAGCCAATCATCTTCATTAGTCCCAGGTGCCTGATAATCAGGCTCACTACCTTCCTTCACTAGAATAGGGAGTTCACCAGGCCTCAGTGACGGAGGGGAAAATGAACTTACAACAGTCTTCATAGGGAGTCCTTCACCAGAGACAATCATACATGCATACAAGACACACACCTCATGGTCTATACTAGCGCATGGCCTTGCGGTCGTGCGATCCTTTTATAAGCGCAGCCTTCCGGGACCTTCCTGATGGTCCAATACAAGCTGCTTGAGGACCTGAGCATGTGACGTCTGACCTCCAATGAGAGGTCGTCTCACGGGCATGCTAAGTAGGCTGCAAGAAGGACTTAGTCTCCAGAGTTGCTCGCTGCTGGCTAGTGCGGATTGATAAAGCTGAACCAGAGGTCGCAGCAGCAACCATCCTGACAGCACTAGCCTGTGCAAGATGCTGGGATCGACGTATTTGCTGAACAGCTCCCTCTGCGGTCGAGACTGGATGGGAGACCACAGAAGGCAAGGCTCGGGATTCCTCCTGTGAAAGGGAAGAAACCCGATGATTAATGGCTTTTCCTGTTCTCCATACTTCACCCTCTCTCAGCAAAGCAGCCAGCCCTTGTTCCCGCAGTTGAGGCCATGTAAAAGAATGTTTAACCCCACACATGCCAGAGCTAAGAGCTTGAAATCCACCATCTCCAATCTGTAGACCAGGGAAATGCTGCCTTTCAGCCTGGTGGATAAAGACTGTTTCAGAAAGTTGATGGCTGTCACAGTCCCCCAGTATCAGTTGCCCAATCACTATTATTGATCTAAGACAAATGTGCAGCATGTCGCAGACAACATCACCCATTCTCTGAAACAATCTATGTCTGCCAGGGTGACTTTCACCACCAACACCTGGACTAGAAACATGGGCAGGGGTTTTACATCTCATTGACTGGGCACTGGATGACTCTGGTGGCTGTAGGGGTAGGCAGCCAAGGGGATGCTTTACAATTCTTTGAATCCGCAAGGCTTGCGGGAAAAAACCTCTGTTTCTAACAGTTCTTCCACTGTTTCTGGCTCCTGCACCTCCTCTAGGATGTCCAATTGTGCCCTTACCATCTTCCTTAAACCGACATGCATTACAACAGTGTAGATAGAATCCCCCCATCCTCCATGCAGCGCAGCCATGGCTCACTATAATCAGGCTGGAGTCAATTAATATTACATATAGTAAAGAGAAAGCCAGCTCACCCAGTACTTGAAGTCTAGCTTGAATGAAACTAGGTGGATCCACACCAGATAATGTGCTTAAGGAAAAAAAAGTTGTTGTTCTAGCATCTGGTAAAATAGTTCATTCTTTATTTTAAATCCATTAAAAATTTACAGAAATTACAAAGGGCAAGGGATCAAGATGTGTTTCGAATGCTCACTTGAGTTCTTTATCACAGCTTGGCTACACAATCAAAAGGATTTACAAAAATACTAAAAATGTGCCAATGAAAACAGTTGGAACAAGTCACGTGACACAATTACATCAATAAATACATTCCTTAAGCAACAGGTGTTGTTACGCGGGGCTTAGGTCAAAGGAGGCTGAAATACCCGGGGCCTCTGCGGAGTCCCTCCAGCTAGGGAAAACCCTGTCTGACCCTCAACTCAGGGTTTTTGCTAATGGTGCAAATGCCTGAGTCTCCAACCTTTCCTTATCTCCTGCTCAGCCCTAAGCTGAACCCTCCACCCTCCACCCAGTGAGTCGTCAAACCACCAAAGCCCACACAATAATGACAGACAGGGAGAACTTAAACCGCACCGCGCCGCATACACACAGGACAATACCGTAATGTGAACAGGGCAAAACAAAACACAAATATAGGAAGGCAAAAAAGGTAACAACGGATCATACGCCACCAGCTACGAATTTCTCTCTCCAACACCTCCTCTCCAGACCGGAACCACCTGGCATAAAACACAAGCTATAATCGGCGACGCCCATAGGCCAGCACGACTATTTAAAGACCGTGGGCGTGACCAAACATCCCACCTGATTTCCAGCTAGATTAACCCCCAATAACCTGAGTAAAATCAAGCCGGCGCCACTGAGGCTATAGTGGACGGAGATGGAACTACCGCTGCCTGCCTGACGCTGTGGTGTGAATAGCATCCGACATGACAGTACCCCGTCTTCTACGAGGGACCCCAGGGCCCTCAAGACTCATAGGACCCGGCTTGTCCAGAGGGCGGCGGTGAAACAAACTGACCAGCCGATCCGCATGTATGTCCATGGCTGGTACCCAAGACCTCTCCTCCGGACCATACCCCAGTGTACCAAATACTGAAGAGTACGGCGCAGTAGTCGAGAGTCCACCACCTTGGAGACTTCAAACTCTAAATCGCCCTTCACCATGACTGGAGGTGGCATCGGCGTCGTGTCCACAGAGCCTACCACCTTTTTCAATAAAGCCCTGTGAAACACGTTGTGTATCTTGTATACCGCAGGAAGTTCCAACCGATAAGCAACCGGGTTAATGATGGCAGCAATCTTAAAAGGATCAATAAACCTTGGACCCAATTTCAATGATGGAATTTTGAGTTTTATGCTTTTAGTAGCTAACCACACCCAATCACCCACACACAGGTCCGAACCTGGCACGCGTCTAGCGTCAGCCACTCTTTTGTACCTTGCACTCATGCACAGCAATCGCTGTTTCACACTCCTCCAGACCGATGATAGTTGAACTCCTAGCTGGTCCTCCCCCAGAGCCACCCTGACGCAAGGTACAAAATTGAGGATGGTGCCTGTAAACACAAAAGAACAGAGACTCTCCCAATGAGTCTTCGCGATGATTATTTAACGCGAACTCGGCCAAGGGAAGGAATGTCGACCACTCCTCTTGGTTGTCAGACACAAAACATCGCAAATACTGCTCCAGATTTTGCTTCATGCGCTCAGTTTGACCATTTGACTGCGGATGAAACGCCGACGAATGAGACAACTTGATCCCCAATCGTGAGCAAAAAGCTTTCCAAACCTTCGCCACAAACTGGGTACCCCTGTCAGACACTATGTCCGATGGAACTCCGTGTAGTCTGACCACCTCCTGCACAAAAACCTGAGCCAACGTCTTCGCGTTGGGCAAGGAAGGCAACGACACAAAATGCACCATCTTCGAAAATCGATCAACCACCACCAGGATGACCGTGTTCCCCGCCGAGGCAGGCAAGTCCGTGATAAAGTCCATGGAGATTTCTGTCCATGGCCTACTAGGTACCCCCAGAGGCTGTAGAGTGCCAGCAGGACGGGATCTGGGCGACTTGGCCCTGGCGCACGTGATGCAAGCTGCCACGTACGAGACCACGTTCTGCCGAATCTTTTGCCACCAGAAGCGGCGCGATACCAGCTCCAAGGTGCCCCTAACCCCTGGATGACCGGCCAGGACAGAGTCGTGGTGTTCCCCCAACACCTTAAGACGAAGATGAAGGGGTACGAATGACTTGTTAGCGGGAAGTCCTGGCGGTACCTCCTCCTGGGCCTCGGCAATCTCCGCCTCTATCTCAGTCGTGAGAGCCGAAACCACTACACCTTCCTGGAGGATGGGTACCGGATCTTCCCGAGGTTCTCCCCCTGGAAAACACCTGGACAAGGCATCCGCCTTGGTGTTTTTAGCCCCAGGACGGTAAGTCACCAGAAAGTTAAATCGAGTAAAAAACAATGCCCAGCGAGCCAGCCTGGGAGACAGACGCTTGGCTGACTCCAGATAGAGCAGGTTTTTATGGTCGGTGATGACTGTGACCTGGTGGACCGCCCCCTCCAAGAAGTGTCACCATTCCTCAAAAGCCAATTTGATGGCCAACAACTCCCTGTTGCTGATATCGTAATTCCGTTTGGAAGGCGACAGCTTCTTGGAGAAGTAGGCTCATGGACGCCTATTGCTCAAGGACGAGCCCTGTGACAGTACTGCCCCCACTCCCACCTCAGACGCATCGACCTCCACAGTAAAAGGTTTAGATACCTCCGGTTGCACCAGAATGGGGGCTGAAGCAAAACGGTTTTTCAGAAGCTCAAATGCACGCACCGCTACCTCAGACCAGATAGCGAGATTGGTACCTTTTCTCGTCATGTCCGTGAGCGGTTTGGCTATAGTAGAAAAATTCTTAATAAACTTCCTATAATAGTTGGCAAACCCAAGGAACCGGTGGAGCGCTTTTAGATTATCAGGCCGTTCCCTTCGCAGCACCGCTTGCACTTCGCGGCGTCCATTTTAAACCCTGCGGCGGACACCATATATCCCAAAAAAGGCAACTCCTGAACAAAAAATATGCATTTTTCAAGCTTAGCATAGAGCTTATTCTCACGGAGCAACTGTAACACCTGCCTGACATGCTCTAAATGAGTGTCCCGGTCGCTCGAATAAATGAGGATATCATCCAGGTACACAATCACAAATTTCCCCAGCACATGAGCGAATACATCATTTATGAAATGTTGGAAAACAGCAGGCGCGGTTGTCAACCCAAATGGCATAACTAGGCTTTCAAAATGACCCTCAGGGGTATTAAACGCCGTTTTCCACTCATCCCCCTGACGGACCCTTATGAGGTTGTACGCCCCCCTGAAGCCAAGTTTGGAAAACCACTTCGCACCAGCCACCTGGTTGAACAAATCAGGGATCAGAGGCATCGGGTAGGGATCACGGACCGAAATCTGGTTTAACTCCAGAAATCCAGACACGGGCGTAACCCCCATCTTTCTTCTTAATGACGAAAAACCCCGCTGCTACAGGCGAGGATGAAGGCCGGATGTGCCCTTTACTTAGACTCTCCGCGATGTAGTCTTTAAGAGCTTGTCTCTCCGGACCAGAAATACTAAACATCCTAGCCTTTGGCAATTTGGCCCCAGGTATTAACCTAATCACACAGTCATAGGTTCGATGTGGAGGTAGTTCTGAGAAACCCCTCTCAGAGAATACATCCGCAAAATCCAGCAATGCCTCCGGAAGGCTGGACTTCACGGCTGACACACATGTGGCCAAGCAATTTTCCTGGCAGAAACCACTCCACTGGACTATGTCCTGGGCTCTCCAGTCAATCAACGGGTTGTGCTTGGACAACCATGGGAAACCCAGGACCATTTGTGCTGGGAGATTATTGAGTACCCTACATGTAACCCACTCAGAATGTAGGACCCCAATGTGGAGTTTAACCTCAGCTACAAACTCAGTAATCTCCCCCTGTGGGAGGGGAGCGGCATTAATGGTAACCATGCGAATAGGATGAGGGAGTTTTTCGATCTTAAAACCGGCCGTGCATCAAACTCCTCATCCATGAGATTGGAGGTGGAACCGCTATCCACAAACACTGATATTGGTAGCTCTCTGCCCGCAATAATAACCCTGGCAGGGAGCATACATTGAGATACCATCATGGAGGATATGCATACGCTCAGTTGGGCCTCCTCCATACCCTCTGAGCTTACCAGTTTTCCGCCGGTGCGACTTTCTTAGGTAGCACAGGACAAGCATTTACATAATGATCTCTTTCACCACAGTAAAAACATGCTCCTTGCTTCCTGAACCCAGGAACGCGACGCATAACATGTGATACCCCAGCGATTTACATAGGTTCCGTGGGCTCACCTGCAGCAACCACACTTGCACCCCTGCTTTCCCCCAGGGGCAGCGTCTCCTGCGCCCCCTGACGCAAACGGCGATCAATACGAATAACCAAACTCATGGCAGACTCTAACGATGCAGGAGTCTCATACATCAGGAGGGCCTGTTTAACTCTTCCTGAAACCCCATGAATAAACTGACTCCGCAGCGCTGGGTCGTTCCACTGTGTGTCTACTGCCCAACGGCAAAATTCTGAACAATAGTCTTCCGCCATACGTTCCCCCTGACGGAGGGCGCGGATTTTAGATTCCGCTAGAGCCAATCTGTCGGGATCATCATAAATGAGCCCGAGTGCTGAAAAAACATTCTCAACCGAATGAAACGTAGCAGAGTAAGCTGGTAAGGAAAACTCCCATGCTTGGGGGTCCCCACTCAGTTAGGATAACACCAGACCCACCCGCTGAGCCTCATTACCTGAGGAGACAGGGCGCATGCGAAAGTATAACTTGCCGTCCTCCCGAAAGATGACAAATTTGCTGCGTTCCCCAGCAAATCGTTCAGGCAGCGGAATCTTCGGCTCTGCACCTGCACCTGGAGAAGCCGCTTGCACATTAGCTACAACCAGGCCCTGCTGCTGAACTTCCCCATTCAACTCGGTGACCTGTAAGGACAGCGCCGCCAACTGGCGGTTTATAGAAGTCATGGAATCCATGGACTACCAAAATATTGTGGGCCGATTATAATGTGACGCGGGGCTTAGGTCAAAGAAGGCTGAAATACCCGGGGCCTCTGCAGAGTCCCTCCAGCTAGGGAAAACCCTGTCTGACCCTCAACTCAGGGTTTTTGCTAATGGTGCAAATGCCTGAGTCTCAAACCTTTCCTTATCTCCTGCTCAGCCCTAAGCTGAACCCTCCACCCTCCACCCAGTGAGTCGTCAAACCACCAAAGCCCACACAGTAATGACAGACAGGGAGAACTTAAACCGCACCGCGCCGCATACACACAGGACAATACCGTAATGTGAACAGGGCAAAACAAAACACAAATATAGGAAGGCGAAAAGGTAACAACGGATCATACGCCACCAGCTACGAATTTCTCTCTCCAACACCTTCTCTCCAGACCGGAACCACTTGGCATAAAACACAAGCTATAATTGGCGACGCCCATAGGCCAGCACTATTTAAAGACCGTGGGCGTGACCAAACATCCCACCTGATTTCCAGCTAGATTAACCCCCAATAACCTGAGTAAAATCAAGCCGGCGCCACGGAGGCTATAGTGGACGGAGATGGAACGACCGCTGCCTGCCGGACGCTGTGGTGTGAATAGCGTCCGACATGACAGGTGTATGAAAACAATCAATGGTGATACATGGTTTCTCTCTTTGGTTTCAAACCTTTAGGGCTTCTTGAATTGAGAGTAAATATCCAATATGCTTCTTTTTTTAATAATTCGTGTTTAATATCTCCGCCTCTTGTATGTGGAAATAGTTTTTCTATACCTAAAACTTGCGAAGAAGACATTGTTCTGCCCTCTAAATAGGGCAAATATGTTTGCATTATGTGCTGGATTAGTTAGCACCATCTAGTGGTGGCTAAATTTATAGCTGTGTCTTAAATAGCATATACAGCCTGTGTCTTTAACAGAAGTGTTGCACTATGGGATTGAAGCAATGCATTGTAGGAATGGAGCAATGTATTCTGGGATGAAGAAGATGCCATTTTAATCTGTGTATTTCATAAGGAAACACGTGTTTATCTGTCCTCCTGTAACTCCGTATATGAGTTCGTTATCCGGATAAAGCATATCTGGCAAGATTAACATCTTTTCTTGCAATGCAGTATTACAGAGATGTTATTAACTTTACATAAGCCAGTGCTCAGTAGATGTAATAGACACCTGTGTGTTTCTGTGTAAAGATTGCATCACTGTATACTTCCTGTAATTGTGTTAGCTGTGTGATCATCTGCCCAATACTTACCCATGTTGTTTGTATTCTTTATAGCTTTACCATATGTTCTATACTCTTCACCAATAAGCAAGTTAGACTACAGAGAACGGTCTGCTTATTTGGAAGACAGAGCAGTGGTTTATGCTGTATGCTAGAGTGCACACCGTGTCAACGTGTATAAAGGCAGAACAGACATGTCACAATTTTGCTTAACAATAAAATGCTTTGCAATAGCAGAAACGTTTCTACTGATATTATTTACATTGAGTATATCATTGTAATGTTTATTAAACTAGATTTTTAATTTACATGTAGCGCATCCTATGTGAAATTTATCACATATGATGCAATTCATTTTGTATACCATGTTATCCAAGTCACAATTAATTTACTGTTTAATTTTATACTCATTTGAATGGTCATAATCATAGAAAACAGAACTGCATAATGTCAATGAGTGCATGCGACATCCCAGTGAACCACATTTAAAGTGTCCTTTTTGCTGCAACCAAGTGCTTTATTTGGTTGTGGATCAGAAAAAATAGTTGGAGAAAGTGAGATACCTAATGAAGGTGCCTTCTTGCTGCAACATTGCAGCTTTTTTCAAAAAGTGTGCTAATGACTCATCTTCAAAAAGTATTGGTAGATGTTTATTAAACAATTGTTTTTCTGAAAATTGTGCGCTATTTTGCAGTGAAATGACAGGTTAATTTTTAAAAAAATCATTTTTTGCTTTTGTTTTAAGGCGCAATAGATCTGCCTGTTTTTGTCAGAAATTATTTTCTTACCCCTGTCCAATACCCATTGGGCATAACCCCGTTGTTTCAATCTTTTTGAGGATGACATTATTTCATTTTCAACAACTGCGGGGTCTGAACAATTTCTGACAATCCTTGTAATCTCACCTACTGGTATAGCCTTAGCCACATGCTGGCTGCTGGAAAAATGCATAATAGAATTACCTGCAGATGGTTTACGATAGATAGCAGTGGATACAATTTCACCTGGAATGCCCGTAAGAATCAAATCTAAAAACAACAAAGTTTTAGAACTATGGGAAACAGTAAAATGCAAATTAAATGAATTATCATTCAAAAACATTAATCCCCCTGCCATATGAATACCATATCATCTATGAATCTACCATACCAGGATAAATTGGAAATGTAAGGATTACTGTCTGAATACAAAAAACAATGTTCCCAATTTGACATAGTCAATCTTAAAAGAAAAGGTGAAAAACGAGCACCCAACGAAACTCCTTTGTAAATAAAAAATTCTGGCAAAAACAAAATGATTACGATTTAATAAAAAAATTGGTTACATGCAATATACACTCACTGGCCACTTTATTAGGTACACCTGTCCAACTGTGTGTTAAGTCTTAATTTCTAATCAGCCAATCACATGGCGGCAACTCAGTGCATTTAGCCATGTAGACATGGTCAAGACAATCTCCTGCAGTTCAAACCGAGCATCAGTATGGGGAAGAAAGGTGATTTGAGTGCCTTTGAACGTGGCATGATTGTTGGTGCCAGAAGGGCTGGTCTGAGTATTTCAGAAACTGCTGATCTACTGGGATTTTCACGCACAACCATCTCTAGGGTTTACAGAGAATGGTCCGAAAAAGAAAAAAAATCCAGTGAGCGGCAGTTCTGTGGCCGGAAATGCCATGTTGATGCCAGAGGTCAGAGGAGAATGGGCAGACTGGTTCGAGCTGATAGAAAGGCAACAGTGACTCAAATTGCCACCCGTTACAACCAAGGTAGGCAGAAGAGCATCTCTGAATGCACAGTGCGTCGAACTTTGAGGCAGATGGGCTACAGCAGCAGAAGACCACACTGGGTACCACTCCTCTCAGCTAAGAACAGGAAACTGAGGCTACAATTTGCACAAGCTCATCGAAATTGGACAGTAGAAGTTTGGAAAAACGTTGCCTGGTCTGATGAGTCTCGATTTCTGCTGCGACATTCGGATGGTAGGGTCAGAATTTGGTGTAAACAACATGAAAGCATGGATCCATCCTGCCTTGTATCAACGGTTCAGGCTGGTGGTGGTGGTGTCATGGTGTGGGGAATTTTTTCTGGGCACTCTTTGGGCCCCTTGCTACCAATTGAGCATCGTTGCAACGCCACAGCCTACCTGAGTATTGTTGCTGACCATGTCCATCCCTTTATGACCACAATGTACCCAACATCTGATGGCTACTTTCAGCAGGATAATGCGCCATGTCATAAAGCTCGAATCATCTCAGATTGGTTTCTTGAACATGACAATGAGTTTACTGTACTCAAATGGCCTCCTCAGTCACCAGATCTCAATCCAATAGAGCATCTTTGGGATGTGGTGGAACGGGAGATTCGCATCAGGGATGTGCAGCCGACAAATCTGCGCCAACTGTGTGATGCCATCATGTCAATATGGTCCAAAATCTCTGAGGAATGCTTCCAGCACCTTGTTGAATCTCTGCCACGAAGAATTGAGGCAGTTCTGAAGGCAAAAGGGGGTCCAACCCGTTACTAGCATGGTGTACCTAATAAAGTGGCCAGTGAGTGTATATTCTTGCATTATATCAGGATACAGACTGAACATCTCTAAATGGAATCTCAGTGCTTCCATAGCTATTTGGCATGGCATGGAAATATATAGAGCGTTAACATCACAGCCCATCCAGGTGTAATTTGATGACCATCTTTTGTTTGACAACTGATCTAGAATATCCTTAGTGTCTTTGATGTATCCAAGTACACGCTATACCAAAGGTTGTAAGACCGAATCCAACCACTCTCCCAAGTGTTCATTGCATGATCCAATTCCATTGATTATCGGTCACATAGGGAGTGGAAGGATAGATTTAGGAAACTTCGGTAGAGAGTTCATTGTAGGTACCACAGGATTCAATGATATTAAATATTCACCCTTTTTTTTGCTAATACGCCTAGTTTTACATCTTCTGCTATTAACATATTGATTTTCTCACTGAATTTTTTAGTTGGATTAAATTTTAAGTGGGATTATGTGTTTTCATCAGACAAAAGCTTCAAAATCTGCACCTTATAAGTTTCAGTGCCAAAAACAACTATCTTCCCACCATTGTCAGCCCTTTTCACTGTGATATCTTTCATGGATTTTAACTGATTAAATGCTTTGACTAAACTTGGACCAAGATTTTTAGGTGGGGTATTTTTGTTAATTTTTAGGCTTAAACTGCGTAATTCCCTCTCCAAAACCTCCTGAAACCGCTCCATACAATCAACCCTTGAGTTAACAGTATAGAAATAAGGATTTTTGATCATAATATTGTCCATCTTTGAAATGGCACCTTCAGATAAATTTCCTCTTAATTCTTCCAAACTTAGTACAGCAATCTGTTCTGAAAAATCCAATCCTCGGTAAACATTTTCACAAACAAATTTTCCTGTTCAGAAACTTCATCTTCTTCACCTGCAAAATGTTTTTCAACTGTAAGGTTTCTTCTGAAGCGGTTAATGTCCATGATTGTTCCAAACAGGTGAAAATTTTTCTCAGGTATAAAATGAAGGAATCTTGACAGCAAAATAAGTTGTTCATTTGAAAAAACACGGGAAGACAGATTCAATACACTTGATGTTTCATCAATTATTTCTTTTTCCTTGAGCTCATGTTGTGCGTTCCACCTATGTTTTCTCCCGACCCATCTTTTGTGTTTTTTGCAACCTTTGTTGTGGGAGCAGTATTATCAGTGCTTTCAGTTTCAGATTGAGATGAAAATACCGAGATGTTGGATTCTGAAAAATTAACCGATAATCGTCAGGTTTTAGATGTATCAAAGTCTTCTTTATTTTTCTTCTTTTTGAGGATGGATTTAGGAGTGCGATTACCACCTGTGTTGCAACTCCAATCATACACATGATTCAGAGAGTAATCCAGCTTGTCCCTCTGAAATTTACGCTTTTTTATTTGCATGATGTTATCTTCAAATTTAGTGACAGATTTCTGAATTTTAGCAATGGACTCATCCAGTTCCTTCTGATATCCATTCTCAAGTTGGTTTTCAATCGTATGGGTTGCCTGTAGTGAGAGGTGTGCTAGAGGCCTATTATTCTGTTTCTACTCTCTGCAAATTGATGACACTTTAGCTTTGCATTACAATATTTTTTTTTAAATGTGGAGAATCCTAGTTTGGTCTCCTTTATGTGTTACCTGTAGAAGTGTGTGCAGACAAGAAAGCCTGCACTTACTTTAACTCAACAGCCTGTGTTACTATCCTTACATTTTCTACCATTAGTAACCTATGGAATTTATGCTTGTGCTATCTGAGTGTGGCTGGGAAAAAAAGGAGCTGTTGCTTGAAGAATCAGGGCTACCAGCAAAAAAGGCTTACACCGCACCCTTAACCACTAGGTCCTCATGGAAACTTCAAGTCCAAGATGTAAATGCTGTGCCAGACCCTGATACCTCATGCAAGGCCCATACCTGAATTATTCTGTGCCCATTATAGAAGGTTTTACTGTGGTTCAATTGATCAGTTAACAATCTGTATAACTTTCCTTACATTTTTCTACCAGTAATACCATATGAATCTGATGTTTTTTCCTTCTGAGTATGCTTGGAAAAAAATGGATGTGTTACATGAGGTGTAATAGCTCCCTGCTAAGAAGGTTTACACCACTCCTTTAACCAATAGGTAGTCACTGAAACTTAAATTCCAAAATAAAAAAAATTGGAGGTGTTGCATGAGTTATCAGTAGAGTTGAGCGAAACGGGTCAGTCAAATTAAAAAATAGCCGACTTTAGCTAAAGTCGGGTTTCGCCGATCGAAACCCCACCATAGCGTGAGGTCGACCATGAGGTCGCCAATCGGAGCACCAAAGTTGCCTTTCAAATAATGCTTCCAGCGCCTTTTCTCAGCCAATGATGGAGGAAGCACACTGTGGGCAACGTGATGACATGGGCAGCGGCCACCACCATCTTAGAGAAGGGCATTGAAGTGATTGGCTGGCTTTGTGTGCCGTGACCACCATCTTACTTCTGCGAATCTTAAAATAGGGAGAGGTGCTGCTGCTTCTGATTCTGAATAGGGAGAGCGTTAGGCAGGGAAGAAGAAAAACAAAATTGCTTCTGCTGATAGCGCTTTCACTGTACAGTTAGTGTGCAGTGAAAGGGGAGGATTTTTGTTGTGTGCAGCAGTGCTGGTGGTGATTAGGCTACCTTATAAGGCTACCTGCTAGCTGCATTGCTGTGTGCGCATTGCTGTGTGCACACTGCTGTTCAAACTGCTTTTTTCAAAGCACTCCAACTTTTATTATTTTGTTCTGGTGAGTTACTGAGCGTTCATTTTTTCACACACCATATAGCGGTGAACGCTCCTCACACACTACCGTGTGCCAGCTGGTATCACGGACAAATGGAAGCTATCTGGGTGTGACTCTGGAAAAACAAGCCGAGGAGATTTTCCATTTTTCCAGACCTACACCTTAGAGAGCTGTCCGCTTTTCAAACAGTTTCTTATATCTGCTGTTTGATAACTGTCAAAGCTAGACAGAGACAGGGTGTGTCAGTCCGTATAAAAATAGACTGAGATTGACAATTTTCTAAACACACACCGTATAGAGCAGTCCGATTCTCAAACAGTATTGTATATCTGCCGTTCGCATTAGTCACATCTATACAGAGTCAGCGTGTGTTTGTGTGACACTCCGTAAAGACATATACGGATATTGCTAGTTGCACAAAAAACGTATACAGCTGTACACTTCTGATACAGTTCTGTATATCTGCTTGTTGGATTATGGTCAAATACATACTGTGAAAGCGTCTGTGACTAACAAAATATATACATAGATTTAATTTTTTCAATACACCTTACACAGGTGAATGCTCCTCCATACAGTACCATCTCTCTGCTGGTATTTTTGGTATATTTTCCCAAACATGAGGAAGTATGGTGGAAGAGGCCATGGATGTGGGCAGGGGGGCGCAGCTGGTACTGATGGTGGTGGTGCATCGGCTGGTTCTGGCAAAAGCACAATAGCAGCTAAGGCAGGAGGTGTTGAGCCTGCGTCATCGTCTGGCCCGAGAAGGCCTGTAAGGTTACCTTTTCTTGGAGTAGGAAAACTGCTTTTAATGCCGGAGCATAAGGAACAGGTTTTGGCATACAATGCTGAAACAGCCACCAGTTCTATTGCCTCCTCTTCTGAACGTTCGAAACCTGCAAGCACGGAGTCATCAGTGTAGGGTTCTGTTCAGGAAAAACACCTTTCCTTGTGTCCTTCACCCTCACCTAAAGTTGAGGATGTGGCAGCCCACACTTCATATTACTCTATGGAGCTCTTTTCACATAACATGCCTGGGTTATCCAGTCAAATCCTGAATTCCCCAGTCCAAGATGAATCTTACATGGAGTGCACTGATGCACAGCCACTGGTAGATGATTCTGCTGATACATTGACCCAGAGCACTACATTGCCCTCGCAGTCTATTGAGCCAGAATCTGACCCTGATGAAACTCAGGTGCCCCTTCCCGCATACTATACCACCTTACACGGTGACACAGAGGAAGGTAAAGAGGAAGGTGCAGATGACTTTGAAGAGGAGGTGATGGATGACCCAGTTCTTGACCCAGATTGGCATCCATTGGGGGAGAAGGGTGGTGCTGGCAATAGTTCAGATAAGGAGAAGGATCTGCAGCAGGCATTGACATCGCAGCAGCGGTTATCTGGCTGGTCCGTAGCTGTCCAAAAACGTGGACCAAAAACTAAAAAAATTGCAGGACAGCTTGGCCAGACGGTCAACTTAGCACAGTGTGCAAGGCCAGAAAATGTATACCACAGTAGGAAGAGTGCAGTGTGGCACTTCTTTGTCCAACATCCTACTGATGAGGCAAAGGTTACCTGTAAGAAGTGCGGAAGCACCTTTAGCCGAGGTAAACAACTCAGAAATTTGAATACCAGTTGCATGCTTAGACATTTAATCAACATGCACTTGCAAGCGTGGACGGACTACAAAACCTCAGGTAGCACATGTACACCTGTTCCGACTGAAGGTAGCCAGCAACGCTCCATCGCTTCCCCCACTGTAAGACCACTGCCACCGTTAAGCACACCACCAGCACTAAATGTTGAGGTGTCGTCGCAAGGCCAAAGCACTCAGGGAATCATAATGGTTTTGCAACACAACACTGAATCTAGGCCATCACCTCCAATACCATCACAAACCCCCTCTCACTCTGTCCGGTCCACTGCTACTTCCCCCATATGCAGCTCTCCAGTCCAGCTCACCCTACCAGACACTCTGAGTAGGACAAGAAAGTACTCATCCTCTCATCAGCATACACTGTGTTTGAACGCATACATTGCAAAACTAATCTCATTAGAGATGATGCCCTACTGTTTGGTTGAAAGCGAACGTTCCGGGACCTCATGGCCTACGTTGTCCCAAGCTATGACCTACCCAGTCGGCACTTCTTTTCTCGAAAAGTCATCCCTCCCTCCACCGGCATGTGAAAGACCGCATTATCCATGCACTCAAACAGTCAGTGAGTGGAAAGGTGCACTGTTGTGAACTCATTTTCTGGTCTACCAGTTGTGAGTTCTCCTTCCGGGCTCCCTCTGGTGGTAACAAACCAGACAGGCCCAAATGCATCTGCACTAATCCAGGGTGATGATGAGGATAACGATTGGATCTCTGGAATCTCAGACTGGATTTAAGACAGCCGATGCCCTATTCTGGTGCTGGTGATTCCTTCTGGCTTTTCAGGTCTTTGTTTTCAGCTCTGCTCCAGTCATCTCAAGCTAAGTTTTTCTGCTAATGTTCACACTTGATTTTGTTGGTCTATTCAGTTTTTTGTTTTGTCAGCCAGCCCTGGCTGAGGCTGTGCTGAATTTCCACTCTTATTTATCTGTATTTGCCAATTTGCTTTTTGTCCCTTATTAGATTGGCCTCTTTTTTTCTCTGTCTCAAAATATTTCAGAGTGCTGATATAGTGGGAGATGTCTAGTGACTTCAGGGTTAATTTTATCAGAAGTGTAGGTCATTATTTTTGTAGGGTTTTTTGGGCAGATTGCAGACAGTGTCTTTCCTTTCCTGTCCTTTCTAGTTAGTTTGGGCCCCATCATTTGCTCAGCCTATTTTCCTGCCTGTGTTTGTGTTTTCATCTTGTTTCACCGTCAATACATGTGTGGGGGCTGACTATTCCTTTGGGGTCTGCTCTGGGGCAATTCGTTTTCCCCTTTTCTTGCTTTAGGCTTATTTAGTCCTCCGGCTGTGACGAGGCATCTAAATTCATCGTAGGAACGCTCCACAGGTGCTGCTAGTTGTGTGATTAGGATCAGGGGTCTGCAATCTGCATAGTTACCAACCTCTCTGGTTTTCTGTGACTTAGCTTGTTTAGTTTTCCTCCTCGGTGACCCATTCATAACAGTGCACCTCACAACAGATGCATGGACCAGTAGGCATGGCCAGAGCCATTACGTGTCCATCACTGCGCACTTGGTTAATATGGTGGATGCAGGCTCCTCAGGGGACAGTGGCCGTGGAACAGTGCTGTGTTGTGAGTTCATTTTCCCCTTCACTACTGAGGCCCGAGGAACTCCCTCTTCTGGTGAAGAAAGGTAGTGAGCCTGATTGTCAAACACCTGGGGCTGATGATGATGACTGGCTGAGTGGAGTTAATGACTGGATATAAGGCTGCCGACGCCCTTCTGGCCTGCGGGTGATTTCTCTGTGGACTTCTAGGAAACCAGTCTGATTCCTGCTCATCTAAAGCTAAGATTTCTGCTTTGCCCTTTTTGCATTAGTGTTTTGTTTTCCTTGCTTTTCTGGATTCTGCCATTCCCTGCTGGGGTGAGCTGAATCTCCTTTTGCCTGTTGCTCTGTCTTCAGAATATTCCTGAGTACTGACATAGCCTTTTTTGAAGCCTAGCGTCTTCAGGGCCTTTTTTACTGTCAGTTTGTTGGCTCTTATTTTCATAGGGGTTTTCACGGAATGCAGACAGCAGCCTTCCTGTCCTTTCCTATCTAAGCTAGCTTGGGCCCCATCTTTGCTCAGTCTATCTTTCTGTCTGTGTTTTGTTCTTTCTTCTTGCTTCACCGTCATTATATGTGGGGGGCTGCCTTTTGCTTTGGGGTCTGCTCTGGGGCAGTTTAGATTTCCCTTTCTGTCTTTAGGCTATGTAGTCCTCCGGCTGTGATCGAGGGGCCTAGGGCATCGTAGGAGCCCCCCACGGCTATTGCTAGTTGTGTTGATAGGTTCAGGGGTCTGCAATCCGATAGCTGCCAACTTCTCTGGTTTTCTGGACTTAGCTAGCATCTCTATTTTTGCCTCCTATGGTGACTCAATCATAACAGAATCACCCGCCATACTGCAGATCCTAGGGTACTCAATTGCAGGAAAGAATTGTATAAAAAAAAAAAAAAAAGGTGTGCATATTTTTTCCTCTATATCTCTGAGGCCGTAGGGGAAATTTTTTTTTCTCTCAATGGAGATAAAGCAATTGTCTGATCGTGTGGAGCAGCTCGCTGCGGAAGTGCGGGGAATTTCCGCCTACCTTGCTCATTCACATGCTGCTGAACCAAAGATTCCTACACCTGATGTATTTTTTGGGGATCGGTCTAAATTTTTGAATTTCAAAAATAATTGTAAATTATTTTTTGCCTTGAAGCCTAACTCGTCAGGGAGCTCCGCGCAGCAGGTTAAAATTGTCATCTCTTTGCTGTGTGGCGATCCCCAGGATTGGGCGTTTTCTTTGAAACCAGATGATCCTATTCTGACTAATGTGAACGCATTTTTTCAGGCCTTGGGGTTGTTGTATGACGAACCTAATGCCATTGATCAGGCTGAAAAGATCCTGCTGGCATTGAACCAGGGTCGTGATTCTGCAGAATTGTACTGTCAAAAATTCCAAAAGTGGGCAGTACTTACTACCTGGAATGATAATGCCTTGGCTGCTCTCTTTCGGAAGGGGTTGTCAGAAGCCGTAAAAGATACTATGGTGGGATTTCCTGTTCCCTCTGGTCTTGACGATTCTATGTCTTTAGCCATTCAGGCTGATCGGCGTTTGCGCGAACGCAGAGCTGCACGAGAGGTGTTGCCACCTGTTGAACAGATGTCTGAACCTATGCAATGTGATAGAGTTTTTTCTAGAGAGCAGCATCAGGAGTTCAGAAGGCGTAATAAGTTGTGTTTTTTCTGTGGAGATGCCTCACATATTATTTCTGTCTGTCCTAAACGCGAAAAACGCCTTGCACACACGTTTTCTGTTGGTGGTGTTCAACCTAAGTTTCTTCTGGCTATTACTCTGATCTGCTCCCTGTCCACATTTTCCGCCAAGGCTTTTGTGGATTCGGGAGCAGCTCTAAACCTAATGGACTTGGAGTTTGCTAAACGTTGTGGATTTCCGATGACACCTCTGCAGACGCCTATCCCTTTGAGGGGGATTGATGCTACTCATTTGGCTAAAAATAAACCTCAGTTTTGGACCCAGGTGGTAATGCGGGTCGCCCCAGACCATCAAGAAAATTGCAGGTTTTTGGTGTTACATAATCTGCATGATACTATTGTTCTGGGGTTTCCCTGGTTACAAATACATAATCCAGTTTTGGATTGGAAATCTGTGTCTGTGGTGAGTTGGGGTTGTCGGTGTGCCTTTAGTGAGGCTCCGGTGTTTTCCACCTCTCCTCAGTCGCATGATGTTCCTGATTATTTGGCGGACTTTTATGATGTATTTAGTGAGAATGAGTCTGCGTCTCTGCCTCCTCATAGGAGTTATGACTGTGCAATTGAACTGAGCCCGGGGTGTAAATTTCCCAAGGGTCGGCTCTTCAATTTATCTGTACCTGAGCACGAGGCTATGCGATCCTATATTAAGGAGGCGTTGGAGAAGGGTCATATTAGACCATCCTCGTCACCCTTAGGTGCCGGTTTTTTTTTTGTAGCCAAAAAGGATGGATCATTAAGACCTTGTATTGATTATCGTGCTCTCAACAAAATTACTGTTAAATATCAGTATCCGTTACCCCTTATTTATGAAATATTCTCCAGAGTTAAAGGTGCTTGCTGGTTTACCAAGCTTGACCTCAGGGGGGCGTATAATCTTATTTGCATTAAGCATGGGGATGAATGGAAGATGGCGTTTAATACTCCGGAGGGACATTTTGAGTACCTGGTGATGCCTTTTGGGCTCACTAATGCCCCTTCTGTCTTCCAGTGCTTCATGAACGATATTTTCCGAGATTTTGTCGATAAATTTTTGATTATCTATCTGGATGATATTTTGATCTTCTCCAAGGATTGGGATTCTCATGTGGAACATATTCGGACTGTGTTCGGATCTTGAGGGAGAATTCCCTGTATGTCAAAGGATCTAAATGCCTTTTTGGAGTACAGAGGATTTCTTTTTTGGGATTTATTTTGTCCCCATCAACTATTGAAATGGACCCGGCCAAGGTACAGGCCATTTACGATTGGGTTCAGCCCACTTCTTTGAAGGCCCTCCAGAAGTTTTTGGGTTTTGCTAATTTTTATCGGAAATTTATAGCAAAATTTTCTAGTATTGCCAAGCCATTGACTGATTTGACTAAAAAGGGTGCTGATGTGTTAAGTTGGTCTCCGGAGGCTGTTTCTTCCTTTCAGGAGCTGAAGCGAAGATTCACCTCCGCCCCGGTTTTGCGGCAACCTGATGTCTCACTTCCGTTCCAGGTAGAGGTGGATTTTTCTGAGATTGGTGCAGGAGCTGTTTTGTCCCAAAAGGATCCTGTAACATCTAAAATGAATCCCTGTGCTTTCTTTTCCCGAAAGTTCTCTCCATCTGAACGTAACTATGATGTGGGGAATCGGGAACTGTTGGCCATGAAATGGGCATTTGAGGAGTGGAGACATTGGTTGGAGGGAGCTAAGCATCAAGTCGTGGTCCTCACTGACCACAAGAATTTGATTTACCTAGAGTCGGCTAAGCGCTTGAACCCTAGACAGGCTAGGTGGGCCTTGTTTTTTACACGTTTTGATTTTGTGGTTTCTTTTCTTCCTGGAACTAAGAATGTCAAGGCTGACGCCCTCTCTAGGAGCTTCTTTGCTGATTCTCCTGTGGTGACCAAGCCTGCTACCATCTTAGGCGAAGGGGTAGTTCTTTCTGCCATCTCGCCCGATTTGAGACGTGCTCTGGAAGAGTTCCAGGAGGACAAACCTGAGCGTTGTCCCAGTGGAAAGTTGTATGTTCCTGACCAGTGGAAGAAGAGAGTGATGTCTGAAGTTCATTGCTCTGCTTTGGCTGGTCATCCAGGTATTTTTGGTACTAGAGATCTGGTGAGTCGGTCTTTTTGGTGGCCCTCCTTGTCTCGTGATGTCAGGAATTTTGTGCAGTCCTGTGGGACGTGCTCCCGGTCTAAATCGTGTTCTCGCTCTAGTGGGTTGTTGATGCCTTTGCCTGTCCCCAAGAGGCCATGGACCCATATTTCAATGGATTTCATCTCTGATATGCCTGTCTCTCAAAGGATGACTGTTATTTCGGTGATTTGTGATAGGTTCTCTAAGATGGTTCATCTTGTACCACTCCCTAAGTTGCCATCTTCCTCTGAATTGGTGCCCCTGTTTTTACAACAGGTGGTTCGCTTGCACGGGATTCCTGAGAACATTGTATCTGACAGAGGAGTCCAGTTTGTGTCTAGATTTTGGAGAACTTTCTGTTCCAAGCTGGGAATTCAGTTGTCCTTCTCCTCTGCTTTTCACCCTCAGACCAATGGGCAGACAGAGAGAACAAACCAGACCTTGGAGTCATATTTGAGATGTTTTATTTCTGCTGATCAGGATGATTGGGTTTCATTTTTGCCCTTGGCCGAATTTGCTTTAAATAATAGAGCTAGTTCTGCCACTTTGATGTCACCTTTTTTTTGTAACTTTGGGTTTTATCCTCGATTTTCTTCAGGGCAGGTGGAGCCCTCTGCCTGCCCAGGTGTTGACACTGTGGTGGAGAGAATGCACCAGATCTGGGACCAAGTGGTGGATAAGTTATCTCTCCCAGGAAAAGGCCCAGCGGTTTTCCAACCGACATAGGACCATTGGTCCCCAGTTTAAGGTTGGTGATATGGTGTGGTTATCATCAAAAAATATTGCTATGAAGGTGGCTTCTCCTAAGTTTAAGCCTAGATTTATTGGACCTTACAAGATTTTGGAGATTATTAATCCGGTCTCTTTTCATTTGGCTCTTCCTGTCACATTTAAAATCCATAATGTGTAACATAAATCTTTGTTGAAGAGGTTCGTTGAACCTGTTGTTCCGGGGGTTGCACCTCCAGACCCTGTATTGGTTGAAGGTAACATGGAATATGAGGTAGAGAAAGTACTGGATTCCCGTCTGGCTAGACGGAGACTCCAGTATATGGTTAAGTGGAAGGGTTATGGTCAGGAGGATAATTCCTGGGTCTCTGCCTCTGATATTCATGCCAAAAGATTGGTGCGTGCCTTTCATCGGGCTCACCCTGATCGCCCTGGTGGCGTGGTTGAGGGTTCGGTGACCCCTCCTCAAGGGGGAGGTACTGTTGTGAGTTCATTTTCCCCTTCACTACTGAGGCCTGAGGAACTCCCTCTTCTGGTGAAGAAAGGTAGTGAGCCTGATTGTCAAACACCTGGGGCTGATGATGATGACTGGCTGAGTGGAGTTAATGACTGGATATAAGGCTGCCGACGCCCTTCTGGCCTGCGGGTGATTTCTCTGTGGACTTCTAGGAAACCAGTCTGATTCCTGCTCATCTAAAGCTAAGATTTCTGCTTTGCCTTTTTGCATTAGTGTTTTGTTTTCCTTGCTTTTCTGGATTCTGCCATTCCCTGCTGGGGTGAGCTGAATCTCCTTTTGCCTGTTGCTCTGTCTTCAGAATATTCCTGAGTACTGACACAGCCTTTTTTGAAGCCTAGCGTCTTCAGGGCCTTTTTTACAGTCAGTTTGTTGGCTCTTATTTTCATAGGGTTTTTCACAGATTGCAGAAAGCAGCCTTCCTGTCCTTTCCTATCTAAGCTAGCTTGGGCCCCATCTTTGCTCAGTCTATCTTTCTGTCTGTGTTTTGTTCTTTCTTCTTGCTTCACCGTCATTATATGTGGGGGGCTGCCTTTTGCTTTGGGGTCTGCTCTGGGGCAGTTTAGATTTCCCTTTCTGTCTTTAGGCTATGTAGTCCTCCGGCTGTGATCGAAGGGCCTAGGGCATCGTAGGAGCCCCCCACAGCTACTGCTAGTTGTATTGATAGGTTCAGGGGTCTGCAATCCGATAGCTGCCAACTTCTCTGGTTTTCTGGACTTAGCTAGCATTTCTATTTTTGCCTCCTACGGTGACTCAATCATAACAGTGCTGCCTAGCCCACGGTATAGGAAACAGTTGGCTGTAGGCTTTTGACCCTTCTCCTCCTCCTCCTCCTCCATCAACGAAAGCTCGTCCACAGAGCGCAGTCGCACGAGCACTCCATCCGCAGCTGGCAGTGTTAAGCGTCAGCAGGCTGTGTTAAAGATGATGTCTTTGGGCGACAAAAGACACACCGTGGAGGAACTGGACAACTAATTGCAGCAACAAACTGAGTCATGGCTGGGCAGTCTACATCTTGAGGCAGGCAAGGTAGTCAGTGATAACTGCCATAACTTTGTGGCAGCCATAGCCCGTGCAAAACTCACACACATACCTTGCCTGGCTCACACTTTGAACCTGGTAGTGCAGTGCTTCCTTAATAATTATCTGGAGTTAACATCCCTGCTCCATAAGGTGCGCAGACTGTGCTCGCACATCCGTTGCTCAGACGTCCACTCCACTCGTATGCAGAAGCGGCAGCGATTACTCCACCTCCCCAAGCACCTCCTAATCATAGACGTTGCAACAAGGTGGAACTCCACCCTGCACATGGTTGAAAGGCTGTGTGAACAGAGGCCAGCTGTAATGCATTTGAGGGAGGATACACGGGCAGGCAGTTTGAGGGAAGACATGGAATTGTCGGGTGTGCAGTGGTCAAAGCTGAAAGACCTCTGTAAAGTCCTTCAGTGTTTTGAGGAATGCATGTGACTGGTAAGACGACGACGCAGACGACGCCATCATAAGCATGAGCATCCCACTTATGCGCCTGCTCATGCAAAGTTTGACGCACATTACGGATCAGGCATCTGCAGCGGAGGAGAAGGAGGGAAGCCGCGATGACAGTCAGGCATTATCTGGTCAGGGAACTGTCCTGGACGAGGTGGAGGAAGAAGAGGAGGAGGATCAGGGGGATGATTATTTTGGCCAGGAGGATGCTTCTCAGGGGGCAAGAGAAAATGTTGGCGTTCCAAGGTTAGGTACAGTGTTTGTGCGTGACTGTAGGGATGTGAATTTGACAAAAAGTGCTCCTCCACCCAGCAGTGGCAGAGCAGCATTGACACCTGGAACATTGGCCCACATGTGCGATTACACCTTTCGGATCCTAAAAAGGGATCCCAGCATTGCCAAAATGATGAGGGATGGCGACTACTGGCTGGCCAGCATCCTCGATCCACGCTACAAAGGCAAATTACACAATATCATGCCACAGGAGAACCTAGAGATAATATTAGCTAACAACCAAGCAACTCTGGTAAACCGTTTGTTTGAGGCTTTCCCAGCACACAGCAGCGGTGCTGGCTCTCCCATGAGCCGTAGTGGGCACAATGGAAGAGGTGTTCGTGGTGCACACAGCAGAAGTGGCATTGGAGACAGGGATTTAATGACCATGTTGTGGAATGATTTCTCAAGTACCGCTCACATGACTGCTAATACTGCATCGATTAAAAGTGACAGGAGTCAGCAGTTGTCAACTATGGTTACAAACTATTTATCCTCCCATATTGATGTTCTCCCTCACAGGTCATTCCCCTTTGACTATTGGGCCTCTAAACTGGACACCTGGCCTGAATTGGCACAATATGCCTTACAGGAGTTCGCTTGCCCTGCTGCTAGTATATTATCTGAAATAGTCTTCAGTGCTGCTGGATCAATCCTGACAGAAAAAAGGACCAGTCTTTCGACCCAAAATGTTGATGCTCTAACCTTCATTAAAATGAACCATGCATGGGTTTCAAAGGATTTTGTTCCACCTTCCCCTGATGACACATAGGTTGCCAGAAAACTGCCTCGCTTTTGTCCTCCTCTTCCTCGGATTTGCCCAATTCCGCCCTTTGCAGCAGCTGAATGTCCAGCCAACAAATCAACATATGCCATTTTTTAAACCTCCCTAAATGGGCTGCCCACTCACCCCCCAATGGCTGGGGTCTACACCTGGCACACCCGGGCAAGTGCCGTTGCTCTGAACAGGTGGATTGGCCCACTGATGGCCGAGGGCACTGGCACAGGGCCCCTCATAGTACAATACAGTGTCTCTGACAGGGGGTGCCCACTCACCGTCAAACACACCAGCATACTATGAGGGGCCCTGTGCCAGTACCGTCGACCACGAGTGTGCCCCCCCTGCTTGGTCATGGCCAAAGCGCTTGCAAGTTGCAATACTTACCTCTCCCTTCTCCACTGCTGTGTAGTCTGGCCAGTTAAATCCTTCACAGGGACGGCCACTAGAAATTTGGTGTATTGATCGATGATAGTTAAAATGTATCTATGGCCTGTCCTGCTGGCCTTTACCTTCAGATGATTAATGGCTACCATTTGTAATGGATGTGAACTTACAAGCGGATGCAGTGGTGCTTTATGATCACCTTTCACAGTTGTGATAGTCACAGACATGTGACATTCTTGCCACCATTTTTCAATGTCTTCTCTAATGCCAATCCAATAGAATCGCCTACAGCCTGTGGATTCTGTCTTTTGCACTCCAAATTGATCAGACACATCATGATAGGCAGTGAGGACCATATCTACATCTCTCCCTGTGATTACAATTTGATGGAGACGAGTAACGGTGATGTGATCCTCGCTACTGCGATAAAGCAATCTTTTCTTCACAAAAAACGTTTTCACTGTCTCCACAGACACAGTAATTGAGGGTCTGCATCGCCTCTGCAACTTCTACCGGGAGGTTTTCCCGCAATGAGTAATTCCCAAATTTCTGCTAACACTAGACTTTCCATCTGTACTTGTATCCATGTAGTTTCCAGTAGCGGAGAGTCTGGACTGGCTTACTGAGATTGAAATATATAAGAAGATTTAAAAGTACCACAACACTGTATACTGTTGTACGCTTCGACTACCTTTCCCTTTTTCTACTTTTTAAATTCTGATGTAATACATAGTGAGCCTGTGTGTGTCTGTGTCTGACTCCGGAAGTATAGACAGAAATTTACCATTGCCTCTAGACTGGATAAACCTGGTATGTGCTGATACGGTACCTTTGTTCAAAATTTTGTGTTACGGTATCATCTATAGCGAGTGAGCGTGTGTGGTTTACACCTTCTATATATATGGTGAATCGGAGATACCAATTTTTACCCTATACTTGATACAGCTTGTATCTTGTTATACAGTGCCTTTGTTCAACATTTAGTATTTCAGTCAAGTCCATACTGAGTAAGCGTCTGAGAGTGACTACGGGACTATGCATATGGAGATTTCAATTGTACCCTATAATATATATACTTGCTTTCTTGTTATCCAGTACCTTTTTTACAACATTTTTTATTATGGTCAAACCCAGACTGAGTGAGCGTCTGAGGGTGACTCCGGAAATATATACCGAGATTTAAAATTTGGCCAACACTGTATACAGCTGTATGCATCTGATACAGTAACCTTTTTAGCTATTTAGATTCTGGTGTAATCCATAATGAGCCTGTGAACGTCTGTCTGTTACTCCGGCAATATATTAGGAGCTTTAAGATTACCCCAACACTGTCTACAGCTGTACGCTTGTGTTACATAACCCATATACAGCTTTTCATATTCTTGTGTAGTCCATACTGGGCCTGAGAGCGTCTGTGTATGACTCATGAAATATATATGTAGATTTATTGTTATCACTAGACTGTATAGAGCTGTATGATTCTGATGCAATACCATATATCTGCTGGTATTTTGGGTCCATTTTCCAAAGCATGAGGAAGAATGGTGGAAGAGGACACGGACATGGGTGTGGGGGCGTGGTACTGATGGTGGTGGTGCATCTGCTGGTAGTGCCAAAAACACAATAGCAGCTAAGGCAGGAGGTGTTGAGCCTGCGTCATGGTGTAGCTCTGGAAGGCCTGTAAGGCTCCATTTTCTGGGAGTAGGTAGACTGCTATAAAAGCCGGAGCATCAGGAACTGTTTTTGCCTTACATTGCTGAAACAGCCTCCAGCTCTATCGCCTCCTCTTCTGTAGTTTAAAAAATTGCAAGCACTGAGTCGTAACTGCAGGCTTCTGGTCAGGAGCAACCCCTTTCCTTATGTCCTTAACCCACCCCAAAAGTGAAGGATGCGGGAGCACACACTTCAGATTACTCCATGGAGCTCTTTTCACATACCATGCCAGAGTTAATTAAAAATGGGGCGCATCATATACTGGAGCATACCAAATGGGGGACATCAGACACTGGAGCACATGATACACCGGAGCATTAGAAATGGGGCCCATTATATATGGAGCATTATTAGGGTCCATCACACACTGGAGCATCATCCATGAGGCCCATCATATACTGGAGTATTATAAATGGGGCAGATCAGACACTGGAGCAGCATCTATGGGGCACATGATACACTGGAGCATTAGAAATGGGGCCCATTATATATGGAGCATTATTAGGGCCCATCATACACTTGAGTATCATCCATGAGGCCCTTCATATACTGGAGCATTCCAGATTGGGGACATCAAACACTGGAGCAGCATTTACGGGGCCCATTATACACTGAAGCATGAGAAATGGGATCCATTATATATGGAGAGTTATTAGGGCCCATCACACACTGGAGCATCATCCATGAGGCCCATCATATACTGGAGCATTATAAATGGGGCAGATCAGACACTGGAGCAGCATCTATGGGGCACATGATACACTGGAGCATTAGAAATGGGGCCCATTATATATGGAGCATTATTAGGGCCCATCATACACTGGAGCATCATCCATGAGGCCCATCATATACTGGAGCATTCCAGATTGGGGACATCAAACACTGGAGCAACATTTACAGGGTCCATTATACACTGGAGCATTAGAAATGGAGGCCATTATATATGGAGCATTATTAGGGCCCTTCATACACTGGAGCATCATCCATGAAGCCCATCATATACTGGAGCATTATGTGGAGCTCATCATATACTGTATGGAACATTATATGTGAGTGACCAATTATTCTGTATGGAGAAATATATGGGGCTCATTATTCTGTATGGCGCACAATGTGGTGGACATAATACTGTATGGAATAGTATACTGTCCTTTTTTTGAGCTATTGTACAATTTAAAATCGATCAGTCATGTCATGTAAGCAGTGAAGAATTTGCCATTGTACTATACCTATATTTCTGTGCCGTAACGGAGCATCATGAGTTGTGGTATGTGTTAAAGGGGCGCACTAACACTCTTTGGCCCATGGCACACGAAAACCTGGAGCCAGCCCTACCCTCCCACAACTTTAGCCATATAAGCCCCAGTTTTCAATGCGTAACTATTATTATGAAGTAAATTAAGGTTGACAAGCTTCAGTAAAAAGAATTGATGTTTTTGGCATTGAAATGGGCACTGCAGGTGTGTTTACGGTCCTTCACTCCCTGCCGACTTTGCTTCCCCATTGACTTGCATTGGGTTTCGTGCTTCATTCGGCCTCCGACTTTTCCCTATAGCCGGCCGATTTCGTTCGACCCGACTTTTGCGAAAGTCGGGTTTCATGAAACCCGACTCAACCCTAAAAAAGGCAAAGTCGCTCATCTCTAGTTATCAGCGTTCCCAGATAAGAAGTCTTGCAATGCTCCATTAACCACTAGGTCCTCACTGAAAATTCAATTCCAAGCTGTAAATGCTGTCCCAGACCCTGATACCTTATGCATGGCTCATGGTTGACTGCTGCTGTGCCATTTTCTAATTTCTTCTGTTGGGCAATTAATCAGTCAACATTCTGTGTTACATATCTTACATTTTTCTACCAATAGCACTGTTTGAAACTGATGTTAATGCCATCTGAATATGGCTGAAAAAAAAAGAAAAATTTGAGGTGGTGTTGCATGAGGTATCAGGGTTCCCCGCTAAGAAGGCTTAAACCGCTCCCTTAGGGTCTGCAGTGTGTATCCTTGAAGTGTGTATCTTAAAAGTGTGAGATAAATTAATCCAGAATGATGCATACAGACTGTAGCCTCTCATCTACCACCATCGCACTCTAACAAGCATGTCTATCTACTTTCCCTACAGGTAAGTCACCCAGCTTTCCATACAGACTTCTTACCTCTGCTCCTAGTATTCACTCGGTATGTCACCCAGGTTTCCATACAGACCTCTTACCTCTGCTCCTAGTATTCACTCGGTATGTCACTCAGCTTTCCACACAGACTTCTTACCTCTGCTCCTAGTATTCACTCGGTATGTCTCTCAACTAACCCCCTGCTTTACCCCAGTGTTATTTATGACCTTGTTTACTTTGGCTTGATCATATCCATCTGGTCCAGTCTTAATTGTCTGACCAAGATGAGCACAGACCACTCCTCTCAGCTTCACACCTGAATGCACTTTGTAGCACATATATTGCATAGCACAAGTCTGCCAAGACTTTAGTCTGCAGTGTGTATCCTAGAAGTGTGTATCTTAAAAGTGTGAGATTATATGAAAATATGAATTAATCCAGCATTGAACCAGAAGGGAACAGAAGGGAACTGGAAACAGTCACTGTAAACAATGTTTCTGTTTGTTTATACTCTGACCCCTATAATCCTTCACTTTCTCATAACCCCACTCATCCCTACACCAAGCAAGGAACTGTTCATTTCTTCAATCCTTCCAATCCATCTTACCTCTTCCTCAGATCAGTTTCTTAACATACAATCCTCTGTCTCCAAACACAAACAGCCCCCTCATGCCCTCTCCTGCACCCACCTGCTAACACTCTCTCTGCTCCTCCTCACTGCCGACGATATCTCTCCAAATCCTGGTCCTCCTCACCACATTCCCACAGTCATTTCTACCTCCCATCCATGCCCAATCACAACTTTCCGTAACCACTCCAACCTTATACACATTTGCCCCGCCCCAGCTTCCCCAATCCCACTAACAGGAGCTCTGTGGAACGCTCGCTCTGTCTGCAACAAACTTTCCTTTATCCATGATCTTTTTGTTACTAACAAACATTCCTTCCTCGCCATCACCGAAACCTGGCTCACCCCCTCTGACACAGCCTCTCTTCCTGCACTCTCGTATGGTGGGTTCCACCCTTTCCACACCCCCTCGCCCCAGCAGCAAGCATGGTGGAGGAGTTGGTTTTCTCCTGTCAGATAACTGGTCCTTCACCCCAATCCCACTGCCACCCTGTGTTACCCTCCCTTCCTTTGAGGTGCACTCTGTGTGCATCTACTCCCCCTCCAACTTCCAACTAGCTGTCATATACCGCCCTCCAGGGCCAGCTACCACCTTCCTTGACCACTTCACCACCTGGCTACTTCATTTCCTTTCCACTGATATCCCCACTATCATCTTGGGCGACTTCAACATCAACATTGACACTTCCCTCTCAGCTGCCACTAAACTTCTATCTTTCACTTCCTACTTCGGCCTCACTCAATGGTCTTCTGCAGCCACTCACAAAGATGGCCACACACTAGACCTCATCTTCACCCGCATTTTCTCCCTTTATAACCTCTCTAACTCACCTCTTCCTCTCTCTGACCACAACCTACTTACATTCTCTTCCCTCTCCTCCTCAGGTCCGCAATCCCCACCTCAAAAACTTGTGAACCCTTGCAGAAATCTTCAACACCTCGATCTACACTCATTGTCTGAATCCCTCCTCCCTCTTACAGATATAAGTTCCCTACATAATGCGGATGCCGCTGCCGCTCTATATAACACCACAATAGCTGTAGCTTTGGAATCAGTTGCCCCTCTCAGACATACCAAAGCTCACAAAATCAACAGACAGCCTTGGCACACCAGTCTGACCAAAGAATTGAGGCCGGCTTCCAGGGCTGCTGAGCGGAGATGAAAAAGCTCCCACTCCAATGAGGACTTCATCGCATTCAAACAGTCCCTCACTGCTTTCAAGGACACACTCGCTTCAGCAAAACAAACCTACTTCTCATCTTTCGCATCCTCCCTGTCTCACAACCCTAAACAGTTATAAAACACCTTCAATTCTCTCCTCCGCCCCCCAGCACCTCCTCTCTCCCCACTCATCTCAGCTGAAGACTTTGCCTCATTTTTCAAGGAGAAGATTGATAACATCAGAGACAGTTTTGGTCAACAACGCCCAGTGCCCTTTCTCCTAACTGCCCTGCCCTCCTCCTCCAAAACCAACTTCTCCACCATTACAGAAGATCGACTGTCCACTCTACTCTCAAGATCGCATCTCACTACCTGTGCACTTGACCCAATTCCATCCCACTTCCTCCCAAACCTCACTACAGTCTTCATCCCAACCCTAACCGACCTCTTCAACCTATCACTAACAACTGGTGTTTTCCCCTCAAGCTTTAAACATGCCTCAATCACACATATCCTCAAAATGTCCTCTCTTGACCCATCCTCTGTATTTAGCTATAATCCTATATCACTTCTCCCCTATGCCTCAAAACTACTGGAACAACACGTCCATCTTGAACTGTCCTCCCACCTCTCTTCTTGCTCCCTCCTTGACCGATTTCAATCAGACTTCCGGCCACACCACTCCACTGACACTGCCCTAACTAAGGTCACCAATGACCTACTAGCTGCCTTGGTATCACAGAATTGGTGCTATCTTGGATTGCGTCATACCTAACAGACCGGACATTCAGCGTCTCCCACTCGCACACCACCTCCTCACAGCGCCCCCTATCTGTTGGAGTCCCGCAAGGTTCAATTCTAGGGCCCCTGCTCTTCTCCATTTACACCTTCGGCCTCGGACAGCTCATAGAATCTCATGGCTTTCAGTATCACCTCTATGCTGATGACACACAGATCTACATCTCTGGACCAGATATCACCTCCCTACTAAACAGAATCCCTCAATGTCTGTCTGCTATTTCATCCTTCTTCTCTGCTAGATTTCAAAAACTTAATATGGACAAAACAGAATTAATCATCTTTCCCCCATCTCACATGACCCCCCCCAACAGACCTATGAATTAAAGTAAATGGCTGCCTACTCTCTCCAGTCCCACAAGCTCGCTGCCTCGGGGTTATCCTTGACACTGATCTCTCTTTCAAACCACATATCCAAGCCCTTTCCACTTCCTGCTGACTTCAACTCAAAAATATTTCACAGATCAGTACATTCCTCAACCAAAAATCTGCAAAAACCCTAGTCTATGCCCACATCATCTTCCGCCTTGACTACTGCAATCTCCTGCTCTGCGGCCTCCCCTCTAACACTCTCGCACCCCTCCAATCTATTCTAAACTCTTCCTGACTAATCCACCTGTCCCCCCGCTATTCCCTGGCCTCTCCCCTCTGTCAATCCCTGCACTGGCTCCCCATTGCCCAAAGACTCCAGTTGAAAACCCTAACCATGACATACAAAGCCATCCACAACCTGAGTCCTCCCTACATCTGTGACCTCTTCTCCCGCTACTTACCAGCACAAAACCTCCGATCCTCACAAGATCTCCTCCAGTACTCCCCTCTTATCTCCTCTTCCCACAATTGCGTACAAGATTTCACCCGCACATCCCCCCTACTCTGGAACTCTCTACCACAACATATCAGACTCTCGCCTACCATCGAAACCTTCAAAAAGAATCTGAAGACGTACCTCTTCCGACAAGCCTACAACCTGCAGTAACCACCGATCCACCAAACCGCTGCATTACCAGCTCTACCCTCGCCTACTGTATCCTCACCAATCCCTTGTAGATTGTGAGCCCTCACGGGCAGGGTCCTCTCTCATCCTGTACCAGTCATGACTTGTATTGTTTAAGATTACTGTACTTGTATATATTATGTATACCCCTCCTCACATGTAAAGCGCCATGGAATAAATGGCGCTATAATAAATAATAATAATAATAATAACATAGCGACACTCCAGACATCCCGACAACGATACGACCTGGTAAGGATCGCTGGTGCATCGCTACAAGGTTGCTAGTAAGCTGTCAAACAGGCAGAGCTATTCAATGATGCAGCAACGATACGGCGATCGGTATAACGACCTCGGCGGTCGTTGGGACCTTGTCACACAGCAGCTATTCTGACAACTCATGCCTGCGTCCCTGAGTTCTGCGTCGCCAACGAGGTCGCTAGTCGGCATTAAACACAGCGATGCATGCTGGCCAGCGGGACGCCAACGGTCAAAAAATGGCCTAGGACATTCGAGCACGATCAGCGATACCCAGCGGGGGGGGCGGTCGCCGCTATGTGTCACACGTAGCAAGATCGCTGGCGAGGTCTCTGCTGCATCACAAAACCCACAGTGGAACACAGCGTCCAGGAGAACAAGGCTTGCGCTTTCCCTGCCAGACAGATAAGACTTAACTGCGCTCCAGCAGCACACTGACATTCGGCTTTACAGGGACATACAAAAAGCACCCTCCAATCTAAGTACAGACAATCTTTGAGCAGGTAACTGATGAAGGTCTGCACTGACCGAAACGATTTTCTTGGTACTACAAATAAACTGTTCCATTTAAGCATTTAAGTTGAGTGCCAGGTTTTTATTATACTACATATAGAGTGAGAAACTTCGGCAGCTCTGATCAGTGGTAAGTTAGTTCCCACACTGTCAGGTGAAAGAATGAGCCAGCAGATGTCACCAATGTTAAAAAGGTTGCAGCTGGTTATAGGTGTCAGCTGATCAGAGAGTACTTCTCAAATTAGTGTATGCCTGCTGTCACTGATAACAATAAGAGCAGGTGCCGTTGATGGGAGAATTCTCATCATCTGAAGCCTGTGACCAGCAGTAACCTTTTTGCTGCTGGTCACAGCTGCTGTTTAACCCCTTCACCCCCAAGGGTGGTTTGCACGTTCATGACCGGGCCAATTTTTACAATTCTGACCACTGTACATTTATGAGGTCATAACTCTGGAACGCTTCCATGGATCCCGGTAATTCTGACACAGTTTTCTCGTGACATATTGTACTTCATGGTACTGGTAAAATTTCATTCAAATAACTTGTGTTTATTTGTGAAAAAATGGAAATTTGGCAAAAATTTTGAAAATTTTGCAATTTTCCAACTTTGAATTTTTATGCCCTTAAATCACAGAGATACGGCACACAAAAAACTTGATAACTAACATTTCCCACATGTTTACTTTACATCAGCACAATTTTGGAACCAAAATTTTTTTTCGTTAGGAAGTTATAAGCGTTAAAAATTGACCAGCGATTTCTCATTTTTCCAACACCATTTTATTTTTAGGACCACATCACATTTGAAGCCACTTTGAGGGGTCTATAGGATAGAAAATACCCAAAAGTGACACCATTCTAAAAACTGCACCCCTTAAGGTGCTCAAAACCACATTCAAGAAGTTTATTAACCCTTTAGGTGCATCACAGGAATTTTTTTGAATATTTAAAAAAAAAATGAACATCTAACTTTTTTTCACAAAAAAAATACTTCAGGTTCAATTTTTTTATTTTACCAAGGGTAACAGGAGAAATTGGACTGCAAAAGTTATTGTGCAATTTGTCCTGAGTACGCTGATACCTGATTTGTGGGGGGAACGACTGTTTCGGCGCATGGCAGAGCTCAGAATGGAAGGAGAGCCGTTTGACTTTTTCAATGCAAAATTGACTGGAATTCAGATCGGACGCCATGTCACGTTTGGAGAGTCCCTGATGTACCTAAACAGTGGAAACCCACTACAAGTGACCCCATTTTGGAAACTAGACCCCCCAAGGAACTTATCTAGATATGTGGTGAGAACTTTGAACCCACAAGGGCTTTACAGAAGTTTATAACGTACAGCGGTACAATTAAAAAATCATATTTTTTCCACAAAAATGATCTTTTCACCCCAATTTTTATATTCCCAAGGGTAACAGGACCCTAAAAGTTATTGTGCAATTTGTCCTGAGTATGCTTATACCCCACATGTGGGGGTAAACCACTATTTGGGTGCATGGCAGAGCTCGGAAGGGAAGCAGCGCCATTTGACGTTTTTGGCTGGAATTGAGATCGGACACCATGTCACGATTGGAAAACCCCTGATGTACCAAAACAGTGGAAACCCCCCACAAATGACACCATTTTGTAAACTAGACCCCCCAAGGAACTTATCTAGATGTGTGGTGAGCACTTTGAACCCCCCAGTGCTTCACAGAAGTTTATAACGCCTGGGCATGAAAATAAAAAATTCGTATTTTTTCCACAAACATGATCTTTTAGTCACCATTTTTTTTATTTTCCCAAGGGTAGCAGGAGAAATGAGACCCCAAAAGTTGTTGTCCAATTTGTCCTGAGTATGCTGATACCCCATATGTGGGAGAAAACTACTGTATGGGCACACGTCGGGGCTCGGAAGGGAAGTAGTGACGTTTTGGAATGCAGACATTGATGGAATGGTCTGCGGGTGTCATGTTGCTTTTGGAGAGCCCCTAATGTACCTAAACAGTGGAAACCCCCCACAAATGACCCCATTTTGAAAACTAGACCCCATAAGGAACTTATTTAGATGTGAGGTGAGCACTTTGAACCCCCAAGGGCTTCACAGAAGTTTATAATGCCAGGGCATGAAAATAAAAAAATCGTATTTTTTCCACAAACATGATCAATTAGTCCCCAATTTTTTTATTTTCCCAAGGGTAACAGGAGAAATTGAACCCCAAAAGTTGTTGTCAAATTTGTTCTGAGTAAGCTGACACCCCATATGTGGGAGAAAACTACTGTATGGACACACGTCAGGGCTCGGAAGGGAAGTAGTGACGTTTTGGAATGCAGACATTGATGGAATGGTCTGCGGGTGTCATGTTGCCTTTGGAGAGCCCCTAATGTACCTAAACAGTGGAAACCCCCCACAAATGACCCCATTTTGAAAACTAGACCCCCTAAGGAACTTATTTAGATGTGAGGTGAGCACTTTGAACCCCCAGGGGCTTCACAGAAATTTATAATGCCAGGGCATGAAAATAAAAAAATCTTATTTTTTCCACAAACATGATCAATTAGTCCCCAATTTTTTTATTTTCCCAAGGGTAACAGGAGAAATTGAGCCCCAAAAGTTGTTGTCCAATTTGTCCTGAGTACGCTGACACCCCATATGTGGGAGAAAACTACTGTATGGACACATGTCAGGGCTCGGAAGGGAATTAGTGACGTTTTGGAATGCAGACTTTGATGGAATGGTCTGCGGGTGTCATGTTGCCTTTGGAGAGCCCCTAATGTACCTAAACAGTGGAAACACCCACAAATGACCCCATTTTGGAAACTAGACCCCATAAGGAACTTATCTAGATGTGTGGTGAGCACTTTAAACCCCCAAGGGCTTCACAGAAGTTTATAATGCCAGGGCATGAAAATAAAAAAATCGTATTTTTTCCACAAACATGATCAATTAGTCCCCAATTTTTTCATTTTCCCAAGGGTAAAAGGAGAAATTGGACCACAAACGTTGTTGTCCAATTTGTCATGAGTAGGCTGACACCCCATATGTGGGAGAAAACTACTGTATGGACACACGTCGGGGCTCGGAAGGGAAGCAGTGCCATTTTGGAATGCAGACTTTGATGGAATGGTCTGCGGGTGTCATGTGCGTTTGGAGAGCCCCTGATGTACCTAAACTATTGAAACTCCCCACAAGTGACCCCATTTTGGACACTAGACCCCCCCACGGAACTTATCTAGATGTTTGGTGAGCACTTTGAACCCCCAAGTGCTTCACAGAATTTTATAACGCTCGGACGTGAAAATAAAAAAATCATTTTTTTCCACAAAAATGATATTTTTGCCCCCAATTTTTTATTTTCCTAAGGGTAACAGGAGAAATTGGACCCCAAAAATTGTTTTGCAATTTGTCCTGAGTAGGCTGATACCCTACATGTGGGGGTAAAACACTGTTTGGGCGCATGGCAGAGCTTGGAAGGGAAGGAGCACCATATGACTTTTTCAACTCAGAATTGGCTGGAATTGAGATCAGACGCAATGTTGCATTTGGAGAGCGCCTGATGTGCCCAAACAGTGGAAACCCCCAATTCTAACTCCAACCCGAACCCCAACACACCCCTAACCCTAATCTCAGCCCTAACCCTAGCCCTAACCCTAGCCCTAACCCTAACCCTAGCCCTAACCCTAACCCTAGCCCTAACCCTAGCCCTAACCCTAACCCTAATGGAAAAATGGAAATAAATACATTTTTTTAATTTTATTATTTTTCCCTAACTAAGGGGGTGATAACGGGGGGTTTGATTTACTATTTATGGCAGTTTTCATTTTTGGCAGCTGTCGCACGCTGAAAGACGCTTTTTATTGTAAAAATAGTTTTTGCATCACCACATATTGAGAGCTATAATTTTTCCGTATTTTGACCCACCAAGTCATGTGAAGTCTTATTTTTTGCGGGACGAGTTGACGTTTTTATTGGTACCATTTTCGGGCACGTGACATTTTTTGATCGCTTTTTATTCCGATTTTTGGGACGCAGAATGAACAAAAACCAGCATTTCATGAATTTCTTTTGGGGGAGTGCGTTTACACCGTTCCGCGTGCGGTAAAATTGATAAAGCGTTTTTATTCTTCGGGTCAGTACGGTTACAGCGATACCTCACTTAGGTCGTTTTTTTATGTTTTGTCGGTTTTATGCAATGAAAACTATTTTATATAAAAAATAATTATTTTTGCATCGCTTTATTCTGCGAGCTATAACTTTTTTATTTTTTCACTGATGATGCTGTGTGGCAACTCGTTTTTTGCGGGACAAGATGATGTTTTCAGCGGTATCATGGATATTTATATGCGTCTTTTTGATCGCGCGTTATTACACTTTTTGTTTGGCGGTATGATAATAAATCATTATTTTTTGCTTCGTTTTTTATTTTTATTTTTTAAGGGGTTCGCTAAAGGGGTTAACTAATGGGACAGTTTTATAGGGCGGGTCATTATGGACGCGGCGATACCTAATATGTGTACTTTTATTGTTTTGTTTTTTTTTATTTTCAAAAAATGAATTTATTGGGGAATATTTTTTTTTTTTTTACTCATTTATTTGGTGATTTTTTTAAAATTATTTTTACACTTTTTTTTATTTTTTTTTACTTTATTACATAGTCCCAGGTGGGACATCACTGTCCTGTGACAGATCGCTGATCTGTCACATCACAGATCACTGTGACAGATCAGCAATCTGTCACAGGCATTGAAGAAGACTTCCTCTTGCCTGCGCTTTGCAGGCACTGAGGAAGCCAGCTTCCTGCAGGCCCCCGAAGGCCCCCGTCGCCATCTTGGATTCGGGGGCCTGGAGGAAAGGAGCCCCCCGCAGCAGCGCTGCACATTGCGCTGCCGTGGGGGGCTCAGGGAAGCACGGAGGGAGCCCCCTCCCTGCCGATGCTTCCCTTTAACTCCCGTTACACCGCGATCGTGTTTGATCGTGGTGTGCAAGGGGTTAACGTGTCGGGGGCGGTCCGTGACCGCCCCTGACACATTGTGCCGGGTGTCAGCTGTGATAATCAGCTGACACCCGGCCGCGATCAGCGGCGCTCACCACGTGGGCGCCGCTGATCGCGGTAGACATACTATCCCGTCCATGGGCATAGGGGCCCGGGTCCCATGGACGCGATAGTACGTCTCATGTCAGGAAGGGGTTAACATGCTGTCATTTGTATGACAGCGTGGAAACCCCAGCGCTCTGACCAGCGGTAACGATCTTACCGCCAATCAAAGCACGTATTTGCTGAACTGTCACACAGCGTACCAAACAATGGATGTTTGGGCCCATTCATCTGAGTATGGTTCAGGATCAAGTTTGGGTACTCTTCTAGTACACGAACTATACTATTTTTTAAAATGTTTTGGCTGAACCTGCAGGAACCGAGTGTCCACGGGATTGCGCATCACTACTTACATGCATGCTGTATTGTTAACTTTGGATACATAAAGAGCAAAGCTTATATTCTTCCAACACTGGAGTGCCACTTACATCTGTCCACTTGCTCCTGGTAAGTAGTGAATTCTGCCTAAGGAAGCAGCATGCAACAAAATATTTCACCTGCAATGGCCAGTACAGTGGAAATGTAGGATTGCATTCAAAAGAATGACCATCCTTGCATTACATAATGGCTTTCTGCTCAGGCTATAGATGGGATTCCTGCACATCTGTGCATATTCCTGATTTCAATTTGCCCATGTGGGAAATATAGGAATGTATTGATGATGATGATGATGAGACAATGCCTGTACATCACGCACTTCAGTTGTAGGGGCATAATTCTTTTGCGAGATCAATGGAAGTTGTATCAAGCTCCGGCCCCCATCGATCTGCAGCACATTTCAGAGATCTCCACATCTAAAATATCTTAAAGGGGTTGTCTGATATGAAATGAAAAGTCTGCAGTCACTCTGTGTGACTGCGAACTTGTGAATCCTCCCAGCGCACGCATAGTGCGCTGCAAGGATTCGCTGTTGTCTGCCCTGGGAACAGCGGTCAAGCATGAGATATACATCCTCAGGCAAAACCCACTTAGTTGCTGTGGCCTCACTTAATGCAATTGTATTGAGCAAGGCCGCACCTACTAGGTGGTAGTGGTCACTAGATGCTCATTACACTTGCTACTGTCTAGTGTGTGCAGCCTTTCCAATACAAGTGTGTTGAGAGAGGCCATGCTTACTGGAAGTGTTCTTCCCAGGAGTATGCATATCCCATTCTTGACCGCCATCCGCAGGGAAGACAACAGAGAAACCTTGCAGCACATAGTGTGTGCACTGGCATGATTCACAAGTATGCAGCTCCATAGAGACTGCAGACTTTTCATTTTAGACTGGATAACCCATGTAAAGTGTTTGCAGTTTTTACAGATCTGCATCTGATAAAACAGCAGTTCTATCAGTTCTCTGAATGCTCTATTTACCTCGCCTACTCAATTGTTTACAGCACTCTGTGTGCACTGTGTATAGGCAGAACGCTGCCAATCTGTGTTTCACAGCTAATAAATATTTAAGACTACAAGGTTGCAAGTTTACTAGCCCTGTACTCATAGTTTCCTGTTACTAAAACAGTGATTTTATCAAAACTACAGCAAGCATCCTATTAAGTAAAACACTGTGGTAATCAAAATCTCTGTCTCTGCATTATGCTACCATCAGATTAGATGGCAAAAACCTGGTGGCAGATTTCATTTAAATATTGAAATTACATTTATGTCACGTAGATATTTAGATAATTATATGTGTGTGATTTGACTTGGGGGCCTACAACTCCGTAGAGCCAATGGTGCTCTTAAAGAGGATCTTTCACCAGGTTGAGTATGTTAAAGCAGCCACATCATGGGATAGTGGCTGCAGAGCTGACTAGAGCAGATTTTTTATTTTTTAATGTTTGTTTTTGCGGAGATACTAACTTCAAAAGTTTAGGTTATAAAGTATGTTATAGTTCAACCAGTGTTACTAGAGCAAAAAAGAACATGCCCTCTTCAATTCACTGATGTCTTCATCTATCATGTAGAGATATAGAAGAACTGAGTTATGTATAATTACAAACACTTCCAGATCACATTTCACAGCAACCTCCCCCTCCCCCTCCCCCACACTGACAGTCATAAAATGATATCTGAAACTCTGCAACTACTGTGCAGAGAAACAGCAGAGCTAATTTACTTATCATTACAAATGCTTCCAGACTCATTATTATTATTATTATTTATTTATATAGCCCATTGGTTCCATGTTGCTGTACATGAGAAGGGTTTACATACAAATTACAGGTGTTACAGTGAACAAACTACAATAACAGACTGATACAGATGACCCTGCCCTTGCGGGATTACATTCTACAGGATGGTGGGGAAGGATGCAGTAGGTTGGGTGGTTGCGGCAGCTCTGGTGATGGCGAGGCAGTAGCTCCGATAGTGGTGAGGAGGCAGAGGGGTCATTTCAGGCTCTAGGCTTTCTTGAAGAGGGGGGTTTTCAGGTTCCGTCTGAAGGATCTGAATGTAGTTGATAGTCCGATGTGTTGGGGCACAGATTTCCAGAGGTTGGGGGATATGCAGGAGAAGTCTTGGAGGCGATTAGGTGAGGAGCGAATAAGTGTGGAGGAGAGAAGGAGGTCTTGGGAGGAGATTAGCTCACAAATATATGGAGGAGACAGGTTATGGATGGCTTTGTAGGTCAGTATTAGGAAAATATTTAAAATTGAGAGTCCTCAGAGGTTGATGATACCTTTTAATGGCTAACTGAAAAGATGGTAACAAATTCCAAGCTTTTGAGATTACTCAGGTCTTTTCATCAGGCAAAGACTAATAAAACATCTGAAGAATCACATACTTATGCACAAAACAGCACATAAATAACGCAATAGATAAGACAAGTGACGTGAAGCAGAATTGTCATTATGGGAGAGGGATAAACATAAATATTAAGAAAAAACACAAAAATTGAGCTTGGTTTGAGTTGATACACATGCAGCATACAGTATATGCATGTGAGCAAAAACCCTGCGGTAACTAAATAACTAAAAGCAAAAGTGCATCTAAATAATACAGAGTTTTAGTAATACTGTTTTTGATCAAAAGTAGCATGAAAGCCATCCCACCATGACACGGTAACTCTGTTCGGGATAGTCCTACACTGTCTAATATTAATTTTATTTTTTGCATTCTGTGCAAGCTGGGGTGTGGCCTCCCTCTCCTGAGCTGGAAATTGTATGTAAGGCTTCCCCAGACTGGTGTCTACTTTTTGGGACCCAGTCCTTTTGTCTGCCCTTGTTCACACATTGAGGTCAACTTTGACACAAAGCAAGGTTTTTAATATTAGACAGTGTAGGACTATCCCGAACAGAGTTACCGTGTCGTGGTGGGATGGCTTTCATGCTACTTTTGATCAAAAACAGTATTACTAAAAACTCTGTATTATTTAGATGCACTTTTGCTTTTACTTATTTAGTTACAGCAGGGTTTTTGCTCACTTTGTCTTTTGCAGTGTTAAGTTGATGGTGGGATGAAATTGATTAAACTGTTCATGGAACGCCTTTAGCTGTGGCTCAGACTTCGTTTAGATGATTAAAATATCATCAATATAGCGGTAGTAGGCCAGAGGTCTGATGGGACATGAGGACAAAAAGTTGCTTTCAAGCTTGGTCATGAAAAGATTTGCATACTGTGGAGCCTTTTTTCTTCCCATAGCTGTACCATTCTACTGTAGGTAGATCTTGTTATCAAATTCCAAGTAATTGTGCGTGAGGTGAGTTTCACCACAGAATCAGCATCATTCTTGATGTTTTCCATGAAGACTTTGCTGGCATTTAATCCATCTTGGTGTGGGATATTAGAGTTCAAAGATTCCACATCCATGGTGGCCAGGATGGTTCCTTCTGGTAGAGGACCTATTGCTGCTAGTTTATTCAATAGGTCAGTTGTGTCCTGAACATAGCTTGGTGTATCCTTTACCAGGAATTTAAGAACACCCTCTACCCATCCAGATACCTGCTCAGTAAGGGTACCGTTACACTTAGCGATGCACCAGCGATCCCGACAACGATATGGATCGCTGGTGCAGCGCTAAGTGGTCGCTAGTGAGCTGCCAAACAGGCAGATCTCACCAGCGACATAGCAGCGGTCGGGGGTCGCTACTTACCTGTCAGACGCGGCGATCCTGACGTCCTCCCGCCCGCGTACACGCGTCGCTCGTCGGCGCCACAGGAAGCCCAGCAGGAAGCGCCCGACGAGAAATAGTCCAGGACGTTCTCCCGCGATCAGTGATAACCAGTGGGGGAGCTTGTCGGAGGTAAGTATCACATGTAGCGATATCGCTAGCAATATTGCTGCTGCGGCACAAAACCAGTGACGTTACAGCGATATTGCTAGCGATATCACTATGTGTAACGGGCCCTTAAGGGTGCCCACACATGAAATAATTGGCCTCCCTGGATTTCCAGATTTTCACATTTCTGGATTTTGGGAAGCATGTAGAATGTCCCTATTCTTGGACTCTCTGGTATCAGTTTTCGGCTCTTATGAAACCATCAGGCAGACAAGATAACAACTTGTTTAGTTCCTTTAAACAGTCCTGTGTAGGATCCGACTCCAATTTTCTGTAGTAGCGTGTATCCATATGTTGTATGTTTGCTTCCTTTATATAGTCTGATGTGTTCATCATGACTACTGCACCTCCCTTGTCAGCAGGTTTAATGATGATTTCTTTGTTGGTTTTCAGAGACTGTATGGCCTTTCTCTCCTGGGCACTGATGTTGGATGCTTGTCTCCTGTTGGTGTCTATGATGGTGGATTTTATCAAATGTCTGAATGAGTCTATATATTTATCCAAATGATGGTTGCATCCAGGTGGAGTCCAGTCTGACCTCTGTTTGGTTGTTGAGATCCCTTTTCCTTCAGTCCAAGTGTTTTCTGAATCTTCTGTATCATTGAAATATTCCCTCAAGACTAATCACAACACGTACCAATCAGAGGACAATAAAACTTTCACACTTCTTATCTATGAACTGTTCCAATATTTATTTTTATCCCTCTCCCATAATAACAATTCTGCTTCACGTCACTTGCTTTATCTATTTCGTTATTTCTGTGCTTTGTTGTGTATAAATATGTGATTCTTCAGATGTTGTATTTGTCTTTGCCTGATGAAGAGACCTGAGTAGTCTCGAAAGCTTGCAATTTGTTGCCATCTTTTCAGTTAGCCATTAAAACGTATCAACCACTGAGGACTCTCAATTCTAAATATTTTTCTATCTGCTGGCTAACATGGTACAAAGATATATATCTTTCCTAGGTCAGTATTAGTAATTTCAACTGGATACGCTGAAGGAATGGGAGCCAGTGAGAGATTTGCAAAGGGGAGAAGCGGAGGAGTAGCAAGGAGAGAGACGAATTAGTCAGACAGCAGAGTTAAGGATGGACTGGAGGGTTGCAAGAGTGTTAGCAGGGAGGCCACAGAAAAGGATGTTGCAGTAGTTGAGGCGGGAGTTGATGATGGCATGCATAAACATTTTAGTAGATTGAGGGTTGAGGAAAGGACGGATTCTGGAGATATTTTTGAGCTGGAAACGACAGGAGGTGGAAAGTTCTTGGATGTGCAGTTTGAAGGACAGGGCAGAGTCAAGAGTTATTCCGAGGCAGCGGACTTCCAATACGGGGGAAAGCGTAATGTCATTAATTGTGATAGATAAATCAGGTAAGGAAGATCTGTGAGATGGATGAAATATGATGAGTTCAGATTTGTCCACATTGAGTTTGAGTAAGTGAGAGGAGAAGAAGGAGGATATGGCTGATAGAAAATCCGGGATTCTGGATAGCAGAGAGGTGATCTGAGTGTCATCAGCATAAAGGTGGTACTGGAATTAATGGGACTTTATGGGTTGTCCCAGGCCAAGTGTATAGATTGAGAAGAGTAGGGGTCCTAGAGCAGAGCCTTGGGGGACTCCAACAGAGAGAGGGTGGAATGAGGAGGTAGTGTGGGAGTAGGAGATGCTGAATGTGCAGTTGGAAAGGTATGAGGAGATCCAGGATAGGGCGAGGTCTTTGATGCCAAAGGAGGAAAGGATCTGTAGTAGGAGGCAGTGGTCAACTGAGTCAAAAGCAGAGGACAGGTCTAGAAGGAGAGCTATAGAGTTTTGTCCATTAGATTTGGCTGTAAGTAGGTCATTAGTAATTTTGGTCAGGGTAGTCTCAGTGGAATCATGGGGACGGAAACCAGATTGTAGATTGTCAAAGAGCAGGTTAGATGAGAGGTGGAAGGAAAGCTCAGCGTGGATGTGCTGCTCCAGGAGTTTGGTAGCAAAAGGGAACAAAAATATTGGGTGATAGCTGGATATATCGGTTGGGTCGAGGGTTGGCTTTTTAACAATAGGCGTGATCGTGGCATGTTTGAAAACAGAAGGAAAGGTACCAGAAGTTAGTGATAGTGTCACGCTCGCGCCTTGGCTGATTGGAGCGAGCCGAGGGGGTTGTGGCCCCACTGTGCCACAGACCAGACTACCCTGGAAGGGTCGTGACTAAGACAGCTGCCTTGGTCTTCTCTGGAACCTCCAATGGTGAGGTCAGGGTTGTGCGGCAGGCAGCTGTCAGATGCCACTTCAGGTGGTGTCTGGCTTTGACTGCTGATCCCACTCGGGGACAGGACACTTGGTCAGGTGCGAGTGACAGGGAGGCAGGTGGGAACGGCAGGCACGGCTGGTACCCAAGCAGGCACGGCTGAGATACATGGCAGGCTGGTACGGCTGAGACACTGTTCAAGCAGGCACGGCTTGGAGACACAGGGCAAGCAGGCACGGCTTGGAGACACAGGGCAACCAGGCATGGCTTGGAGACACAGGGCAAGCGGGCACGGCTTGAGACACAGGACAGGCAGGTGCGGCTTGAGACACAGGGCAGGCGGGCATGGCTTGTGACACAGGGCAGGCGGGCGTTGTATGAGAAGGAACAGGTAGAGGCCTGTTCACACAGCAGGTTCAGGTATCGGTATAGGCAGGAAGGAGTGGAGTGTGTTGGAACAGGTTAGGAACTGAGCCGCAGGAGTGCGTAGCAGGCGGAGCCGCACGAGTGCATAGCTGGCGGAGCCACATGAGTGCGTAGCAGGTGGAGCCGCAAGGGTGCAGAGCAGATGGAGCTGCAAGGGTGCAGAGCAGTCGGAGCTGCAAGGAAGCAGAGCAGGCAGACAGGGAGGACACAGGGAAAGACACATCAGGGAAAGGAACCACAGACAAGGAGACAGAGACCGAGATAGGACAGAGTTCCGCTTCCTCTTCTTCGGAGACATCATCACACTTTGACTCGATGACTAGCAAACCAGGCAAAGAAGACGACCTTGCTGACTGAATCTGACGCAAGGGAACCAGACACCTCTTGTCACTTGGTTGTCTCAAGCGCGGTACCTTGCTGGGTCTCCAGACATAAATGGGTACTAGAATCTCTGGTTCAGAATGACCCATGGGCATACCAGTCAGCAAGTGGAAGATGAACTTCTTCATGTATAAAGCAATGACCTGGAGCTGTAGTTGTTCTTGCAGGACTAGACTGTTCTCAAGCAGGGCTTGGCCACCTCGAGACAACGCCCACGCTGGCTTCGGGAGCTGTACGACAGAGACCACACACTGACTCTGTATGGCTGGCGGCTTAAACACACCAAAACTCCCTGAAGGCAGAGAAACAGTCATTGGCTTCACAGGACAGAGACCGTCAGGATGTTTTTTCACCAGGCCAGATTCCAGCTGCAAGCTTGCCAGCCGCTTTTTATTAGACCTCTTGGATCTTACACGGGTGGACGGCTTGGAAGGCTGTGGAACAGGAGTGTCAATGATGGTCACAGGCGGTTGAGACAATTTAACCTCAGGTTCCTTTTGTCTGGTCCATCTCTGGAAGCTTGGAGGGGAAGACTTTTCAGGAGCAGCTGGTCAAGGCATGTCAAAGACTTTACGGAAGGCCACCAGGAAGGCCCACAGGCTCATGACAACAGGATCCCCTTCTTCCCAGAGGGGACAGATCCATAGTAAAGCATCTCCAGCTAGGTAGGATATGATGTATCCCACCTTGTTCTGGTCAGAGGGGAAACAAGCTGCATTCTGCAGGATGTAGCGCAAGCACTTTTTCTGGAACCCTTGGCACTCAGTAGGATTGCCATAGAACCTAGGCGGGTCTGCTGGGTCGTGCTCCTCATATGCCAGAAGTTGCTCATAGATGGCATTTGAGACAATGATGGGTACAGAAGTCTCAACAATTCGAACCACGCAGGGCAGAACAAATTCTTCCAGATGCTCATACTGGCAGGGAGAAAGTTCATCATGCTCTGCGAACGGAAGGACATGGGACTCAGCGGGGACCATGGCTTGTGCAAACTGTCACCCTCGCACCATGGCAGATTGGAGCGAGCCGGGGGGTTGTGGCCCCACTGAGCCACAGACCAGAATACCATGGAAGGGGCATGACTAAGACAGCTGCCTTGGTCTTCTCTGGAGCCTCCAATGGTGAGGTTGTGCGGCAGCCAGCTGCCAGGTGCCATTCCAGGGTGGTGTCTGGCTGTGACTGCTGATCCCACTAGGGGACAGGACACTTGGTCAGGTGCGAGTGACAGGCAAGCAGGTGGGCATGGCAGGCACTGCTGGTACCCAAGCAGGCAAGGCTGAGATACAGGGCAGGCTGGTACGGCTGAGACACTGTTCAAGCAGGCATGGCTTGGAGACACAGGGCAGGCAGGCATGGCTTGAGACACAGGGCAAGCAGGCACGGCTTGAGACAGAGGGCAGGCGGACACGGCTTGAGACACAGGACAGGCGGGCACAGCATGAGAAACAGGGCAGGTGGGCGTTGCATGTGAAGGAACAGGTAGAGGCCTATTCACACAGTAGGTGCAGGTATCGGTATAGGCAGGAAGGAGTGGAGTGTGTTGGAACAAGTTAGGAACTGAGCCGCAGGAGTGTGGAGTAGGCGGAGCCGCAGGAGTGCAAATAGATGGAGCCACAGGAGTGCGGAGTAGGAGGAGCTGCAGGAGTGCGGAGCCGCAGGAGTGTGGAGCAGGCGGAGCTGCAAGGGTGCAGAGCAGGCAGAGCTGCAAGGGTGCAGAGCAGACGGAGCTGCAAGGGTGCAGAGCAGGCAGAACTAAAAGGGTGCAGAGCAGGTGGAGCTGCAAGGGTGCAGAGCAGGCGGAGCTGCAAGGGTGCAGAGCAGGCGGAGCTGCAAGGGTGCAGAGCAGGCGGAGCTGCAAGGGTGCAGAGCAGGCGGAGCTGCAAGGGTACAGAGCAGGTGGAGCTGCAAGGGTGCAAAGCAGGAAGAGCTGTAAGGGAGCAGAGCAGGCAGACAGGGAGGACACAGGGAAAAACACAGCAGGGAAAGGAACCGCAGACAAGAGACTGAGACAGAGATAGGACAGAGTTCAGACAGAGAAACAGTATGAGACAAGGTACAGGGACCAGGAAATACTGTCTCCTGGAGGCGGCAAGACAAAGCTGAGACAAGTCATAGAGACCAGGATATTCTGCCTCCTGGAGGGCAGACAGAGATTTACTAGGCAAGGAACCGAGACACAGAGATTAGGCACAAAGCTTCCACAGAAGGCAAGACATAGGACAGGGCCTGGCTAACTCAGCAGCAAGAAGCTAACTGAGTTGAGACATTGCACAGGCAATGCTTCAGTGGATGGGGCAGGCTTACAGTAAATAGTCGAGGGCTCTAGGTAATTGGTCAGGGACACATTAGCCAGGTGCACCCTGACTCCATACAGTCAGGCCAAAAGTGTTGACACCCCTGCAATTCTGTCAGATAATACTCAGTTTCTTCCTGAAAATGATTGCAAACACAAATTCTTTTGTATTATTATCTTCATTTAATTTGTCTTAAATGAAAAAACACAAAAATAATTGTCCTAAAGCCAAATTGGATATAATTCCACACCAAACATAAAAAAGAGGGTGGACAAAAGTATTGGCACTGTTAGAAAAATCATGTGATGCTTCTCTAATTTGTGTAATTAACAGCACCTGTAACTTACCTGTGGCACCTAACAGGTGTTGGCAATAACTAAATCACACTTGCAGCCATTTGACATGGATTAAAGTTGACACAACCTCTGTCCTATGTCCTTGTGTGTACCACATTGAGCATGGAGAAAAGAAAGAAGACCAAAGAACTGTCTGAGGACTTGAGAAACCAAATTGTGAGGAAGCATGAGCAATCTCAAGGCTACAAGTCCATCTCCAAAGACCTGAATGTTCCTGTGTCTCCTGTGCACAGTGTCATCAAGACGTTTAAAGTCCATGTCACAGTGGCTAACCTCCCTCTATGTGGACGGAAAAGAAAAATTGACAAGAGATTTCAACGCAAGATTGTGCAGATGTTGGATAAAGAACCTCGACTAACATCCAAACAAGTTCAAGCTGCCCTGCAGCCCGAGGGTGCAAACAGTGTCAACCTGTACTATCCGCCAGCGTCTGAATGAAAAGGTAATGTATGGTAGGAGACCCAGGAAGACCCCACTTCTTACCCCGAGACATAAAAAAGCCAGGCTGGAGTTTGCGAAAACTTACCTGAAAAAGCCTAAAATATTTTGGAAGAATGTTCTCTGGTCAGATGAGACAAAAGTAGAGCTTTTTGGGCAAAGGCATCAACATAGAGTTTACAGGAGAAAAAAAGAGGCATTCAAAGAAAAAAACACGGTCCCTACAGTCAAACATGGCAGAGGTTCCCTGATGTTTTGTGGTTGCTTTGCTGCCCCTGGCACTGGACTGCTTGACCGTGTGCATGGTATTATGAAGTCTGAAGACTACCAACAAATTTTGCAGCATAATGTAGGGCCCAGTGTGAGAAAGCTGGGTCTCCCTCAGAGGTCATGGGTCTTCCAGCAGGACAATGACCCAAAACACACTTCAAAAAGCACTAGAAAATGGTTTGAGAGAAAGCACTGGAGACTTCTAAGGTGGCCAGCAATGAGACCAGACCTGAATCCCATAGAACACCTGTGGAGAGATCTAAAAATGGCAGTTTGGAGAAGGCACCCTTCAAATATCAGGGACCTGGAGCAGTTTGCCAAAGAAGAATGGTCTAAAATTCCAGCAGAGCATTGTAAGAAACTCATTGATGGTTACCGGAAGCGGTTGGTCGCAGTTATTTTGGCTAAAGGTTGTGCAACCAAGTATTAGGCTGAGGGTGCCAATAATTTTGTCTGGCCCATATTTGGAGTTTTGTGTGAAATGATCAATGTTTTGCTTTTTACTTCATTCTCTTTTGTGTTTTTTTCATTTAAGACAAATTAAATGAAGATAATACCAAAGAATTTGTGATTGCAATCATTTTCTGGAAGAAACTGAGTATTATCTGACAGAATTGCTGGGGTGTCAATACTTTTGGCCACAACTGTAAGAAGCAAAGAGTTCAGGTGCCACCCCCCTATACACACACAGCCAGGAAACATGCAGGAGAGCAGAGGAACAGAGTACAGAGCATAGGACTGGCAACAGACAGAATTCACAGCATGGCTTGGCGCAGTGAGCAAGTTGGTGAGTGGGGGATGGGAGGTCATGCAGCTATCCCAGCAGGGTTGTTACAGATAGGTTGAAGAGATGGGTTAGGGATGGGATAAGTGTGGTGGTGAGGTTGGGGAGGAGGTGCTCACAGTGCTGTCAGATTTGACTCTCCCCCACGCTGACAGCTATGAAATGAGGTATGGAAGGGTTTGTAATTATACATAACTCAGCTCTGCTACATCTCTACCCAGTTGTTGCAGAGATTAGTGAAGAGATGAGGACATGCTCCCTTCTGCTTTTCATGATGCTGCTTGTTTATGATTGGTCAACCTCATGCAGGAAAAGAAGTACACTCCCTCAGGGAAAAATCTCTGGTATCATCCTGATGAGCTATAGCATAAATTATATCCTGAACATTGCAAATTCATACTGTATATCTCCAACAGAGAGGAGAAATAAAAAAATAAAACATGTTTTGCTCAACTCTGGAATCACTATTCCATTATGTGCAATGCTTTCCATGCTCAAATTGCTGAAAGGTCCTCTTTAAAGAGTTGTTTCCATCTGTACATATGGGTATAATTTATGAGTTCTTTCCAATGTGTTTCTAATTAAAATTAAGGGTGCAATAGCAATTCCCTGATAATTACTATTTCTTTTTTTATTGTTTATAGTTCATTGCCTAGGATACCAGCTGTTAGGTTGCTTATAAAGTGCTTACAAGCTCTTTCCTATTCAGCCTGCAAGCACTACACTGAAATTTATTGAGACCTTGAGCTTGCTGCTAGCTCTGATCATGGCTAACTTTAATTTTACTGTAATCTTGGGATGCTGCATAGGTTAAGCTGCTACCCAATAGAATAGCTATCAAGGGGACAGAGCATGTCGTCACCCCAGGGCCCTGACCTGTAGGTCAGTAGCACGCTAATACAGGTAAACTCTGCGGCAGAGTAGGAGCACACAATCTCCCTGCACTGACGCTCTCCGTTACGCATGCGGCCAACAGAACAACAGGTCCAGAGCTGAGCAATGCAACAACATCATTGAGCCATGACACACACTCAATTTGAATCCTGGCGCAATGAAGTCACCACATCGCTTAGCTTGGGACCTGCGGTTGTCTGCTGCTGTACTCGCCTGGATACAGTTACGCATATGATGTTTATTATTATCTTGTTATGCGATGGCCATTATTTATGGGGGCTAATAAGGGGAGACTCTCATAAATAATGGGGCCTAAGAGGCCCCTCAAAATAGTGAGGGCTACTAAGGGGGCTACCATAAATAGTGGGGCTACTAAGGGGTCCCACAATATAGTGGAGCTAACAAGGGGGCCTCATAAATGGGGGCTAGTAGTGGAGACTTCATAAATAGTGGGGGCTACTAAGGGGAGGCCAGCATACATAGTCGGGGCTAGAGTTGAGCAAAACGGGTCGGTCAATTTCAAAAGTTGCCGACTTTCGCAAAAGTCGGGTTTCATGAAACGAAACCCGACCATAACGTGAGGTCGGCCATGAGGTCGGCAACCATGGCGCCAAAGTCGCATTTCAAAAGATGCTTCCAGCGCCCTTTTTCAGCCAATGATGGAGGACGCACACTGTGGGCAACGCGATGACATGGGCAGCGGCCACCACCATCTTTGAGAAGGGCATGCAAGTGACTGGCTTGCTTTGTGTGGCGTCACAGGGGCTATAAAAGGGCGTGCACGCCGGCCGCCATCTTACTTCTGCCGATATTAGCATTAGGGAGAGGTTACAGCTGCTGATTCTGAATAAGGGAGAGCGATAGGCAGGGAAGAAGAACAAAAAAACTGCTTCTGCTGCTAGCGATTTTGCCTGTACAACACACCAGTTAGTGTGCAGTGCAAGGGGAGGCTATATTTTGGTGCATCAGCTCTGTTGGTTATTAGGCTGCCTTATAAGGCTCCTTGATAGCTGCATTGCTGTTTTCACACTACTGTGCAAACTGCTTTTTTAAAAGCAAAAATACTTTTCATCGTCTTTTTTGCCCAGTTACCAAGCGTTCATTTTTCCACACTTTTGTGTGCAGCAGTCCTGCTTATTAGGCTGCCTGCTGCCATTCTTGGGACTGAGAGCATCATTGTCAGCTTGCTAAAATCTCTAGGGAGATTCAAATTCTCCCCAATCCTATATAGACATTTTATACACCATTGAAATTCAGCCTGTTATATTGAGGTGTAATCTACACTGGGCCTGAGATAATAGTTCAGTGTCCTCAAGTCTGTAGGGAGATTCAAATTCTCCCCAATACTATATACACCTTGTACCTTGTTTTACAGTACCATATTGCTGGTAGTATTTTGGGTACATTTTCCCAAAAATGAGGAAGTGTGTTGGAAGAGGCCGTGGAAGTGGGCGGGGGTTGCCAGTTGGTAATGATATTGCTGTTGTTGGTGGTGGATCTGCTGGTAGTGGCAAAAGCACAATAGCACCTAATGCAGGAGGTGTTGAGCCTGCGTCATCGTCTGGCTCCACAAGGCCTCGAAGGCTCCCTTTTCTGGGAGTAGGTAAACCGATTTTAAAGCCAGAGCTTCAGGATCAAGTTTTGGCTTACATTGCTGACACAGCCTCCAGCTCTATCGCATCCTCTTCTGAACTTTCAAAAAATAAAAGCACTGAGTCGTCATTGGAGGCTCATGGTCAGCAACCACACCTTTCCTTGTGTCCTTCACCCCTACCAAAAGTAAAGGATGCAGCAGGAAACACTACAGATTACTTCATGGAGCTCTTTTCACATACCATGCCTGGGTAAGCAAGTCAAATCATGAATTACCCAGTCCAAGAAGAATCTGACATGGAGAGCACTGATGCACAGCCACTGCTAGATTTATCTGCTGGTACATTCACTCAGAGCACTACATTGTCCTCGCAGTGTACTGAGCCAGAATCTGACCCTGATGAAACTCAGGTGCCCCTTCCCACATACTATACCACCTTACATGGTGACACAGAGGAAGGTGCACATGACATTGAAGAGGAGGTGATGGAGGTGATGGATGACCCAGTTGTTGACCCAGATTGGCATCCATTGGGGAAGATGGTGCCACTGCCAATAGCTCAGAAGAGGAGGAGGAGCATCCGCAGCAGGGATCGACATCGCAACAACTGTTATCTGGCAGGCCCGGAGCAGTCCAAAAACGGGTTACAAAAACCAAAACAGTTGCAGGACAGCTAGACCAGACGGTCAAATTATCACAGGGTGCAAGGCCTCAAAATGTCTTCCATAGTAGGAAGAGTGCAGTGTGGCACTTTTTTGAACAAAATCCTAATGATCAGGCAAAGGTTATCTGTAAGAAGTGCGCAAAGACTTTTAGCCGAGGGAAAAATCTGAGAAATTTGAATACCAGTTGCATGCTTAGACATTTAACCACCATGCACTTGCAAGCGTGGACGGACTACCAAACCTCACGTACCACATGTGCAACTGCTCCCAATGAAGGTAGTCAGCAACGCTACATCGTTTCCCCCACTGTAAGCCCACCGGTTAGCGTCTGCAGCCAAGGAGGATGAGGAAGAGGAGGAAGGAAGCCTTGAACACAGTCAGCCATTGTCTGCTCCAGGACCTCTCATGGAAGAAGAGGAAGAAGAGAAGGAGGAGGATGATGATGGGGATGATTATTTAGGGGAGGAGGATGCTTCTCGTGGGGCAAGAGAAAATGTTGGCGTGGCAAGGTCAGGTACAGGGTTTGTGCGTGACTGGAGGGATGTGGATTTGCCAGAAAGTGTTCCTCCACCCAGCACTCGCAGTGCATTATTGACACCTGGAACATTGGCCCACATGTCAGATTATGCCTTGCAGATCCTAAAAAGGGACCCCTGCATTGCCAAAATGATGAACAATGACGACTACTGGTTGGCCAGCATCCTGGATCCACGCTATAAAGGCAAATTCCAAAATATCATGCCACAGGAGAACCTTGACCTAATATTGGCTAACAAACAAGCAACTCTGGTAAACCATTTGTTTGAGGCATTCCCAGCACACAGCAGCGGTGAGGGTTCTCCAACGAGCCGTAGGGGGCAACATGAAAGAGGTGTTTGTGGTGCACACATCAGAAGTGGCGTTGGAGACAGGGGTTTCATGACCATGTTGTGGACTGATTTTTCAAGTCCCGCTCACACGACTGGTAATACTGCATCGATTGAAAGTGACAAGAGACAGCAGTTGTCCACTATGGTTACAAACTACTTCTCCTCCCATATCGATGTTCTCCCTCACAGGTCATTCCACTTTGACTATTGGGCCTCTAAACTGGACGCCTGGCCTGAATTGGTACAATATGCCTTACAGGAAAGAGTCTTCAGTGCTGCTGACTCAATCCTGACAGAAAAGAGGACCCGTCTGTCGACGCAAAATGTTGATGATCTAACCTTCATTAAAATGTACCATGCATGGGTTTCAAAGGATTTTGTCCCACCTTCCCCTGATGACACATAGGTTGCCAGAAACATGGCTTGCTTTTGTCCTCCTCTTCCTCGGACTTCTCCAATTCCTCCATTTGCAGCTGCTGAATGTCCAACATCAACATATGCCATTTTTTCAACCTCCCTAACTGGGCTGCCTCCCTCCCCATGACCGGGGTCACCACCTAGCGCACGCAACCGTGCGAGTGCCATTGCCCTGGACAGGTGGGTGGGCTGACTCTTGGGTGCCGGCACTGGCACAGGGTCCCTCATAGTGCAATCAAGTGTCTCTGATGGTGGGGGTGCACACCCGCCGTCAGACACACCGGCGTACTATGAAGGGCCCAGTGCCAGTACCGATGCCCACGAGTGGGCCACATTGCTTGGGCAGGGCCCCAGCATTTGCAATATTTACCTTTCCCTGCTCCTGCGCTGTGTAGTCTGGGCGGTCAAATGCTTCCCTGGGACTGCCACTACAAATTTGGTGAACTAATGGATGATGGTTAAGACGTAGCTATGCCCTGTCCTGCCAGTTGGGCTCTAGCTTCAGATGATCAATGGCTTCCATTTCTTATGGACGTCGATTCACAATGAGATGCAGTGGTGGTTTATCATCAGCTTTCACAGTTTTCCTACTCACAGACATTTGACATTCCTGCCCACATTTTTAAATGTGCCCTCTCATGCCAATCCAATAGAATCGCCTACAGCCTGTGGCTTCTGTCTTTTGCACTCCAAAGTTACCTGACAGATCATGATAGGCAGAGAGGACCATGTCTACATCTCTCCCTGTGATCAAAATTTGATGGAGATGAGTAACGGTGATGGGATCAACGGTACTGCGATACAGCAACCCTTTCTTCACAAAGAGCTGTTTTCGCTGTCTCCACACACAAAGTAATTGAGGGTCAGCATTGCCTCTTAGAATTCTCCCGGGAGTTTTTCCCGTGATTAGTAATTCCTAAATTTCTGCAATCACCCGACTTTGTCTGTACTTTTATTCATCTCGTTTCCTCTTGCGGAGAGTCTGGACTGTCTTACTGAGACAGAAATATATATGATGATTGAAAAATACCCCAACAGTGTATACTGGTGTACGCTTCAAAAACATTTCCTTTTTTCTACTTTTTAGATTGTTGTCTAATCCATACTGAGGCTGTGAGTGTCTTTGTCGGACTCCGGAAATAAGCACAGAGATTTGAAATGTTTAAACTATGCTATATGTACCTGTTATCCGGTGATACTGTACCCTTTCTCAACTTTCTGCAATCTTGTCGAATCCATACTGTGCCTGAGACCGTCTGAGTCTGCCTCCTGATTACAGATGAGTGGTGTTTGAGTGGAACTGTTGGCCAAGTTCAAATTCTAGCTGTTTTGGACGGTGTTAGATCCGTTCGTCGAACTACAACACTTTGCTTAAAATTCGGCTGTTCGAGTTTCCGGTCGAGAACGTTTCGTTAAACAAAAGCGTTTCTTTTTTTCACATTAATAATGGTTTTCAATGATAATGGACAGTTTTAGGGCATAGTAGCGGTGTCTGTTAGCCAGCGGTGTAGTACACCTGTGAAGGAGCTACACTGTGTGTGTTTCTAACAATTTTTTACCGCATATTGTCCTGAAAATCCTTTTGGGCCTAGTAACTGTGTCTACTACTCAGAAGAGGAGCCCACCCGTGAACCGAGCTATGCTCCCTATTTATGAAAGGATAAGTTTTTGACTGCATTTACACCACTTAATACTTTGGGCCTAGTAACTGTGTTTGCTACTCAGCAGAGTTGGCCACCCGTGAACCAAGCTATGCCGCCTGTTTATGTAAGAACTGTGTGCTACTCAGCAGAGGAGCCCAGCTGTTAAGCAAGCTACAGCACATGTGGTTTGGACACTTATTTTTTTCACATTCTTTCTAGAATGCCGTTTAGGCCTAATTCCGGAATTACAGTTGACCTGCACTTACTGGAAAATGCCTGTTCGCAGGGAAGAATTGTAATCCCAGATCCCCATCACTAATGGGGTTCAGTGCGTTATCTGCACCTGTAAGCGATACACGCTTGTCCTTTCATTGTAGCACGCATGCAGCCCCGGACATGTAAGGGCATGACAGACCTGTTATTGGCCGATTTCGCGTGCCAGAGCCTCACGTGTCCCTCTAGCAAGCTGGACGCGCACCGCGGGGGCATGCCTGAGTCTCGTTCGTTAACAGAAATAAGCTTGCAATCTGTGCAGCTTTTTTGTGGATGGCATGGTTGAGGTTGTCCGTGTTGAGTCCAATTAAGCCGCAAGCTCCACTCCTGATGGTGCCCTTCTGGACTTTCCTTTAAGGTTCAGCTTTGCAACCATACTGCCCCCGGAAACCAAACACTTTTCCTGACAGTGACATTCTGGTCAAAGAGCGCGATGACATCACATCTGTACGCCCTCTGCCTAAACAGTCCAAGTGCAGAGAGATGGAAGATGGGGACAATGAGGCATCCAGAGTACAGGGATTCCTTAGTGAGGAGACTTATTTAATTGTTTTAAAGGTTGGGAGCAATTTTTGGGGAGCACGATACTCTGGAGAATGATATCTGAGGCCCACCATACACTGGAGCATTCCAAAGGTGGACATCAGTCACTGGAGCAGCATTTACAGGGCCCATTATACACTGCAGCATTAGAAATGGGGCCCATTATATATGGAGCATTATTTGGGCCCATAAGACACTGGAGCTTCATCCATGGTGAACAACATATACTGTAGCATTATGTGGAGCTCATCATATACTGTATCGAACATTATATGGGACCAATGATTCTGTATGGACAAATATATGGGCCTCATTACTCTGTATGGTGCACTATGCGGTGGCCATAATACAGTATTGAGGAATATACTGTCTGTTTTTGGAGCTATTGGAGAATTTAAAATGGATATCAGTCATGTGATGTAAGAATTTAAGTATTTTTCATTGTACTGTACCGCTATTTCTCTGCCGTATCAAAGGATCATGAATTGTGCCGTGTGTTAAAGGAGCCCAGTGACACTCTTTGGCCCTGGACCCACGAAAATCTGGAGCCAGCACTATCCCCCCACAACTTTAGCCAAATAACCCCCAGTTTTCAATGCCTAACTATTATTAAAAAAATATGCAGAATTGAGAGTCCTCAGTGGTTGATACCTTTTAATGGCTAACTGAAAAGATGGTAACACATTGCAAGCTTTTGAGACTATTCAGGTCTCTTCTTCAGGCTTGACTAATACAAAATCTGAAGAGTCACGTATTTATGCACAATACAACACAGAAAAAATGCAATAGATAAGACAAGTGACGTGAAGCAGAACTATCAATATGGGAGAGGGAGAAACATAAATATTGGACCAGTTCATAGATAAGGAGTTCGGATGTTTTATAGTCCTCTGATTGGGGTCTCCTAATGTGTTGTGATGCCTCCACAAGGTCTTGAAAGCAAATTCCTTAATTGATGTAAAAAGACATAAATCCATGCGACACATTCATTCCAGCACTGAGAGTGTCAAAGGTCGTCATAAATTTATACTCCCAAACACGTCTCTCTCTCTGAGATGTGAAGTTACCTTTCAATACCAGTAATTTCATATCCATGTTGCTGTGATCAGGGATAGAAAAATATTTTGCCATAGGTAGATCCATTCTTTTTTCTCTTCTTGTGTGACGATGAGCATTCATCCTTGTTCTAAGCTTTTGCCCTGTCTCCCCCACATACAGACCCCCAGTTGGACATTTAGTACAAATAATTAAGTACACCACATTAGATGTAATGCAGCTGAAAGTACCTGGGATCTTGTAGTCCTGATGTGAGTTGGGAATGTTTATCTTGTCCGTGGTCATTACAAATGGACAGGTATTACACTTTTTCTGGTTGCAAGGAAAGGTTCCTGCAGCTGTTGGAGAGAACAATTGAAAACCAAATTACAAGAGCCACCTGAATGTCAAGGAATCACCTGCTACATTACAAAGCTAAAGAAGAAAATAACCGGGTGCCTCTAGTGGTCACCTACAGCCCAAATCTGGAAGTGCTATGGGGAGCTGCATGGAAATAACAACCTTTACTACAAAAAGATGCCGATTACAGTCCATTTTTCCAGACCCCCACTGCTGTGCTTTAGGCAGCCCCCAAATTTAAGAAGCATCATTGTCAGAAGCTTCCTGTCCTCTCCAACAGCTGCAGGAACCTTTCCTTGCAACCAGAAAAAATGTAAAACCTGTCCATTTATAATGACCACGGACAAGATAAAGATTCCCAACTCACATCAGGACTACAAGATCCCTGGTACTTTCAGCTGCATTACATCTAATGTGGTGTATTTAATTATTTGTACTAAATGTCCAACTGGGGGTGTGTATGTGGGGGAGACAGGGCAAAAGCTTAGAACAAGGATGAATGCTCATCGTCACACAATAAGAGAAAAAAGAATGGATCTACCTGTGGCAAAACATTTTTGTATCCCTGATCACAGCAACATGGATATGAAATTACTGGTATTGAAAGGTAACTTCACATCTCAGAGAGAGAGACGTGTTTGGGAGTATAAATTTATGACGACCTTTGACACTCTCAGTGCTGGAATGAATGTGTCGCATGGATTTATGTCTTTTTACATCAATTAAGGAATTTGCTTTCAAGACCTTGTGGAGGCATCACAACACATTAGGAGACCCCAATCAGAGGACTATAAAACATCCGACCTCCTTATCCATGAACTGGTCCAATATTTATGTTTCTCCCTCTCCCATATTGATAGTTCTGCTTCACGTCACTTGTCTTATCTATTGCATTTTTTCTGTGTTGTATTGTGCATAAATACGTGACTCTTCAGATTTTGTATTAGTCAAGCCTGAAGAAGAGACCTGAGTAGTCTCGAAAGCTTGCAATGTGTTACCATCTTTTCAGTTAGCCATTAAAAGGTATCAACCACTGAGGACTCTCAATTCTGAATATTTTTCTATCTACTGGCTAACACAGTACAAAGATATACATCTTTCCTGTAACTATTATTATAAAGTAAATTGAGGTTGACAAGCTTAAGGAATAAGAATTGATGTTTTTGGCATTAAAATGGGCACTGTAGGTGCGTTTCCTGTCCTCCACTCACAGCCGACTTTTCTTCCCCATTGACTTACAATGGGTTTCGTGTTTCAGTCGGACTTCGACTTTTTACAATAATCGGCCGATTTCGTTCAATCCGACTTTTGCGAAACTCGGGTTTCGTGAAACCTGACTCGACCCGAGAAAAGGCAAAGTCGCTTATCTCTAGTCTGGCTACTTAAAAGGCCATCATAGTGTGGGTCTGCTAAAGGGGTGATGATACAGAGTAAGGACTACTGAAGGGGTGACCATACAGTGTGGGTACTACCGAGGGGTCCATGATAGTGTCGGGGCTACTAAGGGGGTTGTGATACAGAGTGGGGGCAATTGAGAGGGTTATCATAGAGTGTCGGACTACAGGACTACTGATGGGGCCATCATACAGTGTGGGATTACTGAAGGGTCCATGATAGTGTGAGGGCTACTAAGGGGGCATTGATACAGAGTAGGGGCTTGTCTTACAGTGTTAGGGCTACTGAGGGGGCATAATAAAGTGTGAGGGCTACTAATGGGGTCATGATATAGTGTGGAGGCTACTGAAGTGTCCATGATACAGTTTGGTGGCTACTTAGGGGGCCATGATACAGTATTGAGGCTGCTAAAGGGGCCACGATACAGAGTGGTGGCTACTAAAGGAGCCATAATACAGAGTAGGGGCTACTAAATGGTACATGATACAGAGTAGGAGCTACTGTGAGGTCCATACACTGTGGCGGTCATCATACAGTGTTGAAGCCATCAAACAATTTGGGGACTACAAAGGGGCCATTTTACAGTGTGAAGTCATCAGTTTGAGGGCATTTTACTGTGTATAGGGGAGCATTATATTGTGCAGAGGGGAGCTTTGGTGACATCATACTGTGTTCAAGGGAGCTGTATAGGGAGATATTTGGGAAATTATTTAATGTTAAGTGGACCCTTATCATTATAGGGGCACTCAGGGTATAATGACTACCATAGTGACACACAGAGCATTATTATTTTCTATGGGCCAAAATGTGGGAACGAGATTCTAGGGCACTTTCATAGGACATTAATATAATCTAAGGGATTATTTTACCATCTAGAGGGCACAAAAGAGGCATTATTAATATAGTTGGCACAGTGTTAGGCATTACTATGTGGGGTACTAAGAGGAACACTGTTTTTGCTCACACAGCAGGTGCAGTAATAGGGACACAAATGGCAACAGTGGTTCAGTATTGGGGTAGGATGATGAGTTTGTGCAAATAAGGAATAGATGGTGTGGCATGGCAAAGGGCTGTGTAGTCGATGGGAGATATGTGTCTCATAAATGGCTTGTCTCCATAATGTAAAGCATAACAGATATTGCTGTGCTGTTATTGTTTTGTATGGACCTGTGGTGAGGTCACAGTCACATGACCAGTCAGCTGCTGGGTTCGTGGGTGTGGCTACACCCTTATAATGTGGCCTGCTCCTGAACCAGGTAGCTGTATGTGGGGAGGACTACATCTCCCACGTGTGCTGAGACTTCCGGTCTGAGTCTGAAGCCAAGAACGTTTATGTTTTTGTTTGCCTAAGCTAGAGGCTTTTTTGGTGATGCGCTGATTTATGGTTTCTGACACAAATAAACCTCATGAACTTTGGAAGAACCTGTCTCATGATTGTCTCCCGCTGCACCTGAGCGAGTCACATCCCTACAATTGGTGGAGAATGCGGGCAGCGATCCCAGCAGAGACTTGAGAAAGTTTCTGCATGTCCTGGGTAAAGTTTGCAGCAGGGCAACAAGCACTGTCTGGAATAATGGAGGACCTGCTGAAACACACCTGGTCCAGTCCCAGGCACAGCAACAGGAAACCAACAAGCTGTTGTTACAGCAGATCCAGCAAAGCCAGCAGGAACAACGGCATCAGTTCCAACAGAGCCAGCAGGAGCAGCGGCAGCAGATGCAGCTTCTGGCAACCGCCATACAGGAGGGCAGGACGAGCGCCCCAACCGCTGGTCCGGCTGATGACACCCACGTCAGGAAGGTGGTAAGACGCACATTGCAAAAAATGACCCCTGAGGATGATGTGGAGGCCTTCCTGACAGTGTTTGAGAGGGTGGCTGAGAGGGAAAAACTTCAGCCAGAGCAGTGGGCAGAGGTACTGGCCCCATACCTGACAGGGGGAGCCCCAGAAGGCGTACTTTGATTTGACTTTGCAAGTGACTGTCAGGGCACAGCGAGTTCACCGCTGGGCCTATCACCGGGACAAACTGCCTCGCTCCCAAATGTTCGACCTGTTGCACCTGGTTCAGAAATGGCTGCAGCCTGAGTCTTCTATGCCTGAACAGATGGTAGAGCGAGTGGTGATGGATCAGTTTGTGCATGCCATGTCGAGACCCCTACAGACTTGGGTTGCCCAGGGCGATCCCCAAAATGCTGATGAACTGGTTGGGCTGGTCGAGAGATACCAGGGGATGGAAGGTTCCTTGTGGAAGCAGCCCATTCTGTATTGGGGGTCCCAGCAGGGGGTGGAGTCCCAAAAAGGGTGGTGCGTCCAAGGTCAAAACTGGTGGGGGAGGCAGTGCCCAAGGTGCCCACGGGTGATATTATTTGCTGGAAGTGCCACGGGCCAGGACATATAGCTGCCTGTTGTTCCCAGACCACTGAGCAGATGGACTGCAGCATGGGACGCCGTAGTTCTTACTATGCATATCCGGCTTGCAGTGTGAACTCACCACCTAACGAGGGGCCACAAGCGTGTCCTGTGAAGGTGAACGGTCGAGCAGTAATGGCGCTTCTGGACTCTGGGAGCTTGGTGACCCTTGTGAGGGCCAGTTTTCCTCTCAACCTACTCCTGGGTAAAAAGATTGGTGTTCGGTGCATACATGGCAATGTAAAGGACTACCCTATGGCCAGGGTGAATATTGATATGGCGCATGGCATCGAGTCGCATGAAGTTGGCGTTGTTCGAGACTTGTTGCATCCTATAATTATTGGCCGGGATTTCTGTCTGTTTTTGGATTTGTGGGGAAGGGTTCTGAGAGTGCTAGCAAGAGCAGGGAACCAATCCACCCCTATGAGGTATCAACCACCACCAGAGGCAGATGGGTTTCCTTTATGTGTCCTTGCTGGGGATGAAGAGGAAGGGTCCCCTGTCCCTGACATCCCGGAGTTAGGGGTGGCCGGGGAGAATTTTGGGACTGCCCAACATAGGGACCCCATGCTGAGGGAAGCCTTTAACAATGTCACCGTCATTAATGGGGTTGCACAAGAGCCGGGACCAGACAAACGGTTTCCCTATTTTATGTTGAGTGAGGAGTTGTTATACTGGGTCACGAAAATAAGGGAGGAGGTGGTAGAGCAGTTGATAGTACCAGGCCCCTATAGACGGAAAGTGTTGGACATGGCCCATTCACACATCTTGGGGGGACACTTGGGGGTGGAAAAAATGCAGGAACGGATTGTGCAGAGGTTCTATTGGCCTGGGTGTCACCGGGAAATAGCAAACTATTGCAGGTCCTGCCTGACATGTCAGTTAACTGCCCCCACATCTCATTTTCGGAACCCCCTTGTGCCACTGCCCATTAGTGAGGTGCCATTTGAGAGAATTGCCATGGACTTGGTCGGTCCCTAAGTTAAATCAGCTCAGGGCCATCAGTATTTATTAGTCATCCTGGACTATGCCACACTCTATCCTGAGGCCACTCCCCTGAGAAACTCCTCCGCAAAGAGTATAGCCCGCGAGCTGGTCCATGTGTTTTCCTGGACGGGTTTGCCGAAGGAGATCCTGACCGACCAGGGGACACCTTTTATGAGCAAGGTGATGAGGGAATTGTGCAGAGTCTTGCAAATCTCTAATTTGAGGATTTCAGTGTACCATCCGCATTCAGATGGTCTTGTTGAGAGGTTTAACAAGACACTGAAGAGCATGCTGAGAAAAGTCATAGAGAAAGATGGTAGAGACTGGGATTGTCTCTTACCATATTTACTGTTTTCTATCTGTGAAATTCCCCAGGCCTCCACGGGGTTCTCGCCTTTCGAGCTCCTGTACGGCCGGCTTCAGCGAGGTCTCCTAGATATAGCCAAGGAAACGTGGGAAGCTGAAGTCATGTCCCACGGAAGCGTCATTGAGCATGTGGCACTAGTGCAGCAGAGGGTTGCGAAGGTGATGCCCATTGTTAAAGAACATCTCCGCTAGGCACAAGAGGCTCAGGCCAGGGTCTACAACCGGTCAGCCAGAGTGAGGCAGTTCAATCCGGGAGACCGAGTTCTCGTGCTAATCCCTACGGTGGAGAGTAAAGCTGGAGTCACACATAGCAATCTCGCTAGTGAGATCGCTGCTGAGTCACAACTTTTGTGACATAACAGCGATCTCACCAGCGAGATCGCTGTGTGTGACAGCGATCAGCGACCGGCCCCCCTGCCGGTATCGCTGATCGCTGCAAGAAACCTCTGGACTTTTTTTTCGCCGCTGGTGTCCCGCTGGCCAGCACGCATCGCTGCGTGTGACAGGCGGGAGACCAGCGATCAGCTGTAAAAAATAATAAAAAAAGTAAAAAATATTGTTATTCTCACCTTCCGACGTCCCGCGCAGCCATCCCGCCTCTCTCCACGCTCCCGGTCCCAGTGATCCTTTGCACGAATGACCGCGAGACGTCGCGCTCCCGCAAGACCGTGACATTCTCGCGGTCATTCTCGCAAAGGATCACTGGGACCGGGAGCGTGGAGAGAGGCGGGATGGCTGCGCGGAACGTCGGAAGGTGAGAATAACAATATTTTTTATTTTAATTCTATTTTTTTACAGGGATGGCATCATCGTTAACGAACACAGCGATGCCGCGCGCGCGGCGTCGCTGTGCTGATCGCTGGTGAAGCTGTCTGTGTGACCGCTCACCAGCGATCACATAGCGACTTACCAGCGATCCTGACACGTTGATATCATTGTCAGGGTCGCTGGTAAGTCGCTATGTGTGACTCCAGCTTTAGTTCTTGGCCAAGTGGCAAGGGCCATATGAGGTGGTGGAGAAGCTGGGAGATGTAAACTACAAGATCCACTAACCCAGAAGACGGAAGCCATACCAGGTTTTCCATGTCAACCTCATCAAGCCGTGGCAATATAGAGAGCCAGCAGTAACTCCGTGCTTGCTGGGCAACCTAGAAGGGGAGGTTGGAGCGGTTACCATAGCGGAGACAATATCGAAGGCCCAGAAACAGCAGTGCCGGGAGTTACTCCAGAAAAACAGGGACCTGTTCTCAGAGTTGCCGGGGTGCATGAAGGTGGTGGAGCACGAAGTTCTGACCGAGCCACATATGCGGGTGAACGTGAAACCGTATCGTATTCCTGAGGCCCGGCGAGAGGTAATCTCCAAGGAGGTGCAGCATATGTTGAAACTCGGGGTCATGGAGGAATCCAAGAGCGGCTGGTTGAGCCCAATTGTCCTGGTCCCAAAACCTGATGGTGAATGGAGGTTCTGCAACGATTACCGGAAGCTGAATGAGGTCTCCAAGTTCGACGCTTATCCCATGCCACGCGTTGATGAGCTCATCGAGAGACTTGGACCTGCCAGGTACATAACCACTTTGGATCTGACAAAGGGATACTGGCAGATCCCCATGGCACAAGAAGCCAAGGAGAAGACAGCATTCTCCACACCAGACGGGTGCTTCCAGTATGTCCGGATGCCGTTTGGCCTGCAGGGAACTCCGGCAACCTTCCAGAGGGCTATGGTTAGAGTCCTTGCACCTCATAAGCTATACGCTGCCGCGTACCTGGGTGATATCGTCATCTTTACCCCGGACTGGGAGTCTCACCTAGAAAAGGTCCAAGCAGTGTTTGATGCTCTAAGAGATGTGGGGTTTACAATAAACCCGAAAAAGTGTGCCTTGGGTAAGGAGGAAGCCAAGTACCTCGGATACGTAGTGGGGCGTGGTGAGATCAAACCCCAAATCAATAAAGTGGAGGCAATTCAAACATGGCTGAGACCTCTGTCAAAGAAGCAAGTTAAAGCCTTCCTGGGGATTGTGGGATATTACAGGAGGTTCATCCCAAACTTCGCTACAATGGCTGCACCTCTAACTGATCTGCTTAAGGGGACAAAGTCAGTGATGGTCAGCTGGTACGAAGAAGCAGAGTCAGCCTTCCAAGAAATGAAGGGAGGTCTTTATAAGCAACCCATTTTGGTGGCCCCAGACTTTAAAAAAGAGTTCATCCTTCAGATATTGGGGTAGGTGCAGTCCTCTCCCAGGAGATACATGGGGAGGAGCATCCTGTCCTCTACCTGAGTAGGAAGCTATCTTCTTGCGAAAAGAATTACTCAGTCGTAGAGAAGGAGTGTTTGGCCTTAAAGTGGGCAGTGGATACGCTACGGTACTATCTGGTGGGACGCAAGTTTAGATTAATATCCGACCATACCCCACTCAGGTGGATGAGGGAAACAAAGGGTAAGAATGCTAGGGTCACCCTCTGGTTCTTAGCTCTGCAAGACTTCGACTTCCATGTAGAGCATAGGGTCGGGAAACTACATGGTATTGCTGATGCCCTCTCAAGAATCCCTTGCCTGGTAGGTGAAAGTGCCAAGCCCCATGGCTTTAGGCAGAGGGGGGAGGTATGTGGCATGGCAAAGGGCTGTGTAGTCGATGGGAGATATGTGTTTCATAAATGGTTTGTCTCCATAATGTAAAGCATAACAGATATTGCTGTGCTGTTATTGTTTTGCAAGGACCTGTGGTGAGGTCACAGTCACATGACCAGTCAGCTGTTGGGTTCGTGGGTGTGGCTACACCCTTATAATGTGGCCTGCTCCTGAACCAGGTAGCTGTATGTGGGGAGGACTACATCTCCCACGTGTGCTGAGACTCCCGGTCTGAGTCTGAAACCAAGAACGTTTATGTTTTTATTTGCCTAAGCTAGAGGCTATTTTTGGTGATACGCTGATTTATGGTTTCTGACACAAATAAACCTCATGAACTTTGGAAGAACGTGTCTCATGATTGTCTCCCGCTGCACCTGAGCGAGTCACATCCCTACAATGGGGAGAGTGCTTGAAATATGAAACAATTTTGTGATCTCTGCTGTCAAGTCGTTGCTTGAAAAGTACTCATGTCAGTCTTGGCCAGATGGAAAAGATGGGGAAGAGACTGACTGTTAAAAAGAGCATAATTTATAAGTCACTATCTGTAACTGCACTTTAATCTCTTTTGTCTTCTACAGGACTGCTACCTACCACTATATGGTTACCATGTGGCAGTAAGGTCAGCGTTGTTCTTTGTGTAAAGATTTATTTCCGGTGACAGCATGGTCATCTGCTGAGGTTCCCCTATACCTACGATCAGGGTGCAGGGTGCAGTGTGCAGGGTAGTTGTTATTAGGGTTACCTAGTTAGAGACCCACTGCAAAAATTTGGCCCACCCATGAACCGTCCATGAGCCAAACCCCTATCTACACATCTGTTAAATGTACAGTACATGAATACCTAAAAAATGAGCAGCCACTACATATTCCTACATATTAGGAAAAAATATATTGTATTTGTTTAATAGTATTAATATAAAAAGGCAGAATTAAAAAATAGTCAGATGCTAGACAGCTACATCACCAGAGAGGAGAAAAAAAGGAATGACTACAAGCAGCAGCACATAATTGAGAAGATAAATAAATACAGGAATAAAAACACTGATTAATAAATAATACATGATCCAAAAATATAGCACAACTAGCTGAAGTGCCCGGCGCTGCCCGGGCATAGTAACTAACTGTGGTTAGTTATAGCAAATTATAATTATCCCCAATCCCATAGTCCCGTGCCCATATACCCATCATACATATCCACGATCCCATAGGCCCGTGCCCATATACCCATCATACATATCTTCCATCCCATAGTCGAGTGCCCATATACCCATCACACATCCTCCATACCATAGTCCCATGTCCATATACCCATCACACATTCTCCATCCCATAGTCCCATGCCCATATACCCATCATACATATTCGCCATCCCATAGTCCCGTGCCCATATACCCATCATACATATCTGCCATCCCATAGTCCCTAGTCCCGTGCCCATATACCCGTCATACATATCCTCCATCCCATAGTCCAGTGCCCATATACCCATCACACATCCTCCATCCCATAGTCCTGTGCCCATATACCCATCATACATATGCTCCATCCCATAGTCCAGTGCCCATATACCCATCACACATCCTCCTTCCCATAGTCAACCATTCTGACATCATAATGAGCGGCGGGGCTTGCAACCTTTGATGACATCAGCATCGCCATGGCAACCATTATGACATCATAATGAGGGGCGGGGCTTGATACACACACTTTTTCCCCATTATGTAGATAGGGGAAAAATTGTTTGGTGAACTGGAACGCGCAGGGTTAAAATTTCGCCTCACGACATAGTCTAGGACACTCTCGGGGTTCAGACGTGTGACTGTGCAAAATTTTGTGGCTATAGCTGCAACGGTGCAGATGCCAATCCCAGACATGCATCCATACACACACTTGAGCTTTATATATTAGATTGCTGAAAATCTAAGAATCATATAAAAAATCAAATAAAAAAATAAATGCAAATCAAAGCATCATGTCAAAATAGTAATATCTATGTACTTGAATCTGGGTATGAGTTCAACAGCTACAGTTGTGGCCAAAAGTATTGACACCCCTGCAATTCTGTCAGATAATACTCAGTTTCTTCCTGAAAATGATTGCAAACACAAATTCTTTGGTAGTATTATCTTCATTTAATTTGTCTTAAATGAAAAAAACACAAAAGAGAATGAAGCACAAAGCAAAACATTGATCATTTCACACAAAACTCCAAAAATGGGCCAGACAAAAGTATTGGCACCCTCAACCTAAAACTTTGTTGCACAACCTTTAGCCAAAATAACTGCAACCAACCGCTTCCGGTAGCCATCAATGAGTTTCTTACAATGCTCTGCTGGAATTTTAGACCATTCTTCCTGCGTTCGGCGCACACGGGCGCACCTTCAAAAGTGCGCAGCGCACGGCAAAATCCTGCTAGCGCACGGCCAGCGCACGATCTGTGCACCCTATGCTAAAGATAGGGTGCGCAGATCGCAAGCGTCCATGTGCGCTAGTAGGCGGCAATGACCGGATGGGGCGGGCAGGAAGCCGGCAGGGGGCGGGGCTTAGCGGCGGCCGTGCGCAGGCCGTCGCAGCACCATAAAGTGCAAATGTGAAACCGGCCTTAATCATTCCTTTACCCAACTGGGTGTAAACCACTTGTGAGCATTTCTCTGTACTGCTCTTTGACAGAAGTTCTGTGTTAGATAACCAATTGGTTGAAGGGAAAATTTGCATCTTTATTACTGAAGGAATAACTTTTGAATGGTGGGGCACAGAAAAAAAGAAAAACTATTCCAGAAACTGCCTTTGGAGGAGGTACTCAGTTTTAAGGCTAAGTTCACACTTGCAAATGGCTACGTCCTCCGTTAAGCTCCGCCTATGCTCAACCTACTTACGCATGAGTCCTGCGTACCTATCTTTTTACATTGGTAAGCAGGGACATGCGCTGTATGCGGATGCGTCCGCATGCGGCGTTTTGACGAGCACGCCAACCGCACAGGAACGCAGCATGTTGCATTTCTGTGCTGTCGGCGGGCATATCAAAATGCCGCATGTGGACGCATCCACATACAACGCATGTCCCTGCGTACCCAATGTTAAAGATAGGTACACAGGACAACGCAGGATGCATGCGGCAGTAGGTGGAGCATAGGCGGAGCTTAAGGGAGGACATATGCAGCCATCCGCAGACCAGCCATACCCAAGTGTGAACTAAGCCTAATTAAAAATCCCAGTGAAAGATATTCTAATCTTTTAGCAGCCCTGGAATGTCCACAGAAGCACAAAAGATTAGGACTATGGTAGTTTCCCACAGTGTCTTTAACATTGCCTAATATGGGGTTGAATATTTTATCATTTGATCCCCAATTTAATTCCACAGAGCCATACATTGTCTAAGTAGAAAAAGATGAGGCTTTGGTGGCACTGAAGTGGAGGCATACAAATGCTAAAGGAACAGGGAACAGCTCCAATTAAATGTCCATTTGGGAGAGGAGTGGCTTAACAGGGCCGTCTCACATAGCGAGATCGCTGAAGCATCACTGATTTTGTGACGCAACAGCGACCTTGCCAGCGATCTCGCTACATGTGAGTCATAGCGGCGACCAGCCCCCCTGCTGGATATCGCTGATCGTGCTCAAATGTCCTGGGCCATTTTTTCATCGTCGGTGTCCCGTTGGCCAGCGTGCAACGCTGTGTTTGACCCGACGAGCGACCTAGTTGGCGACGCAGAACTCAGGGACGCAGGCTGGAATCGTTCAGAAAAGCTGCTGTGTGACAAGGTACCAACAACCACCAAGGATCGCTGGATGATTGCTGCGTCGCTGAAGAGATCTGCCTGTTTGGCTCCTTACTAGCAACCATTTAGCGACACACCAGCGATCCTTTCCAGGTCGTTTTGGTGTCAGGATCGCTGTTGCGTCGCTAAGTGAAACGGGACCCTTAGACTTTATGAGTGAACAAGAGGATGCTAGTGTGCTGCTAGGAAGGATAGTGGAGACACAGCAGCCGAATATATACTGCTCAAAAAAATAAAGGTATTGTATTATACTGTTTAGTGTTCCCTTTATTTTTTTGAGCAGTATATATACCTTTATGTGAAGCTTTCATGCGCACAAAACAGTTTTCGGCACCTGGCAAAGGCAACGGTCCGAAGCCGAAAACCACTTCTTGATCTTGAATGCTCCAAATAAAGGTATGCACATTCCTGCTGCGTCTCCACTACCCTTCCTAGCAGTGCACCAGCATCCCCATGATCACTCCATACATTGTCCATTGTCTAAGGTCTCATTGAGATATGCATTTTTTTTTCTCTTACATGGAAAAAAGACATTTTCATCAGTGTGTTGGATTCAATATGCACCAGTGTTTGGTTAGTGTGCCCAAAGTAAGAAAAACTGCAAAGCTACTGTAACCTATTACAATGTGGAATCGGAAAGGGCATGGATAGCAAATGGATGGTAATGTGTGCTGTCTGTAATTTTTATTTATGGACTTACAGATTTGCATGAAAATTGGTTCATCAATGGAAATATCTTTGTGATTTTTGAAGACACAGGCTGTAATGAAACAGTGACAAGCTAACAGCACCATAGGCTATAATACGAGGTATCTCATAGGTGTATAGAGCATTCTTTCAGCACCAGTTCAGAGGGTTTGTGGTAAATATATTTTTTCTGTACTGTAAAGTTGATGATTTAGTATGTATAATGTTCTTTCTGTGCTATGTGCTATTTGTGATTTGCATGGAAAGCATGCTATCTGTGTAGCGTGCAGCGCTTGTCAAGTCGGCACTTGCAATATCTGAATAACTACTCATTTCAGTCCAGAGACATCTTGTATGGAAACTTTTATTCTGCTTTCTTTAAGACAGGAACCTGCATGCTGCATATAAAGGCACAATACGGCAGAAGGTTGCATAAATTATATTTCTATGCTGTATATACATAATTAGCTTCAGAATATGATTTGAACACTGAATTACTTGCAGTCCTATAAAAGAAGAACAACAACATATTTAGCTGATCATAAAAATGCAAAACAAAAATCTCAGGGATGACTAGATACTACATGGCTAATATTGTGGCAAGCAATCTGGGGCCTCTGCAAACCAGAAATGAATCAGACACCATTGCTATGCTTGCAATTGTATCTGACTGAACATCAATTGGAGCTGTTCTGTGCTCAGGGAGCAATGACTGCTCGGAGGCCAGATAACAATCTCAGGGATATTCTTGTAAAACCCCATTATTTTCAGATGAAAGCTAAGTATTGAAAGCAGCTTTTTCATTTAAATTGTATTTAATCTTTCAAAATGAGACTTGTATTTTCTTGAGGTTTGCTGAGGAAGAGGAACATTGAGTAAACCTCAAGATGATCTTGAAAGTAAACAGATGACTTTGGAGGCCCCTGAGTGTGAAGCATCCTTATCTCGCATTTGGAATAAATGGAAGATTCCGCAATGGTCTTTAGCTACACCACAATGAAGTGTCTCTGGAGGAGTTATTTATCTGTCAATCTTGGATTTACTACTTGAGATTAGTTAATACTGTATCTGTTTGAGTCAATTTACCTTTCTTTCTGAAAATCAAGCACTCTGTGTTTACTTGTTCTGTGTTTTTTACTCTCTCTCTATTCCTTTTGTCTCTTAACCAATGTCTATTCAATTTTCTTCTTTCACTAACTTTTGATTTTAATCTATACTTATATTTCAAAGCTATTTTAGGTGTGTTAGAAAAGGGTTGCTGATAGGGGTTGTCCAGAATTTTTACATTGATTGCCTATAATTAAGCCCCCGTCACACACAGCGAGATCGCTAGCGAGATCGCTGCTGAGACACAAGTTTTGTGACGCAACAGCGATCTCACCAGCGATCTCGCTGTGTGTGACATGTATCAGCGACCGCCCGCCCCCAGCGGGTATCGCTGATCGTGCTCAAATGCCCTGTACATTTTTTTGATCGTTGGTCTTCCGCTGGCCAGCACACATCGCTGCGTGAGGCAGCGGGAGATGATCGATCAGTGAGCTGGAGCTGGTATCCAAGGTAAACCACGGGTAACTAAGTACGCGCGTCGCTTAGTTACCCATTGTGTACCTTGGATACCAGCGTGCTGGCACTGGAAGTTGGTATTCAAGGTAAACAGTGGGTAACTAAGTGCCGCGCGCTTTAGTTACCCGCTGTTTACCTTGGATACCAGCTCCCATCGCAGGCACGCTGGTGTCCAAGGTACACAGCAGGTAACTAAGCGACGTGCACTTGTTACCCGCGTCGTTGCTCGTGCTGATCGCTGGTGAAGCTGCCTGTTTAGCAGCTCACCAGCCATCATGTAGTGACACACCAGCGATCCTGACCAGGTCATATCATTGTCGGGATCTATGTGTGATGGAGGCTTTAGGGTGTGTGCACACGCTGCGGATTCTGCTGCGGATCCGCAGTGGTTTTGGTCCTGCGGATCCGCAGCAGTTTCTGCTGCGGTGTACAGTACCATTAAAATCAATGAAAACCACTGTGCAGACAGTGTGGATTTTATCCTTGCGGATTTGCTGCGGTTTCAAAACCGCAGCATGTCAATTCTTTGTGCGGATTATGCTGCGGTTTGGCACCTACTCCATTGCAGGTGTCAAACCGCAGGGGAAAACCACAGGCTAAACCGCAGAAAAACTGCAGATAAACCGCAGGTCTTTTGACCTGTGGATTTACCTGCGGTTTTTGACAAATCCACGTGGACAAATCCGCAGGACAATCAGCAGCGTGTGCACAGGCTATGTCATCAATCTTTGATTGGTAGGGGTGCGTCACCTGGTACCCCTGCTTATGAAATGTTCTCGGTACCATCTGCGACCTGATCTGTTGATCAGTACAGCCCTGTCAATGCAAAAGTGACCACAGTTGGGTACTGCAGATCCACCCACTATTCGAATCAATAGGGAGCAGATTTGCACAACTCAGCTGCAGCCACTATGTAGTAGACAGAGGTGCTGTGCAGCTACGCAACTCAGCACATCTGGCAGTTGCCAGCATCGGCATAACCACCATTCACATATTGATAACCTATCCAAAGGATAGGCCATCAATTTAAAAGTCCCAAACAACCACTTTAAAGGTTAGGTGTGCATGTTTGATATGATGAAGTTGACCTTCCACTGATGCACACAGGTCAATCAGATAATCCTCCAAACACATGCTTGCTTGACTGAGCAAACTTCTTTTTATTTACTTTACTAATTTATATAGTGCTATTATATTTCACAGAACTTTACAGACATTAGTATACCAGATGAAAGGTTGCTGGGAAGGAGGGGCAGCTAAGGTATTTTTACTTTCTTTAAAACTTTTTTCACCTTTCCACTGTTCAGCAAAATTGCAGTGTCTCTAGTGTGTCACATCCTCCGGTGAGATCTGGGGTTAGAAAATCACTGAGTATTGTGAATCACACATCTTCTATTTAGACTGTGTGTTTGATGAGTCCCATATTAAATGGATTTAATTTCCTTTGGTGCTGAAAAGTTAAATGACCCTTTCTATGATGGTAAGGAACATGCAGCTCCATCTCATAGCTGCTCCTGACCTGATCGTTTCCTTTCTCCATAAAATCTGGCCAGACCTTCTTTTCATCACCAGTCAAAGTTCTACTTCCTGGATCCTTGAAGTTGGAGATTGTTGTTGCTGTTGGAGATTGTTGCATGCTTTTTTGGGTGTATGCTTTTGTCATTGCACTTTTCCCATTTGGTTTGCACATTCCTACCCTTCCCTATATACTTCTCTACTTTTGGTGAGTGTTTTTGTATGTTAGTTGCTTTTTGTTATACTATATCTTATGTGTTTATACCTTAGCATATCTGTCCCATGCCTCCTGGGGTAGGGGAGAGGACAGCTTAGGGAATAAAAGAAGATGAATACGGCTTGTGGTCCAAGCCTCTTCACCTTCAGAGGTACCTTTGGGAGCAGGGATAGTTAGGACCCCAGTCCTAGGGACAGATCAGTGCCCCTTTCCCTAATCACGTACAGTCACAGCATGACATGGGTTCTCTTTATCCTTTAATCAGTTTAAGTAACGCTTTAATGGTATAAAATTGTATCAAGGATAAATATGCATTTTAGCGATCTCTTCTTTACCTTTCAAGAACTAATTTAGATAATAAAACTCAGTATACTTACCTGAGTTTTAAAAAAAATACTAAAACACATGACTAAAGGCCCCTTTACATTTAGAGATGCACCAGCGATCCCGACAACGATACGACCCGGTCAGGATCGCTGGTGCATCGCTAAATGGTCACTAGTGAGCTGTCACACAGGCAGATCTCACAGCGATGCAGCGACACAGCAGCGGTCATTACTTACCTTTCAGACGCGGCGATCCTGACGTCCTCCCGCCCGCGTCCACACGTTGCTCGTCGGCGCCCGACGAGAAATGGAACTGGACGATTTCGCGTGATCAGCAACAGACAGCGGGGGAGCCGGTCCGAGGTAAGTATCACACATAGTGATATCGCTAGCGATATCGCTGCTGTGTCACAAAATCGGTGACGCTTTAGCGATATCGCTATGTGTAAAGGCCCCTTAACAATTTTGCTGAACTAACAGATGCATGTCTATTACATTCAGATCAAACCATATTTGTACCTTTATTTTCTCAAGCTTTTGGTGTTTTTTATCTTTTTCCCTTTCTTAAAGTCCATGTTATAAAAAGAAAAGGGCAAAATAATGAGCATTTTTTTTTGCTTAAAATTCATAAACCATGTGCATCATTTTCAAGGATTTTTTGCAAAAGGGAATGCTACAAGACCGAAAAAAGAATAGTGACTTTAAAAAAGCAAATGATGAATTGGGCAGTGTCTTTTAATTTGTATGTCCCTTCTCTTTTGCATTTTATCCTGTTTTTTTGCTAAATGAATAGACAAAATCATATTATAGTGTTCTGCCATAGGATAGCCATAATCTAATATATAAAGCTCAATGTGGGTGTGTATGTATGTGTATGTATGTGTGTGTGTGTGTGTGTATGTCTGGGATTGGCATCCGCACCGTCGCAGCTACAGCCACAAAATTTGGCACAGTCACACGTCTGGACCCCGAGAGCGTCATAGGCTATGTTGTGAGGTGAAATTTTAACCCAGCGCATTCCAATTCACCAAACAATTTTACCCCTATCTACATAATGGGGAAAAAGTGCATGTATGTATTGGCATCTGCACCATCGTAGCTACAGCCACAAAAGTTTGCACAATCACACGTCTGGACATCGAGAGTGTCATAGGCTATGTTGTGAGGCGAAATTTTAACTCCGCATTTTCCAATTCACCAAATAATTTTGCCCCTATCTACATAATGGGGCAAAAGTGTATGCATGTATCGGCATCTGCACCGTCGTAGCTAGAGCCACAAAATTTTGCACAGTCACACATCTGGACCCCGAGAGCATCATAGGCTATGTTGTGAGGCAAAATTTTAATCCCGCGCGTTCCAATTCACCAAACAATTTTGCCCCTATCTACATGATGGGGAAAAAGTGAAAGGAAAAGTATTGGAGGCAAATTGACAGCTGCCAGATGTGAACAAGGGGGACTTAAAGAATGAGAGCGATAGTGCTAAAGAGTATATACCATACAGTTGCTAAGGTGGAACCCTGACATGGGATACTCACCACACACGGGGATATGAACACACACACAAAATGCGCCACACACTACCACGTGCTTCAACACATATACCACCTTCAGCACACATTTCACCACACATACACCAACCTCGTCACATAAAAGTCAAAACACAAAAGTCGCCCCTCAAAACTCACCACGCTGTCCCAGAGCTGTTTAAAAGATGAAAAATGAGCTGTGATTGGTTGCTATCAGCAACAGTTTTCTTTGTAGACCGTTGTGGTAACTGAGGCCTATTATTCTTATCATTTCTATGGTGCTATCGTCCTTCTGTAAAGCTGGAAATAACACAATTTATTACCGTGCCAACACAGACCACCCTCTGACACAGACTGCAGGTGGAGCCCAGTATCACACAGGATAGGATTAGATACATGGCTCAGCAGTCAGTATCACACAGGATAGGATTAGATACACAGCTCAGCAGTCAGTATCACACAGGATAGGAAGAGATACACGGCTCAGCAGACAGTATCACACAGAATAGGATTAGATACATGGCTAAGCAGTCAGTATCACACAGGATAGGATTAGATGCATGGTTTTTATGTGCAATATAACAGTTGGTTACTATGCCCAGGCAACGCTGGGCTCTTCAGCTAGTAGTAATCTAAAAAGTCAAATTCAAAATTAATACTTCTTTTATATAAAAAAATTAGATAATATCATTGTATTCGCTTTAAAGGATGATCTGATGTGCTGATTTAAATAATACTCCAAGCTACATTACAATAAAATGTAATAACGGGCAATCAAAAGATTGTATCTACACCAAGATGGTATCAATAAAATCATCCGCTCGGCATGCAAAAAATAAGCCCTCACCCAGCCATAGACCACAAAAAATGGAGTTGCTATAGGTCTCAAAAAATGGCGCCATTTTTTTCTTTTAAAAAAATTTAGATTTTTGTCACCATTTGAATAAAAAAAGAGCCTAGACATGTTTGATATCTATGAACTCATAATGACCTGGAGAATCATAATGGCAGGCCAGTTTTAGCATTTAATGAACATGGTAAAAAAAAACAACTGTTGAATTGCACTTTTTTTCAATTTAGCTGAACTTAGAATTTTTATCCCATTTTTCAGTACACAATATGTTAAAACCAATGGTGTTTTTCAAAAGCACAACTTGTCCAGAAAAAATCAAGCCCTCACATGGCCATATTGACAGAAAAATACAAAAGTTATGGCTCTGTGAAGAAGGGGAGCAAAAAATGGAAATACAAAAATTGAAATATCCCTGGTCGTTAAGGGGTTAAAAGTGTTTCACAATGCAGCCATCTATAAATTACCCCATTCCCCTTACCTTGGTAATGAAGTGATGAATAGAGCAAAGAACAATTCTGTAACATGTAAAGTGTCTATTCAATGAATTAGTCTCATATAATAAAAGTGGTGTACAATAAAATACCAGAACATAATACCAAGGGGGAATACAAAACAGAATGACAACGTACAACAGGATTCTAAGATGGTGATCTAGCTTGCAAAGCATAGCCAATCTATGTATTTATTTAGGTTAGTTGAGCAAGTCTAGATGCCATTTTTTTCATTGTACCCATAATTTTGTGTATTACTTATTACACTGGTTGAAAAAAAGATATACGTGCATCAAGTTCAATCTTTTTTGATCAGGTATACATTCTGTATTGCTAGATTTATGTTATGAGGCAAGGAGAAAAATAGGAGTAATTGGATCCAGACAGTATATAAAAAATTATTACAATCTTTATTATTCAAGCCACAGACAATATATAAAAAAAAAAATTGCAATGACAAATGGACACCGAGATCAGGAAAGACTGGGAAGGGGAAATAAAAGGGCCGGATGCACCAATAACCCAAGCCAAGATAGCATATAAGATGTGCAGTCATCAACAATGGCAGACATAAATGCCCATATTAGTTCAAAGTAAGGCCATAGTAGGCTTAGAAATATTACCTGAGGGCAGACAAGCCAGTGTGAAGCGAGGCGATAGTGGCAATGGCAGTAAGATGTGTCCATACAAAATACAAATGGCATCATGTGAGATGTCTGATTTGGCAAGATTTATTTTTCAAATTATGGTGGAAAATAAGTATTTGGTCACCTAAAAACATGCAAGATTTTTGGCTCTCACAGACCTGTAACTTCTTCTTTAAGATGCTCCTCTTTCCTCCACTCATTTCCTGTAGTAATGGCACCTGTATGAACTTATTAGTATAAAAGACACATGTCCACAACCTCAAACAGTCACAATTCAAACTCCACTATAGTGATGACCAAAGAACTGTCGAAGAACACCAGACACAAAATTGTAGCCATGCACCAGGCTGGGAAGACTGAATCTGCAATAGGCCAGCAGCTTGGTGTAATGAAATCAACTGTGAAGCAATAAAAGAAAATGGAAGACACACAAGAACACTGATAATCCAGCTCTATCTGGGGCTCCATGCAAGATCGCACCCCGTGGGGCCAAAATGATCACAAGAACGGTGAGCAAAAATCTCAAAACCACACAGGGGGACCTAGTGAATGACCTGCATAGAGCTGGGACCACGGTAACAAAGGCTACTATCAGTAACACACTATGCTGCCAGGGACTCAGATCCTGCAGTGCCAGACGAGGCCCCATGCTTAAGCCAGTACATGACTGGGCCTGTCTGAAGTATGCTAGAGAGCATATAGATTATCCAGAAAAGTATTGAGAGAACGTCATATGGTCTGATGAAACCAAAGTAGAACTGTTTGGTAGAAACAAAACTTGTCGTGGAGACAGACTGCTGAGTTGCATCCAAAGAGCACCATATCTACTGTGAAGCATTGGGGTGGCAACACCATGCTTTGGGGCTGATTCTCTGCAAAGGGACCAGGATGACTGATCCGTGTACATGAAAGAATGAATGGGGCCATGTATTGTGAGATTTTGTGGGCAAACCTCCTTCCATCAGCAAGGGCATTGAAGATGAAACATTGATGGGTGTTGTGAGTTCATTTTCCCCTTCACTACTGAGGCCCGAGGAACTCCCTCTTCTGGTGAAGAAAGGTAGTGAGCCTGATTGTCAAACACCTGGGGATGATGATGATGACTGGCTGAGTGGAGTTAATGACTGGATATAAGGCTGCCGACGCCCTTCTGGCCTGCGGGTGATTTCTCTGTGGACTTCTAGGAAACCAGTCTGATTCCTGCTCATCTAAAGCTAAGATTTCTGCTTTGCCTTTTTGCATTAGTGTTTTGTTTTCCTTGCTTTTCTGGATTCTGCCATTCCCTGCTGGGGTGAGCTGAATCTCCTTTTGCCTGTTGCTCTGTCTTCAGAATATTCCTGAGTACTGACATAGCTTTTTTGAAGCCTAGCGTCTTCAGGGCCTTTTTTACTGTCAGTTTGTTGGCTCTTATTTTCATAGGGGTTTTCACGGATTGCAGACAGCAGCCTTCCTGTCCTTTCCTATCTAAGCTAGCGTGGGCCCCATCTTTGCTCAGTCTATCTTTCTGTCTGTGTTTTGTTCTCTCTTCTTGCTTCACCGTCATTATATGTGGGGGGCTGCCTTTTACTTTGGGGTCTGCTCTGGGGCAGTTTAGATTTCCCTTTCTGTCTTTAGGCTATATAGTCCTCCGGCTGTGATCAAGGGGCCTAGGGCATCGTAGGAGCCCCCCACGGCTACTGCTAGTTGTGTTGATAGGTTCAGGGGTCTGCAATCCGATAGCTGCCAACTTCTCTGGTTTTCTGGACTTAGCTAGCATTTCTATTTTTGCCTCCTACGGTGACTCAATCATAACAGATGGGTCTTTCAGCATGATAATGATCCCAAACACACTACCAGGGCAACGAAAGAGTGGCTTTGCAAGAAGCATATGAAGGTCCTGGAGTGGCCTAGCTAATCTCCAGATCTCAACCCCGTTGAAAACCTTTGAAGGGATTTGAAAGTCCGTGTTGCCCAGCGACAGGCCCAAAACACCACTGCTCTAGAGGCGATCTGCATGGAGGAATGGGCCAACATGCCACCAACAGTGTGTGCCAACCTTGTGAAGACTTACAGAAAATGTTTGACCTCTGTCATTGCCAACAAATGATATATAACAAAATACTGAGAAAAACTTTTATTAATGACTAAATACTTATTTTCCACCATAATTTGCAAAATAAATCTTGCCAAATCAGACACAGTGATTTTCTGAATTTGTTTTCTCATTTTGACTCTCATAGTTATCGTCTGATGTCAATTACAGGCCTCTCTCAACTTTTTAAGTGGGAGAACTTGCACAATTTTTGGCCAACTAAATACTTTTTTCCCCACTGTATTTGTCTGAGATCATATTTAACTGACCTATGCCCGCCCCTTAAGTGTCCTGCTGCCTCAGCTCCCCTTTTGCCCCTTATGTACCATTTGGACCTTTGCTCGCCCCCCTCTTGTCTTTACATTTTCTGGTGCAGATTATTCACTTTTTGGTCATGTGGGATGCAACTCATCATTGAAATCAATGATGAAAGCTCCATAAACCGGAATGAGCAAAATGGAGACTGCTTTGGCTTCCAACTTGTTGGCTTAATATAAATTACATCAAATTTGGTTGAATTAAAACTTTTGGATTTTCTAGGTTTAGAAACTTTAGGAACACCTACTTGACTGAGAAGCCTACAGTGAAAAATGATATAAAAGGGTAAAACCCAAGTCGCTAAATACTTCCTCATAACTTTTTAAATCCATCTGTTAAGGTCACTTTAAAACTGTCAGATTAACTTTAAAACTGTAAAAGAGAACAATAAAATTTGAAAAACATAACTGGATTCAATTGAAGATTTTACCTTTTTGATTTTTTTGTTATTTATAAATATTTGTGATGCAATGTCTGTAGCCTAATATTTATCATGAATTCAAGTAGTGCAATCCTTTTTTCCCTAGTCTCATAAAAATGTGTAAGGAGTCAAATATTAAGACTTATTTCAGCTGTATCTTAGTGCCCTTGAGCTATAATATTTTGATCCAGACATCTTACACAGTGAAAATAGGATTCAAATTCCATTCACATATTTCAAAGTATTCATCTGCAGCTAAAAAAAAATCTTGCAGGCAGTAAAACTCAACTAAATTCTTTTTGTCGAATAAGAAACAAGTGATACTGAGATGGGTAAAAAAATGATAAAATGACAAAGGATGCTTTGCTTAACCGTTGTTTCTGCTACCCCTCCAGCACTTGCATTCCATTGCCTCCTACTTTTCTTTGATTGCTTTGCTGCTATAATGATATGGTTTCTACACGCATCGCAGCTAGAGTCAATCACTGTTCTATGCAGTTTAATGCAGTCTTGTGCTGTCCATCACTGTGACTGGATGCAACATAGGTAGATAAATAGTGCATTATTGCTTTATTCAAGTATACAAAGGCCAATACTGAAGTTACACAAGTAATAACTATGAGTATACATTTTTCTAGTATTATATTACATTGTCAGACAATCTTATGAGAAGTATCATTAAAACCCAAAACTGTTGAAGAGATCATTTGGTCTCCATTAATATCACAGACAAAATGTGTAAGCTCAGAAAAGAGGACATCCTACAATAAAAATATTTACGCAAAATTTAGAAAATTCATTGTATGACAATCTTGGTAAATTCACATTGAAAAATTGGTTTTAGAAGTGTAAATAGTACAGGTAAGTTTTTTAGGTTTTAGTAATAGGTGAGCATACATTAGTTTCTCTTACTACATTAACAGAAAGTTTGCCATCTTTGAAACCGTAAAGCCCCCATCACACATAGCGATCTCGCTAGCGAGATCGCTGCTCAGTCACAAGTTTTGTGATGCAACAGCGATCTCACCAGCGAGATCGCTGTGTGTGACACTGACCAGCGACCGACCTCCCTGCTGGTTATTGCTGATCGCTCTTGGAAAGCCCTGGACATTTTTTTAATCAGTGGTTTCCCGCTGGCCAACACGCATCGCTGCGTGTGACAGGCAGGAGACCAGCGATCAGCGCGCTGGTAACTAAGGTAAACGTCGCATTTCTAAGCGGCGCGCAGAGCTTAGAAACCAGATGTGTACCTTGGTTACCAGTTAGGGAGCTGGTAACCAAGGTACACATTGGGTTTCTAAGTGCCGCGCGCTGCTTAGAAACCCGATGTGTACCTTGGTTACCAGCTCCCTACACCAGCGCGCTGGTAACTAAGGTGCACAGTGGGTAACTAAGCGACGTGCGTCACTTTTTACCCTCCTGTCGCTGTTTGGCAGCTCACCAGTGATCATGTAGCGACACAACAGCGATCCTGACAAGGTAATATCGTTGTCAGGATCACTGGTGCGTCGCTATGTGTGACGGGGCCCTAAGTGCTACATTAAATGCTCGTGACATTATCTCTTATTACTACATTTCTCCCTGTGCAAGCTCTAAGTGGACATTTTATTGGGGTCTATCATGTCTTTAAGCTCAGCATCATCAGCACTTTCATCTTCCTTCTAACAAGTTTTTGGTCACCTCACGACTTCATTCATCTATTAATCCCACTGTAAATTACATCAAATAATGTCTCTATGAATTCACCTACCAATATATTATAATTTGCTCCTGGCAAATTAGGAATTGTTGGTCTTCAGCAAACAAATGCACAATTGTATTTTGGGTTTCAACATTATGAAATGCATTTACTCACAAGAAGTTAACTTCAGAAAGAAAATAAATGGAGAGAGAGGAGGACACGCTGTTGTGAGTTCATTTTCCCCTTCACCATTGAGGTCTGATGAACTCCCTCTGCTGGTGAAGGAAGGTAGTGAGGCTGATTAACAAGCACCTGAGCAGAATGATGATGACTGGGTGACTGGAATTGCTGACTGGATATAAGGCAGCTGACACCCTTCTGCCTTGCGGGTGAGTTCTCTGAGGGATTCTAGGAGACCAGTCTGATTCCTGCTCCTCAAAAGCTAAGTTTTCGTCTCTGCTTTTTGCATTTGTGTTTTGGTTTTGTTTTGCCTTGTTTTTCTGGATTTCTGCCATTCCCTGCGGGGGTGAGCTGAATTCCCTTTTGCTCTGTCTTCAGAAAATACCTGAGTACTGATATAGTCTTTTTGAAGCCTAGCGTCTTCAGGGCTTTTTTCCCTATCAGTCTGTTGGCTCTTGTTTTGATAGGGTTTTGGCGGATTGCAGACAGCAGCTTTTCTATCCTGTCATATTTAGTTAGCTTGGGCCCCATCATTTGCTCAGCCTATCTTTCTATCTGTGTGAGTGTTTTTTTCATCTTGCTTCACCGTCATTATAAGTTGGGGGCTGCCTATTGCTTTGGGGTCTGCTCTGGGGCAGTTTAGCTTTCCCTTTCTGTCTTTAGGCTATTTAGTTCTCCGGCTGTGATCGAGGGGTCTAGGGCACCGTAGGAACCAACCACGGCTACTGCTATTTGTTGTTGATAGGTTCAGGGGTCTGCAATCCGATAGCTGCCAACTTCTCTAGTTTTCTGGACTTAGCTAGTATTTCTGTTTTTGCCTCCTACAGTGACTCATTCATAACAGAATCACCCGCCATACCGCAGATCCTAGGGTACTCAATAGCAGGAAAGAATTGTAAAAAAAAAGTGAGTATATTTTTTCCTCTATATCTCTGAGGCCGTAGGGGGAATTTTTTTTTTCTCTCAATGGAGATAAAGCAATTGTCTGATCGTGTGGAGCAGCTCGCTGCAGAAGTGCAGGGAATTTCCGCCTACCTTGCTCATTCACATGCTGCTGAACCAAAGATCCCTACTCCTGATGTGTTTTTTGGGGATCGGTCTAAATTTTTGAATTTCAAAAATAATTGTAAATTATTTTTTGCCTTGAAGCCTAACTCGTCAGGGAGCTCCGCGCAGCAGGTTAAAATTGTCATCTCTTTGCTGTGTGGCGATCCCCAGGATTGGGCGTTTTCTTTGAAACCAGATGATCCTATTCTGACTAATGTGAACGCATTTTTTCAGGCCTTGGGGTTGTTGTATGACAAACCTAATGCTATTGATCAGGCTGAAAAGACCCTGTTGGCATTGAGCCAGAGTCGAGATTCTGCAGAATTGTACTGTCAAAAATTCCGAAAGTGGGCAGTCCTTACTACCTGGAATGATAATGCCTTGGCAGCTCTCTTTCGGAAGGGTTTGTCAAAAGCCGTAAAAGATACCATGGTGGGATTTCCTGTTCCCTCTGGTCTTGACGATTCTATGTCATTAGCCATTCAGGTTGATCGGCGTTTACATGAACGCAGGACTGCAGGAGAGGTGTTGCCACCTGTTGAACAAGTGTCTGAACCTATGCAATGTGATAGAGTTTTGTTCAGGGAGCAACATCAGGAGTTCAGAAGGCGTAATAAGCTGTGTTTTTTTGTGGAGATGCCTCGCATATTATTTCTGTCTGTCCTAAACGAGAGAAACGTTTTGCACACACGTTTTTTGAGGGTAGTGTTCAACCTAAGTTTCTTCTGGCAATTACTCTGATCTGCTCCCTGTCCACATTTTCTGCCAAGTCTTTTGTGGATTCGGGAGCAGCCCTGAACCTAATGGACTTGGATTTTGCTAAACGTTGTGGATTTCCGATGACACCTCTGCGGACGCCTATCCCTTTGAGGGGGATTGATGCTACTCCTTTGGCGAAAAATAAACCTCAGTTTTGGACCCAGGTGGTAATGCGGGTCACCCCAGACCATCAAGAAAATTGCATAATTTGCATGATACCATTGTTCTGGGGTTTCCCTGGTTGCAAATTCATAATCCAGTTTTGGATTGGAAATCTGTGTCTGTGGTGAGTTGGGGTTGTCGGTGTGCCCTTAGTGAGGCTCCGTTTTTTTCCACCTCTCCTCAGTCGCATGATGTTCCTGACTATTTGGTGGACTTTTATGATGTATTTAGTGAGAATGAGTCTGCGTCTTTGCCTCCTCATAGGAGTTATGACTGTGCAATTGAACTGAGCCCGGGGTGTAAATTTCCAAAGGGTCGGCTCTTCAATTTATCTGTACCCGAGCACGAGGCTATGCGATCCTATATTAAGGAGGCGTTGGAGAAGGGTCATATTAGACCATCCTCTTCACCCTTAGGTGCCGGGTTTTTTTTCGTGGCCAAAAAGGATGGTTCATTAAGGCCTTGTATTGATTATCGTGCCCTCAACAAAATTACTATTAAATATCAGTATCCGTTACCCCTGATTTCGGATCTATTCTCCAGAGTTAAAGGTGCTTGCTGGTTTACCAAGCTTGACCTCAGGGGGGCGTATAATCTTATCCGCATTAAGCATGGGGATGAATGGAAGACGGCGTTTAATACTCCGGAGGGACATTTTGAGTACCTGGTGATGCCTTTTGGGCTCACTAATGCCCCTTCTGTCTTCCAGTGCTTCATGAACGACATTTTCCGAGACTTTGTGGATAAATTTTTGATTATCTATCTGGATGATGTTTTGATCTTCTCCAAGGATTGGGATTCTCATGTGGAACATGTTCGGACTGTGTTCCGGATCTTGAGGGAGAATTCCCTGTATGTCATAGGATCAAAATGCCTTTTTGGGGTACAGAGGATTTCATTTTTGGGATTTATTTTGTCTCCATCAACTATTGAAATGGACCCGGCCAAGGTACAGGCCATTTATGATTGGGTTCAGCCCACTTCTTTGAATGCCCTCCAGAAGTTTTTGGGTTTTGCTAATTTTTATTGGAAATTTATAGCAAAATATTCTAGTATTGCCAAGCCATTGACTGATCTGACTAAGAAGGGTGCTGATGTGTTGAATTGGTCTCCGGAGGGTATTTCTTCCTTTCAGGAGCTGAAGCGAAGATTCACTTCTGCCCCGGTTTTGCGGCAACCTGATGTCTCACTCCCGTTCCAGGTAGAGATGGACGCTTCTGAGATTGGTGCAGGAGCTGTTTTGTCCCAAAAGGATCCTGTAACATCTAAAATGAATCGCTGTGCTTTCTTTTCCCGAAAGTTCACTCCATCTGAACGTAACTATGATGTGGGGAATCGGGAACTGTTAGCCATGAAATGGGCATTTGAGGAGTGGAGACATTGGTTGGAGGGAGCTAAACATCAAGTCGTGGTCCACACTGACCACAAGAATTTGATTTACCTGGAGTCGGCCAAATGCTTGAACCCTAGACAGGCTAGGTGGGCCTTGTTTTTTACACGTTTTGATTTTGTGGTCTCTTTTCTTCCTGGCACTAAGAATGTCAAGGCTGACGCCATCTCTAGGAGCTTCTTTGCTGATTCTCCTGTGGTGACCAAGCCTGCTACCATCTTAGGCGAAGGGGTAGTTCTTTCTACCATCTCGCCCGATTTGAGACGTGCTCTGGAAGAGTTCCAGGAGGACAAACCAGAGCATTGTCCCAGTGGAAAGTTGTATGTTCCTGACCAGTGGAAGAAGAGAGTGATGTCTGAAGTTCATTGCTCTGCATTGGCTGGTCATCCAGGTATTTTTGGTACTAGAGATCTGGTGAGTCGGTCTTTTTGGTGGCCCGCCTTGTCTCGTGATGTCAGGAATTTTGTGCAGTCCTGTGGGACTTGCTCCCGGTCTAAACCTTGTTCTCGCTCTAGTGGGTTGTTGATGCCTTTGCCGGTCCCCAGGAGGCCGTGGACCCATATTTCAATGGATTTCATCTCTGATATGCCTGTCTCTCAGAGAATGACTGTTATTTGGGTGATTTGTGATAGGTTCTCTAAGATGGTTCATCTTGTACCACTCCCTAAGTTGCCATCTTCATCTGAGTTGGTGCCCCTGTTTTTGCAACAGGTGGTTCGCTTGCACGAGATTCCTGAGAACATTGTATCTGACAGAGGAGTTCAGTTTGTGTCTAGATTTTGGAGGACTTTCTGTTCCAAGCTGGGAATTCAGTTGTCCTTCTCCTCTGCTTTTCACCCTCAGACCAATGGGCAGACGGAGAGAACAAACCAGACCTTGGAGTCGTATTTGAGATGTTTTATTTCCGCTGATCAGGATGATTGGGTTTCATTTTTGCCCTTGGCCGAATTTGCTTTAAATAATAGAGCTAGTTCTGCCACTTTGATGTCACCTTTTTTTGTAACTTTGGGTTTCATCCTTGATTTTCTTCAGGGCAGGTGGAGCCTTCTGCCTGCCCAGGTGTTGACACTGTGGTGGAGAGAATGCACCAGATCTGGGACCAATTGGTGGATAAGTTATCTCTGTCCCAGGAAAAGGCTCAGCGGTTTTCCAACCGACATAGGACCATTGGTCCCCAGTTTAAGGTTGGTGATATGGTTTGGCTATCATCAAAAAATATTGCTATGAAGGTGGCTTCTCCTAATTTTAAGCCTAGATTTATTGGACTTTACAAGATTTTGGAGATTATTAATCCGGTCTCTTTTCGTTTGGCTCTTCCTGTCACATTTAAAATCCATAATGGTGTTTCATAAGTCCTTGTTGAGGAGGTTTGTTGAACCAGTTGTTCCTGGGGTGGCACCTCCGGACCCTGTATTGGTTGAAGGTAACATGGAATATGAGGTAGAGAAGATACTGGATTCCCATCTAGCTAGACGGAGACTCCAGTATTTGGTTAAGTGGAAGGGTTATGGTCAGGAGGATAATTCCTGGGTCTCTGCCTCTGATATTCATGCCAAAAGATTGGTGCGTGCCTTTCATCGGGCTCACCCTGATCGCCCTGGTGGCGTGGATGAGGGTTCGGTGACCCCTCCTCAAGGGGGAGGTACTGTTGTGAGTTCATTTTCCCCTTCACCATTGAGGTCTGATGAACTCCCTCTTCTGGTGAAGGAAGGTAGTGAGGCTGATTACCAAGCACCTGAGCAGAATGATGATGACTGGGTGACTGGAATTGCTGACTGGATATAAGGCAGCCGACGCCCTTCTGCCTTGCGGGTGAGTTCTCTGAGGGATTCTAGGAGACCAGTCTGATTCCTGCTCCTCAAAAGCTAAGTTTTCGTCTCTGCTTTTTGCATTTGTGTTTTGGTTTTGTTTTGCCTTGTTTCTCTGGATTTCTGCCATTCCCTGCGGGGGTGAGCTGAATTCCCTTTTGCTCTGTCTTCAGAAAATACCTGAGTACTGATGTAGTCTTTTTGAAGCCTAGCGTCTTCAGGGCTTTTTTCCCTATCAGTCTGTTGGCTCTTGTTTTGATAGGGTTTTGGCGGATTGCAGACAGCAGCTTTTCTATCCTGTCCTATTTAGTTAGCTTGGGCCCCATCATTTGCTCAGCCTATCTTTCTATCTGTGTGAGTGTTTTTTTCATCTTGCTTCACCGTCATTATATGTTTGGGGCTGCCTATTGATTTGGGGTCTGCTCTGGGGCAGTTTAGCTTTCCCTTTCTGTCTTTAGGCTATTTAGTTCTCCGGCTGTGATCGAGGGGTCTAGGGCACCATAGGAACCCCCCACGGCTACTGCTAGTTGTTGTTGATAGGTTCAGGGGTCTGCAATCCGATAGCTGCCAACTTCTCTAGTTTTCTGGACTTAGCTAGTATTTCTGTTTTTGCCTCCTACGGTGACTCATTCATAACAACAAGCTTTCCTCATACTAAATCATGGCGTTGCAAAACACCTTGACTAGCTTTACAATTTATATATGTATAGGCCATTATTCTAAACTTTTTAGGTTTTGCCCTGATTATAGAGGTGCCTGTCTCCTTCTCTTCATGTGAAACATCCATTAAAGCCATTTCTGTAAGAAAAGTTTCTTTTTCACCATAATCTTGTTGAGCATCTTGTAGGAATGCAGGACAGCCTTTCTCTTCATTGATGGGTCGAGTTATGGAACTCCTATTTAACTCACTACACATGGTTAAATGGTGAACTTAAAGAAGACAATGGATTGAACAAGAAGCAGTATATTACCCTTATCGGTAAAGAATAATGTACATGCCAAGCCTGACTGCGACAAAGACATTAAATAGTCCTTCGTGTGTAATAAAGTCTAAATGTACAGTGGATTGTCAAGCAACTTTTTTCGCAACCACAGCAATTTATGGCTCACGGCTGATGATGACTCACTGCAATTGACAGCAAAAAACACAGCTTGTAACATGCAGAATAAAATTAATGCAGCTATACAACCAAGACAGATCAATATTGGGGCCCAGCTTCTGCAGATGTTCACGTGCTTACAGGAGTAATAGGTGCACTTTAAAGTGGTCTTAAAATAGGATTGTTCATAACGCTCCTCCACAGTCTACAGTCAAGAAACATGTTTTGAACTGTATTTCATCACAATGCAACCAATCCTATTGTGTGTCTTAGGCTGGTTTCACATTTGCGTTTTTTAGCGCTGGAAAAAAACGCATACGTTTTTTCCACTATATTTAACATGGGTGCGCATACCTGCGCGCTGGTAAGTGCATGTATGCGATTTTCATGCGCTGCATTTTTTTGGGGTGTGCGTTGGTATTTTCCAGACGCAGCATGTTGCATTTTTTGGCCCTGCAAAAAAGCGCATGCGCACATATGCGCACGTTTTGCGCTAAAAATGGCCATTATAGCCTATGGATGCGCATATGTGCGCACTGGCATGCTCATGTATGCGTTTTTTTGCATATGCGTTTTTTTTTTAACCATGGAATTTAGGGGTTTGGGTTAGAGTTAGGGTTAGTTAAGGGGGTTTAGGGTTAGGGTTAGGGTCAGGGTCAGGGTTAGGGTTGGGGTTTGGGTCAGGGTTAGGGTTAAGTATGGTTTTGTTAAGGATTAGGGTCAGGGTTAGGGTCAGGATTAGGGTTAAGTATGGTTTTGTTAAGGGTTAGGGTCAGGGTTAGGGTTAGGGTTAGGGTTAGGGTCAGGGTTAGGGTCAGGATTAGGGTTAAGTATGGTTTGGTTAAGGGTTAGGGTCAGGGTTAGGGTTAGGGTTAGGGTTAGGGTCAGGGTTAGGGTTAAGTATGGTTTTGTTAAGGGTTAGGGTCAGGGTTAGGGTTAGGGTTAGGGTCAGGGTTAGGGTTAGGGTTAGGGTTAGGGTCAGGGTTAGGGTTAGGGTTAGGGTCAAGGTTAGGGTTAGGGTTAGGGTTAGTTAGGGTTTAGGGTTTGGGTTAGGGTTAAGTATGATTTGGTTAAGGGTTAGGGTCAGGGTTAGGGTTAGGGTTAGGGTCAGGGTTAGGGTTAGTAAAGTCATGGTTTGGGTAGTGTGAGGGGCCACCTAAAAATGTTGGAAAAAAACGCAAACGCGGTAAAAACGCACTAAAAACGCATACAAACGCATAAAAACGCTGCGTTTTTTTCATGCATGCTCATAAAAATGCTTGAAAAAAAACGCAGCAGTTGTATGCTTATGTATGCGTTTTTTCAATGCGTTTTTTTGCGGGAAAAACGCGCTGCAAAAAAAAGCAAGTGTGAAACTAGCCTAATGCAGGTTGAATCCTGAAATAGATGATGGTGGATTACTTTGTAAAGAGTTTTTTTTTCTTAATATAGCAATCATAGTTAAATCCCCAGCAGCTATTCTCTCAATAACTCTTTTATAGAATAACAAAGGCCAGAAATGGTTAGTTGCTCCTTGTTCCAGTAAATCTGGTGTCACACCAATATCCAGCTTTGACCTGCAGTATCCAGATCCATTAAAACAAAAGGAAATGGGTCATGACTAGAGTTGAGCGACTTTTGTTTTTTTAGGGTCGCGTTTCGTTTCGTGAAACCCGACTTTTCCAAAAGTCGGGTCGAGCAAGATCGTCCGATTATAGGGAAAAGTCGGGGTCGTCCCGAAACACGAAACCCAATGTAAGTCAATGGGGAATAAAAGTCGGCAGTGAGAGGAGGACAGGAAACACACCTACAGTGCCCATTTGAATGCCAAAAGCATCAATTCTTCTTACTTAAGCTTGTCAACCTTAATTAACTTCATAATACAAGTTACGCACTGAAAAATGGGGGTTATTTGGCTTAAGTTGTGGGGGGGGGCTGGCTGCAGGTTTTCATGTGCCCTGGGCGAAAGAGCACCCCTTTAACACATACCACAACTCATCATGCTCCGATACGGCAGAGAAATAGCGGTATAGTACAATGAAAAATACCTCACTTTTTACATCTCATGACGAGGCCCATCTATTTCTCCATACAAAATCATTGGTCCCATATAATGTTTGAAACAGTATATGATGAGCTCCACATAATGCTACAGTATATGTTGGTCCCCATGGATGAAGCTCCACTGTCTTATGGGCCCAAATAATGCTCCAAACATAATGGGCCCCATTTCTAATGCTCTAGTGTATAATGGGCCCTGTAAATGCTGCTTCAGTGTCTGATGTCCACCTTTGGAATGTTCCAGTGTATGGTGGGCCCCATCTATCATTCTCCAGAGTATAGTGCTCCCCAAAAATTGCTGTCCCAACATTGAAAACAATCAAATAAGTCTCCTCGCTAGGGAATCCCTGTACTTGTCTGGACTCCTCGTCGTCCCCATCTTCCATCTCACTGCACAGTATTTCAACTTTGCAAGTGCTGTGATCCTGAGCAAGCAGGGGGGGCCCACTCGTTGGCGACGGCACTGGCACAGGGCCCCTGATAGTACGGTGGTGTGTCTGATGGCGGGTGGGCCGAACCTGCACTTTCATCTGCAGCTTCCTCTTTGTCACCGTGTAAGATGGAACTGTATATGGGAAGGGTAACCTGAGTTTCATCAGGGTCAGATTCAGGTTGTGTAGCGTGCGAGGGGAATGTAGTGGTCTGGGTCAATGTACCAGCAGATTCATCAAGCAGTGGCTGGGCATCAGTGCACTTGTGTCGCCCCCAGGAGTACGGTCGCCACAGTGGCATTACCTTCTTCCTAAGGAGTGTGATGTCATGCTTGGGAGCAACGAAGGATCTCTCTAGCAGGTTAACTAATTGGGCGGCATTATTCCCACGAGTCATGACCCTCCAAACAGCGTTCATGAAGGCAAAGTGTTTGCTTTACGTGGGCAGTATGGTTGCAAAGCTGAACCTTAAAGGAATGTCCAGAAGGGCACCACCAGGAGTGGAGCCTACGGTTAAATTCGACTCCACCTGGGAAACCTCAACCATGCCTGCTACAGAACAGATGCACACATTGCAAGCTTAATTCCGTTAACGAACGAGACTCCGTCATGCCCCGCGGTCCGAGTCCGGCTTACTAGAGGGACACGTGAGGCTCTGGCACATGAGATTGGCCAATAACTGGTGTGTCATGCCCTTACATGTCCGTGGCTGCATGTGCGCTACACTGAAAAGGCCAGCGTTTGTCGCTTACAGGTGCAGATAACCCGCTGAACAACGTTAGTGATGGAGATCACTGATTACAATTATTACCCGCGAACAATCATTTCCCAGTAAGTGCAGGTCAACCGCAATTCCAGAATGAGGCCTAACCGTCATTCCTGAAAAAATGAAAAACTTACGTGTGCAAACCACAGGTGCTGTAGCTTGCTTAACAGCTCGCCAGCCATTCTCACGCCCAGTATGGATTACACGTGATTGCACAAAGGTGAGAAAGGGTACCGTATCCCCAGATAACATGTATGGATAGCGTACACATTCAAAATATATGTCTATACATCAGGAGGCAGGAAGACGGTGTTAGGCCCAGTATGGATTGCAGGTGATTGCACAAAGGTTAGAAAGGGTACCGTTTCCCCGGATAACATGTATGGATAGCGTACACATTCAAAATCTATGTCTATACATCAGGAGGCAGGCTCAGACGGTGTTAGGCCCAGTATGGATTGCACGTGATTGCACAAAGGTTAGAAAGGGTACCGTATCCCCAGATAACATGTATGGATAGCGTACACATTCAAAATATATGTCTATACATCAGGAGGCAGGCTCAGACGGTGTTAGGCCCAGTATGGGTTGCATGTGATTGCACAAAGGTTAGAAAGGGTACCGTATCCCCGGATAACATGTATGGATAGCGTACACATTCAAAATATATGTCTATACATCAGGAGGCAGGAAGACGGTGTTAGGCCCAGTATGGATTGCACGTGATTGCACAAAGGTTAGAAAGGGTACCGTATCCCCGGATAACATGTATGGATAGCGTACACATTCAAAATATATGTCTATACATCAGGAGGCAGGCTCAGACGGTGTTAGGCCCAGTATGGATTGCACGTGATTGCACAAAGGTTAGAAAGGGTACCGTATCCCCGGATAACATGTATGGATAGCGTACACATTCAAAATATATGTCTGTACATCAGGAGGCAGGCTCAGACGGTGTCAGGCACAGTATGGATTTGATGGCCCAGATTACACAGCGGAGGAGCAGGGAGAGGTAAAGATTGCAAATGCTGGGGCCCTGCCCAAGCAAGGGGGGCCCACTCGTGGGCGTCGGTACTGGCACTGGGCCCCTCATAGTACGGCGGTGTGTCTGACGGCGGGTGTGCACCACCACCGTCAGAGACACTTGATTGCACTATGAGGGACCCTGTGCCAGTGCCCGCACCCAAGAGTCGGCCTACCCACCTGTCCAGGGCAACGGCACTCGCACGGTGTCGTGCGCTAGGTGGTGACCCCGGCCTTGGGGGGGGAGGCAGCACAGTTAGGGAGTTTTAGAAAGTGGCATATGTTGATGTTGGATATTCAGCTGATGCAAAAGGCGAAATAGGTGAAGTGCCAGGAAGAGGTGGACCAAAGCAAGCCATTTTTCTGTCACCCTATGTGTCATCAGGGGAAGGTGGGACAAAATCCTTGGAAACCCATGCATGGTTCATTTTAATGAAGGTTAGATCATCCACATTTTGGGTTGACAGACGGGTCCTTTTTTCTGTCAGGATTGATCCAGCTGCACTGAAGACTCTTTCCGATAGCACACTTGCAGCTGGGCAAGCGAGCTCCTGTAAGGCATATTGGGCCAATTCAGGCCTGGTGTCCAGTTTAGCGGCCCAATAGTCAAAGGGGAATGACCTGTGTGGGAGAACATCGATATGGGAGGAAAAGTAGTTTGTAACCATAGTTGACAACTGCTGTCTCCTGTCACTTTCCATCGATGCAGTATTACCAGTTGTGTGAGCGGTACTTGAAAAATCAGTCCACAACATTGTCATGAAACCCCTGTCTCCAACGCCACTTCTGCTGTGTGCACCACGAACACCTCTGCCAAGCTGCCCCCGGCCCGTACGGCTCATGTGAGAACCATCACCGCTGCTTTGTGCTGGGAATGCCTCAAGCAACCGATTTACCAGAGTTGCTTGTTTATTAGCCAATATTAGGTCAAGGTTCTCCTGTGGCATGATGTTTTGTAATTTGCCTTTATAGCGTGGATCCAGGATGCTGGCCAACCAGTAGTCGTCATCGTTCATCATTTTGGCAATGCGTGGGTCCCTTTTTAGGATCTGCAAGGCATAATCTGACATGTGGGCCAATGTTCCCGGTGTCAATGATGTACTGCGAGTGCTGGTTGGAGGAGCACTTTCTGGCAAATCCACATCCCTCCAGTCACGCACAAACCCTGTACCAGACCTTGCCACGCCAACATTTTCACTTGCCCCACGAGATGCATCCTCCTCCCCTAAGTAATCATCCCCATCATCCTCCTCCTCCTCCTCCTCTTCTTCCTCCACCTCGTCCAGGAGAGGTCCCTGAGCAGACAATGGCTGAATGTCATCAAGGATTCCCTCCTCCTCTTCCTCCTCATCAACATTGGCTGCAGATGCCTGCTCCTTAAGGTGCGTCAAAGTTTGCATGAGCAGACGCATAAGTGGGATGCTCATGCTTAGGATGGCGTCGTCTGCGCTTACCAGCCGTGTGCATTCCTCAAAACACTGAAGGACTTTACAGAGGTCTTTCAGCTTCGACCACTGCACACCTGTCAACTCCATGTCTGCTCTCAAAGTCCCTGGCCGTGTATCCTCCCACAAATGCATTATGGCCTGCCTCTGCTCGCACAGCCGCTCCACCATGTGCATGGTGGAGTTCCACCTTGTTGCAATGTCGATAATGAGGCAGTGGTTGGGAAGGTGGAGCAATCGCTGCAGCTTCTGCATACGAACGGAGTGTACAGGCGACCGGCGGATGTGCGCGCAGTCTTCGCACCTTCTGGAGCAGGGCTGTTAACTCCGGATAATTTTTGAGGAAGCACTGCACCACCAGGTTCAAGGTGTGAGCCAAGCAAGGTATATGGCTGAGTTTTGAAAGGGCTATGGCTGCCACAAAATTACGGCCGTTATCACTAAATACCTTGCCTGCCTCAAGATGTACACTGCCCAGCCATGACTCAGTTTGTCGCTTCAAGTACTTGGCCAACACCTCGGCGGTGTGTCTGTTGCCCAAACACATCATCTGCAACACAGCCTGCTGACGCTTTCCACTAGCTGCTCGATAGGGGGACACATCGTGTGCAACAGTGGCAGCTGCAGATGGAGTGCTCGTACGATTGCGCTCTGTGGACGAGCTTTCGCTTCTGGAGGAGGAGGAGGAGGAGGGTCGAACGCCTACAGCCAACTGTTTCCTATACCGTGGGCTAGGCAGCACTGTCCCACCACCGCTGTCCCCTGTGGACCCTGCATCCACCACATTAACCCAGTGCGCAGTGATGGACACGTAACGGCCCTGGCCATGCCGACTGGACCATGCATCAGTTGTGAGGTGCACCTTTCCGCTCACTGACTGCTTGAGTGCATGGACAATGCGGTCTTTCACATGATGGTGGAGGGCTGGGATGGCTTTGCGAGAGAAGAAGTGGTGACTGGTAGGTCATAGCGTGGTACTGCATAGGCCATGAGTTCGCGGAAAGCTGTGCTTTCCACCAACCGAAAGGGCATCATCTCAAACGAGATTAGTTTGGCAATGTGGGCGTTCAAACCCAGTGTACGCGGATGAGAGACTGAGTACTTTCTTGACCTACTCATAGTGTCTGGGAGGGTGAGCTGGACTTGAGAGCTGCATATGGTGGAAGTAGCGGTGGACAGGGCGGACTGAGAGAGGGTTGATGATGGTGATGGAGTTGGTGTTCTTTCTGATGGCCTAGAATCAGTCTTTCGTTGATATAACAGTGGGATTCCCTGACTGCTGTGGCCTTGCAACGACACCTCAACATTTGCTGCTGTGCTAACCGGTGGGCTTAAAGTGGGGGAAACAATGTAGCGTTGCTGACTACCTTCGTTGTGATCAGTTGCACATGTGGCACTTGAGGTTTGGTGTTGTGTCCACATTTGCAAGTGCATGCTGGTTAAATGTCTAAGCATGCAACTGGTATTCAAATTTTTCAGATTTTTCCCTCGGCTAAAGGTCTTTGCGCACTTCTTACAGATAACCTTGGCCTGATCATGAGGATTTTGGTCAAAAAAGTGCCACACTGCACTCTTCCTACTTTGGCAGACATTTTGCGGCCTAGCACACTGTGATCTTTTGACCCTCTGGACAAGCTGTCCAGCAACTCTTTTGATGTTTGGAACCTGTCTTTGGAGTGCTCCGGGCCTGCCAGATAACAGCTGTTGCGATGTCGATGTCTGCTGTGGATGCTCCTCATCTGAGCTATTGGAAGCAGCACCCTCTTCCCCCAATGGATGCCAATCTGGGTCAACAACTGGGTCATCCATCACCTCCTCTTCTATGTCATGTGCACCTTCCTCTGTGTCACCGTGTATGGTGGTATAGTGTGCGGGAAGGGACACCTGAGTCTCATCAGGGTCAGAATCTGGCTCTGTACACTGCGAGGACAATATAGTGCTCTGAGTGAATGTACCAGCAGAATCATCCATCAGCGGCTGTGCATCAGTGCACTCCATGTCAGATTCATCTTGGCCTGGGTAATTCACCATTTGACTTGATAATCCAGGCATGGTATGTGAAAACAGCTCCATGGAGTAATCAGTAGTATGGCCTGCGTCATCCTTCAATCTTGGTTGGGGTGAAGGACACAAGGAAAGGTGTGGTTCATGAACATGAGCCTCCAATGACGACTCAGTGCTTTTACTTTTTACAACTGAAGAAGAGGAGGCGATAGAGCTGGAGGCTGAGTCAGCAATGTAAGACAAAATTTTTCCTGATGCTCTGGCTTTAAAAGCGGTTTGCCAACTCCTAGAAAACTAAGCGTTCGAGGCCTTATGTAGCCAGATGATGACGCAGGCTCAACACCTCCTGCATTCGGTCCTATTTTGCTCTTGCCACTACCATCAGATCCACCACCAACACCATCATTACCAGCTGCCAACCCCCGCCCAATTCCACGGCCTCTTCCACCAGCCTTCCTCATTTTTGGTAGAAATGTAGACAAAATCCAACAAACTATATAGTAATGTAAATCAAGGTACAAGGTGTCTATAGGACGGGAGATTTTGAATTTCTGCAGACACTTGTGGACACTGGACACTTTTGGATTGTGTGAGGCCCACTGATATCTGAACGCTATGTCACAGGCTCGATGGCACAGCTGTGACAAAAGTGACGAGAGGATAAGGGAGATTTTGAATTTCTGCAGACACTTGTGGACACTGGACACTTTTGGATTGTGTGAGGCCCACTGATATCTGAGCGCTATGTCACAGGCTCGATGGCACAGCTGTGACAAAAGAGACGAGAGGATAAGGGAGATTTTGAATTTCTGCACACACTTGTGGACACTGGACACTTTTGGATTGTGTGAGGCCCAATAAATATCTGAGCGCTATGTGACAGGCTCTATAGCACAGCTGTGACCAAAGTGACTAGAGGATAAGGGAGATTTTGAATTTCTGCACACACTTGTGGACACTGGACACTTTTGGATTGTGTGAGGCCCAATGAATATCTGAGCGCTATGTGACAGGCTCGATGGCACAGCTGTGACCAAAGTGACTAGAGGATAAGGGAGATTTTGAATTTCTGCAGACACTTGTGGACACTGGACACTTTTGGATTGTGTGAGTTCCACTGATATCTGAGCGCTATGTCACAGGCTCGATGGCACAGCTGTGACAAAAGTGACAAGAGGATAAGGGAGATTTTGAATTTCTGCACACACTTGTGGACACTGGACACTTTTGGATTGTGTGAGACCCAATAAATATCTGAGCGCTATGTGACAGGCTCGATGGCACAGCTGTGACCAAAGTGACTAGAGGATAAGGGAGATTTTGAATTTCTGCACACACTTGTGGACACTGGACACTTTTGGATTGTGTGAGGCCCAATGAATATCTGAGCGCTATGTGACAGGCTCGATGGCACAGCTGTGACCAAAGTGACTAGAGGATAAGGGAGATTTTGAATTTCTGCAGACACTTGTGGACACTGGACACTTTTGGATTGTGTGAGGCCCAATGAATATCTGAGCGCTATGTGACAGGCTCGATGGCACAGCTGTGACAAAAGTGACTAGAGGATAAGGGAGATTGGATTGCTTTTAAAAAAGCAGTTTGCAGAGCAGTGGGTAAACAGCAATGCCAGCCTGTCAGGAAGCCTTAAAAGGCAGCCCAACAACCAACACCACTGACACACCACAATATAGCCTCCCCTTGCACTGCACACACAGTGACTGGTGTGTTGTGCAGGCCAAATCGCTAGCAGCAGAAGCAGTTTTTTTTTCTTCTCAGCAGGACAAAAAAAAAAATTGGGATTGCTTTTAAAAAAGCAGTTTGCGGAGCAGTGGGTAAACAGCAATGCAGGAATGTCAGGAAGCCTTAGAAGGCAGCCCAACAACCAACACCACTGATACACCACTATATAGCCTCCCCTTGCACTGCACACACAGTGACTGGTGTGTTGTGCAGGCCAAATCGCTAGCAGCAGAAGCAGTTTTTTTGTCTTCTTCCCTGCCTAACGCTCTCCCTACAGAATCAGCAGCAACCTCTCCCTATACTGAGATCGGCAGAAGTAAGATGGCGGTCGGCGTGCACGCCCTTTTATACCCCCTGTGACGCCCACCAAAGCAAGCCAATCACTTGCATGCCCTTCTGAAAGATGGTGGGGACCCCTGCCTATGTCATCACATTGCCCACAGTGTCCGTGGATCCTGATTGGCTGAAAAAGAGCGCAAAACAAACTTTTGAAACGCGACTTTGGCGCATAAGTCGACGACCTCATGGCCGACCTCATCCTAGGGTCGGGTTTCGTTTCATGAAACCCGACTTTGCTAAAAGTCGGCGACTTTTGAAATTTTTCGACCAGTTTCGCTCAAATCTAGTCATGACCAATCTTTGAGGTAGGCTAGAAGGCAGCGGACAACATTTATGAATCCGGCTGATCTGCAAATGATTTGCTGTTTCAGAATTATCGCCTCTCATGTCATAATAAGCAGTAGGATTTTAAGACTATCTCTGACAATATTTTGTTATTTTGTTCTCTCCAATGTAAGGCTCAATGCAGTCTGTTGTGGAGAATCCCTCAAATTGTTCTTTGGCTATAAAACTCTTCCCTTCTTCTCCTAATTACCCAGTCAATGAGTTATTTCTTTTGCTAGTCCTCTTCTTTCAATTTGCAAAGAGGAATAAAGACTGCTGGGAACTGCAGTGAAGTTCACTCCAGTCAAGGAAGTACCAATTCCTGCTGTCTTGACTTGGTAACAGGTTCATCATTATCTGTACACAATGCAACAGATTCCATACCTGTATCAGTACTTCAGTTTGTTGGGCTTCCTCAACTGTTTCTGTGCTTGAGTAAAGATTTTGATAACGTTTAGAAATTCAGGTGGCCCTCTAATCTTATGTATAAAAAGCATATACTGTATGTGTCATGTTTAAATAAGCATATCAGGCTAAATTTAAATTTGCCACTATGCATGGACTTTCTCTTGAAATTCAAATTACAGAATAGTTATTATCTGCAAATAAAATGTATCTTTTTTTCTGATTTGAGGTCTTTTTGGACTCCAGAGCAGAATAAAATTGAGATGTAAATAATAGAAAAAGTACTACATGTACTTACTTTACTGCTCACCACTCCAGTCCTTCTGTGGTTCACAGTCGGCCCTCAATGCACCTTCTTATAATCACAGCAAGCAGTGATTTTATGGGCTTGGGGGGATATATACAGGTGCTTCTCACAAAATTAGAATATCATCAAAAATTAATTTATCTTAGTTCTTCAATACAAAAAGTGAAACTCGTATATTATTTAGAATCATTACAAACATAGTGATCTATTTCAAGTGGTTGTTTCTGTTAATGATGATGATTATGGCTTACAGCAGAAGAAAACCCAAAAGTCATTATCTCAGTAATTTAGAATACTTTATAACACCAGCTTGAAAAATTATTTTAAAATCCGAAATGTTGGTCTATTGAATTGTATGTTCAGTAAATGCACTCAACACTTGGTTGGGTCTCCTTTTGCATCAATTACTGCATCAATGTGACGTGGCAGGGAGGCGATCAGCCTGTGCCACTGCTGAGGTGTTATGGAAGCCAAGGTTGATTTGATAGCGGCCTTCAGCTCATCTTCATTCTTGGGTCTGGTGTCTCTCATCTTCATCTTTACAATACCTCATAAATTTTTTTATGGGGTTAAGGTCAAACGAGTTTGCTGGCCAAGCAAGCACAGTGATACTGTTGTTTGTAAACCAGGTATTGGTACTTTTGGCAGTGTGGACATGTGCCAAGTCCTACTGGAGAATGAAATTTCCATCTCCAAAAAGATTGTCGGCAGAGGGAAGCATGAAGTGCTCTAAAATTTTCTGATAGATGGCCGCACTGACTTTGGTCTTGAAAAAAAACAGTGGACCTACACGAGCAAATGACATGGCTCCCCAAACCATCACTGAAGGTGGAAACTTCACATTAGAGCTCAAGCAGCTTGGATTGTGTGTTTCTCCACTTTTCCTCCAGACTCTGGGACATTGATTTCCAAATGAAATGCAAAATTTACTTTCATCTGATAAATACAGCTTTGACCACTGCTCAACAGTCCAGTTATTTTTCTCATTGATCGAGGTAAGACGCTTTTAGCATTGTCTATTAGTCATGACTGGCTTGACATAAGGAATGCGACACTTGTAGCACATGTCCTGGCTACATCTGTGTGCGGTAGCTTTTGAAGCAATGACTGCAGCAGCAGTCCACTCCTTGTGAATCTCCCCCTAATTTTTGAATGGCCTTTTCTTAACAATCCTTTCAAGGCTGCGCTTATCCCAGTTGCTTGTGCACCTTTTCTACCACACTTTTTCATTCCACTCAACTTTTCATTAATATGAGTGGATACAGCACTCTGTGAACAGCCAGCTTCTTTAGCAATGACCTTTTGTGGTTTATCCTCCTTGTGGAGTGTCAATGACTGCCTTCTGGACATCTGTCAAGTCAGCAGTCTTCCCCATAATTGTAGAGCCTACTGAAACAGACTAAGGGGCCTTTTAAAATTCTTAGGAAACCTTTGCAGGTCTTTTTTGTTAAATATTGTAACTTACTGAGATGAGTTTGGTGGTTTCATTCGCTGTAAGCCATAATCATCAACATTAGCCCCTACACCCTGAAGCCTCGTTTCACATTCCTGACCAGGCCAATTTTTACAATTCTGACTACTGTCACTTTATGAGGTTATAACTCTAGAAAACTTCAATGGATACCTCTGATACTGAGATTATTTTCTCAAGACATATTGTACTTTATGATAGTGGTATAATTTCTTTGATATGACTTGTGTTTATTTGTGAAAAATGGAAATTTGGTGAAAATTTGGAAAATTTCGCAATTTTCAAACTTTTTTAATTTTATGTCATTAAAGGGAACCTGTCACCCCCCCAGGGCATTTTTCAGTTAAAGATCCACCCTCAGCAGCACTAAGGCTGCATTCTGTGAAGGTGGCTCTTCTTTTTCTTTTTCCAAAATATTGACTTTTATAATTAGCTCCTCATACCTGTAATGTGTCCCACAGGTATGTTGTGTCCCCCAGTATCAGCCGCCTACCATCCGTCAATCATGCCTGTCCGAGGCCTCGGCGCCGCCCATGATCTGTCCATCTTGATGCCCCATGCGTCGCTGCCTCCTCTTGATTTAAATCCAGGCGCCTGCGCTGTAATGTGTTCTCAGGCATGCGCAGTGCCTGCGTGTTGCAGAGGCCTCAGCCCCGCAGTGTGAATACATCATAACACACTTCGGGGTGGGATCTTGGGTCTCCACAATGCGCAGGCGCAATAGCCTGATGTCAGTTCTCATGCAGCACGCACTGCGCATGCCCGAGAACACTTGTTACAGCGCAGGTGCCGGGATTCAAATCAAGAGGAGGCAGCGACGCATGGGGCATCATGATGGACAGATTGTGGGTGGCGCCGAGGCCTCAGACAGGCATGATTGATGGATGGTAGGCGGCTGATATTGGGCGACACAACATACCTGTGGGACACATTACAGGTATGAGGAGATAATTATAAAAGTCAATATTTTGGCATTACTGGGGGTCAGAAACAGAAGAGCCACCTTCACAGAATGCAGCCTTTGTGCTGCTGAAAGTGGCTCTTTAACTGAAAAACGCCCTGGGGGGTGACAGGTTCCCTTTAAATCAGAGAGTGATATCACACAAACTAGTTAATAAATATTTTCCACATGTCTACTTTATATCACCACAATTTTTGAAATATAATTTTTTTTTTGTTTGGAAGTTTTACGGGTTAAAAGTAGACCAGTGATTTCTCATTTTTACAACAAAATTTGCAAAACCATTTTTTTAGGGACCACCTCACATTTGAAGTGACTTTGTGGGGTCTATATGATAGAAAATAGCCAAAAGTGACACCATTCTAAAAACTGCACCCCTCAAGGTGCTCAAAACCACATTCAAGAAGTTTATTATCCCTTCTGGTGCTTCACAGGAATTTTTGGAAAGTTGAAGAAAAAAATAAACATTTACTTTTCTTTCTCAAAAATTTTCCTTTAGACCTAAGTTATTTTTACATTGGCAGGTTGTTTTCTGCGCCACAAGATGACGTTTTCAGCGGTACCATTTTTATTTACATCCGTCTTTTTCATCGCGTATTATTGCACTTTTTGTTCGGCGGTAGGATGATAGCATTATTTTTTGCCTTGTTTTTTACTTATTGTTTTACGGTGTTCACTGAAGGGGTTAATTAGTAGGATAACTTTATAGAGCAGGTCATTACGGACGCGGTGATACCAAATATGTGTACTTTTATTGTTTTGTTTTTTATTTACATAAATAAATGTATTTATTGGAAAATATTTTTTTTTCTTTATTGAGAAATTTTTAACCCCTTTACCCCCAAGGGTAGTTTGCATGTTAATGACAAGGCCAATTTTTACAATTCTGACCACTGTCCCTTTATGAGGTAATAACTCTGGAATGCTTCCAAGGATCCCGGTGATTCTGTGATTGTTTTCTCATGACATATTGTACTTCATGTAAGTGGTAAAATTTATTTGATATAACTTGTATTTATATGTGAAAAGAACAGAAATTTGGTGAAAATTTAGAAAATTTTGCAATTTTACAAATTTGAATTTTCATGCCCTTAAATCACAGAAATATGTCACACAAAATACTTAATAAGTAACATTTCCCACATGTCTAATTTACATCAGCACAATTTTGGAACCAAAATTTTTTTTGTTAGGAAGTTATAAGGGTTACTATTTGACCAGCGATTTCTCATTTTTACACCATTTTGTTTTTAGGGACCACATCACATTTGAAGTCACTTTGAGGGGTCTATATGAAAGAAAACACCCAAAAGTGATACCATTCTAAAAACTGTACCCCTCAAGATGCTCAAAACCAAATTCAATAAGTTTATTAACCCTTCAGGTGCTTCACAAGAATTGTTGTAAGGTTTTAAAAAAATGAACATTTATAATAAACTAGCTGAAGAGCCCGGCGCTGCCCGGGCATAGTAACTAACTGTGGTTAGTTATAGAAAATTATAATTATCCTCCATCCCATAGTCCCGTGCCCATATACCCATCATACATATCCACGATCCCATAGGCCCGTGCCCATATACCCATCATACATATCCTCCATCCCATAGTCGAGTGCCCATATACCCATCACACATCCTCCATCCCATAGTCCCATGCCCATATACCCATCATACATATTCTCCATCCCATAGTCCCATGCCCATATACCCATCATACATATTCGCCATCCCATAGTCAAGTGCCCATATACCCATCACACATCCTTCATCTCATAGTCCCATGCCCATATACCCATCATACATATACTCCATCCCATAGTCCCATGCCCATATACCCATCATACATATCCACCATCTCATAGTCCCGTGCCCATATACCCATCATACATATCCTCCATCCCATAGTCCAGTGCCCATATACCCATCACACATCCTCCATCCCATAGTCCCGTGCCCATATACATATCCTCCATCCCATAGTCCCGTGCCCATATACCCGTCAAACATATCCTCTATCCCATAGGCCAGTGCCCATATACCCATCACACATCCTCCATCCCATAGTCCCGTGCCCATATACATATCCGCCATCCCATAGTCCCGTGCCCATATACCCATCATACATATCCTCCATCCCATAGTCCCGTTCCCATATACCCATCATACATATCCTCCATCCCATAGTCCGGTGCCCATATACTCATCACACATCCTCCATTCCATAGTCAACCATTATGACATCATAATGAGCGGCGGCAGGGCTTGCAACCTTCAACCTTTGATGATATCAGTGTCGCCATGGAAACCATTGTGACATCATAATGAGTGGCGGGGCTTGATACACACACACTGCTTCCCCAGTATGCAAATAGGGGCATTGTGACATCACAATGAGGGGCGTTGCTTGACGCGCACACACTTTTTCCCCCAGTATGTAGATAGGGGCAAAATTGTTTGGTGAATTGGAACGCGCGGGGTTAAAATTTTGCCTCACAACATAGCTTAGGACGCTCTCGGGGTCCAGACGTGTGACTGTGCCAAATTTTGTGGCTGTAGCTGCGACGGTGCGGATGCCTATCCCGGACACACACACACATACACACATACATACACACATACATACACACTTTGAGCTTTATATATTAGACTAGATTATGGCCCGATGCTATCGCATCGGGAGGATGCGATAGCATCACACCTCTTGCCATGTTAACCCTCAACACACACACTCCTCTCATCTTTCACCATCTCCACTCACTCTTTCACTCCACATACGACCCCTTCTCTCACTCCGTCTCTCATACTCACACCGTCATCGCCGCTGCTCCACGATCCCCGACATCTTCTTCCGCCGGCGCCATCCTGGATCCAGACATTGTCCACGCTGGCGACATGTTCTTGCGGCGACGCCATCTTGAGTATCGTGAAATCCCGTGATAGTCAAGATGGCGTCGCCGCAAGAACATGTCGCCGGCGTGGACGACATCGGGATCCAAAATGGCGTCGGCGAAATCTCGCGGGTTTTCGCCGACGCCATTTTGGATCCCGACGTCGTCCTCGCTGGCGACATATTCTTGCGGCGACGCCATCTTGAGTATCGCGGGATTTCGCAGATCCAAAATAGCATCGCCGCAGGAACATGTCTCTGGCGTGGATGCCGTCGGGATCCAAAATGGCGTCGGCAAAATCTCGCGAGATTTCGCAGACGCCATTTTGGATCCCGACGTCCTCCATGCCGGCGACATGTTCTTGCGGCGACGCCATCTTGACTATCGCGGGATTTCGCAGATCCAAAATGGCATCGCCGCAAGAACATGTCGCCGGCGTGGAGGACGTCTGGATCCAGGATGGCGCCGGCGGAAGATGATGTCGGGGATCGTGGATCAGCAGCGATGACGGCGTGAGTATGAGAGATGGAGTGAGAGAAAGGGTCGTATGTGGAGTGAAAGAGTGAGTGGAGATGGTGAAAGGTGAGAGGAGTGTGTGTGTTGAGGGTTAACATGGAAAGAGGTGTGCGGTGACGTCACCGGTTACAACTGGACGGAAGTTGTTACAACCGGAAGCTGCTTAGGGCAATTATTATTATAGATTAATAATAATAATAATAATACATTTTATTTCTATAGCGCCGACATATTCCGCAGCATTTTACATTTAACTTTTTTTCACAAAATATTTATTTCAGATCCAATTTGTTTTATTTTACTAAGGGTAACAAGAGAAACTGGACTTATCTAAATGCATGGTGATCACTTTAAACCCCCAAGTGATTCACAGAGTTTTATAACGTAAAGCCGTAAAAATAAAAAATCATATTTTTTTTAAAAAATAATCTTTTCGCCCCCAATATTTTATTTTCACAAGGGTAACAGGAGAAATTGGACCCCAAAAGTTGTTGTAAAATTTGTCCTGAGTATGGTGATACCACATATGTGGGGGTACATCACTGTTTGGGTGCACAGCAGAGCTTGAAAAAGAAGTAGCACTCTGACTTTTTCAACGCAGAATTGGCTGTAATTGAGATTGGACACCATGCTGCATTTGGAGAGCCCCTGATGTGCCTAAATAGTGGAAACCCCGAAATTCTACCTCCAACCCTAACCCCAACACACCCCTAACCCGAATCCCAACCCTAGCTATAACCCTAACCACAAATCTAACCCTAACACACCCCTAACCCTTTTCTCAACCCTAACCCTAACCCTAACTTTAGCCCCAACCCTAACTCTAACTTTAGCCCCAACCCTAGCTATAAATTTAGCCCCAACCTGAACTCTAACTTTAGCCCCCCACCCTAACTTTAGCCCTAACCCTATCCCTAATGGGAAAATGGAAATAAATACGTCTTTTTATTTTATTGTTTTTCCCTTACTAAGGCGGTGATAAATGAGGGTTTGATTTACTGTTTACAGCGGGTTTTTATAGTGGATTTTTATGTTTGGCAGCTGTCACATGCTAAAAGATGCTTTTTATTGCAAAAAAATATTTTGAGAGCTTTAATTTTTCCATATTTTGGCCCACAGAGTCATGTGAGGTCTTGTTTTTTGTGAGACGAATTGACGTTTTTATTGGTATAATTTTCAGGCACATGATATTTTTTATAGCTTTTTATTACGATTTTTGGGAGGCAGTGACTGGCAGTGAAGGAGGCTTGCCAGCGCCTGCTCTTAACAAGTCACAAGCCACCTCACTGAAGGAGCCGGAAGGACCCCGCGGCCACCTCGGTGCCAGGGTCTCCATGGAGACTCTCAGGATAACGTGATCGCATTGAGTTGTCCTGAGGTAATCGCGCAGGGACTCCCATCCCTGTGAGAATGAACAAAAGCCAACAATTCATGAATTTCTTTTGGGGGGCGTTTATACCATTCCGCATGTGGAATAATTGATCAGGTAGTTTTATTCTTCGGGTCAGTAGGATTACAGCGACACCTCATTTATATTACTTTTTTATGTTTTGTAACTTTTATACAATGAATACTATTTTATATAAAAAATAATTATTTTTGCATTGCTTTATTCTGAGAGCTATAACTTTTTATTTTTTTCCTGATGACGCTGTATGGTGGCTCCTTTTTTGTGGGACAAGATGACGTTGTCAGTGGTATCGTGTTTATTTATATAGGTCCTTTTGATTGCGTGGTATTCCACTTTTAATTTGGCAGGATGATGATAAACCATTTATTTTTGCCTTGTTTTTATGTGGTTCACTAAAAGGGTTAATTAGTGGGACAGTTTTTTAGGTCTGGTCATTACAGACACGGCGATACTAAATATGTGTACTTTCATTGTTTTCTTTTATTTACATAAAGAAATGTATTTATTGGGGATTTTTTTTATTTAGGAATTTAAAAAATATATATTTTTACACATTTTTTTTTACTTTTTTACATTTTCCCATTATGGTACATTACTATATAAATTCAGATCGCTGACCTGACACTTTGCACTGCACTGTGTCAGATCAGTGATCTGACAAGCGGTGAAGGAGGCTTGCCGGTGCCTGCTCTCAGCAGGCACTGACAAGCCACCTCACTACAGGACCTGGAAGGACCCCGTGGCCATCTTGGAGCTGGGGGTCTCCATGGAGACACTCAGAACAATGTGATCACATTTTGTTGTTCTAAGGGAAGTACACAGGGAGCCCCCTCCCTGCCGATGCTTCTTCTGATGCCTCTACTGGCACTAGAGTGCTGCATTCTTATTTGATCACAGTGTGCTGGGGTTAAAGTGCCAGGAGTGGTCGGTGACCACTACTGGCACTTAGTGCCAGGTGTCAGCTGTGTTAATCAGCTGACACCCTACTGTGATCAGCCGCGCTCCCCCTGTAAGTGCGGCTGATCACATATGACGTACTATTCCATCCACGGGAATTAAGTCACAGGTCACATGGATGGAATAGTATTTCCAATGGCATTTACACATTATAATATTTTTTTAACTTTTTTACATTGTCCCAGTATGGGACATCACTATCTAATGCCAGATCGCTGATCTGACACTTTGCATTGCTAAGTATCAGATCAGCGATCTGACAGGCAGTGAAGGAGGCTTGCCAGCGCCTGCTCTTAGCAAGCCACGAGCCACCTCACTGAAAGAACTGAAAGGACCCTGCGGTCACCTTGTTGCTGGGGTCTCCATGGAGACTCTCAGGACAATGCGATCGCATCGAGTTGTCCTGAGGTAATCACGCAGGGACCCCCCCTCCCTGTTTGATGCTTCTTTATGCCACTGTCACTACTGACAGCGGCATCAGAGGGGCTAAATGTCTGCGATCGGTGCTAGTACCGATCGTGGGCATTGCTGCGGGGTGTCAGCAGTCACATACAGCTGACACCCGCACCAGATCGCCGCAGCACTCAATGTGAGGCCGCGTGATTGGTGCGCCGTACTAATACTGCTGTTTGCGGGAACTCAGCTCCCGCAGGGCAGTACTAGTACGGAGCATATCAGGAAGGGGTTAACAGTAGAGATGAGCGACTTTGCCTTTTTTAGGGTCGAGTCGGGTTTCATGAAACCCGACTTTCTCAAAAGTCGAGTCGAACGAAATCGACCGACTGTAGGGAAAAGTCGGGTCCGACTGAAACACGAAACTCAATGAAAGTCAATGGGGAAGCAAAGTCGTCAGGGAGTGGAGGACAGTAAACAAACCTACAGTGCCCATTTCAATGCCAACAACATCAATTCTTATTACTTAAGCTTGGCAACCTTAATTTACTTTATAATAAAACTGGGGGATATTTGGCCAAAGTTGTGGGGGGGTAGGGCTGGCTCCAAGTTTTCGTGTGCCCCGGGCCAAAGACTGTCAGTGGGCCCCTTTAACACATAACATAATTCATGATGCTCCGATACGGCAGAGAAATAGTGGTATAGTACAATGAAAAATACTTCACTTCTTACAAGACATTACTTATATCTATTTTAAATTCTTCAATAGCTCCAAAAACGGACAGTATATTACTCCATACAGTATTATGGCCACCACGTAGTGCGCCATACAGAATAATGAGCCCCATATATTTCTCCATACAGAATAATTGGTCCCATATAATGTTCCATACAGTATATGATGAACTCCACATAATGCTACAGTATATGATGGTCCCCATGGATAAAGCTCCAGTGTCTTATGGGCCTAAATGATGCTCCATATATATTGGGCCCCATTTCTAATGCTCTAGTGTATAATGGGCCCCGTAAATGCTGCTCCAGTGTCTGATGTCCCCCATTTGAAATGCTCCAGGATATGATGGGCCTCATGGATGATGCTCCAGTGTATGATGGGCCCAAATAATGCTCCATATATAATCTGCCCCATTTAGGATGCTCCAGTATATAATGGGCCCTATGAAAGATGCTCCAGTGTTTTATGGGCCCAAATAATGCTCCATATATAATGGGCCCCATTTCTAATGCTCCAGTGTATAATGGGCCCCATAAATGCTGCTCCAGTGTTTGATGTCCCCCATTTGGAATGCTTCAGTATTTGATGGGCCTCAAGGATGATGCTCCAGTGTATAATGGGCCCAAATAATGCTCCATATATAATCTTACCCATTTAGAATGCTCCAGTATATGATGGGCCCCATGGATGATGCTCCAGTGTCTTATGGGCCCAAATAATGCTCCATATATAATGGGCCCCATTTCTAATGCTCCAGTGTATTATGGGCCCTGTAAATGCTGCTCCAGTGTCTGATGTCCCCCATTTTGAATGCTCCAGTATATGATGGGCCAAATGGATGATGCTCCAGTGTATTAAGGGCCCCATATCTCATTTTCCAGTGTATAATGCTCCCCAAAAATTGCTCCCAACCTTAAAAAAATTAAATACCTCTCCTCGCTGGGCACTGCTCTACTCTGTACTCCTCAGCGTCAACATCTTCCAGCTCTCTGCACTTGGAATGTTTAGGCAGAGGGCATGCAGACGTGATGTCATCGCGCTCTCTGACCTGAATGTCACTATCAGGAAATGCGGAAGACGTCATGGCGGTGGAGCAGGGAGAGGTAAGTATTGCAAGTGCTGTAGCCCTGAGCAAGCAGGGGGGCACACTTGTGGGCAACAGTACTGGCACAGGGCCCCTCATAGTATGCTGGTGTGTCTGACAGCAAGTGGGCCCCCCCACCATCAGAGACACTGTATTGTTCTATGAGGGGCCCTGTGCCAGTGCCATAGTCCAAGAGTGGGTCCACCCTCCTGTTCAGGGCAACGGCACTTGCCCGGGTGCGCCAGGTGGTGATCCCGGTCCTTGGGGGGGCAGCTCAGTTAGGGAGGTTGAAAAAATGGCATATTTTGATGTGTAGACTGGACATTCAGCATCTGCAAATGGAGGAATTGGACAAGTCTGAGGAAGAGGACAAAAGAAAGGTTGCCAGAAAAATGGCTGTGTCATCAGGGGAAGGTGGGACAAAATCCTTTGAAATCCATGCATGGTTCATTTTATTGAAGGTTAGATCATCAACATTTTGGGTCGACAGACGGGTCCTTTTTTATGTCAGGATTGATCCAGCAGCACTGAAGACTCTTTCAGATAGCACACTACCAGCAGGGCAAGCGAGTTCCTGCAAGGCATATTGTGCCAATTCAGGCCAGGTGTCCAGTTTACAGGCCCAACAGTCAAAGGGGAATGACCTGTGAGGGAGAACATTGATCTGGGTGGAGAAGTAGTTTGTAACCATACTTGACAATTGCTGTCTCCTGTCACTTGCAATCGATGCATTATTACCAGTTGTGTGAGCGGTACTTGAGAAATCAGTCCACAACATGGTCAGGAAACCCCTGTCTCCAACGCCAATTCCGGTGTGTGCACCACAAACACCTCTTCCATTTTGCCCACTACACCTCGTGCGAGAACCAGCACCGCTGCAGTGTGCTGCGAATGCCTCAAACAAATGGTTTATCAGAGTTGCTTGTTTGTTAGCCAATATTACCTCTACGTTCTCCTGTGGCATGATATTCTGTAATTTGCCTTTATAGCGTGGATCGGGGATGCTGGCCAACCAGTTGTCGTCCGTCATCCTTTATCATTTTGGCAATGCAGGGGTCCCTTTTAGGATCCGCAAGGCATAATCACACAGGTGGGCAAATGTTCCAGGTGTCAATAATGTACTGCCAGTGGTGGGTGGAGGAGCACTTTCTGGCAAATCCACATCCCTCCAGTCATGCACAAACCCTGTACCTGACCTTGGCACGCCAACATTTTCTCTTGCCACCTGAGAAGCATCCTCCTCCCCAAAATAATAATCCCCCTCATCCTCCTCCTCTTCCTCTTCTTCCTCCACCTTGTCCAGGACAGTTCCCTGATCAGACAATGGCTGACTGTCATCAAGGCTTCCCTCCTCCTCCTCCTCTTCCTCCTCCTCGGCTGCAGACGCCTGATCCTTAATGTGCTTCAAAGTTTGCATGAGCAGACGCATAAGTGGGATGCTCATGCTTACGATGGCATCGTCTGCGCTTTACAGCCTTGTGCATTCCTCAAAACACTGAAGGACTGTACGGAGGTCTTTCAGCTTTGACCACTGCACACCCGACAACTCCATGTCTGCCCTCAAACTGCCTGCCTGTGTTTCCTCCCAGAAATGCATTACAGCCTGCCTCTGTTTGCACAGCCTCTCAACCGTGTGCATGGTGGAGTTCAACCTTGTTGCAACGTCTATGATTAGTCGGTGCTTGGGGAGGTAGAGTAATTGCTGCAGCTTCTGCATATGCCTGTAGTGTACGGCCGAGCGACGGATGTGCGAGCACAGTCTTTGCACCTTGTGGAGCAGGGCTGTTAACTCTGGATAATTATTTAGGAAGCACTGCACCATCCGGTTCAAGGTGTGAGCCAGGCAAGGTGTGTGTCTGAGTTTTGCAAGGGCTATGGCTGCCACAAAATTATGGCCGTTATCACTGACTACCTTGCCTGGCTCAAGATGTAGACTGCCCAGCCATGACTACAGACAACTGTTTCCTATACTGTGGGCTAGGCAGCACTGTCCCACCGCCGCTGTCCCCTGTGGACCCTGCATCCACCACATTAACCCAGTGCACTGTGATGGACACGTAATGGCACTGGCCATGCCTACTGGACCATGCATCTGTTGTGAGGTGCATCTTTCCACTCTCTGATTGTATGAGTGCATGGAAAATGTGGTCTTTCACATGCAGATGGAGGGCAGGGATGGCTTTTCGAGAAAAGAAGTGCCGACTGGGTAGGTCATAGCGTGGGACAGCGTATGCCATGAGCTCTCAAAATGCTTCGCTTTCAACCAAACTGAGGGGGATCATGAGATCAGTTTGGCAATGTAGGCGTTCAAAGCCAGTGTACACAGACGAGAGGATGAGTACTTTCTTGTCCTACTCAGAGTGTCTGCTAGGGTGAGCTGGACTTGAAAGCTGCATATGGGGGAACTATCGGTGGACCTGACGGACTGTGAGGGGGTTTGTGATGGTGATGGGCTAGATTCAGTCTTTTGTTGCAAAAACATAGTGATTCCCTGACTGCTTTGGCCTTGCGACGACACCTCAACATTTCTTGCTGCTGATGTGCTTACCGGTGGGCTTAAAGTGGGGTAAGTGATGGAGCATTGCTGGCTACCTTCAGTTGGAGCAGGTGCACAGGTCCTACCTGAGGTTTTGTAGTCCGTCCACGCTTGCAAGTGCATGGTAGTTAAATGTCTAAGCATGCAACTGATATTCAAATTTCAGAGATTTTTACATCGGCTAAAGGTCCTTTCGCATGTCTTACAGATAACCTTTGCCTCATCAATAGGATTTTAGTTACAAAAAGTGCCACATTGCACTCTTCCAACTATGGTATAAATTTGCAGGCCTTGCACGCTGTGCTAATTTGACCGTCTGGCCAAGCTGTCCTGCAACTCTTTTTTTTTTTTTAAACAAGTTTTTGTACAGCTACGGTTCGGCCAGATAACCACTGCTGCGATGTCGATGCCTGCTGTGGATCCTTCTCCTCTTATGAGCTATTGACAGCACCACCCTCTTTCCCCCAGTGGATGCCTATCCGGGTCAACAACTGGGTCATCCATCACCTCCTGTTCAATTTCATCTGCACCTTACTCTGTGTCACCATGTAAGGTGGTATATAGAGTTGAGCGAAACGGGTCGGTCATATTCAAAAGCCGCCGACTTTCGCTGAAGTCAGGTTCCATGAAACGAAGCCCGACCATAGCGTGAGGTCAGCCATGAGGTCGGCGACCAGAACGCCAAAGTCGCGTTTCAAAAGATGCTTCCAGCACCCTTTTTCAGTCAATGATGGAGGACGCACACTGTGGGCAACGTGATGACATAGGCATCGGTCACCACCATCTTTGAGAAGGGCATGCAAGTGATTGGTTTTGTGTGGCGTCACAGGGGCTATAAAAGGGAGTGAATGCTGACCGCCATCTTACTTATGCCGATCTTAGCATAGGGAGAGCTGCTGCTGCAGCTGCTAATTCTGTAGGGAGAGCGTTAGGCAGGGAAGAAGAACCAAAAAACTACTTCTGCTGTTAGCGATTTCCACTTACAACACAACAGTTTGAGTGCAGTGACAGGGGAGGCTCTATTTTTGTGCATCAGCTCTGTTGGTTATTATGCTGCCTTATAAGGCTCCCTGATAGCTGCATTGCTGTTTGCACACTGTTGTGCAAACTGCTTATTTAAAAGCAACAACACTTTTCTTCCTCTTTTCTGCACAGTTACCAAGGGTTCATTTTTCCACCATTCTGTGTGTGCACTGTGCAGCAGTCCTGCTTATTAGGCTGCCTGCGTCCATACTTGGACTGAGAGCATCATTGTCAGCATCCTCAAATCTCTAGTGAGATCCAAAATCTCACCAATACTATAGACACCCTCCACCTTGTCATACACCATCCAATTTCAGCCTGTTACATTGAGGTGTAATCTCTCCTGAGCCTGAGTCAATAATTCAGCATCCTCAAATCTATAGTCAGATTCAAATTCTCACAAATCCTATAGACACCCTCCACCATGTCATTCACCATGCAATTTCAGCCTGTTACATTGAGGTGTAATCTCTCCTGTGCCTGAGACAATAGTTCAGCGTCCTAAAATCTATAGTGAGATTCAAATTCTCCCCAATCCTATAGACACCCTATACCTTGTCATACACCATCAAATTTCAGTCTGTTACATTGAGGTGTAATCTCTACTGGGCCAGAGACAATAGTTCTGCGTCCTCATATCTATCGTGAGAGTCAAAATCTCACCAATCCTATAGACACCCTCCACCTTGTCATTCACCATCCAATTTCAGCCTGTTACATTGATGTGTAATCTCTACTGGGCCTGAGACACTAGTTCTGCGTCCTCAAATCTATAGTGAGAATCAAATTCTCACCAATCCTATAGACACCCTCCACCTTGTCATACACCATCCAATTTCAGTCTGTTACATTGAGGTGTAATCTCTACTGGGCCAGAGACAATAGTTCTGCGTCCTCATATCTATAGTGAGAGTCAAAATCTCACCCATCCTATAGACACCCTCCATCTTGTCATTCACCATCCAATTTCAGCCTGTTACATTGAGGTGTTCTCTCTACTGGGCCTGAGACAATAGTTCTGCGTCCTCAAATCTATAGTGAGATTCAAATTCTCACCAATCCTATAGACACCCTCCACCTTGTCATACACCATCCAACTTCAGTCTGTTACATTGAGGTGTAATCTCTACTGGGCCAGAGACAATACTTCTGCGTCCTCAAATCTATAGTGAGATTCAAAATCTCCCCAATCCTATAGACACATTCCACCTTGTCATTCATCATCCAATTTCAGCCTGTTACATTGAGGTGTAATCTCTACTGGGCCTGAGCCAATAGTTATGCGTCCTAAAATCTATAGTGAGATTCAAATTCTCACCAAAAGTAGATACACCTTCTACCTTGTTTTACAGTACCATATAGCTGGTGGTATTTTGGGTACATTTTCACAAAAATGAGCAAGTATGGTGGAAGACGCCATGGAAGTGGGCGGGGGTTGCCAGCTGGTCCCGATGGTGGTGGTGTTGCATCTGTTGGTAGTGGCAAAAGCACAATAGCACCTAAGGCAGGAGGTTTTAAGCCTGCATCATCGTCTGGCTCCATAAGGCCTCGAAGGCTTTCTTTTCTGGGAGTAGGTAAACCACTTTTAAAGCCGGAGCTTCAGGAACAAGTTTTGGCTTACATTTCTGACACAGCCTCCAGCTCTCTCGCCTCCTCTTCTGAAGTTTCAAAAAATAAAAGCAATGAGTTGTCATTGGAGGCTCCTGGTCAGGAACAACACCTTTCCTTGTGTCCGTCACCCCTTCCAAAAGTGAAGGATGTGGCAGGCCACACTACCGATTACTCGATGGAGCTCTTTTCACATACCATGCCTGGGTTAGCAAGTCAAATCGTGAATTCCCCAGTCCAAGTTGAATCTGACATGGAGTGCACTGATGCACAGCCACTGCTAGATTTTTCTGCTGGTACATTCACTCAGAGCACTACATTGTCCTCGCAGTGTACTGAGGCAGAATCAGACCCTGATGAATCTCAGGTGCCCCTTCCCGAATACCATACCACCTTACATGGTGACACAGAGGAAGTTGCACATGAAATTGAAGAGGAGGTGATGGATGAGGCAGTTGTTGACCCAGATTGGCATCCATTGAGGGAAGAAGGTGCCGCTGCCAATAGCTCAGAAGAAGAGTAGGAGGATCCACAGCAGGCAATGACATCGCAACAGCTGTTATCTGGCAGGACAGTAGCAGTCCAAAAACGTGTTACAAAAAACAAAAGGGTTGCAGGACAGCTTGGCCAGATGGTCAAATTAGCACAGCGTGCAAGGCCTCAAAATGTCTTCCATAGTAGGAAGAGTGCAGTGTGGCACTTTTTTGAACAAAATCCTAATGATCAGGCAAAAGTTATCTATAAGAAGTGCGCAAAGACCTTTAGCCAAGGGAAAAATCTGAGAAATTTGAAAACCAGTTGCGTGCTTAGACATTTAACCACCATGCACTTGCAAGCGTGTACTGACTACTAAACCTCACGTACCACATGTGCACCTGCTCCGAATGAAGGTAGTCAGCAACGCTACATTGCTTCCCCCACTGTAAGCCCACCGGTTAGCACACCACCAGCAGCAAATGTCGAGGTGTCGTCGCAAGGGCAAAGCAGTCATGGAATCACAATGTTATTGCTACGAAAGACTGAATCTAGGCCATCAGCAGCACCACCAACACCATCACTATCACCAACCCTCTCTCAGTCCGCCATGTCCACCGCTAGTTCCACCATATGCAGCTCTCAAGTCCAGCTCACCTACCAGAGACTCTGAGTAGGACAAGAAAGTGCTCATCCTCTCATCCGCGTAAACTGGCTTTGAATGCCCACATTGCCAAACTAATCTCGCTAGAGATGGTGCCTTACCGGTTGGTTGAAAGCAAAGCTTTCCACGAGTTCATGGCCTACGCAGTACCACGCTATGACTTACCCAGTCGGCACTTCTTTTTGTGAAAAGCCATCCCAGCCCTTCACGTGCATGTGATAGACCGCATTGTCCATGCACTCAAGCAATCAGTGAGTGGAACGGTGCACCTCACAACAGATGCATGGTCCAGTAGGCATGGCCAGGGCCGTTACATGTCCATCTCTGCGCACTTGGTTAATGTGGTGGATGCAGGGTCCACAGGGGACAGTGGCGGTGGGACAATGCTGCCTAGCCCACAGTATAGGAAACAGTTGGCTGTAGGCATTCGACCCTCCTCCTCCTCCAAAAGCGAAAGCTCGTCCACAGAGCGCAGTCACACAAGCACTCCATCCGCAGCTGCCAGTGTTGCACACGAGGTGTCCCACTATCGAACAGCTAGTGGTAATCATCAGCAGGCTGTGTTGAAGATGATGTGTTTGGGAGACAAAAGACACACCGCGGAGGTACTGGCCGACTACTTGCAGGGACAAACTGAGTCATGGTTGGGAAGTCTACATCTTGAGGCAGGCAAGGCAGTTAGTGATAACGGCCGGAGTTTTGTGGCAGCCATAGCCCTTTCAAAACTCAGACACATACCTTGCCTGGCTCACACCTTGAACCTGGTGCTGCAGTGCTTCCTCGATAATTTTCCAGAGTTAACACCCCTGCTCCATAAGGTGCAAAGACTGTGCTCGCACATCCGCCAGTCGCCCATACACTGCAGTGGTATGCAGAAGATTCAGCGATTGCTCCACCTTCCCAAGCACCGCCTAATTATCGACGTTGCAACAAGGTGGAACTCCACCCTGCACATTGTTTAGAGGCTGTGTGAACAGAGGCAGGCTGTAATTCATTTGTGGGAGGATACATGGGCAGGCAGTTTGCAGGCAGACATGGAGTTGTCTGGTGTGCAGTGGTTGAAGCTGAAAGACCTCTGTAAAGTCCTTCAGTGTTTTGAGGAATGCACACGGCTGGTAAGCGCAGACGACGCCATCATAGGCATGAGCATCCCACTTATGCGTCTGCTCAGGCAAACTTTGAAGCACATTAAGGAGCAGGCGTCTGCAACCGAGGAGGAAGAGGAGGAGGGAAGCCTTGATGACAGTCAGCCATTTTATGGTCAGGGAAGTCTCGTGGACGAGGTGGAGGAAGAAGAGGAAGAGGGGGAGGAGAATGGGGATGATTATTTTGGGGAGGAGGATGCTACTCAGGGGGCAAGAAAAAATGTTGGCATGGCAATGTCAGGTACGGGGTTTGTGCGTGACTGGAGGGATGTGGATTTGCCAGAAAGTGCTCCTCCACCCAGCACTCGCAGTGCATCATTGACACCTGGAACATTGGCCCACATGTCTGATTATGCCTTGCAGATCCTAAAAAGGGACCCCCGCATTGCCAAAATGATGAACGATGAAGACTACTGGTTGGCCAGCATCCTGGACCACGCTATAAAGGCAAATTCCAAAACATCATGCCACAGGAGAACCTAGAGCTAATATTGGCTAACAAACATGCAACTCTGGTAAACCGTTTATTTGAGGCATTCCCAGCACACATCGGCGGTGATGTTTTTCCAGCAAGCTGTAGGTGGCAACATGAAAGCGATGTTCGTGGTGCACACTGCCGAAGTGGCGTTGGACACAGGGGTTTCATGACTATGTTGTGGACTGATTTTTCAAGTACAGCTCATACGACTTGTATTACTGCATCGATCGAAAGTGACAGGAGACAGCAGTTGTCAACTATGGTAACAAACTACTTCTCCTCGCATATCGATGTTCTCCCTCACCGGTCATTCCCCTTTGACTATTGGGCTAGTAAACTTGACACCTGGCCTGAATTGGCACAATATACCTTACATGAGCTCGCTTTCCCTGCTGCTAATGTGTTATCTGAACGAGTCTTCAGTGCTGCTGGATCAATCCTGACAGAAAAAAGGACCCATCTGTCGACCCAGAATATTGATGATCTAACCTTCATTAAAATGAACCATGCATGGGTTTCAAAGGATTTTGTCCCACCCTCCCCTGCTGACACGTAGGTTGCCAGAAAAATGGCTTGCTTTTGACCTCCTCTTCCGCGGACTTCTTCAATTACTCCATTTGCAGCTGCTGAATGTCCAACATCAACATATGCCAATTTTTCCACCTCCCTAACTGGGCTGCCTCCCCCCACAGAGCCGGGGTCACCACCTGGCGCACGGACCCATGCGATTGTCGTTGCCCTGGACATGTGGGTGGGCATACTGTTTGGCAACGGCACTGGCACAAGGTCCCTCATAGTAGAATCAAGTGTCTCTGATGGTGGGGGTGCACACCCGCTGTCAGACACACCGGCGTAATATGAGGGGCCCTGTGCCAGTGCTGTCGCCAACACGTGGGCCCCCCCTTCTTGCTCAGGATCACAACATTTGCAAAGTTGAAATACTTACGTCTCCCTGCTCCACCGCCGTGACATCTTCCGCATTTCCTGACAGTGACATTCTGGTCAGAGAGCGCGATGACATCACGTCTGTACGCCCTCTGCCTAAACAGTCCAAGTGCAGTGAGATGGAAGAAGGGGACAATGAGGAGTCCAGACTAGTACAGGGATTCCCTAGCGAGGAGACTTATTTAATTGTTGTGGAGCACTATACTCTGGAGAATGATATATGAGGCCCACAATACCCTGGAGCATTCCAAAGGTGGACAACAGACACTGGAGCAGCATTTACAGGGCCCATTATGCACTGGAGCATTAGAAATTGGGCCTATTATATATGGAGCATTATTTGGGCCCATAACACAGTGGAGCTTCATCCATGAGGGCCAACATATACTGTAGCATTATGTGGAGCTCATCATATACTGTTTCAAACATTATATGGGACCAATGATTCTGGATGGAGAACTATATGGGCCTCATTACTCTGTGTAGCGCACTATGCGGTGGCCATAATACTGTATGTAGTAATATACTGTCCATTTTTGGAGCTATTGGAGAATTTAAAATGGATCAGTCATGAGATGTAAGAAGTGAAGTATTTTTCATTGTACTATACCGCTATTTCTCTGCCATATCAGAGGACCATGAATTGTGGCATGTGTTAAAGGAGCCCATTGACACTCTTTTACCCTGGGCCCACGAAAATCTGGAGCCAGCCCTACCCCCCACAACTTTAGTCAAATAACCCCCAGTTTTCAATGCCTAGCTATTATTTTAAAGTAAATAAGGTTGACAAGCTTAAGTAATAAGAATTGATGTTTTTGGCATTAAAATGGGCACTGTAGGTGTGTTTCCTGTCCTCCACTCACTGCCGACTTTTCTTCCCCATTGACTTGCATTGGGTTTCGTGTTTCAGTCGGCCTTCGACTTTTCACGATTAACGGCTGATTTCGTTCAACCCGACTTTTGCGAAAGTCGGGTTTCATGAAACCCAACTCGACCCGAAAAAAGGCAAAGTCGCTCATCTCTAGTTGTATAGTATGCGGGAAGGGGCACCTGAGTTTCATCAAGGTCAGATTCTGGCTCACTAGACTGCGAGACAAATGTATTGCTCTGGGTCAATGTACCAGCAGAATCATCTAGCGGTGGCTGTGCATCAGCGCACTCAATGTCAGATTCATCTTTGACTGGAGAATTCAGGATTTGACTTAATAACCCTGGCATGGTATGTAAAAAGAGCTCCATGGAGTAATCTGAAGTGTGTGCTGTGGCATCCTTCACATTTGGTGTGGGTGAAGGACACAAGGAAAGGTGTTGTTCCTGACCAGAAGCCTGCACTGACGACTCTGTGCTTGCAGTTTTTGTAACTTCAGAAGAGGAGGCAATAGTGCTGGAGGCTGTTTCGGCAATGTAAGCCAAAACCTGTTCCTTATGCTCCGGCTTTAAAAGCAGTTTACCTACTCCCAGAAAATGGAACCTTAAAGGCCTTCTTTTGGCAGACGATGATGCAGGCTCAACACCTCCTGCCTTAGCTGCTTTTGTGCTTTTGCCATAACCAGCAGATGCACCACCACCAGCATCAGTACCAGCTGCGCCACCCCCGCCCACGTACGCTGCCTCTTCCACCATACTTCCTCATGTTTGGGAAAATGTACCAAAAATACCTGCAGAGATATGGTAGTGTATGAGAAGCTGACAGCTCTATACAGTGTATAGAAAAATGGAAATGTCTGTATATGTATTTACAGAGTCTCAAACACATGCCGACTCTGTATAGATGTGACCGTAAAGCGAACAGCAGATATACAATACTGTTTGAGAAGCGGACAGCTCTATACAGTGTATGGAGAAATGGAAATGTCCATCTATGTATTTATGGACTCACACACACACGTGCTGTGTCTGTATAGATTGGACCGTTATCAAACAGCAGATATAGGATAGTGTTTGACAAGCGGACAGCTCTATATGGTGTATGGAAAAATGGAAATGTCCGTCTATGTATTTATGGACTGACTCACACACATGCTGTCTCTGTATAGATTGCACTGTAATCAAACAGCAGATATAGGATAGTGTTTGACAAGCGGACAGCTGTATACGGTGTATGGAAAAATAGAAATGTCCTTCTATGTATTTACGGACTCACACACACACGTGCTGTCTCTGTATAGATTGGACCGTAATCAAACAGCAGATATAGGATACTGTTTGTCAAGCGGACAGCTCTATACGGTGTATGTATGGAAAATTTTAATTCTCCGTGTATTTTTTAATGGAGTCACACACACGCTGTCTCTGTATAGATTTGACCGTAATCAAACAGCAGATATAGGATACTGTTTGACAAGCGGACAGCTCTATATGGTGTATGGAAAAATTGAAATTTCCGTATATGTATTTACTGAGTCTCACACACACTCTGTCTCTGTATAGATTTGACCGCAATACAAACAGCAGATCTACAATACTGTTTGATAAGTGGACAGCTCTATACAGTGTATGTATAGAAAAATGAAAATCTCCATCTATCTTTTTATGGAGTCACACACAGATAGCATGTGCTTGTCTGTGATACCAGCCAGTACACGGTAGTGTGTGAGGTCTCGGAGCGTACACCTCTATACGGTGTGTGAAAAAATTAATGCTTGCTAACTGTGCAGACGAAAGGAATAAAAGTATTTTTGCTTTGAAAAAAGCAGTCTGCACAGCAGTGTGCACACAGCAATGCAGCTATCAGGTAGCCTTATAAGGCAGCCTAATAACCTCCAGAGCTGATGCACACAAAAATATCCTCCCCTGTCACACTAACTGTTGTGTTGTACAGTGGAAATCGCTATCAGCTGAAGCAGTTTTTTTCCTGCCTAAGCACTCTCCCTATTGCGAACGATCAGCAGCAACCTCTCCCTATGCTAAGATCGGCAGAAGTAAGATGGCGGTCGGCGTTCAGGGCTTTTATAGCCACTGTGACGCCACACAAAGCCATCCAATCACTGCAATGCCCTTCTATAAGATGGTGGTGGCCGCTGCCTATGTCATCGCATTGCCTACAGTGTGTGTCCTTGATCATTGGCTGAGAAAAGGCGCTGGAAGCATTATGGGTAGTGTTGAGCATTCCGATACCGCAAGTATCGGGTATCGGCCGATACTTGCTGTATCGGAATTCCGATACCGACTTCCGATATTTTTTCAATATCGGAAGTCGGCATCGGAATCGGAAGTTCAAAGTTGATTGACAGCCTGACGTCATCATGATGCGCGGTGTGTGCGCATCATGATGCGCCGTCATTTCGGGCCTTCCGGGGGTCTCTGCCGGCCTGCCGGGGGGCTGTGCCGGCCTGCCGGGGGGCTGTGTGGACTGCCCGGGGTCTGTACCGGCCTGCCGGGGGGCTGTGCCGGCCTGCCGGTGGTCTGTGCACCCTGTGGGGGTCTGTACCGGCCTGCCGGGGGGCTGTGCCGGCCTGCCGGTGGTCTGTGCACCCTGTGGGGGTCTGTGCTGGCCTGCCGGGGGGCTGTGCCGGCCTGCCGGGGGGCTGTGCTGATGTCCGGGGGTCTGTGCAAGCATCGTCCGATGGGACTACAAGTCCCCATCTGGCGATGCCTGCTACCATGACAGTGATTGACACATTAGCCAATGATGGGACAGTAGTAGTCCCATCATCCGGCTAATGTGTTAAATGTTAAAAAAAAAAAAAAAAAAATACTACATACATACTACATGCATGCTACATACATACTACATGCTACATACATACTACATGCTACATACATACTACATACATACTACATACATACCACATATATACTACATACATACTACATACATACTACATACATAACACATATATACTACATACATACTACATACATACATACTACATACATACTACATATATACTACATGCATGCTACATACATACTACATGCTACATACATACTACATATATATTACATACATACTACATACATACTACATACATACTACATGCATGCTACATACATACTACATGCATGTTACATACATACTACATGCTACATACATACTACATATATACTACATGCATGCTACATACATACTACATGCTACATACATACTACATATATACTACATACATACTACATACATACTACATGCATGCTACATACATACTACATACATACTACATATATACTACATGCATGCTACATACATACTACATTCTACATACATACTACATATATACTACATACATACTACATATATGCTACATACATACTACATATATACTACATGCATGCTACATACATACTGCATGCTACATACATACTACATGCTACATACATACTACATGCTACATACATACTACATATATGCTACATACATACTACATATATACTACATGCATGCTACATACATACTGCATGCTACATACATACTACATGCTACATACATACCACATATATACTACATACATACTACATGCATGCTACATGCTACATACATACCACATACATACTACATACATACTACATACATACTACATGCTACATACATAATACATATATACTACATGCATGCTACATACATACTACATGCTACATACATACTACATATATACTACATGCATGCTACATACATACTGCATGCTACATGCATGCTACATACATACTACATACATACTACATGCTACATACATACCACATATATACTACATACATACTACATACAATACATTCATACAATACATACATAGACATACAGTACATATAACATAGAGTAACAAACTTACCAATACTTGTCACATTGTTCCCCGAAGCCATTGTCTTTTACGGAATAAATATTAACATAACAAACCACAAAAATACTCACCCACGATCCGAAGCAGTCCACGAGTGTGTCCCACGACGATCTTGGGTAGAGAACTGCAGCATCAGCTGTTGCTGCCGTTCTCTCCGGGCTGCAGGAATCCAATGACAGAAGGTAGGTATCCTTCCGCACTGTATTCCTCCGCCACTTAAAAAAAAAAAAAATCCCTAGTCTCACTTTATGCCATTGCTGCGTGGGAATTTCCCACACAGCAATGGCATAAAGTGAGACTAGGGACTTTTTTTTTTAAGTGGCGGAGGAATACAGTGCGGAAGGATACCTACCTTCCGTCATTGGATTCCTGCAGCCCGTAGAGAACGGCAGCAACAGCTGATGCTGCAGTTCTCTACCCAAGATCGTCGTGGGACACACTCGTGGACTGCTTTGGATCGTGGGTGAGTATTTTTGTGGTTTGTTATGTTAATATTTATTCCGTAAAAGACAATGGCTTCGGGGAACAATGTGACAAGTATTGGTAAGTATGTTACTCTATGTTATATGTACTGTATGTCTATGTATGTATTGTATGAATGTATTGCATGTAGTATGTATGTAGTATATATGTGGTATGTATGTAGCATGTAGTATGTATGTAGTATGTATGTAGCATGCATGTAGCATGCAGTATGTATGTAGCATGCATGTAGTATATAAGTAGTATGTATGTAGCATGTAGTATGTATGTAGCATGCATGTAGTATATATGTAGTATGTATGTAGCATGTAGTATGTAGTATGTATGTAGTATGTATGTGGTATGTATGTAGCATGTAGCATGCATGTAGTATGTATGTAGCATATATGTGGTATGTATGTAGCATGTAGTATGTATGTAGCATGCAGTATGTATGTAGCATGCATGTAGTATATATGTAGTATGTATGTAGCATATATGTAGTATGTATGTAGCATGTAGTATGTATGTAGCATGCAGTATGTATGTAGCATGCATGTAGTATATATGTAGTATGTATGTAGCATATATGTAGTATGTATGTAGTATATATGTAGTATGTATGTAGCATGTAGTATGTATGTAGTATGTATGTAGTATGTATGTGGTATGTATGTAGCATGTAGCATGCATGTAGTATGTATGTAGTATATATGTGGTATGTATGTAGCATGTAGTATGTATGTAGCATGCAGTATGTATGTAGCATGCATGTAGTATATATGTAGTATGTATGTAGCATATATGTAGTATGTATGTAGCATGTAGTATGTATGTAGCATGCAGTATGTATGTAGCATGCATGTAGTATATATGTAGTATGTATGTAGCATATATGTAGTATGTATGTAGTATGTATGTAGCATGCATGTAGTATATATGTAGTATGTATGTAGCATGTAGTATGTATGTAGTATGTATGTAGTATGTATGTGGTATGTATGTAGCATGTAGCATGCATGTAGTATGTATGTAGCATATATGTGGTATGTATGTAGCATGTAGTATGTATGTAGCATGCAGTATGTATGTAGCATGCATGTAGTATATATGTAGTATGTATGTAGCATATATGTAGTATGTATGTAGCATGTAGTATGTATGTAGCATGCAGTATGTATGTAGCATGCATGTAGTATATATTTAGTATGTATGTAGCATATATGTAGTATGTATGTAGTATGTATGTAGCATGTAGTATATATGTAGTATGTATGTAGCATATATGTAGTATGTATGTAGCATGTAGTATATATGTAGTATGCATGTTGCATGCATGTAGTATATATGTAGTATGTATGTTGCATGTAGTATATATGTAGTATGTATGTTGCATGTAGTATATATGTAGTATGAATGTAGCATGTATGTAGTATGTAGTATGAATGTAGCATGTATGTAGTATGCATGTTGTATGTATGTAGCATGTAATTTTTTTTTTTTTTTTTTACATTCAACACATTAGCCGGATGATGGGACTACTACTGTCCCATCATTGGCTAATGTGTCAATCACTGTCATGGTAGCAGGCATCGCCCGATGGGACTTGTAGTCCCATCGGACGATGCCTGCACAGACCCCCGAAGCCTGCACAGCCCCCCTGCAGGCCGGCACAGCCCCCCGGAGCCTGCACAGCCCCCCCGGCAGGCCGGCACAGCCCCCCGGCAGGCCGGCACAGCCCACCGGAGCCTGCACAGCCCCCCTGGCAGGCCGGCACAGCCCCCCGGCAGGCCGGCACAGACCACCGGAGCCTGCACAGACCCCCTGGCAGGCCGGCACAGCCCCCCGAAAGGCCCGTACAGACCCCAGAGAGGCTGTACAAGGGAAAAACAGGATTTTTCTTATTCCGATACCGGAAGTCCCATAGACTTGAATGGGACTTCCGGTATCGGAATCGGCGATACCGATACTTTTTTTTAAGATCGGCCGATCCATTCCGATCCGATACTTTGAAGTATCGGACGGTATCGCTCAACTCTAATTATGGGAAACGCGACTTTGGCACTCGAATTGGCGACCTCATGGCCGACATCAAGCTATGGTTGGGTTTCAGTCGGCGAAACCCGACTTTAGCGAAACTCGGCGACTTTTGAATTTGACCGACCCCTTTCGCTCAACTCTAGTTAACAGAAATAAAAAATTGAAATTGATAATTTTGTTTGTAATGTAATATATGAGATTCACCTTTTGTATTAAACTGAAATAAATTAATTTTTTGATGACATTCTAATTTTGTGAGAAGCATGCACATATATTACACAGTATATTTGTTTTTTTTAAAGATAAGTGGTTTTGCCTTATTATTAATTTTGAGAGTGCTATTTTTTGGTGCATAATTTTCTGTTGTTCAAGCATACAATGCATCATAATAGTGTTCATTTTTTTATTAAATTTTAAAGGCAAACTGTTTGGAACTCATGTTTTTTAACCCTATTTTAAAGGACATATTACATTACATTATTTAAATTGGATTCACAATATTGCTGGCTTCTGTTTGAAAGAGTATAAGCCTGTGAATATGCACATTCATCACAGCTTAGCTAAACTTCTGCACTGCAGGCTGAAAATGAAAGGGTGATGCAAAGTTTTGAACAGACATTACAGTGGATTAAAAGGCATATTTAGTTCAGTTACTAATGATGACTAATTATTATGCATTTGATTATGAACATGAGTGTTGGACGATTATATTTGTATTTCATGCCATGTTGCAACAAATACTTATGGTCTCACAATGGAATATGGTGGTATTTCACCTATGCTCTAGATTTGTCTGGTTACAGATTAGAGCCTTTCATTTTAACCTTGAATGACTGCAAAATGCAAGCATATAAATGTTGAGCTATGATCTTGTTTCTCAGAGGGCTTCATTAGTGTTAAACCACTCATTGATGAATAATCCAAATTCTGAATTTAAGGCTTGTATTTGTTTGTAAATTAAACTGTAATCTATGGGTTTTAGAAATGCAATTGTTTTTTTAAGCAATATCTCCCTATTCCAGAAACGGAAACACAAGTTTTTATTTAACAAAGTTTGCCTTCAATAATTTAATAAGAGAAGCACAAACAAGCCACCTGTATACACCTTGGGGTAGCTTGGCTTAACCGGCCATTCAGATGAATATTTTACATTTTCATCTTCGCTTGCTTTATTAACCCCTTCACCCCCAAGGGTGGTTTGCACGTTCATGACCGGGCCAATTTTTACAATTCTGACCACTGTACCTTTATGAGGTCATAACTCTGGAACGCTTCCATTGATCCCGGTGATTCTGACATTTTTTCTCGTGACATATTGTACTTCATGTTAGTGGTAAAATTTCATTCAAATAACTTGCGTTTATTTGTGAAAAAAATGGAAATTTGGCAAAAATTTTGAAAATTTCGCAATTTTCCAACTTTGAATTTTTATGCCCTTAAATCACAGAGATACGGCACACAAAAAACTTGATAAGTAACATTTCCCACATGTTTACTTTACATCAGCACAATTTTGGAACCAAAATTTTTTTTTGTTAGGAAGTTGTAAGGGTTAAAAGTTGACCAGCGATTTCTCATTTTTACAACACCATTTTATTTTTAGGACCACATCACATTTGAAGCCACTTTGAGGGGTCTATATGATAGAAAATACCCAAAAGTGACACCATTCTAAAAACTGAACCCCTTAAGGTGCTCAAAACCACATTCAAGAAGTTTATTAACCCATTAGGTGCGTCACAGGAATTTTTTTGAATATTTAAAAAGAAATGAACATCTAACTTTTTTTCACAAAAAAAATACTTCAGGTTCAATTTTTTTTATTTTACCAAGGGTAACAGGAGAAATTGGACTGCAAAAGTTATTGTGCAATTTGTCCTGAGTACGCTGATACCTGATTTGTGGGGGGGAACGACTGTTTCGGCGCATGGCAGAGCTCAGAATGGAAGGAGCGCCGTTTGACTTTTTCAATGCAAAATTGGCTGGAATTCAGATCGGACGCCATGTCACGTTTGGAGAGTCCCTGATGTACCTAAACAGTGGAAACCCCCTACAAGTGACCCCATTTTGGAAACTAGACCCCCCAAGGAACTTATCTAGATATGTGGTGAGAACTTTGAACCCACAAGGGCTTTACAGAAGTTTATAACGTACGGCGGTACAATTAAAAAATCATATTTTTTCCACAAAAATGATCTTTTCACCCCAATTTTTATTTTCCCAAGAGTAACAGGACCCTAAAAGTTATTGTGCAATTTGTTCTGAGTACGCTGATACCTCACATGTGGGGGTAAACCACTATTTGGGCGCATGGCAGAGCTCGGAAGGGAAGCAGCGCCATTTGACGTTTTTGGCTGGAATTGAGATCGGACACCATGTCGCGTTTGGAAAACCCCTGATGTACCAAAACAGTGGAAATCCCCCACAAATGACACCATTTTGGAAACTAGACCCCCTAAGGAACTTATCTAGATGTGTGGTGAGAACTTTGAACCCCCATGGGCTTCACAGAAGTTTATAACATAAAGCCATACAATTAAAAAATCATATTTTTTCCACAAAAATGATCTTTTCACCCTCAATTCTTATTTTTCCAAGGGTAACAGGACCCTAAAAGTTATTGTGCAATTTGTCCTGAGTACGCTGATACCCCACATGTGGGGGTAAACCACTATTTGGGCGCATGGCAGAGCTCGGAAGGGAAGCAGCGCCATTTGACGTTTTTGGCTGGAATTGAGATCGGACACCATGTCGCGTTTGGAAAACTCCTGATGTACCAAAACAGTGGAAACCCCCACAAATGACACCATTTTGGAAACTAGACCCCCTAAGGAACTTATCTAGATGTGTGGTGAGCACTTTGACCCCCCCAGTGCTTCACAGAAGTTTATAATGCCCGGGCGTGAAAATAAATAATTCGTATTTTTTCCACAAACATGATCTTTTAGTCACCATTTTTTTTATTTTCCCAAGGGTACCAGGAGAAATAGGACCCCAAAAGTTGTTGTCCAATTTGTCCTGAGTATGCTGATACCCCATATGTGGGAGAAAACTACTGTATGGGCACACGTCGGGGCTCGGAAGGGAAGTAGTGACGTTTTGGAATGCAGACTTTGATGGAATGGTCTGCGGGTGTCATGTTGCCTTTGGAGAGCCCCTAATGTACCTAAACAGTGGAAACCCCCCACAAATGACACCATTTTGTAAACTAGACCCCCCAAGGAACTTATTTAGATGTGTGGTGAGCACTTTGACCCCCCCAGTGCTTCACAGAAGTTTATAACGCCCGGGCGTGAAAATAAAAAATTCGTATTTTTTCCACAAACATGATCTTTTAGTCACCATTTTTATATTTTCCCAAGGGTACCAGGAGAAATTGGACCCCAAAAGTTGTTGTCCAATTTATCCTGAGTATGCTGATACCCAATATGTGGGAGAAAACTACTGTATGGGCACACGTCGGGGCTCGGAAGGGAAGTAGTGACGTTTTGGAATGCAGACTTTGATGGAATGGTCTGCGGGTGTCATGTTGCCTTTGGAGAGCCCCTAATGTACCTAAACAGTGGAAACCCCCCACAAATGACACCATTTTGAAAACTAGACCCACTAAGGAACTTATCTAGATGTGAGGTGAGCACTTTGAACCCCCAAGGGCTTCACTGAAGTTTATAATGCCAGGGCATGAAAATAAAAAAATCGTATTTTTTCCAGAAACATGATCAATTAGTCCCCAATTTTTTCATTTTCCCAAGGGTAACAGGAGAAATTGGACCCCCAAAAGTTGTTGTCCAATTTGGCCTGAGTACGCTGACACCCCATATGTGGGAGAAAACTACTGTATGGACACACGTTGGGGCTCGGAAGGGAAGCAGTGACGTTTTGGAATGCAGACTTTGATGGAATGGTCTGCGGGTGTCATGTGCGTTTGGAGAGCCCCTGATGTACCTAAACTATTGAAACTCCCCACAAGTGACCCCATTTTGGACACTAGACCCCCCACGGAACTTATCTAGATGTGTGGTGAGCACTTTGAACCCCCAAGTGCTTCACAGAAGTTTATAACACTCGGACGTGAAAATAAAAAAATCATTTTTTTCCACAAAAATGATATTTTTGCCCCCAATTTTTTATTTTCCAAAGGGTAACAGGAGAAATTGGACCCCAAAAATTGTTTTGCAATTTGTCCTGAGTAGGCTGATACCCTACATGTGGGGGTAAATCACTGTTTGGGCGCATGGCAGAGCTTGGAAGGGAAGGAGCACCATTTGACTTTTTCAACTCAGATTTGGCTGGAATTGAGATCAGACGCCATGTTGCATTTGGAGAGCCCCTGATGTGCCCAAACAGTGGAAACCCCCAATTATAACTCCAACCCTAACCCCAACACACCCCTAACCCTAATCTGAGCCCTAACTCTAGCCCTAACCCTAGCCCTAACCCTAGCCCTAACCCTAACCCTAGCCCTAACCCTAGCCCTAAACCTAACCGCAGTGCAGACGGTGCGAAATTTTCCGCGCGGATTATCTGCGGTTTTCAATCCGCAGAAAGAATTGACATGTCAATTCTTTCTGCGGATTCTCCTGCGGTTTGCCATCTCCTCTATTGAGGAGATGAAAAACCTCAGGACAAAACCGCAGAGCAATCCGCAGGTAAAACCGCAGGTCTTTTGACCTGCGGTTTCACCTGCGGATTTTACAAAATCCGCACGGATGAATCCGCACCTAATCCGCAGCGTGTGCACACAGCCTTACCCTAACGGGAAAATGGAGATAAATACTTTTTTTTTAGTTTTATTATTTTTCCCTAACTAAGGGGGTGATAACGTGGGGTTTGATTTACTATTTATGGCGGTTTTTATGTTTGGCGGCTGTCGCACGCTAAAAGACGCTTTTTATTGTAAAATAGTTTTTGCATCACCACATTTTGAGAGCTATAATTTTTCCGTATTTTGACTCACTGAGTCATGTGAGGTCTTATTTTTTGCGGGACGAGTTGACGTTTTTATTGGTACCATTTTCGGGCACGTGACATTTTTTGATCGCTTTTTATTCCTATTTTTGGGACGCAGAATGAACAAAAACCAGCGTTTCATGAATTTCTTTTGGGGGGGTGCGTTTACACCGTTCCGCGTGCGGTAAAATTGATAAAGCGGTTTTATTCTTCGGGTCAGTACGGTTACAGCGATACCTCATTTAGGTCATTTTTTTATGTTTTTGTCAGTTTTATGCAATGAAAACTATTTTATATAAAAAATAATTATTTTTGCATCGCTTTATTCTGTGAGCTATAACTTTTTTATTTTTTCGCTGATGATGCTGTGCGGCAGCTCGTTTTTTGCGTGACAAGATGACGTTTTCAGCGGTACCATGGATATTTATATGCGTCTTTTTGATCGCGCGTTATTACACTTTTTATTTGGCGGTATGATAATAAATCATTATTTTTTGCTTCGTTTTTTATTTTTATTTTTTAAGGGGTTCGCTAAAAGGGTTAACTAATAGGACAGTTTTATAGGGCGGGTCATTACGGATGCGGCGATACCTAATATGTGCACTTTTATTGTTTTTTTTTTAATTATTTCCAAAAAATGGATTTATTGGGGGAATATTTTTTTTTTTTTCTAATTTATTTGGCGATTTTTTTTAAATGTATTTTTACATTTTTTTTTACTTTATTACATAGTCCCAGGTGGGACATCACTGTCCTGTGACAGATCGCTGATCTGTCACATCACAGATCACTGTGACAGATCAGCAATCTGTCAAAGGCATTGAAGAAGACTTCCTCTTGCCTGCGCTTTGCAGGCACTGAGGAAGACAGCTTCCTCAGGCCCCCGAAGGCCCCCGTCGCCATCTTGGATTTGGGGGCCTGGAGGATAGGAGCCCCCGGCAGCAGCGCTGCACATTGCGCTGCCGTGGGGGGCTCAGGGAAGCACAGAGGGAGCCCCCTCCCTGCCGATGCTTCCCTTTAACTCCCGGTACACCGCGATCATGTTTGATCGCGGTGTGCAAGGGGTTAACGTGTTGGGGGCGGTCCTTGACCGCCCCTGACACATAGTGCCAGGTGTCAGCTGTGATAATCAGCTGACACCCGGCCGCGATCAGCGGCGCTCACCACATGGGCGCCGCTGATCGCGGTAGACGTACTATCCCGTCCACGGTCATACGGGCCCGGGTACCGTGGACGGGATAGTACGTTGGATGTCAGGAAGGGGTTAAAACATGCTTTATAAACCAGTACAAAAATAAAGTAAACATATTCTGTCATGCTGGCCTAAAAAAGCACTCATTAAAGTCCGTATCACCACTCAGAAACAGTATTTGACTCCGCTTACATGAGCACAGCTCTGGAGGCCTGCTCACCTTTAGAGCACACCAAACACTCAGTGAGTCCAGAGGCTTACTTTTTAAAGGGAATTTGTCACCCTATTTTTCGCCTATCAGCTGCCTGCACCGACATCAGGGGCTTATCTACATCATTCCGTAATGCTGTAGATAAGCCCCCGATGTAACCTGAAAGATTAAAAAAGGAGTTAGATTATACTCACCGGGAGGTGGTCCCGTCTTGGTCTGATGGGTGTTGCGGTCCGGCGCCTCCCTTCTAACAGTGATGTCTTCTTCTTTGCTGCCTGTCGTGGCTCCTGTGCAGGTGCACTGCTCTGTCCTGTTGAAGGCAGAGCAGATTTCTGCAGTGCGCAGGCGCCGGACCTCTCACGGCGCCTGCGTACTGCAGGACTCTGTTCTGCCCTCAACAGGACAGAGAAGTGCGCCTGAGCAGGAGCCATGACAGGCAGCAAAGAAGATGACGTCACCATTAGAAGATGGGAGGCGCCGGACTGGATGGTGACACCCATCGGACCGGACCGAACGCCAGGGTGAGTATAATATAACTTGTTTTTCTTATCTTTCAGGTTACATCGGGGGCTAATCTACAGCATTACAGAATGCTGTAGATAAGCCCCTAATGGTGGTGTCGACAGATTCCCTTTAACTCTTAGACTACACCCTAGGGTGGAGATATGGTGAACACCACATGGATACAACTCAACACAGAATACACCCATCACATGGATACAACTGACTACAGAGTACATGCACCACATGGATACAACTGACTACAGAGTACATGCACCACATAGATACAACTGAATACAGAGTACACGCACCACATGGATACAATTGAATACAGAGTACACGCACCACATGGATACAATTGAATACAGAGTGCACGCACCACATGGATACAACTGAATACAGAGTACACGCACCACATGGATACAACTGAATAGAGAATACACGCATCACAAGGATACAACTGAATACAGAGTGCACACACCACATGGATACAACTGACTACAGAGTACACGCACCACATAGATACAACTATTCACGCACCACTTGGATACAACTGAATACAGAGTACACCCACCACATGGATACAACTGAATAGAGAATACACGCATCACAAGGATACAACTGAATACAGAGTGCACACACCACATGGATACAACTGACTACAGAGTACATGCACCACATAGATACAACTGAATACAGAGTACGTGCACCACATGGATACAACTGAATAGAGAGTACACGCACCATATGGATACAACTGAATACAGAGTACATGCACCACATGGATACAACTGACTACAGAGTACACGCATCACATGGATACAACTGAATAGAGAATACACGCATCACAAGGATACAACTGAATACAGAGTGCACACACCACATGGATACAGCTGACTACAGAGTACATGCACCACATAGATACAACTGAATACAGAGTACGTGCACCACATGGATACAACTGAATTGAGAGTACACGCACCATATGGATACAACTGAATACAGAGTGCACACACCACATGGATACAACTGAATAGAGAGTACACGCATCACAAGGATACAACTGAATACAGAGTACACGCACCACATGGATACAACTGACTACAGAGTATACAGAGTACACGCACCACATAGATACAACTGAATACAGAGTACTTGCACCACATGGATACAACTGATCTGAGAGTACACGCATCACAAGGATACAACTGAATACAGAGAACACGCACCACATGGATACAACTGAATACAGCTTACCCATGCTGCCTGAATACCACAGCCATATCTGCTCATCGCCCATATGTAGCAGAGCCGGTCGGGTTGCGCAAGCTTCTAGCCTCCTATGGAGGCTATTGAAGCATGCCAAAAGTAAAAAAAAAATGTTTAAAAATAAAAAAAATTAAAAAAAACCTAAAAGTTCAAATCACCCCCCTTTCGCCCCAATCAAAATAAAACAGTAAAAAAAAAATCCCACACACACATATTAGGTATCGCCGCGTTCAGAATCGCCTGATCTATCAATAAAAAAAAGCCTTAACCCGATCGCTAAACGGCGTAGCGAGAAAAAAATTCAAAACGCCAGAATTACGTTTTTTTTGGTCACCAAGACATTGCATTAAAATGCAATAATGGGCGATCAAAAGAACGTATCTGCACAAAACTGGTGTCATTAAAAACGTCAGTCTGGCACGGAAAAAATAAGCCCTCACCCGACCCCAGATCATGCAAAATGGAGACGCTACGGGTCTCGGAAAATTGCGCAAATTTTTTTTTTTTTTTTTTTTTTGCAAACTTTGGAATTTTTTTTCACCACTTAGATAAAAAAGGACATAGACATGTTTGGTGTCTATGAACTCGTAATGACCTGGAGAATCATAATGGCAGGTCAGATTTAGCATCTAGTGAACCTAGCAAAAAAGCCAAGCAAAAAACCAGTGTGGGATTGCACTTTTTTTGCAATTTCACCGCACTTGGAATTTTTTTCCCGTTTTCGAGTACACGATATGGTAAAACCAATGATGTAATTTAAAAGTACAACTCGTCCCACAAAAAATAAGCCCTCATATGGCCATATAAACGGAAAATTAAAAAAGTTATGGCTCTGGAAAAAGGGGAGGGAAAAATGAAAATGTAAAACCAAAAATACCCCTGGTCGTTAAGGGGTTAAAACATATTTTGCTATACACGGGTATTTCCTTTCTGCGTATTGTTACACCACAAAACAGAACAGATAAAAAAAGGTTAATTAGACATCATTTCACACAAAACCCCCAAAATTGGGAGGACAAAATTGTTGGTACCCTCAACTTAATATTTGGTTGCACACCCTTTGGAATTAATATAGTGACAAGCAAAAGGGTAACAATGTTTTGATCTTTTGACTTTCAGGCTCCATATCTCACCATCCACTACGGCTTTGATAGTGAGACTACCATCATTTAATAGACAATCATCTTGGCTAGTTCATACATAAATTTGACTTGCAACTAGTTAACAAATGTTTAGTTATGCAGATTCTTGTCATGTCACTGCATTGTTACTGTTTTGCTCCTGGTGGTGGAAACAAATTTCATCCTGAATACTACAAAACTGAACCTGTTCTCGTAATCCCTAATAGCTTGGTGTATTATTAGTTTGCTTCCCAATTGAAAGGTCACTGGTTCAGGAGAAGCCATGAGAATGGTTTCCAAAGAAAAGAGGAACAGCATCATCTAACTCTTCAATAGCGGTCTCTTGGTCAAGAAAATTGACAAACTGCATTATGTGAGTGCCATGACAGTTGGAAGAGTACGAAATGAAGTCAGTCCAGTCAGAAGCCAATAGGTGGACATCCAGGCAAAATATCAGAGCCAATAATCAGCTCATCACAAGGTCTATCAGTTCTGCTGTGACAAACAAGGCATTGGAGATGGATTGTATGCTTCACCGTAGTGAGATCACAGATGTTTATGCAAGCACTGTGCAATGCACTTTACATAAATCTGGAATGGAGGCCAGAAAAAATGTGCAGAAGCCTCAACTTCAACTTTGTCATAAGAAGCGTTGGTTCAAGTTTGCAAACTAGTACGAAAAGTGGACATGTAAAGGTTTGAAATGAGTGATTTGGAGCGATGACACGAATGTCAATAGACTAGGGTCTGATAGCTGCAAATTGGTCTGAAAGAAACAAGGGAAAAAGGGGCTACCAGATTGAGAATTTGAAGGAAATGTCAAGTTTAATGGAGGAAGCCTGATATGGGGTTTCATAGCCAAAGGCATTGGATACTAGACAAGGATCAATTGTACTCTCAATGCTAAGCTATTTATGAGTACAAGATGAGTTACTTTGTTCACTCAAGTACTATGGGTATGAAAAGGATTACAGTATTACAACAGGACAACGACATGAAGCATACATTGAGACTGGTGAAAAAATTGTTCAATGACAATGAAGTAGAGGTGCTCAAATGGCCCTCACAGTTCCCAGACCCAATCAAACACTTGTGGTTTGAATTGAAGAAAAAACTGTATACATAGCCAAGTGAGTTGGCCAGTTTGCAACAACTTTGGGAACATGTAGAAGTGACCTGATATTAAATTTTGGTCGACCCATGTTTGAATCTGATGGAGAGCATGCACAGAAGGATTCAGGCAGTGTTGAAAGCCAAAGGTGGATTTACAAAATACTAACAAAATAATAAAAATTAAAATTTAGATCTTTAGGAGAAAAACAGTAACAATGCAGTGACATGACAAGAATCTGCATAACTAATGATATGCTAAGTAGATGCAGGTCAAATTTAACCCCTACATGCTTCAGCCCAATTTAATTTTTGCGTTTCTGCTTTTTGCTCCCCTGCTTCCCAGAGCCGTAACTTTTTTACTTTTCCGTCAATATGGTCATGTGAAGGCTTGTTTTTTGCAGGTCGAGTTGTATGTTTGAACAACACCATTGATTTTACCATATTGTGTACTAAAAAGCAAGGAAACAATTCCAAGTGAGGTGACATTGCATAGAAAGTGCAATTCCACAACTGTTTTTTAGGGTTTTTTTTTACTGTGTTCACCAAATGCTAAAACTGACCTGCCATTATGATTCTCCAGGTCATTAAAAGCTCAAAGATACCAAACATGTACAGGTTGTTTTTTATTTAAGTGATAAAAAAATCCAAATTTTGTAAAAAAAAAAAAAAAGTGTCATTTTCCGAGACCCATAGCGTCTCCATTTTTTATGATAAGGGTCTGAGTGAGAGCTTTATTTGTGTGTGCCGAGCTGACGTTTTATTGATATCATTTTGGTGTAGATACGATCTTTTGATACGATCTTTGTTATTGCATTTTAATGCAATGCTGCAGTGACCGAAAAAAACAAATTCTGACGTTTTCACTTTTTTTGCTACACTGTTTGCCAATAGGATTAATTCGTCCTATATCTTGATGGATCAGGCAACTCTGAACACGGTAATACAAAATATATGTAAATTTTTTAAATTGTTTTATTTTGAATTGGCAAATGGGGGGTGATTTGAATGTTTACTATTTTTATTTTTTTATATTTTCAAAAACATTTTTTTTAACTATACACTTGCTTCAATAAACTCCATGGGAGACTAGAAGCTATGATCATCCGATCACTTGTGCTACACAGAGCAATGCTCTAGCCATGCTCTGAGTAGCAGAAATGCTCACTTGCTATGAGCATCAACCTCTGGGCGGCATTCATAGCAATCTGGCAATGACAACCACAGGGGTCTGCTACAGACCCTGAGTTTATCATGCCAACCTATCGGCGACTCACGGTCATGTGACACAGGTGCCAATGGGTGGGATTAATGATGCATTTCTGGCGTGATTACATTAAATGCCCACGTCTTAGATTGACAGCGGCATTTAACAGATTAATAGCCATCGGTGGAACGCTATCCCACCCGCAGCCGTTTGGGGCATATAGCTGTTAAAATCAGCTAACATGCCTGGTAAGATGTGGGCTTAGTGCCGGAGCCTACAGCAAAGGGAGAGACATGACATGTGCAGTACATGTACGGCATATGTCATCAAGGGGTTAAGTATGAGAAATCCAAGATGATTGTCTATAAAATTATGGCAGTCTCAAGTTCAAAGCAGAAGTGGATAATGAGATATGGATAATGAAAGTCAAAAATTCACAACATTGTTACTCTTTTGCTCTTTTCTGTAACTGTAGTCAATCACTTTCTATAATCATCAAGCTTATTACACCTCTCAACTGGAATTTTTGACCACTCTTCTTTTGCAAATTGCGCCAGGTCTCTTTGAAAGCTGTCTTCTCCTAACAGCAATTTTAAGATCTCTCCATAGATGTTTAATGAGATTTAGATCTACAGGGTGGGCCATTTATATGGATACACCTGGGAGGGCCATGTATATAGATACACCTAAATAAAATGGGAATGGTTGGTGATATCAACTTCCTGTTTGTGGCACATTAGAATGTGGGAGAGGGAAAACTTTTCAAGATGGGTGGTGACCATGTCAGCCATTTTGAAGCCTGCCATTTTGAATCCAAATTTATAAATGGCCCACCCAGGTCTATCCATATAAATGGCCCACCCTGTACAATCATTGCTGGCCATTTCAGAACTCTCTAACATTTTGTTTCCATCTATTTCTGGGTGCTTCTTGAAGTATGTTTGGGGACATTGTGATGCTGGAAGGCCCATGACCTAGGACACAAATCCAGCTTTCTGACACTGCAACCCAAAATCTTTTGGTAGTCTTCAGATTTCATGATGCCTTGCACACAATCAAGGCACCCAGTGCCAGAGGCAGCAAAACAGACCCAAAACATATTTGAACCTCCACCATACTTTTCTACAGGTAATGTGTTCTTTTATTTTTAGGCCTCATTCTGTTTTCAGTAAACCATAGAATATGTGCTTTACCAAAAATTTCTATATTGGTTTCATATGTCCACAAGCAGCTTTCCCATGAGGATTTTTGCTTACTCATGTATATTTTAGCAAAATGCAGACTAGTTATGGTGCTCAAACCTGTGGGTTCAAGCAACATATTTTAATCCGATTTCTTTTATTTTTTTATTATTATTCTACTTCTTCTCCTCGTTTTCTGCAATTAATACGGCCTGAACCGCTCGGCGCAGAGACCCCATTCAGGCGGCGTTTCGAAGTCCTCGGTGGGGACAGATGTGCTATGAATTTTTGGAGTCGATCCGATTTGTAGTTATTTAAAAAAAATCACATTTTAAGCAAAAATTTTCCCATAGGAATTAATGGCGACCTTTCCATGACCCACAACTGACATGGATTGAAGCCACAGTGCAGGTGCAGTGACCTTACAAAGATGGCAGCTATGCAAATGCAGCTTCCACACATGACCCGTATTAGCTAATAGAAGCTGACAGATCGCTGATTCAAGGTCTTAAAGGTGCAGCGCGCCAATGGCTTCTGAAAAGTCCCACCCAGTGATGGCGAACCTTGGCACTCCAGCTGTTGTAAAACTACAACTCCCAGCATGCCCTTGCAACCTGCAGCAGTTGAGGCAGCAGTTGAGGCGTGCTTGGAGTTGTAATTCTCCAACAGCTGGAGTGCCAAGGTTCACCATCACTGCAGTCAGAAGCCAAAGTGGCTTTAGAAGCCCAGTGTGCCAAAGTGGCCCCTGAGGGGCCTAGAGCGCCAAAGTCGCCCCGAGGCAAAGTGGCAGAATGTGTCAACATGACTAAAGTGGCTACCAAGTGGCCAAAGTGGCTACAGAGGTGCCAAATGTGCCAAAGTGGCTACCAAGTGGCTACCGAGGTGTTGAATGTGCCAAAGTGGCTACTGAGGTGCCGAATGTGCCAAAGTGGCTACCAAGTGGCCAAAGTGGCTACCGAGGTACCGATTGTGCCAAAGTGGCTACAAAGTGGCCAAAGGGGCTACCGAGGGGCCGAATGTGCCAAAGTGTCTACCAAGTGGCCAAAGTGGCTACCAAGGTGTCAAATGTGCCAAAGTGGCTACCAATTGGCCAAAGTGGCTACCAAGGTGCCGAATGTGCCAAAGTGGCTACCAAGTGGCCAAAGTGGCTACTGAGGTGTCAAATGTGCCAAAGTGTCTACCAATAGGCCAAAGTGGCTACCAAGGTGTTGAATGTGCCAAAGTGGCTACCAAGTGGCCAAAGTGGCTACAGAGGCGCTGAATGTGCCAAAGTGGCTACCAAGTGGCCAAAGTGGCTACCGAGGTGCCGAATGTGCAAAAGTGGCTACCAAGTGGCTAAAGTGGCTTCCAAGGTACCAAATGTGCTAAAGTGGATACCAAGTGGCCAAAGTGGCTACCAAGTGGCCAAAGTGGCTACCGAGGTTCCCGAATGTGCCAAAGTGGCTACCAAGTGGCCAAAGTAGCTACCAAGGTGCCAAATGTGCTAAAGTGGCTACCAAGTCGACACCTGATACACTGCTGTAAACCTGGCAGTGCTGTTCAAGCACCATGTATTTCCTTCAGGAAATGCCCATCTAGTTTCTTTATGTTTCTCTGTTGACATTGGGGTCTACATGAATTTCCTGCCATAGCATTTCATTTCTTTCAAATGCCTACAGATGTTTGCACTGACATTGATGCACCCTGAGCCTGCAGGACAGCTTGAATTTCTTTGGAACTTCATTGAGGCTGCTTATTCACTATCTTGCATTGCAACACTTCATCAATTTTTATCTGCCATCCATGTATATGTAGATTAGCTACAGTACCATAAGTTGTATACTTCTTGTTATGTTGCTCAGCGAGGATAAAGGGACATCAAGATCTCTGGAGATTGACTTGTAACTAGAGTTGAGTGAAACGGGTCGAAAAAATTCAAAAGTCGCCGACTTTCGCCAAAGTCGGGTTTCATGAAATGAAACCCGACCTTAGTGTGAGGTCGGCCACGAGGTTGGTGACCATCGCGCCAAAGTCGCGTTTCAAAATATGCTTTTGCGTCCTTTTTCAACCAGTCAGGAAGAACGGACACTGTGGGCAACGTGATGACATAGGCAGCGGTCACCACCATCTTGGAGAAGAGCATGCAAGTGATTGGCTTGCAATGTGTGGCATCACAGGGGGTATAAAAGGGTGGGGACGCCGACCACCATGTTACTCATGCTGATCTCAGAACAGGGAGAGCTGCTGCAGCTGCTGATTCTGTAGGGAGAGTGTTAGGAAGGCAAAAAGAAAAAAAAACTGCTTCTGCTGCTAGCGCTTTTCACTGTAGTTACTGTGCAATGAAAGGTGAAGATTTTTGCTCTTGTGCAGCAGCGCTGGTGGTGATTAGCCTGCCTTTTAAGGCTATCTGCATTGCTGTTTGCACACTGGTGTTCAAACTGCTTTTTTAAAAGCAATCCAAATTGTATTGTTTTGTCCTGGTGAGGTAGTGAGCGTTCATTTTTTCACACACCGTACAGCGGTGTACGCTCCTCACACAGTACCGTGTAACGGCTGTTATCACGGCCAAATTGAAGCTATCTACGTGTGTGACTCTGTAAGGAAAAGTCAAGGAGTTTGTCTGTTCTTACAGACCCACACTCTAGGGAGAGTCCAATTCTGCCCAATTCTATATACACCTTGTAGTTTGTCATACACTAGGCAATTTCTACCGGTCTCATTGCGGTGTTATAGACTCAGGGCCTGACAGAATCCAACTGTGTCCTGAAGTCTAGAGAGATTCCAATTCTCCACAGTCCTCCATACACCTTTCTTACACCATCCAGAATCTGCCTGTCACATTGCGGTGTAATATAAACAGGGCCTGACAGAATCCAACTGTGTCCTGAAGTCTAGAGAGATTCCAATTCTCCCCAGTCCTCTATACACCTTTCTTACACCATCCAGAATCTGCCTGTCACATTGCGGTGTAATATAAACAGGGCTTGACAGAAACCAACTGTGTCCTGAAGTCTAGAGAGATTCAGATTCTCCCCAGTCCTCTATACACCTTTTTAACACCATCCAGAATCTGCCTGTCACATTGCGGTGTAATATAAACAGGGCCTGACAGAAACCAACTGTGTCCTGAAGTCTAGAGAAATTCCAATTCTCCACAGTCCTCTATACACCTTTCTTACACCATCCAGAATCTGCCCGTCACATTGCGGTGTAATATAAACAGGGCCTGACAGAATCCAACTGCGTCCTGAAGTCTAGAGAGATTCAAATACTCCACAGTCCTCTATACACCTTTCTTACACCATCCAGAATCTGCCTGTCACATTGCAGTGTAATATAAACAGGGCCTGACAGAATCCAACTGTGTCCTGAAGTCTAGAGAGATTCAAATTCTCCACAGTCCTCTATACACCTTTCTTACACCATCCAGAATCTGCCTGTCATATTGCGGTGTAATATAAACAAGGACTGACAGAATCCAACTGTGTCCTGAAGTCTAGAGAGATTCAAATTCTCCCCACTCCTATATACACCTTGCACCTTGTTTCACAGTACGATATAGTTGGTGGTTTTTTGGGTACATTTTCCCCAAAAATGAGGAAGTGTGGTGGAAGTGTCCGTGGAAGTGGGCGGGGGTTGGCAGCTGGTAATGATGGTGTTGGTGGTGGATCTGCTGGTAGTGACAAAAGCAAAATAGCACCTAAGGCAGGAGGTATTGAGCCTGCGTCATTGTCTGGCTCCACAAGGCCTCGAAGGCTCATTTTTCTGGGAGTAGGTAATCCGCTTTTAAAGCCGGAGCTTCAAGAACACGTTTTGGCTTACATTGCTGACTCAGCCTCGAGCTCTATCGCCTCCTCTTCTGAAGTTTTAAAAAATAAAAGCACTGAGTCATCATTGGAGGCTCATGGTCATGAACCACACCTTTCCTTGTGTCCTTCACCCCAACCAAAATTGAAGGATGCGGCAGGCCACACTACAGATTACTCCATGGAGCTGTTTTCACATACTGTGCCTGGGTTATCAAGTCATACCATGCCTGGGTTATCAAGTCAAATCGTGAATTACCCAGGCCAAGATGAATCTGACATGGAGTGCACTGATGCACAGCCACTGATAGATGATTCTGCTGGTGCATTCACTCAGAGCACTACATTGTCCTCGCAGTGTACTAAGGCAGAATCTGACCCTGATGAAACTCAGGTGCCCCTTCCCGCATACTATACCACCATACACGGTGACACAGAGGAAGGTGCACATGACATTGAAGAGGAGGTGATGGATGACCCAGTTGTTGACCCAGATTGGCTTCCTTTGGGGGAAGAGGGTGCCGCTGCCAATAGCTCAGAAGAGGACGAGGAGCATCCGCAGCGGGCATCGACATCACAACAGCTGTTATCTAGCAGGCCTGGAGCAGTCCAAAAACAGGTTACAAAAACCAAAAGAGTTGCAGGACAGCTTGGCCAGACGGTCAAATTAGCACAGCGTGCAAGGCCTCAAAATGTCTTCCATAGTAGGAAGACTGCAGTGTGGCACTTTTTTGAACAAAATCCTAATGATCAGGCAAAAGTTATATGTAAGAAGTGCGCAAAGACCTATAGCCGAGTTAAAAATCTGAGATATTTGAATACCAATTGCATGCTAAGACATTTAACCACCTTGCACTTGCAAGCGTGGACGGACTACCAAAACTCACGTACCACATGTGCAACTGCTCCCAAAGAAGGTAGTCAGCAACACTACATTGTTTCCCCACTGTAAGCCCACCGGTTAGCACACCACCAGCAGCAAATGTTGAGTTGTCGTCGCAAGGGCAAATCAGTCAGGGAATCACACTGTTATTGCAATGAAAGACTGAATCTATGCCATCAGAAAGAACACCAACTCCATCACCATCATCAACCCTCTCTCAGTCCGCCATGTCCACCGCTAGTTCGACCATATGCAGCTCTCAAGTCCAGCTCACCCTACCAGAGACTATGAGTAGGACAAGAAAGTACTCATCCTCATCTGCATACACTGGGTTTGAACGCCCACATTGCCAAACTAATCTCGTTAGAGATGATGCCCTATCGGTTGGTTGAAAGTGCAGCTTTCCGCAAACTCATGGCCTACGCAGTACCACACTATGACCTACCCAGTCGCCACTTCTTTTCTCGCAAAGCCATCCCAGCCCTCCACCTTCATGTCAAAGACCGCATTGTACATGCACTCAAGCAATCAGTGAGTGTAAAGATGCACCTCACAACTGATGCATGGTCCAGTAGGCATGGCCAGGGCCATTACGTGTCCATCACTGCGCACTGGGTTAATGTGGTGGATGCAGGGTCCACAGGGGACAGCAGTGGTGGGACAGTGCTGGCAAGCCCACAGTATAGGAAACAATTGGCTGTAGGCGTTCGACCCTCCTCCTCCTACTCCTCCAGAAGCGAAAGCTCGTCACCAGAATGCAGTCGCACGAGCACTCCATCCGCAGCTGCCGGTGTTGCACACGAGGTGTCTCCCTATCGATCAGCTAGTGGAAAACGTCAGCAGGCTGTGTTGAAGATGATGTGTTTGGGCGACAGACACACCGCGGAGGTACTGGCCGACTACTTTCAGCGACAAACTGAGTCATGGCTGGGCAGTCTACATCTTGAGGCAGGCAAGGTAGTTAGTGATAACGGCCGGAATTTTGTGGCAGCCATAGCCCTTTCAAAACTCAGACACATACCTTGCTTGGCTCACACCTTGAACTGGGCGGTGCAGTGCTACCTCAATAATTATCCGGAGTTAACAGGCCAGCTCCAGAAGGTCCGAAGAATGTGCTCACGCATCCGCCCATTGCCGGTACATTCCAGTCGTATGCAGAAGCTGCAGCGATTGCTCCACCTTCCCAAGGACCGCCTAATTATCGACGTAGCAACAAGGTGGAACTCCACCCTGCACATGGTTGAGCGGCTGTGCGAACAGAGGCAGGCCGTAATGCATTTGTGGGAGGATACACGGGCAGGCACTTTGAGGGCAGACATGGAGTTGACAGGTGTGCAGTGGTCGAAGCTGAAAGACCTCTCTAAAGTCCTTCAGTGTTTTGAGGAATGCACACGGCTGGTAAGCGCAGACGACGCCATCATAAGCATGAGCATCCCACTTATGCGTCTGCTCATGCAAACTTTGACGCACATTAAGGAGCAGGCGTCTGCAGCCGAGGATAATGAGGAAGAGGAGGATGGAAGCCTTGATGACAGTCAGCCATTGTCTGCTCTGGGAACTCTCCTGGACGAGGTGGAGGAAGAAGAGGAAGAGGAGGAGGAGGATGATGATGGGGATGATTATTAAGGGGATGAGGATGCTTCTCGTGGGGCAAGAGAAAATGTTGGTGTGGCAAGGTCTGGTACAGGGTTTGTGCGTGACTGGAGGGATGTGGATTTGCCAGAAAGTGCTCCTCCACCCAGCACTCGCAGTGCATCACTGACATCGGGAACATTGGCCCACATGTCAGATTATGCCTTGCAGATCCTAAAAAGGGACCCCCGCATTGCCAAAATGATGAATGATGATGACTACTGGTTGGCCAGCATCCTGGATCCACGCTATAAAGGCAAATTCCAAAACATCATGCCACAGGAGAACCTTGACCTAATATTGGCTAACAAACAAGCAACTCTGGTAAACCGGTTGGCTGAGGCATTCCCAGCACACAGCAGCGGTGATGGTTCTTACACGAGCCATAGGGGCCAGGGGCAGTTTGGAAGAGGTGTTGGTGGTGCACACATCAGAAGTGGCATTGGAGACAGGGGTTTCATGACCATGATGTGGGCTGATTTTTCAAGTCCCGCTTACACGACTGGTAATACTGCATCGATTGAAAGTGACAGGAGACAGCACTTGTCAACTATGGTTACAAACTACTTCTCATCCCATATCAATGTTCTCCCTCACAGGTCATTCCCATTTGACTATTGGGCCGCTAAACTGGACACCTGGCCTGAATTGGCACAATGTGCCTTACAGGAGCTCGCTTGCCCAGCTGCAAGTGTGCTATCGGAAAGAGTCTTCAGTGCTGCTGGCTCAATCCTGACAGAAAAAAGGATCCGTCTCTCAACCCAAAATGTGGATGATCTAACCTTCATTAAAATGAACCATGCATGGGTTTCCAAGGATTTTGTCACACCTTACCCTGATGACACATAGGTCTTTGGTCCTCCTCTTCCTGGGACTTGACCAATTTCGCCTTTAGCAGCAGGTGAATGTCCCACATCAACATAAGCCATTTTGTAAACCTCCCTAACTGGGCTGCCTCCTCCCCCCATGGCCGGGGTCACCACCTAGCGCACGCAACCGTGCGAGTGCCGCTGCCCTGGACAGGTGGGTGGGCCGACTCTTGGGTGCGGGCACTGGCACAGGGTCCCTCATAGTGCAATCAAGTGTCTCTGACGGTGGGGGTGCACACCCGCCGTCAGACACACCGCTGAACTATGAGGGGCCCTGTGCCAGTGCCGTCGCCAATGAGTGGGCCCCACCTGCTTGCTCAGGATCACAGCACTTGCAAAGTTGAAATACGTACCTCTCCCTGCTCCACTGCCATGACGTCTTCCGCGTTTCCTGACAGTGATATTCTGATCAGAGAGCGCAATGACATCACGTCTGTACGCCCAGACTAGTACAGGGATTCCCTAGCGAGGAGACTTATTTGAGGAGACTTATTTAATTGTTTTCAATGTTGGGACAGCAATTTTTGGGGAGCACTATACTCTGGAGAATGATATATGGGGCCCACCATACACTGGAGCATTCCAAAGGTGGACATCAGACACTGGAGCAGCATTTACAGGGCCCATTATACCATAGAGCATTAGAAATGGGGCCCATTATATATGGAGCATTATTTGGGCCCATAAGACAGTGCAGCTTCATCCATGGGGACCAACATATACTGTAGCATTATGTGGAGCTCATCATATACTGTTTCAAACATTATATGGGACCAATGATTCTGTATGGAGAAATATATGGGCCTCATTACTCTGTATAGCGCACTATGTGGTGGCCATAATACTGTATGGAATAATATACTGTCCGTTTTTGGAGCTATTGGAGAATTTAAAATGGATATCAGTCATGAGATGTAAAAAGTGAAGTATTTTTCATTGTACTATACCGCTATTTCTCTGCCGCATCGGAGCATCATGAGTTGTGCTATGTGTTAAAGGGGCGCTCTTTGGCCCAGGGCACATGAAAACCTGGAACCAGCTACCCCCCTCAAATTTAGCCAAATAACCCCCATTTTTCAGTGCGCAACTAGTATTATGAAGTAAATTAAGGTTGAAATGCTTCAGTAATAAGAATTGATGTTTTTGGCATTCAAAAGGGCACTGTAGGTGTGTTTCCTGTCCTCCACTCCCTGCCGACTTTGCTTCCCCATTGCCTTGCATTGGGTTTCGTGTTTCAGTCGGCCTTCGACTTTTCACGATAATCGGCCGATTTCGTTCGACCCGACTTTTGCAGAAGTCGGGTTTCGTGAAACCCGACTCGACCCGAAAAAAGGCAAAGTCGCTCATCTCTACTTGTAACCATCAGATTTTTTATATGTTTCAGCAATTTTAGCTCTCAAGTTCTCAGAAAGTTCTCTTCTTCTCTTTCTGATCTACATGCTTTGTGTGGCACACACAGACACACAATGGAAAGATTGAGTCAAATTTTCCCCTTATTATCTGGTTTCAGGCTTGAGTTTCATATTGCCCACATCTATTACTTGCTAGATGTGAGTTTGAATGAACATCACATGCTTGAAACAAAGTTGTTTATCTGCATCTTTGGAAAGGTGTCAACAATTTTGTCCTACCCACTTATAGGGTTTTGTGTGAAACTAGGTTCAATATGTCATTTTTTTCATTTTTTTTAGTTGTTCCAATATACACAAGGATATATTCATGTGTAAAATAAAATGTGCTATTGCAATTATCTTCTGGGAGAAATACTTCATATTCTCGAAATTCAAGGGTGCCAACGCTTTCGGTCATGACTGTAGATACTTTTTTTAGTTGTGATTGTTTAAAAAAACAATATGTAAACAAATCTGGCAATATAAGCAATATTTAAAATTAGTGAGAACCAGTAGGGACCTCATAAATACAAAGTACCATATATACTCAAGTATAAGCCAAGTTTTTCAGCACTTTTTTTGTGCTGAAAACGCACCCTTTGGCTTATACTCGACTCATTGTCCCAGAAGATGGTGAGGGAGGGAGAGTGGCAGAGCAGGGGGTCACAGGAGCCAGAAGCCGGTGGCTGAAGCTAAGTCCTGTGACCACTGCTAAAGAGAAATGAATATTCACTGCACGGTCGGTGAATTTTCATTTCTCTTATAGCACGCACAGTATCAGCCACAGCAGCTGGCTTCCAGCAGCTGCTGGGCGATCACGGGTGTGCGCTACTTAAGAGTTATGAATATTCACCTCTCTCCACTCCCATAGGCATGGAGAGAGTTGAATTTTTGTTCCCTTAATGAGCGGAGACACGAGGTCACCTGGCCACAGGAGATGCTGGCACCGGAACAAGATACTGCGAGGGCACGTAGGGAATTTAAGTAGGATTTCTTTTCTTTTTAAAATATGCTTTTCTCATGGGGGCCAGTCATGCAAGGATAGTGATGAGAAACCATGCATACCAGGATAGGGATGAGGAGCCATGCATGCAAAGATAGGGATGAGATGGCAATGCGTACAAGGATGGCGATGAGGAACCGTGCATACCAGGGTAGGGATAAGATGGCCAGGCATGCAAGGATGGGGACGACGAGGCCATGCATACAAGGATAGGGATGAGGACCCATGCACACCAGGATAGGGATGAGGAGACAATGCATACCCGGCTTTTACTTAAGTCAATAAGTTTTCCAGTTTTTCATGGCAAAATTAGGTGTCTCAGCTTATACTCTGGTAGGCTTATATATAAGTATATACGGTACATTGTGAGGAATGCAATTCAATATCGAGTAAAATTAGGTATACAGTAACAATATTCAAAAGTATATAGCATTATGCCTATATGAAGGTTTCAATAACAAGGGAAAGCAATCATTACCAAAAGGAAGTTGCTTCATACACATATTTTACATGTAGTTAGAGAGTTTTTGGTTATGCAATTAGCCATAAAATTATTCTCTGCAATTCAAAGTTTGTGAAAAATTCTGAAAAGCCGGCAGATTCAATTTTCACTAAATTTGCTCATGTGTACTTAGTGGATATTCAAGTCTGCTATCACTGTCACCAGGATTGGTCAACCAACAAAAATCACTGCAAAAGTAAGCCATATAATAGTCTATGAGGTCACAACGGATCCTAAGCATCTAAAAGATCTCTAAGCAAATAAAGGTCTCTCTCATATTAGCTATTATTAAAGGGGTTGTACACTTAATAATAATATAATAATCTTTATTTATATAGCGCCAACATATTCCGCAGCCCTTTACAGTTTAACAGTTTCAAAGCACAAGTCATAAGTAACAACATTAACAAAACAATAATTAAAGCAAAATAAGACGCCCCTGCTTGTGAGAGCTTACAATCTACAATGAGGTGGGGGAGATGCAAAGTACAGGTGTGTATTTACAATAGTGTATTTACAATGATGGTCCAGCCATCTTGAGGGAGTGATGGAGATAGTGAATGGGCTACTCATTTTGATTAGTGAACGTGATAGGCTGCTCTGAACAAATGTGTTTTGAGGGAGCGCCTAATACTATGCAAATTGTGGATAGTCCTAATTTCTTGGGGTAGAGCATTCCAGAGGATTGGTGCAGCGCGGGAGAAGTCTTGCAGTCGGGAGTGGGAGGTACGGATTAGTGCAGAGGCTAGTCGAAAGTCGCTTGCAGAGCGCAGCGGTCGGTTAGGCCAATAGACAGAAATGTGGGAGGAGATGTAGGGGGGTGCTGCACTGGGGAGAGCTTTGTGGGTGAGAACAAGTACTTTGAATTGGATCCTATAATGAATGGGCAGCCAATGTAAGGACTGGCGAAGTGCAGGTGCGTCCGAGTACCGATTAGCCAGATAGATGACCCTGGCTTCTACATTACTTCTCGGACAACCCCTTTTCATTATGTCGCACTGACTCTCCCAAGGCCCAAGTGACATTGTTACGTCATTCAATCTCTGTGGCCAATCAGCAGCCGTTTCACTCTACTTTTGGACAAAAATATACATCTTACGGAAATGATAGCTGCTGCTCTCTCACTTTTTCCAAATTTATGTAATACGTCCAAAGTCAGCGAGAGTGAAGCTAGCGCTGATAGGTTGCAGAAATATTGTTACATCATGGGAGACCTGAGTGAGCTAGTGCTGACACCACTGGAATGGCGCCAGAAACCGGTAGTGAGTATAAGTGTTATTATTTTACTGTGAACAAGAATTCAGATTGAGAATAGGTTGTTCAAGTAGTGAACAACCCCTTCCAATTTCCCGAGTCCACCATTAGAAGAATACTAACCAACAATGTTGTGCATGGCTGGACTGCAAGGAGAATGTTATTGCTTCCAAAAAGAACATTGCTGCCCATCTGCAGTTTGCTAAATGATCACATGAACAAGCTAAACTCCTATTGGAACAATATTATGTGAATGAATGAATGAATGAATGAATGAATGAGGCCAAAATAGGACTTTATGGTTCAGATGAAAAGTATTATATTTTGAGAAAAAAATACTGCATTAAAGCATAAAAATTGTAATAACACTATTGAAATGTGGTGGGGGTGGTATCATGTATATGGCCTGTTTGGCTAGATCAGGGCAAGGACGCCTTGCCATCATTGATAAAACCATTAATTTTGAATTATACTAGCAATTTCTAAAGGAAAATGTCAAGATATTTGTTTATGAGCTGAATATCAAGAGAATGTGGACAATGATCCCCAAGCACAAAAGTCACTGTGCAAAAAATGGTTAAAGAAGAATAACGTTAAAGTTTTGCAATGACCACATCAAAGACCTGACCTTAATCCTACAGAAATGTTGTAGAAGGGACTGAAGTTCAGGGGAGAAAACCCACCAACATAACAGAGTTGAAGCTTTTTTTATAGGTAGTTATGGGCTAAAATTTCATTAAGCCAATGTGCTTATGAATACTGGAAACATTTATCTGCAGATATTGCTGCACAAGGGGAGTCACACCAAATACTAAAAGATTCAAATACTGTACTTTTCCAAGGCACAGGCACATGATATTGGATTATTTTTTTCATTTAAAAAAAATGACAAAGTCTAATATTTTTGGTACAATTGATTTGGTTTTCTTGATTTATTGTACTTTTTGCACATACGCGAAAATCTGATGCAGTTTTAGGTCAAGTTTATGCAGAAAAATTGAAAGGCTTGACAAACTATAGCACCACCCATCACTATGCCACATATACAATAGCTTCCTAATATAAAGTAACAGCACACAACTAAGTTGTAGATTTTTGTTGTAGTATATATCATTTAATTCTTGCTAAATGTATCACTCAGTTTTACCTAATCTCAGGTGCTGACCTTTTATTTACTCCACAGTAGGATCTTTATTTATACTAATGTTTGCCTTAGGCTGTGTGCACACGCTGCAGATTCTGCTGCGGTTCCGCAGTGGATTTGGCCGCTGCGGGTCCGCAGCAGTTTTTGCTGTGGTGTACAGTACCATTATTCCCTATGGGGATAAAAAACCGCAGTGCAGACGGTGCGGATTTTTCCGCATGGTTTTTCTGCGGTTTTGAAACCGCAGAAAGAATTGACATGTCAATTCTTTCTGCGGATTCCACTGCAGTTTGCCATCTCCTCCATTGTGGAGATGAAAAACCGCAGGCTAATCCGCAGGTAAAACCGCAGGTCTTTTGACCTGCAGATTTACCTACGGATTTTACGAAATCCGCGCGGCCAAATCTGCACCCCATTCCGCAGTGTGTGCACGTAGCCTAAGTCTTATCTCTCAGACCATCTCTTACTGTGAAGAACCTCTGGGTTAGGGTCCCGTTTCACTTAGCGACGTCGGGTCAAACACAGCGACGCGCGCTGGCCAGCGGGACATCAACAATGAAAAAATGGCCCAGAACATTCGAGCATGATCAGCGATATCCAGCGGGGGGGGTCGATCTCTCTATGTGAGAAGGGAGCTTTAGTCCCATCTGATTGACATGCAAATTTATTTTGAAGAAAAGTCTAAAAAAAAACATAATTCCTGGTTGAAGATGAGACAGTTAACTACAGTTCAGCACATCTTAAATACTGCTCAAAATTATAATTTGCTGATTGCAGTTTAATTATCATATTTAATACTGGGTTTTGTATCTCTTCTCTTTTTAAACAGATGGAATGTTTAATCTCTGCCAACAAATCTAAAAAAAAAAAACTCTTTTGGCAGCGCAGTCATCTAAGGTCTGAATGATTTTAAATTGAGCAAGTCCATCCCAATTGCTAGCAGAAGCCGCGTGCTAAGGTCTCCTTATGTAAACGCATTGTGTAGTCCCTACGGCATGACGCTGGAATGTCATTTTTCTGGCGATGAAGAAGTTACAGAGATTTTTTTCTTCTTACCCTGCTACATTCTAGCTGAAAGCAGATTAGATGGGGCTGATTAACTGTGGCTAGATCCAGTCTGTGACAAAGTAGTCTTTAAGAAACCCCTCCTCTGTGCTCCAGCCCACCCCATTCATTTGCAAATCATTCTGTGTGCAGCCAAGAATCCCCTCATGCTAGTTCTCCTCCTTCCCCAGCCACTGTCTAACCCTCCATGCTGAATACTGCTTTTCTATCGGCAGCACCATCTCTTCACATCCGAGCCTTGCTTATTAATCTGGAGGATGCCAATCAGTCTATGAGACTGCAATCTCTCTGACTTGTCAGAGTTACAATAATACTGGAAGAAGCCTTGTAGATAAGAGAAGATTGAGCAGAGAAGTTACTGTACAGCACAGAGGAGAATGTAGTGACAGCGACCTGCCGGACAGAGATTGATGTGCTTAATGCTGCCATTGAACTAAGGTAAGTGCCTGACTCACTGCTAGTTGTGCTTTACTATATATATGCTTTACTGCAACAGTATTTTCTGTAAGTAATGACTGTTTGCAGTTATAAAAGAATTTCAGATTTCTATTGCCATGCGCATAATATATATATATATATATATATATATATATACATACCTACGTACATACATGTTTGTATAAAACATATATACTTATATATATGTATATATATATATAAACCTTACACTGTGTATTATATTACAGAGTATAAAGGGACGTGCTTAGTTCTGCATAGTATTAACATTATCAGGTGATGGAGAGTGACTAGCTGGGGACTGGTAGAAGACAGCAAGTCTAAACTAGGCAAAGTAGGTCTATTCCTGGCCGAAAACTTATTAGTGCTTTGACCTTCTTTAGATATTCATCAACACTAAACCTGGGATGAAGCAAAAAAAAAAAAAAAAACCTGTGAGAAGCTGGCATTAACCAAAAAAAAAAAATTAACTGATTCAGCAATTACATGATAAATTGTTTTGTCTTGCCAGCAATATATAAGAGAATTGGTGTAATTGCATATTTCTTGTTACCTTGAAGGTCCTGAACATGAAATGATGAATACCAGCTGTAAAGTAATCAAGATTTACTGAGATTGGAGGGAAATGTCTCACTTCATTTATATATATATGTACTTTAAAAACACTGGTGCAAATGGACAAGTTGGGAAAAGCCCAGTGATGCAGTGGCTCACTTTATGTGAATGCTTATGGATAGATTGAAATTCTCCTTTCATTCTTTATGGATGCAATCTGATCCACCAGTTTTTGCTTCAGCATCTTGATCCAAAAAGACAAAATATGTAGTGTAATGTCACAGGGATATAATAGGATGTAACAGAACAGGATGCAAATTATATACATATGCATAAGTCTATATATATATACATATCTATCTATATATACATACATACACACATATAAATAGCTAGATAGATAGATAGATATAGCTTGGAACCTGTTCTATTATCCATAAGAAAAAATATATATATATATATCTTACAAGATATAACTTCTGCAACATAAAGTTCTCACTCTTCACAAGCTTCAGATAGATATCTGCCAGATTACTCCTGGTTACACTAAGCATTGCATTATATTGGCAGGTAATGTATGAGTCAGCATAGGCTTAAAAATCTGACTAAATACGTAAACAGTCATATAAAAATCCAAAGAAGAAATGTAATTCCGTAGGGATCAGCTTTTGCTAGATGGTTAAAAATGAAATAATATGATCGTGAGTCGAATATTCCAAGCACAATAGTTAAATCAAGGCCAGGGATGAATGTAATGCAATTACAATAAAGGTCTGCTATTGACTGGCAGCTCTTTATATGGGGAAAAAAATAGATATATTACTCAAGGTGATGTGTGAATAGCTGGACAAAGATCGTTTTCTAACCATCTGGTTTGCCATTGTTCAGAAATGCTGCGTATGCTTTCACATTTTTAATAATTTTAAAAAAAAGTCATTTTCAAGAAATATATATGAGAAGTTAGACTGTGGACATAAACTGATAGTCATTCTTCCCCTCTAACCCAACTTTAATCTGTATACAAGTCGTAGAGAACCATCCTGTAAATCTCCTTTGCTTCGCAATGTATTACGATTGCTATCACACAAGTATATCTGTATAAGCTACGATTACCCGGCTGATGCTGACACTATCCATATTGCCGGTATCCTTAAGAGTGTGTGTGTTAATCCAGGGAAATCTTTCATATTTATGTGACTGGTGGTTTCATGCCTTAGCTTTCATTCTTTTTTGGAATATTTTCTTTAATGAAATGACATGCACACTTTGATTTCTTTTTTTAATTCAGTTATATATTTTGCAAATTCCATAGTAACCATAATATTACCAATACGTATCTCATAATGGAGCTTGATAAATGGGCCCCATGGAAATATAAGCTGCTACTGATCTTCAGATGTCACTTGTCTCTACCCAAAAAATGATAATCTCTCACTAAAATGACCCTTAGAGGTTTGAGAGAGTTATACCTAAAGAGGTAACCTATAATATTGCTATGCTTGTCAATGAGAATGTACAGGTATCATCAGATACTGCCAGGAGAAGGCGAAATCAGTGTTCTTGCACCGGACAGAAGAAATGATGGTCCATGCAATAATATGTGGAACAAAACTAGTTCTGAGAATAGCTTCTGCCTGGTATGGGAGATCATTGTTTTCTCTTGACTGTATGTGGGCGATGTAGTGCCCTAATTTTAAGGATTTAGTTGTGCAACATATAATACTTTTGGGTTTTATACAAACATTTCCATAGATGTGTTTTTGGCTTGATATATTCGGGGGTGTGTAATGCAAGAAGACCAGGTTTCTAAAAAAATATGATTTCATGACAACTTGTCACAAGATTTAGATGTCTATAGGTGGCCACCAAGTGGTTATGATTAGTGATGAGCGAGTATACTCGTTGCTTGGGTTTTCCCGAGCATGATCGGGTGATCTCTGAGTATTTTGGCGTGCTAGGAGATTTAGTTTCTGTTGCCACAGCTGCCTGATTTGCGCCCGCTAGACAGCCTGAATACATGTGAGGAATGCCTGTTTGTTAGGGAATCCCCTTTTGTATTCAGGGTGTCAAGTAGCCACAAATCATGCAGCTGCGGCGACACAAACTAAATCTTCGACCATGCCAAAATACTCAGAGACTAACCGAGCATACTTGCTCATCGCTAGTTATGATCAGAATTGAAGCCTATCAAGAGTTTTGCTAGCATATTGCAATTCTATATTGAATATTTTTCATGAGAAATTAAAAGCGTAACGTAAATTAATTTAATGTGAGGGTGGACATAAATATGGTGGGCTTTATACATGTTGGTAATGTATGCCACTATCCATGCATTGGTTTTAATTAGTATCTGGGCAATGTAGGCTCTATATAGTCATTCACTGTGGGATCTGTATGGTATTATGGGGTCTATGCATGCACCATTTAACAAATCAGTGTGGATATCTGGGCAAATTGTCACATCCAGAATGATATTAATTGCTTTCCATACCTGAAAAAATGTATAGAACTCCTATATAATTTTTTTCTGGGTATTGTATTGCACTCCTAGGGCAATAAATGTACATTTTATTTTCTGAGTACTGCATGCATAATTTATCAGGATGCAAGTAGACCTAAGGTTCAGTGACAGCACATTTACAAAAATCTATACTAAATGTTTGTAATTGTGAAGATTGTGAACCTATACCTGTTTATTTTTTAGCCTTGCACGCACAGTGGCTGAATAATAAATTGCTGCATATCTTTCTATTGTATGAAACGCTGAAATGTTTCTTTCACTATAAAATACTTGCAAAGATTACAATTGCTCAAGGACAAAGTGACTAATAACAGTAACACCGCAAACTATAGATGTGAAGAAAGGGATTCTCCATTCATCAAGAACAAGTAATCCTTTTTCCAGCTCATTAGAGTACGAAAAATCCATTTGAGTATATAATCATTAAATGTCATAAGAAATTCATCAAAAATGATATTCATTAAAATATTTCAATACAACACTTAATTAATAAAATATATCCTGCTGTAGAACATTAAACGTAAAATACACTTGCTGAAAAATGTACATTAAATATATATGGCCGCTGAGCGCATCTGGCAAAATCAAAGGAAGGAATTCTAAGAAAATTACTTTTTTTAGATACGGTATTGTGACATTAATGTTGGGTAAACCAAAATTTGTTAAATTATTCAAATGCTGATCATGTATGATGGATGCACAAAACATTAGAGGCATCTGTTTTTATCTTGACATTGATTAAGCAGATGTATACAGGCAGATGCTATCATCCACAATTATTTTTTCATTAGTTGGCCAATCTTTTGTCTTTTTGAGCATAATATAAAGAAAGGGAAAAAAAATAATATTCTTTCTGACTTTATCTGATCTGTGTTTTCCTTTACTTCCATTTTTTGGTATTAAAACACAGTTGTCAATATAATAAATAGCTAAGGCGAAGAAATCCATTAGTGATAAGTATGTAACCTGATAAGCTAAAAGTGGCAGTAATGGAAATTTAAAAAGATACGGTAAATTAGCAAATATAAAGCATAAGAATGAAAACTGAAAGAGAAGATGAAAGTATAAAGATTTGACTATATTGTTTTTTTCTGTACTTTCCATGACATCAATTGAGCAGTTATTTGTAGAGTTTAGCACTATTCTGTGGAGTTGCTCGAAAAACTTAGGCTAAAAAAAATATTTTCAGTTTCTCAATTTTAGCATGCAATACTGTTGGAAGGTTGACATGCAAAGAAGGTGTTGTTAGCAGACACAGCTGACAAATAACCACTCGCTTTGTCTATATACACCCTAAATAATCTTACTTGCCTCAAATGTGTCCGTTAGTGCAGAAAACCTGTGCTACCCTTTTGAATCCTTTTGCAGTCACTTCCCAATGAGTGAGGAGATACATTTATTCCATGTAACTTAATTTCAACCTCTCCTCACTCAAGAGGCTCATGCATGTACAGATCCCCTGTTTGTAGACTCTTAGTTGGCCATAACAAGTAAGTCCACTGTCCTGACTCAAAAACGCCTAGAATGAGCCAAAATATTTCCGTGACTGCCACTCATCAGGTACAGCTCAGGTCACCTAATATATAATCCATCAGGGATATCTTCTTTCTTCTACAAGTATTTTTGGAGGTTCATTAAAGGCTTTTTGCATAATGTTTGCTGCGGAGCTAACCAATCACATGACTGAGCAATTTTAAATAGCTGTACAGAATTGTGGTGTTTTGTTATCATTGTGTTGTCGCTAGGTCTTAAATACCTTATTTCTATTTTTATTTATGTATTTTTTGTCCTACTTAGGAATTGTTTTTATTTTTGAATAATAATCAGTGCCTTGGTAAACTTGATCCTCTACTCTTCTTAACTTATTTAATAAATGTTCCTCCTGAAGTCCTTCCCACTACTCATCCAAGCTGTAATGCCATCCTGTGCTGCCTCATTGCATTTTTCTGGAAACAAACACTTCAGCAAAAATTGACTTCCTTCCCTGTATATGAGTATTTCGAATGGAGCACTCTTCCTAACGGTTAAATCTCATTGACGGTATTAAAGGCCCTTTGCACTGCAATTTTAGGTTTCAGTAGACTATATAAATCCATTCTCATCTTCCTTCACCTTTTCTCAACACTCTTGTCACTTTTTGCTTGTCTACAGTAACTCTTATTTCAGTATTTGCTCAATCTTGTAATTCTCCTTTGATATACTTGTCTTGTCTGAAATGTGAATGACCTGACAGAAATAATTAAGTTACCAAAAAAATATAGAAGGATAAATACATTTGTTGCGAATCAAATTCGAACCAAACTTTAAGGAATTTGCTGGACAACAAAAACTTTGAGATTTGCATTGAAGCTTTCAAAAATAAATTGGGATTTTCCAATATCCAAGTTTTTTTTAATTTATTACATGCAAATTCATTAATTTAGTGTCTGCCATGTTGCTAAAGTGTAGCAGGCCAGGAAAAAATGTAATTATTCCCATATGTCCAAGAATAATATGCGTTAGGCACTTCAAAATCATAGACTAACATGATCGAGTGGGGAAAACCTCATTTGATAAGAAGCATATAAAACAATTAAAAAGACAGGGCAGAGGGCTCTCCCAGAAGAGGCGAGCAGCGAAACGGAGCCCTTTGGGTGTGAGGGGAATGCAGTTATCAACACATCTCTCAGTACTACTTTCTTGCAGGTAAAATTATGGCTATTTTTGCATTCATGGAAGTACTGATTCTTGGTGGGTGAGGTTATATGCTGAGCTCCTTCACATGTGTTGCACTGAACATTTAATAGGTATTGCACTAATGCAGAGCCTTTAATATGGACTGCACATAAGTAAATTTTAAAAACCATACTATTTTTCTCTCCTTTTTTGGATGCTTTTTTTGTCCTGTCTTTTTAATTGTTTTTTTATTCTGTTATTTAAAAAATTGATTATTTTATCTTTAGTTGGAATTGCTTCTTATCGAATGGGGTTTTCCCCACTCAATCACTTTAGTCCATGGTTAGGAAAAAAATATGCCTGCTTTTTGTCTTTTCCATCATCATATCACGACTCACATCATAATGTCATAATACACAATGTAACGTCTGAGAACCATTCAGCAATGATGCTGAGTGAAGATGATGGAAGCGACATAGAGAATGCATGGAGGACTAAGCACAGGACTGGCAAGTTGAACATTTGTTCCCAAACGATCCCAGAAAATAATAAGGAACACTCACCTGACATGGAAAAACTTCAATGCAAATCTAATTTCTTGGCAGAAATTCTAGCAAACTGCTGAGACTGCATAACGGCAAATTTGCTCATCACATATGCTAGTATGATGTATATAGATTTATTTAACTGTATTACTGCTTACATACTCAGAAATTGTAGGTTCCTTGTTCACTTTTTTATCATGAATAAAAAGTGTATAAAACAAAGTGTATCCCACTTCAATTAAACACAGTCTTTGACAATTGTAGGAAGTCAATATATATATATATATATATATATATATTATTATTATTATTATTTATTGTTATAGTGCCATTTATTCCATGGCGCTTTACATGTGAGGGGGGTATACATAAAAACAAGTACAATAATCTTAAACAATACAAGTCATAACTGGTACAGGAGGAGAGAGGACCCTGCCCGCGAGGGCTCACAATCTTCAAGGGATGGGTGATAATACAGTAGGCGAGGGTAGAGCTGGTCGTGCAGCGGTTTGGTCGATCGGTGGTTACTGCAGGTTATAGGCTTGTCGGAAGAGGTGGGTCTTCAGGCTCTTTTTGAAGGTTTCGATGGTAGGTGAGAGTCTGATATGTTGTGGTAGAGAGTTCCAGAGTAGGGGTGATGCGCGAGAGAAATCTTGTATGCGATTGTGGGAAGAGGAGATAAGAGGGGAGTAGAGAAGGAGATCTTGTGAGGATCGGAGGTTGCGTGCAGGAAAGTACCGGGAGACGAGGTCACAGATGTATGGAGGAGACAAGTTGTGGATGGCTTTGTATGTCATGGTTAGGGTTTTGTAATGGAGTCTCTGGGCAATTGGGAGCCAGTGAAGGGATTGACAGAGGGGAGAAGCTGGGGAATAGCGGGGGGACAGGTGGATTAGTCGGGCAGCAGAGTTTAGAATAGATTGGAGGGGTGCGAGAGTGTTTGAGGGGAGGCCGCAGAGCATGAGGTTGCAGTAGTCAAGGCGAGAGATGATGAGGGCATGGACTAGGGTTTTTGCAGATTCTTGGGTGAGGAATGAACGGATGCGTGAAATATTTTTGAGTTGAAGTCGGCAGGAAGTGGAAAGGGTTTGAATATGTGGTTTGAAGGAGAGATCAGCATCAAGGATTACTCCGAGGCAGCGAGCTTGTGGGACTGGGGAGAGTGGGCAGTCATTTACTGTAATTGATAGGTTCGTAGGGGGGGTCACGTGAGATGGGGGAAAGATGATGAATTCTGTTTTGTCCATGTTGAGTTTCAGATATCTAGTGGAGAAGAAGGATGAAATAGTGGACAGACATTGAGGGATTCTGGTTAGTAGGGAGGTGATATCTGGTCCAGAGATGTAGATCTGTGTGTCATCAGCATAAAGATGATACTGAAAGCCATGAGATTCTATGAGCTGTCCCAGGCCAAAGGTGTAAATAGAGAACAGCAGGGGCCCTAGGACTGAACCTTGTGGGACTCCGACAGATAGGGGGCGAGGTGAGGAGGTGGTGTGTGAGTGGGAGACGCTGAATGTCCGGTCTGTTAGGTATGATGAGATCCAGGAGAGGGCCAAGTCTGTGATGCCGAGGGATGAGAGGGTCTGTAATAATAGGGAATGGTCCACTGTGTCAAAGGCAGCCGACAGGTCCAGGAGGAGGAGGACAGAGTAGTGTCGCTTGCTCTTGGCAGTTAAGAGGTCATTGGTGACCTTAGTAAGGGCAGTTTCAGTGGAGTGGTGTGACCGGAAGCCAGATTGTAAGCGGTTGAAGAGGGAGCAAGAAGAGAGATGGGAGGACAGTTCAAGGTAGACGTGTTGTTCCAGTAGCTTGGAGGCGTATGGGAGAAGTGATATAGGGCGATAGCTAGATACAGAGGATGGGTCAAGAGAGGGCTTTTTGAGGATAGGTGTGATGGAGGCATGTTTAAAGCTTGAGGGGAAAACACCAGTTGTTAGTGATAGGTTGAAGAGATGGGTTAGGGTTGGGATGAAGACTGTGGTGAGGTTTGGGATGAAGTGGGATGGGATCGGGTCGAGTGCACAGGTGGTGAGATGTGATCTTGAGAGTAGAGTGGAGAGTCGATCTTCTGTAATGGTGGAGAAGTTGGTTTTGAAGGTGGAGGGCTGGGAAGTCGGGAGGAAGGGCTCTGGGGGTTGTTGACCAAAACTGTCCCTGATGTTATCAATTTTCTGCTTGAAAAATGAGGCAAAGTCTTCAGCTGAGATGAGTAGGGAGGGAGGAGGTGCTGGGGGGCGGAGGAGAGAATTGAAGGTGTTGAATAACTGTTTAGGGTTGTGAGACAGGGAGGATATGAGAGATGAGAAGTAGGTTTGCTTAGCTGTGGCGAGTGTGGTCTTGAAAGTAGTGAGGGACTGTTTGAATGCGATGAAATGCTCGTTGGAGTGGGATCTTTTCCATCTGCGCTCAGCAGCCCTGGAAGCTCGCCTCAGCTCTTTGGTCAGGCTGGTGTGCCAGGGCTGTCTGTTGATTTTGCGAGTTTTGGTATGTGTAAGTGGGGCAGCGGATTCCAAAGCTACAGCTATTGTGGTGTTATATAGAGCGGCAGCGTCATCCGCATTGTGTAAGGAACTTATATCTGTAAGAGGGAGGAGGGATTCGGAGAATGAGTGTAGGTCAAGGTGTTTAAGATTCCTGCGAGGGTGTGAAAGTTTGTGGGGTGGGGATTGTAGACATGGAGTGAAGAGGGAGGAGAATGTGAGCAGGTTGTGGTCAGAGAGAGGAAGAGGTGAGTTAGAGAGGTTAGATAGGGAGCAGAGGCGGGTGAAGATGAGGTCCAGTGTGTGGCCATCTTTGTGGGTGGCTGTAGAAGACCATTGAGTGAGGCCGAAGGAGGAAGTGAGAGATAGAAGTTTAGTGGCAGCTGAGAGGGAAGTGTCAATGGGGATGTTGAAGTCGCCCATGATGATAGTAGGGATGTCCGCGGAAAGGAAATGAAGTAACCAGGTGGTGAAGTGGTCAAAGAAGGTGGTGGCTGGCCCTGGGGGGCGGTAGATGACAGCCAGTTGGAGGTTGGAGGGGGAGTAGATGCGCACAGAGTGCACCTCAAAGGAAGGGAGGGTAACAGAGGGTGGCAGTGGGATTGGGGTGAAGGAGCAGGTATCTGACAGGAGAAAACCAACTCCTCCACCATGTTTGCTGCTGGGGCGGGGGGTGTGAGAAAGGTGGAAGCCGCCATACGAAAGTGCAGCAGGAGAGGCTGTGTCAGAAGGGGTGAGCCAGGTTTCGGTGATGGCGAGGAAGGAGAGTTTGGTAGTAACAAAAAGATCATGGATGTAGGAAAGCTTGTTGCAGACAGAGCGAGCGTTCCACAGAGCTCCTGTTAGTGGGACTGGGGAAGCGGGGGCTGGGTGAATGGGTATAAGGTTGGAGAGGTTACGGAAGGTTGTGATAGAGCGTGGATGGGAGGTAGAAATGACTGTGGGAATGTGGTGAGGAGGACCAGGATTTGGAGAGATATCACCAGCAGTGAGAAGGAGCAGAGAAAGTGTTACCAGGTGGGAGCAGGAGAGGGCATGAGGGGGCTGTCTGTGTTTGGAGACAGAGGATTGTATGTTAAGGAACAGTTTTGAGGCGGAGGTGAGGTGGATGGGGAGGATTGAAGAAGAGATGAACAGTTCCTTACTAGGAGTAGGGATTAGGGGAATTAGCAGAAAGTGAAGGATTATTGGGGTGAAAGTGAAAACAAACAGAAACATTGTTTACAGTGACTGTGTCCAGTTACCTTCAGTTCCCTTCTGGTTCAATTCTGGTTTTAATTCTTAAATTAATCTTCACACTTCTAGCACACACTTATAGCAATCACAATGCAGACTGAAGTCTATGCAGACTTGTACTCTGCAATATATGTACAACTAAGTGCAGTCAGGTGTGAAGCAGAGAGGAGTGGTCTCTGCTCATCTTGGCCAGACAATTAAGAGTGGACCAGATGTATATGATCAAGCCAGAGTAAACAAGGTCATAAATAACACTGGGGTAAGCTGGGGTTAGCTGAAAGGCATACCATGTGAATGCTAGGTGCAGAGGCAAGTCTATGTGCAAAGCTGGGTGACGCACTGTGTGTCCTTCATAGACAGACAGCAGGAGAGCAGGAGAGCTGGGTGGATGGACATACCATGTGAATGCTAGGTGCAGAGGCAAGTCTATGTGCAAAGCTGGGTGACGCACTGTGTGTCCTTCATAGACAGACAGCAGGAGAGCAGGAGAGCTGGGTGGATGGACATACCATGTGAATGCTAGGTGCAGAGGCAAGTCTATGTGCAAAGCTGGGTGACGCACTGTGTGTCCTTCATAGACAGACAGCAGGAGAGCAGGAGAGCTGGGTGGATGGACATACCATGTGAATGCTAGGTGCAGAGGCAAGTCTATGTGCAAAGCTGGGTGACGCACTGTGTGTCCTTCATAGACAGACAGCAGGAGAGCAGGAGAGCTGGGTGGATGGACATACCATGTGAATGCTAGGTGCAGAGGCAAGTCTATGTGCAAAGCTGGGTGACGCACTGTGTGTCCTTCATAGACAGACAGCAGGAGAGCAGGAGAGCTGGGTGGATGGACATACCATGTGAATGCTAGGTGCAGAGGCAAGTCTATGTGCAAAGCTGGGTGACGCACTGTGTGTCCTTCATAGACAGACAGCAGGAGAGCAGGAGAGCTGGGTGGATGGACATACCATGTGAATGCTAGGTGCAGAGGCAAGTCTATGTGCAAAGCTGGGTGACGCACTGTGTGTCCTTCATAGACAGACAGCAGGAGAGCAGGAGAGCTGGGTGGATGGACATACCATGTGAATGCTAGGTGCAGAGGCAAGTCTATGTGCAAAGCTGGGTGACGCACTGTGTGTCCTTCATAGACAGACAGCAGGAGAGCAGGAGAGCTGGGTGGATGGACATACCTGTCGGAAGAATAGATATATATATATATATATATATATATATATATACTGTATATACACTGACAAGCCTGACAAGCTAAAGGGTAACAATGTTTTGAACTTTTGACTTCTTTCAGGCTCCATATCTGACCATCCAGTACTGCTTTATAGGTGAGACTATCATCATTTTATAGACAATCATTTTGGCTGTCTCATGCATAAATTTGACTTGCAACTATTTTGCACAAGATTAGTTATGCAGATTCTTGTCATATCATTGCATTGTTACTGTTTGTTCCTAAAAAATATGGATTTTAACTTGTATTTTTTTTATTATTTTTTAAATCCACCTTTGGCTTTCAACACTGTCTGAATCCTTATTGGTATAATCTTGATCAGATTAAAGCATGTCTTGACTGAAATCTGATCTTAGGTCTTTTCTACACATTCCCAAAGTTATTAGTGCATATTGGTCATCTTACTTGTGTATGTATACAGCTTTTTCCTCAACTCTATCAACAAGTGTTTGATTAGGTGAATGTCTGGGGCCTGTGGGAGCCAATCCAGTACTTCTACTTGATTGTCATTAAACCATTTCTTTACCAGTCTCGACGTATTCTTCGGGTCCTTGTTCTGCTGGAAAACTATGCAATCCTCTTCATACCTCCTATAGTACTTAAGTGTATGAAGTAACTTGCATTGTAGGATACTCACATATAGCTCAGCATTGAGACCACAAATGACTCAGGTCTAGAGTTGAGCGACTTTGGTCGGATCGGGTTTCATGAAACAAAATTTGTTTCAGATGAAACTGGTCCGACTAGGGCAAAAAAAAGTCGGAGTTTCGTCCGAAAACCGACCCCAATGCAAGTCAATGGGAAATAAAAGTCAGCATTGAGCGGATGACATTCATCCACTCAATGCCGACTTTTATTCCCCATTGACTTGCATTGGGGTCGGGTTTCGGACGAAACTCCGACTTTTTGCCCTAGTCGGACCAGTTTCATCTGAAACAAATTTTGTTTCATGAAACCCGATCCGACCAAAGTCGCTCAACTCTACTCAGGTCAATTATCCAATGTCAATGTCTGTGAAACATCCCCATATCATCATGCTTCCTCTACCAAACTTAACAGTTCATTTAATTTCTCGATCTGTTAGCTTTGTTTTCCCTTGTTTCTTCCAAACCTACTTTCACCCATTAAAGCCTTTTTAATGACATTCATCTCCAAACTACCCTTTCCCAATTTGCTACTGTTTACTTTTTTGAAAACTCAAGCCAACACTTCTCAAGATGACATTGAAGTTAAGGCTTCTTCAACTTTTTAGAGGCCACCATTCCAGACTTGTGTAAAATATGTCTCCCAGTGCTTGCACGGACGTCTGTGATCTCACTATTAGGAAACATATAAGCCACCGTCACTTCCATGTTTGTCATGCCAGAACAAATAAATCTTTTGATGAGCCGACTTGTTGACTTCGATATTCTGCCTGAACGTCCACCTCTTGGCTTTTGAATGGATTGACGGACTTCATTTCGTATTCTTCCAACTGTCATGATACTCACATGATGCATGATGCACATGATCAGAGATCACTACTGATGAGCTGGATGATGCTGTTCCACATTTCTTGAGAAATATTCTTCATTACTGCTCCTTGTTTTGAACTAGTGACCTTTTGCTTGGGAATCAACCTAATAACACACTGAGCTATTATTGAACATGTAAACATGTTATAATGTGTAGTATACAGGAAAAAAAAAGATTTTTCTACTACCTAAAGTAAAACAGTAACAATGCAGTAACATGACAAGAATCTGCATAGCTAATCATATGCTAAATATTTGCAAGTTCAATTTATTATGAGATAGCCAAGATGATTATCTATTAATTGATGGCAGTTTCCCATTCCAAGCAGTAGTGGATGGTGAGATATAGAGTCTGAAAGTAAAAAGTTCAAAACATTGTTACCCTTTTGCTAGTCAGTGTAATTTGGTGAGATAGAGAACCTGAAAGTCAAAAGTTCAAAACATTGTTACCCTTTTGCTAGTCCGTGTATATACACATATTATATTCCCAGTGGGGTTTCGCTCAGTTAGCGTTGAGTTAGGCATTAGACAGTGTTGACACAGGCAATGCTTTTAGTCAAACAAAGCAAAGTTTATTAGCTCTTTTAAGCCCGGAAGGACTTCATCACAATACAACCATGCTCTGGCACATAGTTACACATGGCTAGAAATTACAGTACAAATGGGATGTCAAAACTTCGTTAGGTGTAATCCCAGTACTCTGGCATGTACACATCCAATACTCCGGTATGAGTTCTCCCCAGCTCCCACACTCTGGTAGTCTGTCCATCATTAAATGGTCCTTTTCTTTCTAGGACCAAAGTTTGCTCAGCTCCTCAGCTGACTCCCCAATCACTGCATACAGAGAAAGGCTTTCAGTTGTCATTCTCAGCTTCAGCTCACATCTTGACTAGTTACTCACGATACAATGGCTGTATTATCACTAGAATCAATTCATGAGGGAAGAGAAGATTGCCTGTGCCATCCACTCCATGTAAGAAACACTTTTTATAGCCTTCTGGTGCACTGTTGTTGCGGCGGTGGTCATCCCATGGTGCCACTCCTTTAAAGACTTGAAATGGGAGTGTTGTACACAAGAAGTGGATGGCACTGGCAATCTTCGCATTCCTCATTAATTGATTCTAGTGATAGAAAAACCATCATACTCTCCCATGAAAGTGTAATTTTTATGAAGGTTGGAAAATTATTTGAGTTGTTTTTTTGCACATGCAACAATTGAAAATACTTTCCATGTTTACCTTTTCATCATATATGCAGAGCATGTAGATTATAAATAATCTCTACTATATTTAACCTAGTGTACAATGAACTACACCAAGGAAATACAATTCCCTGAGCTTTTGGTGAACAGCAGTGTGTCATACTCAGTGTTTGCTTTTTTTTAATCCTTTTTTTGTTCTGAGAAAAAAAGGGGGAAACGCCATCTCACCCATTTGAAGACCATTGCATGGATACCAGTAGTGCCACTTGGAAATATGTTCAGAGAGGAGGAGCGATCCAGCGTAGTGGTCTTTAATAAATGTAAACTTTTATTAAATGAAAAGCATAAAATGGATAGCCCAATGTTATGGGCAAACTCGTTTCCGATAGAGATTATTATTCATTTCTCTGTTCTTGGTATATTTTTCAAAATGAAGTGTTTTTTTTGTATTGAAAAGTGATCTGATAAAAAAACTGATTTTGTAATACATTCTTTATATCTAATGAAAATAATCAATATTGCATTTTCTTTTCTCCTGTTAACTTAGCGAACTCTTCAGTGAATTTACGAGCTTATTTTAGTGCAGCATATAAGCAAAATCAACAGTCAGTGTGAATTATGAAGCACAGTAAATGGCCATGCAGTTTTGTCAGCAAAATGATACTACTTTATAGGATTTAATGGACCAATATATTAATCTAACACTGTAATGGGTTGCATAAGCTTCTGAGACTACAAATTTATTTGTATTAAATGTAAGGATTATTACAACTATCACTGCTGACATGTGTTAAAGTAATACTATGCAAAAAGGCAAAAGTCACATCCAAGTGTATAGTTTATTCAATGAAATCCAACTTGTTATTTGTAGTATACAGTCATATGTTAAAGTTTGGGCACCCCTATTAATGTTCACCTTTTCTCTTTATAACAATTTTGGTTTTTGCATCAGCTATTTCAGTTTCATATATCTAATTACTGATGGACTCAGTTATATTTCTGGATTCAAATGAGGTTTATTGTACTAACAGAAAATGTGCAATCTGCATTTAAACAAAATTTGACCGGTGCAAAAGTATGCGCACCTCAACATAAAAGTGACATTAACATTTCGTAGATCCTCCTTTTGCAAAAATAACAGCCTCTAGTCGCTTCTTGTAGCTATTAATGAGTTCCTGGATCCTGGATGAAGGTATTTGTGACCATTCCTGTTTACAAAACAATTCCAGTTCAGTTAAGTTTGATGGTCGCTGAGCATGGACAGCCCGCTTCAAATCATCCCACAGATGTTCAATGATATTCAGGTCTGGGGACTGGGATGGCCATTCCAGAACATTGTAATTGTTCCTCTGCATGAATGCCTGAGTAGATTTGGAGTGGTGTTTTGGATCATTGTCTTGATGAAATATCCATCCCCTGCATAACTTCAACTTCGTCACTGATTCTTGCACATTATTGTCAAGAATCTGCTGATACTGAGTTGAATCCATGCGACCCTCAACTTTAACAAGATTCCCGGTGCCGGCATTGGCCACACAGCCCCAAAGCATGATGGAACCTCCACCAAATTTTACTGTGGATAGCAAGTGTTTTTCTTGGAATGCTGTGTTTTTTAGCCTCCATGCATAACGCCTTTTTGTATGACCAAACAACTCAATCTTTGTTTCATCAGTCCACAGGACCTTCTTCCAAAATGTAACTGGCTTGTCCAAATGTGCTTTTGCATACCTCAGGTGAATCTGTTTGTGGCGTGCTTGCAGAAACGACTTTTTTCGCATCACTCTCCCATACAGCTTTCTCCTTGTGCAAAGTGTGCTGTATTGTTGACCGATGCACAGTGACACCATCTGCTGCAAGATGATGCTGCAGGTCTTTGGAGGTGGTCTGTGGATTGTCCTTGACTGTTCTCACCATTCTTCCTCTCTGCCTTTCTGATATTTTTCTTGGCATGCCACTTCTGAGCTTAACAAGAACTGTACCTGTGTTCTTCCATTTCCTTACTATGTTCCTCACAGTGGAAACTGACAGGTTAAATATCTGAGACAACTTTTTGTATCCTTCCCCTGAAAAGCTATGCTGAATAATCTTTGTTTTCAGATAATTTGAGAGTTGTTTTGAGGAGCCCATGATGCCACTCTTCATAGGAGAATCAATTAGGAGAACTACTTGCAAGTGGCCACCTTAAATACCTTTTCTCATGATTTGATACACCTGGCTATGAAGTTCAAAGCTAAATGAGGTTACAAAACCAATTTAGTGCTTCAGGAAGTCAGTAAAAAGTAGTTAGGAGTGTTCAAATCAAGAAAATGATAAGGGTGCCCATACTTTTGCACCGGTCAAATTTTTATGTTTAAATGCAGATTGCACATTTTCTGTTAGTACAATAAACCTCATTTGAATCCAGAAATATAACTGAGTCCATCAGTTATTAGATATTTGAAACTGAAATAGCTGTTGCAAAAACCAAAATTGTTATAAAGAAAAAAGGTTAACATTATTAGAGGTGCCCAAACTTTAACATATGACTGTATTTGTGGTTCTCATTTTAATGACCAACATAAGAAGAGGTATATTGCTTAATGCATTCTATATTAGACCTGTAACGGGGACAAGGGGGCATCCTCTTCGTCTAGAGGAAAGAAGGTTTAAGCATACTCAGGGAACATAACATTATTAATGCCATCCTCTAATACATGCCATTCTAGAATATTCGACCTCTAACTTGATTTTAAAAAATAATCCAGTTTCTGCTTACTTCATTGCTCAAATGACTATGGGTAATAGCTCTGGGAACTGTATGTTTTACTCCCATGAGGAGTTGCCCAGGCTTCAAAAATGAAATTTTAGCCATATTATTTCCAACAAAAACTGGCTATACCACTCACTACAAATTGTGAGCAGCCTGTGAAAGCCTGTAGATAAGGCAGATGATATCACAGACAGCATTGGTTGCTCACCGTAGTATAGGTTTGCAGTGATATCTGGTTAGTAGTGAAATAGGAATATGGATAAGATGTACTGTGCTTCCAGTTAGAGATGAGTGACTTTGCCTTTTTTTGGGTCGAATCAGGTTTCATGAAACCCGACTTTGTTAAAAGTCGGGTTGAACGAAATCGGCCGATTATCATGAAAAGTCAAAGGCCGACTGAAACACGAAAACCAATGCAAGTCAATGGGGAAGAAAAGTCGGCAGTGAGTGGAGGACAGGAAACACGCCTACAGTGCCCATTTTAATGCCAAAAACGTCAATTCTTATTACTTAAGCTTGTCAACCTTAATTTACTTTATAAAAATAGTTAGGCATTGAAAACTGGGGTTTATTTGGCTAAAGTAGAGGGGGGGTAGGACTGGCTCCAGATTTTCGTGGGCCCAGGGCCAAAGAGTGTCAATGGGCTCCTTTAACACATGCCACAATTCATGATCCTCTGATACAGCAGAGAAATAGCGGTATAGTACAATGAAAAATACTTCACTTCTTACATCTCATGACTGATATCCATTTTAAATTCTCCAATAGCTCCAAAAACGGACAGTATATTACTCCATACAGTATTATGGCCACTGCATAGAGCGCTATACAGAGTAATGAGGCCCATATATTTCTCCATACAGAATCATTGGTCCCATATAATGTTTGAAACAGTATATGATAAGCTCCAAATAATGCTACAGTATATGTTGGTCCCCATGGATGAAGCTCCACTGTGTTATGGGCCCAAATAATGCTCCATATATAACGGGCCCCATTTCTAATGCTCCAGTGTATAATGGGCCCTGTAAATGCTGCTCCAGTGTCTGATGTCCATTCTCCAGTATATAGTGCTCCCCAAAAATAGCTGTCCCAACATTGAAAACAATTAAATAAGTCTCCTCGCTAGGGAATCCCCTGTACTAGTCTGGACTTCTCGTCGTCCCCAACTTCCATCTCACTGCACTTGGACTGTTTAGGCAGAGGGCGTACAGACGTGATGTCATCGCGCTCTCTGACCAGAATGTCACTGTCAGGAAACGCAGAAGATGTCTCGGCGGTGGAGCAGGGAGAGGTAAGTATTTCAACTTTGCAAGTGCTGTGATCCTGAGGAAGCAAGGGGGGCCCACTCGTTGGCGACGGCACTGGCACAGGGCCTCTAATAGTAGGCCGGTGTGTCTGATGGCGGGTTTGCGCCCCCAACGTTGCAGACACTTGATTCTACTATACCTTGTGCCAGTGCCATTGCCAAACAGTGTGCCCACACACCTGTCCAGGGCAACGGCACTTGCACGGGTGCGTGCGCCAGGTGGTGACCCCGGCCCTGTGGGGGGAGGCAGCCCAGCTATGGAGGTGGAAAAATTGGCATATGTTGATGTTGGACTTTCAGCAGCTGCAAATGGAGTAATTGGAGAAGTCCGCGGAAGAGGAGGACAAAAGCAAGCCATTTTTCTGGCAACCTATGTGTCAGCAGGGGAGGGTGGGACAAAATCCTTTGAAACCCATGCATGGTTCATTTTTATGAAGGTTAGATCATCAACATTTTGGGTCAACAGATGGGTCCTTTTTTCTGTCAGGATTGATCCAGCAGCACTGAAGACTCGTTCAAATAACACACTAGCAGCAGGGCAAGCGAGCTCCTGTAAGGCATATTGTGCCAATTCAGGCTAGGTGTCAAGTTTACTGATCCAATAGTCAAAGGGGAATGACCGGTGAGGGAGAACATCGATATGGGAGGAGAAGTAGTTTGTTACCATAGTTGACAACTGCTGTCTCCTGTCACTATCGATCGATGCAGTATTACCAGTCGTGTTAGCGGTACTTGAAAAATCAGTCAACAACATGGTCATGAAACCCCTGTGTCCAACGCCACTTCTGCTGTGTGCACCACGAACACCTCTTTCATATTGCCATCTACGGCTTGTTGGAAAAACATTACCGCCGCTGTGTGCTGGGAATGCCTCAAACAAACGGTTTACCAGAGTTGCTTGTTTGTTAGCCAATATTAGCTCTAGGTTCTCCTGTGGCATGATGTTTTGGAATTTGCCTTTATAGCATGGATCCAGGATGCTGGCCAACCAGTAGTCATCATCATCCATCATTTTGGCAATGCGGGGGTCCCTTTTTAGGATCTGCAAGGCATAATCAGACATGTTGGCCAAAGTTCCAGGTGTCAATGATGTACTGCGATTGCTGGGTGGAGGAGCACTTTCTGGCAAATCCACATCCCTCCAGTCATGCACAAACTCTGCACCTGATCTTGTCATGCCAACATTTTTTCTTGCCCCCTGAGAAGCATCCTCCTCCCCAAAATAATCATCCCCATCATCCTCCTCCTCCACTTCCTCTTCTTCCTCCACCTCATCCACAAGACTTCCCTGACCAGAAAATGGCTGACTGTCATCAAGGCTTCCCTCCTCCTCTTCCTCCTCGGCTGCAGATGCCTGCTCCTTAATGTGCGTCAAAGTTTGCATGAGCAGACGCATAAGTGGGATACTCATGCTTATGATGGCGTCGTCTGCGCTTACCAGCCGTGTGCATTCCTCAAAACACTGAAGGACTTTACAGAGGTCTTTCAGCTTCGACCACTGCACACCAGACAACTCCATGTCTGCCTGCAAACTGCCTGCCCGTGTATCCTCCCACCAATGAATTACAGCCTGCCTCTGTTCGCACAGCCTCTGAACCATGTGCAGGGTGGAGTTCCACCTTGTTGCAACGTCGATAATTAGGCGGTGCTTGGAAAGGTGGAGCAATCGCTGCAGCTTCTGCATACGGCTGGAGTGTACGGGCGATCGGCGGATGTGCGAGCACAGTCTTCGCACCTTATGGAGCAGGGGTGTTAACTCCGGATAATTATTGAGGAAGCACTGCACCACCAGGTTCAAGGTGTGAGCCAGGCAAGGTATGTGTGTGAGTTTTGAAAGGGCTATGGCTGCCACAAAATTCCATCCGTTATCACTAACTACCTTGCCTGCCTCAAGATGTAGACTGCCCATCCATGACTCAGTTTGTTGCTGCAAGTAGTCAGCCAGTACCTCTGCGGTGTGTATGTTGTCTCCCAAACACATCATCTTCAACACAGCCTGCTGACGCTTACCACTAGCTATTTGATAGTGGGACATCTTGTGTGCAACACTGGCAGCTGCGGATGGAGTGCTCATGCGACTGCGCTCGGTGGACGAGCTTTCGCTTCTGGAGGACGAGGAGGAGGGTCGAACGCCTACAGCCAACTGTTGCTTATACTGTGGGCTAGGCAGCACGGTCCCACCGCCGCTTTCCTCTGTGGAACCTGCATCCACCACATTAACCCAGTGCGCAGTGATGGACACGTAACTGCCCTGGCCATGCCTACTGGACCATGCATCTGTTGTGAGGTGCACCTTTCCACTCAGTGATTGCTTGAGTGCATGGACAATGCGGTCTTTCACATGCTCGTGGAGGGCTGGGATGGAATTTCGCGAAAAGAAGTGCCGACTGGGTAGGTCATAGAGTGGCACTGGGTAGGCCATGAGCTCGCGGAAAGCTTTGCTTTCAACCAACCGGTAGGGCATCATCTCTAACGAGATTAGTTTGGCAATGTGGGCGTTCAAAACCAGTGTACGCGGATGGGAGGTTGAGTACTTTCTTGTCCTACTCAGAGTCTCTGGTAAGGTGAGGTGGACTTGAGAGCTGCATATGGTGAAACTAGCGGTGGACATGGCGGACTGAGAGAGGGTTGGTGATGGTGATGGTCTAGATTCAGTCTTTCATAGCAATAACATTGTGATTCCATGACTGCTTTGCCCTTGCGACGACACCTCTACATTTGCTGCTGGTGTGCTAACCGGTGGGCTTACAGTGGGGGAAGTGATGTAGCGTTGCTGACTACCTTCATTCGGAGTAGGTGCACATGTGGTTCATGATGTTTGGTAGTCCATCCACGCTTGCAAGTGCATGGTGGTTAAATGTCTAAGCATGCAACTGGTATTCAAATTTCTCAGATTTTTTCCTCGGCTAAAGGTCTTTGTGCACTTCTTACAGATAACTTTTGCCTGATCATTAGGATTTTGTTCAAAAATGTGCCACACTGCACTCTTCCTACTATGGAAAACATTTTGAGACCTTGCACGCTGGGCTAATTTGACCGTCTGGCCAAGCTATCCTGCAACTCCTTTGGTTTTTGTAACACGTTTTTGGACTGCTACGGTCCTGCCAGATAACAGCTATTGCGATGTCGTTGCCTGCTGCGGATCCTCCTCCTCCTCTTCTGAGCTATTGGCAGCGGCACCCTCTTCCCCCAGTGGATGCCAATCCTGGTCAACAACCGTGTCATCCATCACCTCCTCTTCAATTTCATGTGCACCTTCCTCTGTGTCACCGTGTAAGGTGGTATAGTATGCGCGAATGGGCACCTGAGTTTCATCAGGTTCTGATTCTGCCTCAGTACACTGCGAGGACAATGTAGTGCTCTGAGTGAATGTACCAGCAAATAACTCTAGCAGTGGCTGTGCATCAGTGCACTCAATGTCAGATTCATCTTGGACTGGGGAATTCACAATTTGACTTGCTAACCCAGGCATGGTATGTGAAAAGAGCTCTATGGAGTAATTGGTAGTGTGGCCTGCCACATCCTTCACTTTTGGTAGGGGTGGAGGACACAAGGAAAGGTGTTGTTCCTGACCAATAGCCTCCAATGACGACTCAGTGTTTTTATTTTTTGAATCTTCAGAAGAGGAGGCGAGAGAGCTGGAGGCTGTGTCAGCAATGTAAGCCAAAACTTGTTCCTGAAGCTCCGGCTTTAAAAGTGGTTTACCTACTCAGAGAAAAGAGAGCCTTCGAGGCCTTGTGGCGCCAGACGATGATGCAGGCTCAACACCTCCTGCCTTAGGTGCTATTGTGCTTTTGCCACTACCAATAGATGCAACACCACCACCTCCACCATCGGGACCAGCTGGCAACCCCCCGCCCACTTCCATGGCGTCTTCCACCATACTTGCTCATTTTTGTGAAAATGTACCCAAAATACCACCAGCTATATGGTACTGTAAAACAAGGTAGAAGGTGTATCTGCTGTTGGTGAGAATTTGAATATCACTGTAGATTTGAGGACGCAGAACTATTGTCTCTGGCCCAGGAGAGATTACACCTCAATGTAACAGACTGAAATTGGATGATGTATGACAAGGTGTAGGGTGTCTATAGGATTGGTGAGAATTTGAATCTCACTATAGATTTGAGGACGCAAAACTATTGTCTCAGGCCCAGTAGAGATTACACCTCAATGTAATAGGCTGAAATTGGATGGTGAATGACAAGGTGGAGGGTGTCTATAGGATTGGTGAGACTTTGAATCTCACTATAAATTTGAGGATGCAGATCTATTGTCTCTGGCCCAGTAGAGATTACACCTCAATGTAAAAGACTGAAATTGGATGGTGTATGACAAGGTGTAAGGTGTCTATAGGATTGGTGAGAATTTGAATCTCACTATAGATTTGAGGATGCAGAACTATTGTCTCAGGCCCAGTGGAGATTACACCTCAATGTAACAGGCTGAAATTGGATGGTGAATGACAAGGTGGAGGGTGTCTATAGGATTGGTGAGAATTAGAATCTCACTATAGATTTGAGGACGCTGAACTATTGTCTCAGGCCCAGTAGAGATTACACCTCAATGTAACAGGCTGAAATTGCATGGTGAATGACAAGGTGGAGGGTGTCTATAGGATTGGTGAGATTTTGGATCTCACTAGAGATTTGAGGACGCTGACAGTGATGCTCTCAGTCCAAGTATGGACGCAGGCAGCCTAATAAGCAGGACTGCTGCATAGTGCACACACAAAAGAATGGAAAAATGAAGCCTTGGTAACTGTGCAGAAAAGAGGAAAAAAAGTATTTTTGCTTTTAAAAAAGCAGTTTGCACAGCAGTGTGAAAACAGCAATGCAGCTATCAGGGAGTCTTATAAGGCAGCCTAATAACCAACAGAGCTGATGCACAAAAATAGAGCTTCCCCTGTAACTGCACACAAAGTGTTGTGTTGTAAGTGGAAATCGCTAACAGCAGAAGCAGTTTTTTGGTTATTCTTCCCTGCCTAACGTGCTCCCTACAGAATCAGCAGCAGCAGCAGCTCTCCCTATGCTAAGATCGGCATAAGTAAGATGGCGGTCGGCGTTCACGCCATTTTATAGCCCCTGTGACGCCACACAAAGCCAGCCAATCACTTGCATGCCCTTCTCAAAGATGGTGGTGACCGATGCCTATGTCATCGCGTTGCCCACAGTGTGCATCCTCCATCATTGGCTCAAACGGGTGCTGGAAACATCTTTTGAAACGCGAGTTTGGCGCTCTGGTCGCCGACCTCGTGGCTGACCTCACGCTATGGTCGGGTTTCGTTTCTTGAAACCAGACTTCAGCGAAAGTCGGCGACTTTTGAATATAACCCACCCATTTCGCTCAACTCTAGTTCTAGTCACAATTGAAATTTGGAGTTGTTGTGGTGCAAAATATATACCTGCTCTAGATGATAGATCCAGAACTAGTAATGATGCATTATAGTTGGGGGCTTTGTTACGGATTTATATTGGTCTCCAAAAGTGTTAGGAATTATCTGGGACAAATATATCAATGACCTATCCACATATTTGTATATGAAATTGGTGAGGATTGGACACCCCCTTGGTGATCTGGTTTCCACAGCAGCCAGATGAAAGCAATATTACAAAGCGCTATATTTATTGTGTAGTGACTGTTGTGAGTACAATAGATTATGTCACGTATCTTTTTTACAATGATTTTAAAAAACACAGCATTTTCCAGAAAGTATACTATTTGTAAAATTACTAAATACCATGATTCATTATATCCTAGGGGATCTTAACTAAATATACAATACCAAGAAAGACATGTAATTGAATACAAAACCGTAACACACATCATTTACCTTTGTGAACAACATCATTAAAATGATATACTGTAGCTTCATTACATGGCACAGTTCAAGGCCTTCTTTTCAAATGATGACAAAGCAAAGAGAAGGACAATAATGCTACAAGGAAAACTTTGTAATTATTTTGATACAACCAAGCTAAAATCCAATGCCATTAGAATGAACATAACTGAAATGTTTCAGAAACATATGTGTTAATTTTTATACAAAGTGTGACCCTAGGTAAAAAAATAAAATGCCCTAAATTTTATTATATTGTATTAACAATACAGTCAGATTCTGAAGGCAGTGGGCAGAGAGCTGCACCGTTGGTATTACAAGGTCTAAGGTATTGTTTCCCAAAATAATCACACAAAATGTTTATATACATCAGTAGATATAGTGATCAACCCCTTTTTGACTTGGTCATGTATGACATGTGATTGACATAAATATTTTTTATTCATGTATGGTATGACAATGGGATTGGCATAAAAATGTCACACAAACTTTGGGGGACCTGATGCCGATATCAGTTATTTTTAGTTTACCCTTGAGAATATAGCATTTAAGAAAGTGTTGTCAGACTAGTAAATAAGCTCTTTAATTTTCCACCTCTCAGAAAATATCTGTAGTGTAGCACAGTCTGTATATGATATCAAATGTGCCCCATTTTATGATATGGAAGTACCACTCTTTGTACCCTACACAATAAAAGGTCCCAAACACAGTAATTGTGATCACTGTGTCTGCAAACATTAATAGTGCCCCTTTTAGACCACACAATGAACAGAATTTTTCGGACTATAAGACGTATCGGACCATAAGACACACCTCTAATTTTCAAAAGGAAAATAGGGAAAAAAATTAATGCATCGAATGGGGGTCTGTCTTATAGTCCAAATTCAGCTTACTGGTGGGGAGATCCGCAGCGCTGGTGGAGCAGGGTCACAGGAGGTGTTCGGTGGTCCAAAGATCTGACTCCCATCCCAGGGTAGTACAGCAGGTTCTGTGGTGATCATCCCAAATTTTCAGAAGGAAAATAGGGAAAAAATAACACATCTTACAGTCCGAATTCAGCTTACTGGGGGTGGATCAGCAGCACTGGTGGAGCGGGATCACAGGAGGTGTTGAGTGGTCTGGCAATGATCTGAATCCCATCCCAAGATGGTGAAGCAGGTTTACCTGTGCTCGTTCATGCAGGGGCTCAGCCAACATTTTGTGAAAGCCTGGAGCCCCCGCACATCCATTTCTGCAATACGATGGCCACCGAGAAAGTGGCCACAAGAGGCGGCGCATGCATAGATTGAGATCTCGGCACTGAGATCTTGTCTCTCGAACCTGCCGCACCAGCCTGAGATGAGAGTCAGATCATCACCCTGCAGAGTCGGACCACTGAACACCCCCTCTTCCCAGTCCAGGGCTGGCAGAATCACCCAACTCCTGTTGCCTCCACACTCTTTTTAAATACATTCAGAATATAAGACAAACTCCCATTTTTCCCTCAAAATATTTTGGGAAAAAAAGTGTGTCTTATAGTCCAAAAAATGTGGTATTTTTTCCTGCATATAGTAACTTATAAGACCCTCACAAATTAATAGAACTTCTAATGGGTTCACAATTATTATTAAAGAAAATAATAATGACTAATCATTAGCATAGTCTGCTCAGTATTCAAAAACACTTTCCCCTTGTTGTTTTGACACACAAAAAAGTAAGACTATTTGTATTTAAAAACAAGGTAAATATTAGGAATAAAAGGTCAATCACTAAACCTAACAGATTGTAATTTGTAATTAAATGCAAGACACCTTGGTGGCAAAAGAGACGCCAATTGGCAAAATGCCAAAAATCCCCAGCAAGGGAAACAAAATACCCACTCAAACAAGACATGTGTATAAGGAGAAAAAAAGAGCTAGTAGGCAAAAAAGTCTAAAAAAAATCATTTTATTAGGTGAATGATCAGGACTTACAATAATTACATGTATAGAAATAATGAGACCATAGCAGGATAATCCAGGTGCGTCACTGGGAGGATGTCAATGCTCAAAAATGCATTTAATACCAAAAGCCTAATAAGGGGTTAATAACCAGTATATAACGTTACAAGATGAGTCTTTTTTCGGTCTCCTATTTTGGCATTGGCTTTTATGAGACGTTTTCAGCGCAGTTAGCTCATTATAGCTTTTACTTGCACATGCATACTGCTACCAGCCTACGTCTCATATGCAAATTGCCACACACATCCAAATTATCTACCGTTATGAGTTCTCTCCCTGCATTTATACCTCCTTGTAACGTTATATACTGGTTATTAACCCCTTATTAGGCTTTTGGTATTAAATGCATTTTTGGGCATTGACATCCTCCCAGTGACGCACCTGGATTATCCTGCTATGGTCTCATTATTTCTATACATGTAATTATTGTAAATCCTGATCATTCACCTAATAAAATATTTTTTTAGACTTTTTTGCCTACTAGCTCTTTTCTTCTCCTTATACACATGCAATTTGTAATTAGTAGAACCTTTTGAAATTCAAATTTGTCCCCAAAATTTAATTTGCAGCAAATAAATCAACCATGAATTGTATGTAGCCTAGTTGTCCTGAAATGAAGTGGCTAATACCTTGATGTTTTCTAGTAGTGTAGACGGCTTTTGTTAATACACTGCTCAAAAAAATAAAGGGAACACTTAAACAACAGAATATAACTCCAAGTAAGTCAAACTTGCCCTCCTACTGTCCCTGCCACATCTCCTGATGTACTGGCCTTTCTCCTGGTAGCACCTCCAGCCTCTGGACACTATGCTGACATACACAGCAAGCCTTCTTGCCACAGCTCGCATTGATGTGCCATCCAGGAATTTCCCACACAGCAATGGCATAAAGTGAGACTAGGGACTTTTTTTTTTTTAAGTGGCGGAGGAATACAGTGCGGAAGGATACCTACCTTCCGTCATTGGATTCCTGCAGCCCGTAGAGAATGGCAGCAACAGCTGATGCTGCAGTTCTCTACCCAAGATCGTCGTGGGACACACTCGTGGACTGCTTCGGATCGTGGGTGAGTATTTTTGTGGTTTGTTATGTTAATATTTATTCCGTAAAAGACAATGGCTTCGGGGAACAATGTGACAAGTATTGGTAAGTATGTTACTCTATGTTATATGTACTGTATGTCTATGTATGTATTGTATGAATGTATTGTATGTAGTATGTATGTAGTATATATGTGGTATGTATGTAGCATGTAGTATGTATGTAGTATGTATGTAGCATGCATGTAGCATGCAGTATGTATGTAGCATGCATGTAGTATATATGTAGTATGTATGTAGCATGTAGTATGTATGTAGTATATATGTGGTATGTATGTAGCATGTAGTATGTATGTAGCATGCATGTAGTATGTATGTAGCATGCATGTAGTATGTATGTAGCATGCATGTAGCATGTAGTATGTATGTAGCATGCATGTAGTATATATGTAGTATGTATGTAGTATGTATGTAGTATGTATGTGGTATGTATGTAGCATGTAGCATGCATGTAGTATGTATGTAGTATATATGTGGTATGTATGTAGCATGTAGTATGTATGTAGCATGCAGTATGTATGTTGCATGTAGTATATATGTAGTATGTATGTAGCATATATGTAATATGTATGTAGTATGTATGTAGCATGCAGTATGTATGTAGCATGCATGTAGTATATATGTAGTATGTATGTAGCATATATGTAGTATGTATGTAGCATATAGTATATATGTAGTATGCATGTTGCATGCATGTAGTATATATGTAGTATGTATGTTGCATGTAGTATATATGTAGTATGTATGTAGCATGTAGTATGTATGTAGTATGTATGTAGTATGTATGTGGTATGTATGTAGCATGTAGCATGCATGTAGTATGTATGTAGTATATATGTGGTATGTATGTAGCATGTAGTATGTATGTAGCATGCAGTATGTATGTAGCATGCATGTAGTATATATGTAGTATGTATGTAGCATATATGTAGTATGTATGTAGCATGCATGTAGTATATATGTAGTATGTATGTAGCATATATGTAGTATGTATGTAGCATGTAATATATATGTAGTATGCATGTTGCATGCATGTAGTATATATGTAGTATGTATGTTGCATGTAGTATATATGTAGTATGTATGTTGCATGTAGTATATATGTAGTATGAATGTAGCATGTAGTATGAATGTAGCATGTATGTAGTATGCATGTTGTATGTATGTAGCATGTAATTTTTTTTTTTTTTTTACATTCAACACATTAGCCGGATGATGGGACTACTACTGTCCCATCATTGGCTAATGTGTCAATCACTGTCATGGTAGCAGGCATCGCCCGATGGGACTTGTAGTCCCATCGGACGATGCCTGCACAGACCCCCGAAGCCTGCACAGCCCCCCGGCAGGCCGGCACAGCCCCCCGGCAGGACGGCACAGCCCACCGGAGCCTGCACAGCCCCCTGGCAGGCCGGCACAGACCACCGGAGCCTGCACAGCCCCCCGGCAGGCCGGCACAGCCCCCCGGCAGGCCGGCACAGCCCACCGGAGCCTGCACAGACCCCCTGGCAGGCCGGCACAGCCCCCCGAAAGGCCCGTACAGACCCCAGAGAGGCTGTACAAGGGAAAAACAGGATTTTTCTTATTCCGATACCGGAAGTCCCATAGACTTGAATGGGACTTCCGGTATCGGAATCGGCGATACCGATACTTTTTTTTAAGATCGGCCGATCCATTCCGATCCGATACTTTGAAGTATCGGACGGTATCGCTCAACTCTAGTGCTGAGATGTGATCTGTGGTCCCCACCTTCAGAACCACTCCTTTATTGAGTGTGTCTTGATAATTGCCAATAATTTCCATCTGTTGTCTATTTCATTTGCACAACAGCATGTGAAATTGATTGTCAGTCAGTGTTGCTTCCTAAGTGGATAGTTTGATTTCACAAAAGTTTGATTTACTTGGAGTTATATTCTGTTATTTAAGTGTTCCCTTTAATTTTTTGAGCAGTGCATGTTTAATGGATCTCTATCATTTGGAAATTAGATTTCAGAAAGAGATGGGCATAGTACTGGATTAGCACAATCTGCAATGGTTTTTGCCTTTTTTTTAATTTTATCAAAGATTTTTTGTTATTGAGAAGTCCACACCAGATCAGCCATGTGTAGATTTACCCTGTCATGGAGGACAACTTTGCAATCAACAGGTATTACCAAAGCCAGGAAAACTTTTGAAAATTACCAGTTTAATAAATTAGCAATGTATTCTGATCCAAATGTGATGTTGTCTCAACGAGCCACATGACATGCTTAGCTAGTGATATTTGTCATAAAAGTCACCATGATAGATAGATATGCAGGTATGAAGTGAATGGAGGAACATTGACGCCATTACTTCGAAGGTTGATGGGACATCATTGTAGCACCCAAAAAATTATGTCTGCAGCCAAAAGTGTGTTACAAATGCAGCAAAAGAAAAAAATGGTTTAAGAAAGCTTGAAACTCATGGTCTTTTTAGCACCCTGATAGAAATGGGTGTGTAGGAGCCACTGCCTGCACTATCTACTGTGTCACTGTACAAGCACTCTGTCATATTCTTGGGATGGCTCATACCTTGTCTGCTGTATTTTGGTGACTTAGGAATATTGACAAGTTTTCTGTGGGAAATCATAAACCAGATTGGGTTATTTATCACTCAGAATGTAACTATATATTTAATTAATTATAACAATTTATCTTAACTCTAGGCATAAAGATGTTAAACATCTTATCTAAACACTTCAGAAACCTTGATTGAGCTAATTCTGAAAGGCAAATGAAGCATTTGCTTTCTTCTTTATTTATAGCCAACAGGGTCATCATATTTGTTCTAATTCCATCTCACATTTAGTGAGTCTTTGTCATTATAGGAGATGGTTGCCTGTACAGTGTAATATTCAATTTCAGAAACCTGTAGCTGTAAGAGTATGTTCACACATTTGCATTTTGGTGTCGTTTTTTTCAGCTTTTTTAATGAAAATTTTAGCTGTGTTTTAGAGTACTAGCTATGTCTAGGAGATTTCAGAAATCTCATGCACACAACTTGTATTTTTGTCCACAGTATTTGTGCAAAACCTTGGGTTTTGCAGAATAGAGCATGTCACTTCTTTCAGAGTTTTTTCAACGCCTTTTCAGCATTTTTCACTCATTGAAAGTAATGGGTGGTGAAAAAAACACCTGAAAAACACTGCTAAAATGCAGGTATCAGGTTTTGTTGCATTTTTTGTGCCAAAACTTTATGAAGTAGAATCAGATTTTTTTGGGGGGGCACTAAACTTTATCAGCATGCACAAGATTCAATTGTAGTATGACAAAAGCGCAGCAAAAACACACCATGTGAACATAGCCTAAAGGTACATTTCCACTGCACAATTGCAAAATATTAATGAGATGTAAATAGGTTTCCGACAGCCAAACAAAATAAGCAAAAAACTCAATCATTGGGTGAATAAATCTTTTGGCTGAGTTAAAAAAAAATCATTGTCCTTAGTAGCATAGCATCTTCTGCAATGCCAAGAATAATGAAAGTCAATATGCACAAAACAATCTATTTCTGATCTTTCTTTGCAAATGGGCATAGATAAAGCTATAATTTTCCACACCCAGGCCAAAGATTCAGTTTTAAACCTACTCTCTTTAAATCTTAAAGGCATTATCCCATGTACACATTACATTTTCATCATTAGATTTTTGAATAATTAGTGTCAAAATTGGATGTGTTAAAAATGTGCTGTTGTTTGCTGTGTCTGTCAATGCAGAGTTGCTCTAGTTGATGGTCTGGTTTGCCTGTCACAAATGAGTCATGTCCACCTGGGAGATCTGATTTAAAAAATTGTGAATCACAAATCTTCCATGTAGCCTGTGTGTTTGTGTTTCATATTAAATGGATTTTGTTTCCTTTGGTGCTGAATAGGTTAATGACCTTTTCTATGCTAGTTAGAAACTTGCAGCTACATCTTACAGCTGTTCCTGACCTGGTCATTTCCTCTGCCTACAAAATCTGGCTAAACCTTCTCTTCCTTGCCAGTGAAAGTTTTACTTCATAACTTCTTGGAGTTACTGTGCTGATCACCAGTGCTGGATACATATTTTCTACATTATTTGGGGCCAGTTACCTCCTTCAGTCTCTGCATCACCTAATTCATTAAACTGTGCTTCTGCTTCACAGTAATATTAGCTGAAATTGAATTTTTTAATTTTCTTAGTAGAGAAAAACAGATGCTAACCTGTGGTAATGAACAGCCTACATAGCAAAACACTGCAGTAATAGACTTTTTAAGCTATTTAAATTGTTAACATGGTCCACGGTCCTTGCTTTTTTCCATGGGGTGTTGCAAAGATTATACCTGGGTAGGTAGTCTCGAAAGCTTTATGCTTTTATAAATAAAGAATTAATAGCTGTTTCATAAGTTTTCCAAAATAATTCCTTTAATTAGGGAGCACAACAAGTGTACTCTTTTGAAGGTGAAGAAGTGATGTTAAAACATGAAAGCCAAGAGGCCAGTGCTACCTATGGTAAGCACAGAATGCACAAAGTGCATATGCACATATTAGTTTCTAACTGTACTTTAAAATGAGACATTTAGCAAACAATTGATCAATTCTTTGAGCCACCCCACCATGCCAACGCCTTCTCATATGGGGCAGTCCTACTCTACATTTTTTTATATTTGCTGTGCCATTACGGCCTCCTAAATGTATTAAAAATAAAAGCACTGAGTCATCATTGGAGGCTCCTGGTCAGGAACAACACCTTTCCTTGTGTCCTTCACCCCTACCAAAAGTGAAAGATGTGGCAGGCCACACTACCGATTACTCCATGGAGCTCTTTCACATACCATGCCTGGGTTAGCAAGTCAAATCGTGAATTCCGCAGTCCAAGATGAATCTGACATGGAGTGCACTGATGCACAGCCACTGCTAGATTTTTCTGCTGATACATTCACTCAGAGCACTACATTGTCCTCACAGTGTACTGAGGCAGAATCAGACCCTGATGAAACTCAGGTGCCCCTTCCCGCATACTATACCACCTTACACGGTGACACAGAGGAAGGTGCACAAGAAATTGAAGAGGAGGTGATGGATAACCCAGTTGTTGACCCAGATTGGCATCCATTGGGGGAAGAGGGTGCCGCTGCCAATAGCTCAGAAGAGGAGGAGAAGGATCCGCAGAAGGCAGCGACATCGCAACAGCTGTTATCTGGCATGACCGTTGCAGTCCAAAAACGTGTTACAAAAACCAAAAGTATTGCAGGACAGCTTGGCAAGACGATCAAATTAGCACAGCGTGCAAGGTCTCAAAATGTCTTACATAGTAGGAAGAGTGCAGTGTGGCACTTTTTTGAACAAAATCATAATGATCAGGCAAAAGTTATCTGTAAGAAGTGCGCAAAAACCTTTAGCCGAGGGAAAAATCTGAGAAATTTGAATACCAGTTGCATGTCTAGACATTTAACCACCATGCACTTGCAAGCATGGACGGACTACCAAACCTCGCATACCACATGTGCACCTGCTCCGACTGAAGGTAGTCAGCAACGCTACATCGCTTCCCCCACTGTAAGCCCACCGGTTAGCACACCACCAGCAGCAAATGTCGAGGTGTCGTCGCAAGGGCAAAGAAGTCATGGAATCACAATGTTATTGCTACGGAAGACTGAATCTAGGCCATCAGCAACACCACCAACACCATCACCATCACCAACCCTCTCTCAGTCCGCCATGTCCACCGCTAGTTCCACCATATGCAGCTCTCAAGTCCAGCTCACCCTACCAAAGACTTTGAGTAGGACAAGAAAGTACTTATCCTCTCATTCGCATACACTGGCTTTGAACGCCCACATAGCCAAGCTAATCTCGTTATAGATGATGCCCTACCGGTTGGTTGAAAGCAAAGCTTTGTGCGAGCTCATGGCCTACGCAGTACCACACTATGACCTACCCAGTCGTGACTTCTTTTTGCGAAAAGCCATCCCAGCCCTCCACGTCCATGTGAAAGACCACATTGTCCATGCACTCAAGCAATCAGTGAGTGGAAAGGTGCACCTCACAACAGATGCATGGTCCAGTAGGCATGGCCAGGGCCATTATGTGTCTATCATTGTGCACTGGATTAATGTGGTGGATGCAGGGTCCTCAGGGGACAGCGGCAGTGGGACACTGCTGCCTAGCCCACGGTATAGGAAACAGTTGGCTTTAGGCATTCGACCCTTCTCCTCCTTCTCCATAAGCGAAAGCTTGTCCACAGAGCGCAGTCGTACGAGTACTCCATCAGCAGCTGCCAGTGTTGCACATGAGTTGTCCCACTATCGAACAGCTAGTGGTAAGCGTCAGCAGGCTGTGTTGAAGATGATGTGTTTGGGAGACAACAGGCACACCTCGGAGGTACTGGCCGACTACTTAGGGACAAACTGAGTCATGGTTGGGCAGTCTACATCTTGAGGCAGGCAAGGTAGTTAATGATAACGGCCGGAATTTTGTGGCAGCCATCGCCCTTTCAAAACTCAGACACATACCTTGCCTGGCTCACACCTTGAACCTGGTGGTGCACTGCTTCCTCAATAATTATCCGGAGTTAACACCCCTGCTCCATAAGGTGCGAAGACTGTGCTCGCACATCTGCCGGTCGCCCGTACACTCCAGTCGTATGCAGAAGCTGCAATGATTTCTCCACCTTCCCAAGCACCGCCTAATTATCGACGTTGCAGCAAGGTGGAACTCCACTCTGCACATGGTTCAGAGGCTGTGTGAACAGAGGCAGGCAGTAATTCATTTATGGGAGGATACACGGGCAGGCAGTTTGCAGGCAGACATGGAGTTGTCTGGTGTGCAGTGGTCGAAGCTGAAAGACCTCTGTAAAGTCCTTCAGTGTTTTGAGGAATGCACACGGCTGGTAAGTGCAGATGACGCCATCATAAGCATGAGCATCCCGCTTATGTGTCTGCTCATGCAAGCTTTGACGCACATTGAGGAGCAGGCGTCTGCAGCCGAGGGGGAAGAGGAGGAGGGAAGCCTTGATGACAGTAAGCCATTGTCTGCTCAGGGAAGTCTCGTGGACGAGGTGGAGGAAGAAGAGGTGGAGGAGGATGATGGGGATGATTATTTTGGGGAGGAGGATGCTTCTCAGGGGGCAAGAAAAAATGTTGGCGTGGTAAGGTAAGGTACAGGGTTTGTGCGTGACTGGAGGGATCTGGATTTGCCAGAAAGTGCTCCTCCACCCAGCAATCGCAGTGCATCATTAACACCTGGAACATTGGCCCACATGTCTGATTTTTCCTTACAGATCCTAAAAAGGGACCCCCCCATTGCCAAAATGATGAACGATGATGACTACTGGTTAGCCAGCATCCTCGATCCATGCTATAAAGGCAAATTCCAAACATCATGCCACAGGAGAACCTAGAGCTAATATTGGCTAACAAACAAGCAACTCTGGTTAACCGTTTGTTTGAGGCATTCCCAGCACACAGCGGTGGTGATGTTTTTCCAACTTGCTGTAAGGGGCAACATGGAAGAGGTGTTCGTGATGCACACAGCCGAAGTGGCATCGGACACAGGGTTTCATGACCATGTTGTGGACTGATTTTTCAAGTACCGCTTACACGACTGGTAATACTGCATTGATCGAAAGTGACAGGAGACAGCAGTTGTCAACTATGGTAACAAACTACTTTTCCTCCCATATCGATGTTCTCCCTCACCGGTCATTCCCCTTTGACTATTGGGCAATGAAACTTGACACCTGGCCTGAACTGGCACAATGTGCCTTACAGGAGCTCGCTTGCCCTGCTGCTAGTGTGCTATCTGAACGAGTCTTCAGTGCTGCTGGATCAATCCTGACAGAAAAAAGGACCCGTCTGTAGACCAAAAATGTTGATGATCTAACTTTCATTAAAATGAACCATGCATGAGTTTCAAAGGATTTTGTCCCACCCTCCCCTGCTGACACGTAGGTTGCCAGAAAAATGGCTTGCATTTGTCCTCCTCTTCCGCGGACTTCTCCAATTACTCCATTTGCAGCTGCTGAATGTCCAACATCAACATATGCCAATTTTTCCACCTCCCTAACTGAGCTGCCTCCCCCCACAGGGCCGGGGTCACCACCTGGCGCACGAACCCATGCGAGTGACGTTGCCCTGGACAGGTGGGTGGGCACACTCTTTGGCAATGGCACTGGCACAAGGTCCCTCATAGTAGAATCAAGTGTCTCTGACGGTGGGGGTGCACACCCGCCGTCAGACACACCGGCGTACTATGAGGGGGCCTGTGCCAGTATCGGTGCCCCTGAGTGGGCCCCCCCTGCTTGGTCAGGGCACCAGCACTTGCAATACTTACCTCTCCCTGCTCCACCACTGTGTAGTCTGGCCAGTTACTTACTTCACTGGGAATGCCAATACAAATTTGGTGACATGATAGATGATGGTTAAGATGTAGCTATGCCCTGTCCTGCTGGGCTCTATCTTCAGATAATCAATGGCTTCCATTTGTTATGGACGTCGACTCACAATGAGATACAGTGGTGGTTTATCATCAGCTTTCATGGTTTTCCGACTCACAGACGTGTGACATTCCTGCCCACATTTTTAAATGTGTCCTCTCATGCCAATCCAATAGAATCGCCTACGGCCTGTGGCTTGTGTCTTTTGCACTCCAAAGTTACCTGACAGATCATGATACATAGTGAGGAAAATGTCTACATCTGTTCCGGTGATCACAATTTGATGGACATGAGTAACGGTGATGGGTTCCACGGTACTGCGATACAGCAAACCTTTCTTCACAAGAACTGTTTTTGCTGTCTTCACAGACAAAGTAATTGAGGGTCAGCATCGCCTCTGAGATTTCTACCGGGAGTTTTTACCGTGATAAGTAATTCCAAAATTTCTGCAATCACTCGACTTTCCGTCTGTACTTGTATCCATCTTGTTTCCTCTTGCGGAGAGTCCTTACTGTCTTACTGAGACTGAAATATATCTGAAGATTGAAAAATACCCCAATAGTATATACTGGTGTACGCTTCGAATACATTACCCTTTTTCTACTTTTTAGTTTCTTGTCTAATTCATACTGAGGCTGTGAGTGTCTTTGTCGGACTCCGGAAATATGCACGCAGATTTTTAATGTTTAAACTATGCTATATATACCTGCTATCCAGTGATACTGTACCCTTTCTCAACTTTCTACAATCTTGTCGAATCCATACTGGGCCTGAGAATGTCTGAGCCTGCCTTCTGAAATATCTACGGAGATTTAGAATGTTTAAACTATACTATATATACCTGCTATCTGATGATACTGTACACTTTTTCTACTTTTTATATTCTTATTTAATCCATACTGAGCCTGTGAGCGTCTCTGTGTGACTGATGGTATATATAGGGAGATTGACAATCATCCTTTGACTGTATAGAGCTGTAAGCGTCTGATATAGTACCATATATCTGATGTTATTTTGGGTTCATTTTCTGCAACATTTTGAAGTTTGGTGGAAGAGGCCGCGGCGTGGGCGTGGGGGGGCCAGCTGGTGCTGATGGTGGTGGTGCATCTGCTGGTAGTGGCAAAAGCACAATAGCAGCTAAGGCAGGAGGTGTTGAGCCTGCGTCATGGTCAGGCTCCAGAACGCCTGGAAGGCTACCTTTTCTGGGAGTAGGTTAACCGCTTTTAAAGCTGGAGCATCAGGAACTGGTTTTGGCTTACATTGCCAAAACAGACTCCAGCTAATATGCCCTCCTCTTCTGAAGTTTCAAAAAATGCAAGCACTGAGTCGTCAAGTACTGGCTCCTGGTCAGGAAGAACCCCTTTCCTTGTTTCCTTCACCCCCACCAAAAGTGAATGATGCAGCAGGCCACACTTCACATTAGTCCATGTAGCTCTTTCTATCATAGCATGCCTGGGTTATCAAGTCAAATCATGAATTCCCCAGTCCTAGAAGAATCTGACATGGAGTGTGGGTGGCCAGCCAGGGCAGTGGGGTTAATCGGTACCGGGCCGGTGTCTCAGAGGGATGTGTCACGTTGGTGGTGATGACCCGTTCCGTGGCCCTGGGTGTCCATGCAAAGGGGTGAATAACGTTTATAGGTGAATGATACGTGACGCCACCTGTGGTTTCTGATCAGATTGACCCTCGCTGCAGTGTCGCTTCTCTGGGACTGATGTTGTGGTGCAGCTAAGATGTAGAAGCCCAGCACAGGTAGGGCCGTAGTCACAGGGCAGATGAAAGAGTTGGTAGATGGTGTGCAGTGCAGGATGTAGCAGAGCTGTGCGCCAGGCGCAGGAAAAAGATGACAGTCATGCAGTTCCTTTACCTGTACTTCGTAAGTGCCGTCCAGGACCCAGAGTACAGATGGAGAAGGAGTTGGTCAGCCTGGAAGCAAATTTTGAATTCTCTCTCTGCAGATAGGCAGCGTGGCCTCCTTTCTAGCGTTTATCAGAGGTACTCGCAGTACTGAGTTCACTGAAGTTCCCCCTGTTGACTCTCTTTTAGAACTTTCTCGTATAGCCTTTTCCTTTTGGCTCACACACGTCGCTGCTGGGGCCTCTGAGACTTAGTTGGGAACAGAGCATTTACAGCTGCTACTTCCTCCGGTTTCTGCTGCAGGACCGTTAGTGTCCCTACAAACTCGGAGACCGGAATACCGACTATGCGCTCCAGCTAGGAGTGAGCCTTAACTCTGCTCATCCTCCAGCACCCCTTCTCACGTCCACACACTTCCCCTTCCCTTCACAGACTGCCCTAACTTACCTCCTCCTGACCACAGAGAGCAGCTCCTCAGCAGTCAGGTTCAGAGGTCTCTCTGCTGGCCTGGAGTGGGAACTGTGTTGTGTGTTGGTTTAACTGCTAGAGAGATCCTTCATTGCTCCCAAGCATGACATCACACTCCCTAGGAGGAAGGTAATGCCACTGTGGCGACCGTACTCCTGGGGGCACCACAAGTGCACTGATGCCCAGCAACTGCTAGATGATTCTGCTAGTACATTGACCCAGACCACTACATTCTCCTCGCACTCTACACAGCCAGAATCTGACCCTGATGAAACTCAGGTTCCCCTTCCCGCATACTATACCACCTTACACGGTGACAAAGTGGAAGGTGCAGATGAAAATGCAGGTTCCTTGAGCAGGTGGGTGGGCACACTCTTTGGCAACGGCACTGGCACAAGGTCCCTCATAGTAGAATCAAGTGTCTCTGATGGTGGGGGTGCACACCCGCTGTCAGACACATCGCCGTACTATGAGGGGCCCTGTGCCAGTGCCGTCGCCAACAAGTGGGCCCCCTGCTTACTCAGGATCACAGCACTTGCAAAGTTGAAATACTTACCTCTCCCTGCTTCATCGCCGTGACGTCTTCCGCTTTTCCTGACAGTGACATTCTGGTCAGAGAGCGCGATTACATCACGTCTGTACGCCCTCTGCCTAAACAGTCCAAGTGCAGTTAGATGGAAGATGGGGACGACGAGGAGTCCAGACTAGTACAGGGATTCCCTAGCGAGGAGACTTATTTAATTGTTTTCAATGTTGGAACAGCTATTTTTGGGGAGCACTATACTCTGGAGAATGATATGAGGCCCACCATACACTGGATCATTCCAAAGGTGGACATCAAACAATGGAGCAGCATTTACAGGGCCCATTATGCACTGGAGCATTAGAAATGGGGCCCATTATATATGGAGCATTATTTGGGCCCATAACACAGTGGAGCTTCATCCATGGGGACCAACATATACTGTAGCATTATGTGGAGCTCATCATATACTGTTTCAAACATTATATGGGACCAATGATTCTGTATGGAGAAATATATGGGCCTCATTACTCTGTATCGCGCACTATGCGGTGGCCATAATACTGTATGGAGAAATATACTGTACGTTTTTGGAGCTATTGGAGAAATTAAGATGGATATCAGTCATGAGATGTAAGAAATGAAGTATTTTTCATTGCACTATACCGCCATTTCTCTGCCGTATCAGAGGATCATGAATTGTGGCATGTGTTAAAGGAGCCCAGTGACACTGTTTGACCCAGGGCCCACGAAAATCTGGAGCCAGCCCTACCCCCCACAACTTTAGCCAAATAACCCCCAGTTTTCAATGTCTAACTATTATTATAAAGTAAATTAAGGTTGGCAAGCTTAAGTAATAAGAATTGATGTTTTTGGCATTAAAATGGGCACTGTAGGTGTGTTTCCTGTCCTCCACTCCCTGCCGACCTTGGTTCCCCATTGCCTTGCATTGGGTTTCGTGTTTCAGTCGGCCTTCAACTTTTCACGATAATCGGCCGATTTTGTTCGACCCGACTTTTGAGAAAGTCGGGTTTCATGAAACCCGACTCGACCTGACCCGAAAAAAGGCAAAGTCGCTCATCTCTACTGATGAGAATTAGTCAGTATCACAAATAAACATTTAAATCCAGGTACATTATAGATTACATCTTCTCTGAAATTGTGTCTTTCTTTTCATCTATATCTTGTCTAGATGCCATGATGACTTTTCACATTCTCAGGTGTTCTGTGCAGACCTCCCTCTTCTTCAGTATTTTGGCAGCACATCCCATCATAGTGCCTTTAAAAATAACAGTGTCATTAATATACCTTCTGTCAATAAATATCTTTCATATTATAGCCTAAATAATCCTCCTACGTTATATGACCTCCAAACTATCTACCTTTATCAGCTATAACCGTCACAGCACCCTTATGAATCACATCCTATACCATGGATTGTTGTGAGTTCATTTTCCCCTTCACTACTGAGGCCCGAGGAACTCCCTCTTCTGGTGAAGAAAGGTAGTGAGCCTGATTGTCAAACACCTGGGGCTGATGATGATGACTGGCTGAGTGGAGTTAATGACTGGATATAAGGCTGCCGACGCCCTTATGGCCTGCGGGTGATTTCTCTGTGGACTTCTAGGAAACCAGTCTGATGCCTGCTCATCTAAAGCTAAGATTTCTGCTTTGCCTTTTTGCATTAGTGTTTTGTTTTCCTTGCTTTTCTGGATTCTGCCATTCCCTGCTGGGGTGAGCTGAATCTCCTTTTGCCTGTTGCTCTGTCTTCAGAATATTCCTGAGTACTGACATAGCTTTTTTGAAGCCTAGCATCTTCAGGGCCTTTTTACTGTCAGTTTGTTGGCTCTTATTTTCATAGGGTTTTTCACGGATTGCAGACAGCAGCCTTCCTGTCCTTTCCTATCTAAGCTAGCGTGGGCCCCATTTTTGCTCAGTCTATCTTTCTGTCTGTGTTTTGTTCTTTCTTCTTGCTTCACAGTCATTATATGTGGGGGGCTGCCTTTTGCTTTGGGGTCTGCTCTGGGGCAGTTTAGATTTCCCTTTCTGTCTTTAGGGTAAGTAGTCCTCCGGCTGTGATCGAGGGGCCTAGGGCATCGTAGGAGCCCCCCACGGCTACTGCTAGTTGTGTTGATAGGTTCAGGGGTCTGCAATCCGATATCTGCCAACTTCTCTGGTTTTCTGGACTTAGCTAGCATTTCTATTTTTGCCTCCTACGGTGACTCAATCATAGCAGAATCACCCGCCATACCGCAGATTCTAGGGTACTCAATAGCAGGAAAGAACTGTATAAAAAAAAAAAAAAAAAGTGTGTATATTTTTTCCTCTATATCTCTGAGGCCGTAGGGGGAATTTTTTTTTCTCTCAATGGAGATAAAGCAATTGTCTGATCATGTGGAGCAGCTCGCTGTGGAAGTGTGGGGAATTTCTGCCTACCTTGCTCATTCACATGCTGCTGAACCAAAGATTCCTACACCTGATGTATTTTTTGGGGATCGGTCTAAATTTTTGAATTTCAAAAATAATTGTAAATTATTTTTTGCCTTGAAGCCTAACTCGTCAGGGAGCTCCACGCAGCAGGTTAAAATTGTCATCTCTTTGCTGCGTGGCAATCCCCAGGATTGGGCGTTTTCTTTGAAACCAGATGATCCTATTCTGACTAATGTGAACGCATTTTTTCAGGCCTTGGGGTTGTTGTATGATGAACCTAATGCCATTGATCAGGCTGAAAAGACCCTGCTGGCATTGAACCAGGGTCGTGATTCTGCAGAATTGTACTGTCAAAAATTCCGAAAGTGGGCAGTACTTACTACCTGGAATGATAATGCATTGGCTGCTCTCTTTCGGAAGGGGTTGTCAGAAGCCATAAAAGATACTATGGTGGGATTTCCTGTTCCCTCTGGTCTTGACGATTCTATGTCTTTAGTAGTGTTGAGCATTCCGATACCGCAAGTATCGGGTATCGGCCGATACTTGCTGTATCGGAATTCCGATACCGACTTCCGATATTTTTTCAATATGGGAAGTCGGCATCGGAATCGGAAGTTGAAGTTCAAAGTTGATTGACAGCCGAAATGACGTCATCATGATGCACGGTGTGTGCGCATCATGATGCGCCGTCATTTCGGGCCTTCCGGGGGTCTCTGTCGGCCTGCCGGGGGGCTGTGTGGACTGCCCGGGGTCTGTACCGGCCTGCCGGGGGGCTGTGCCGGCCTGCCGGTGGTCTGTGCACCCTGTGGGGGTCTGTACCGGCCTGCCGGGGGGCTGTGCCGGCCTGCCGGGGGGCTGTGCTGATGTCCGGGGGTCTGTGCAAGCATCATCCGATGGGACTATAAGTCCCATCTGGTGATGCCTGCTACCATGACAGTGATTGACACATTAGCCAATGATGGGACAGTAGTAATCCCATCATCCGGCTAATGTGTTAAATGTTAAAAAAAAAAAAAAAAATACTACATACATACTACATACATACTACATGCATGCTACATACATACTACATGCTACATACATACTACATATATACTACATGCATGCTACATACATACTACATGCTACATACATGCTACATATATACTACATGCATGCTACATACATACTGCATGCTACATACATACTACATACATACCACATATATACTACATACATACTACATGCATGCTACATACATACTACATACATACTACATACATACCACATATATACTACATACATACTACATGCATGCTACATACATACTACATACATACTACATGCATGCTACATACATAACACATATATACTACATGCATGCTACATACATACTACATGCTACATACATACTACATATATACTACATACATACTACATGCATGCTACATACATACTACATGCTACATACATACTACATATATACTACATGCATGCTACTTTCATACTACATGCTACATACATACTACATATATACTACATACATACTACATACATACTACATGCATGCTACATACATACTACATGCTACATACATACTACATATATACTACATGCATGCTACATACATACTACATGCTACATACATACTACATATATACTACATACATACTACATACTACATACATGCTACATACATACTGCATGCTACATACATACTACATACATACTACATGCATACCACATATATACTACATACATACTACATGCATGCTACATACATACCAAATACATACTACATACATACTACATACATACTACATGCATGCTACATACATAACACATATATACTACATGCATGCTACATACATATTACATGCTACATACATACCACATACATACTACATACATACTACATGCATGCTACATACATACTACATGCTACATACATACTACATATATACTACATGCATGCTACATACATACTACATGCTACATACATACTACATATATACTACATACATACTACATACATACTACATGCATGCTACACTACATACTACATGCTACATACATACCACATACATACTACATACATACTACATGCTACATGCTACATACATACTACATATATACTACATGCATGCTACATACATACTGCATGCTACATGCATGCTACATACATACTACATACATACTACATGCTACATACATACCACATATATACTACATACATACTACATACAATACATTCATACAATACATACATAGACATACAGTACATATAACATAGAGTAACATACTTACCAATACTTGTCACATTGTTCCCCGAAGCCATTGTCTTTTACGGAATGAATATTAACATAACAAACCACAAAAATACTCACCCACGATCCGAAGCAGTCCACGAGTGTGTCCCACGACGATCTTAGGTAGAGAACTGCAGCATCAGCTGATGCTGCCGTTCTCTACGGGCTGCAGGAATCCAATGACGGAAGGTAGGTATCCTTCCGCACTGTATTCCTCCGCCACTTAAAAAAAAAAAGTCCCTAGTCTCACTTTATGCCATTGCTGCGTGGGAAATTCCCACACAGCAATGGCATAAAGTGAGACTAGGGACTTTTTTTTTTTAAGTGGCGGAGGAATACAGTGCGGAAGGATACCTACCTTCCGTCATTGGATTCCTGCAGCCCGTAGAGAACGGCAGCATCAGCTGATGCTGCAGTTCTCTACCCAAGATCGTCGTGGGACACACTCGTGGACTGCTTCGGATCGTGGGTGAGTATTTTTGTGGTTTGTTATGTTAATATTTATTCCGTAAAAGACAATGGCTTCGGGGAACAATGTGACAAGTATTGGTAAGTATGTTACTCTATGTTATATGTACTGTATGTCTATGTATGTATTGTATGAATGTATTGTATGTAGTATGTATGTAGTATATATGTGGTATGTATGTAGCATGTAGTATGTATGTAGTATGTATGTAGCATGCATGTAGCATGCAGTATGTATGTAGCATGCATGTAGTATATATGTAGTATGTATGTAGCATGTAGCATGTAGTATGTATGTAGTATGTATGTGGTATGTATGTAGCATGTAGTATGTATGTAGCATGCATGTAGTATGTATGTAGTATGTATGTAGTATATATGTAGTATGTATGTAGCATGTAGTATGTATGTAGCATGCATGTAGTATATATGTAGTATGTATGTAGCATGTAGTATGTATGTAGCATGCATGTAGTTTGTATGTAGTATGTATGTAGTATGTATGTGGTATGTATGTAGCATGTAGCATGCATGTAGCATGCATGTAGTATGTATGTAGTATGTATGTAGTATGTATGTGGTATGTATGTAGCATGTAGCATGCATGTAGTATGTATGTAGTATATATGTGGTATGTATGTAGCATGTAGTATGTATGTAGCATGCAGTATGTATGTAGCATGCATGTGGTATATATGTAGTATGTATGTAGCATATATGTAGTATGTATGTAGCATGTAGTATGTATGTAGCATGCAGTATGTATGTAGCATGCATGTAGTATATACAGTCATGGCCAAAAGTATTGACACCCCTGCAATTCTGCCAGATAATACTCAGTTTCTTCCTGAAAATGATTGCAAACACAAATTCTTTGGTATTATTATCTTCATTTAATTTGTCTTAAATGAAAAAACACAAAAAGAATTGTCCTAAAGCCAAATTGGATATAATTCCACACCAAACATAACAAAGAGGGTGGACAAAAGTATTGGCACTGTTCAAAAAATCATGTGATGCTTCTCTAATTTGTGTAATTAACAGCAACTATAACTTACCTGTGGCACCTAACAGGTGTTGGCAATAACTAAATCACACTTGCAGCCAGTTGACATGGATTAAAGTTGACTCAACCTCTGTCCTGTGTCCTTGTGTGTACCACATTGAGCATGGAGAAAAGAAAGAAGACCAAAGAACTGTCTGAGGACTTGAGAAACCAAATTGTGAGGAAGCATGAGCAATATCAAGGCTACAAGTCCATCTCCAAAGACCTAAATGTTCCTGTGTCTACCGTGCGCAGTGTCATCAAGAAGTTTAAAGCCCATGGCACTATGGCTAACCTCTCTAGATGTGGCCGGAAAAGAAAAATTGACAAGAGATTTCAATGCAAGATTGTGCGGATGTTGGATAAAGAACCTCCACTAACATCCAAACAAGTTCAAGCTGCCCTGCAGTGCAAGGGTACAACGGTGTCAACCCGTACTATTCGTCGGCATCTGAATGAAAAGGGACTGTATGGTAGGAGACCCAGGAAGACTCCACTTCTTACCCCGAGACATAAAAAAGCCAGGCTGGAGTTTGCCAAAACTTACCTGAAAAAGCCTAAAACATTTTGGAAGAATGTTCTCTGGTCAGATGAGACAAAAGTAGAGCTTTTAGGGCAAAAGCATCAACATAGAGTTTACAGGAGAAAAAAGAGGCATTCAAAGAAAAGTACACGGTCCCTACAGTCAAACATGGCGGAGGTTTCCTGATGTTTTGGGGTTGCTTTGCTGCCTCTGGCACTGGACTGCTTGACCGTGTGCTTGGCATTATGAAGTCAGAAGACTACCAACAAATTTTGCAACATAATATAGGGCCCAGTGTGAGAAAGCTGGGTCTACCTCAGAGGTCATGGGTCTTCCAGCAGGACAATAACCCAAAACACACTTCAAAAAGCACTAGAAAATGGTTTGAGAGAAAGCACTGGAGACTTCTAAGGTGGCCAGCAATTAGTCCAGACCTGAATCCCATAGAACACCTGTGGAGAGATCTAAAAATGGCAGTTTGGAGAAGGCACCCTTCAAATATCAGGGACCTGGAGTAGTTTGCCAAAGAAGAATGGTCTAAAATTCCAGCAGAGCATTGTAAAAAACTCATTGATGGTTACCGGAAGCAGTTGGTCGCAGTTATTTTGGCTAAAGGTTGTGCAACTAAGTATTAGGCTGAGGGTGCCAATACTTTTGTCCGGCCCATTTTTGAAGTTTTGTGTGAAGTGATCAATGTTTTGCTTTTTGCTTCATTCTCTTTTGTGTTTTTTCATTTAAGACAAATTAAATGAAGATAATAATACCAAAGAATTTGTGTTTGCAATCATTTTCAGGAAGAAACTGAATATTATCTGACAGAATTGCAGGGGTGTCAATACTTTTGGCCATGACTGTATGTAGTATGTATGTAGCATATATGTAGTATGTATGTAGCATGTAGTATATATGTAGTATGCATGTTGCATGCATGTAGTATATATGTAGTATGTATATTGCATGTAGTATATATGTAGTATGCATGTAGTATATATGTAGTATGTATGTTGCATGTAGTATATATGTAGTATGCATGTTGCATGCATGTAGTATATATGTAGTATGTATGTTGCATGTAGTATATATGTAGTATGAATGTAGCATGTATGTAGTATGTAGTATGAATGTAGCATGTATGTAGTATGCATGTTGTATGTATGTAGCATGTATGTAGCATGTAATTTTTTTTTTTTTTTTACATTCAACACATTAGCCGGATGATGGGACTACTACTGTCCCATCATTGGCTAATGTGTCAAACACTGTCATGGTAGCAGGCATCGCCCGATGGGACTTGTAGTCCCATCGGACGATGCCAGCACAGACCCCCGAAGCCTGCACAGACCACCGGCAGGCTGGCACAGCCCCCCGGCAGGCCGGCACAGCCCCCCAGAGCCTGTACAGCCCCCTGGCAGGCCGGCACAGCCCCCCGGCAGGCCGGCACAGCCCACCGGAGCCTGCACAGACCACCGGCAGGCCGGCACAGCCCCCCGGCAGGCCGGCACAGACCACCGGAACCTGCACAGACCCCCTGGCAGGCCGGCACAGCCCCCCGAAAGGCCCGTACAGACCCCAGAGAGGCTGTACAAGGCAAAAACAGGGTTTTTCTTATTCCGATACCGGAAGTCCCATAGACTTGAATGGGACTTCCGGTATCGGAATCGGCGAAACCGATACTTTTTTTTAAGATCGTGCGATCCATTCCGTTCCGATACTTTGAAGTATCGGACGGTATCGCTCAACTCTAGTCTTTAGCCATTCAGGTTGATCGGTGTTTACGCGAACGTAGAGCTGCACGAGAGGTGTTGCCACCTGTTGAACAGATGTCTGAACCTATGCAATGTGATAGAGTTTTTTCCAGAGAGCAGCGTCAGGAGTTCAGAAGGCGTAATAAGTTGTGTTTTTTCTGTGGAGATGCCTCGCATATTATTTCTGTCTGTCCTAAACGCGAGAAACGCTTTGCACACACGTTTTCTGTTGGTGGTGTTCATCCTAAGTTTCTTCTGGCTATTACTCTGATCTGCTCCCTGTCCACATTTTCTGCCAAGGCTTTTGTGGATTCGGGAGCAGCTCTAAACCTAATGGACTTGGATTTTGCTAAATGTTGTGGATTTCCGATGACACCTCTGCAGACGCCTATCCCTTTGAGGGGGATTGATGCTACTCCTTTGGCTAAAAATAAACCTCAGTTTTGGACCCAGGTGGTAATGCGGGTCGCCCCAGACCATCAAGAAAATTTCAGGTTTTTGGTGTTACATAATCTGCATGATACTATTGTTCTGGGGTTTCCCTGGTTACAAATTCATAATCCAGTTTTGGATTGGAAATCTGTGTCTGTGGTGAGTTGGGGTTGTCGGTGTGCCTTTAGTGAGGCTCCGGTGTTTTCCACCTCTCCTCAGTCGCATGATGTTCCTGATTATTTGGCGGACTTTTATGATGTATTTAGTGAGAATGAGTCTGCGTCTCTGCCTCCTCCTAGGAGTTATGACTGTGCTATTGAACTGAGCCCGGGGTGTAAATTTCCCAAGGGTCGGCTCTTCAATTTATCTGTACCCGAGCACGAGGCTATGCGATCCTATATTAAGGAGGCGTTGGAGAAGGGTCATATTAGACCATCCTCGTCACCCTTAAGTGCCGGGTTTTTTTTTGTAGCCAAAAAGGATGGATCATTAAGACCTTGTATTGATTATCGTGCTCTCAACAAAATTACTGTTAAATATCAGTATCCGTTACCCCTGATTTCTGATCTATTCTCCAGAGTTAAAGGTGCTTGCTGGTTTACCAAGCTTGACCTCAGGGGGCGTATAATCTTATTCGCATTAAGCATGGGGATGAATGGAAGACGGCGTTTAATACTCCGGAGGGACATTTTGAGTACCTGGTGATGCCTTTTGGGCTCACTAATGCCCCTTCTGTCTTCCAGTGCTTCATGAACGATATTTTCCGAGATTTTGTTGATAAATTTTTGATTATCTATCTGGATGATATTTTGATAATCTCCAAGGATTGGGATTCTCATGTGGAACATATTCGGACTGTGTTCCGGATCTTGAGGGAGAATTCCCTGTATGTCAAAGGATCTAAATGCCTTTTTGGAGTACAGAGGATTTCTTTTTTGGGATTTATTTTGTCCCCGTCAACTATTGAAATGGACCCGGCCAAGGTACAGGCCATTCACGATTGGGTTCAGCCCACTTCTTTGAAGGCCCTCCAGAAGTTTTTGGGTTTTGCTAATTTTTATCGGAAATTTAAAGCAAAATTTTCTAGTATTGCCAAGCCATTGACTGATTTGACTAAGAAGGGTGCTGATGTGTTAAATTGGTCTCCGGAGGCTGTTTCTTCCTTTAAGGAGCTGAAGCGAAGATTCACCTCTGCCCCGGTTTTGCGGCAACCTGATGTCTCACTTCCTTTCCAGGTAGAGGTGGATGCTTCTGAGATTGGTGCAGGAGCTGTTTTGTCCCAAAAGGATCCTGTAACATCTAAAATGAATCCCTGTGCTTTCTTTTCCCGAAAGTTCTCTCCATCTGCACGTAACTATGATGTGGGGAATCGGGAACTGTTAGCCATGAAATGGGCATTTTAGGAGTGGAGACATTGGTTGGAGGGAGCTAAGCATCAAGTCGTGGTCCTCACTGACCACAAGAATTTGATTTACCTAGAGTCGACGAAGCGCTTGAACCCTAGACAGGCTAGGTGGGCCTTGTTTTTTACACGTTTTGATTTTGTGGTTTCTTTTCTTCCTGGAACTAAGAATGTCAAGGCTGACGCCCTCTCTAGGAGCTTCTTTGCTGATTCTGCTGTGGTGACCAAGCCTGCTACCATCTTAGGCGAAGGGGTAGTTCTTTCTGCCATCTCGCCCGATTTGAGACGTGCTCTGGAAGAGTTCCAGGAGGACAAACCTGAGCATTGTCCCAGTGGAAAGTTGTATGTTCCTGACCAGTGGAAGAAGAGAGTGATGTCTGAAGTTCATTGCTCTGCTTTGGCTGGTCATCCAGGTATTTTTGGTACTAGAGATCTGGTGAGTCAGTCTTTTTGGTGGCCCTCCTTGTCTCGTGATGTCAGAAATTTTGTGCAGTCCTGTGGGACGTGCTCCCTGTCTAAATCGTGTTCTCGCTCTAGTGGGTTGTTGATGCCTTTGCCTGTCCCCAAGAGACCATGGACCCATATTTCAATTGATTTCATCTCTGATATGCCTGTCTCTCAAAGGATGACTGTTATTTGGGTGATTTGTGATAGGTTCTCTAAGATGGTTCATCTTGTACAACTCCCTAAGTTGCCGTCTTCCTCTGAATTGGTGCCCCTGCTTTCAGGTGGTTCGCTTGCACGGGATTCCTGAGAACATTGTATCTGACAGAGGAGTCCAGTTTGTGTCTAGATTTTGGAGAACTTTCTGTTCCAAGCTGGGAATTCAGTTGTCCTTCTCCTCTGCTTTTCACCCTCAGACTAATGGGCAGACAGAGAGAACAAACCAGACCTTGGAGTCATATTTGAGATGTTTTATTTCTGCTGATCAGGATGATTGGGTTTCATTTTTGCCCTTGGCCGAATTTGCTTTAAATAATAGAGCTAGTTCTGCCACTTTGATGTCTCCTTTTTTTTGTAACTTTGGGTTTCATCCTAGATTTTCTTCAGGGCAGGAGGAGCCCTCTGCCTGCCCAGGGGTTGACACTGTGGTGGAGAGAATGCACCAGATCTGGGACCAAGTGATGGATAAGTTATCTCTCTCCCAGGAAAAGGCCCAGCGGTTTTCCAACCGACATAGGACCATTGGTCCCCAATTTAAGGTTGGTGATATGGTGTGGTTATCATCAAAAAATATTGCTATGAAGGTGTCTTCTCCTAAGTTTAAGCCTAGATTTATTGGACCTTACAAGATTTTGGAGATTATTAATCCAGTCTCCTTTCGTTTGGCTCTTCCTGTCACATTTAAAATCCATAAAGTGTTCCATAAATCTTTGTTGAAGAGGTTTGTTGAACCTGTTGTTCCAGGGGTTGCACCTCCAGACCCTGTATTGGTTGAAGGTAACATGGAATATGAGGTAGATAAAGTACTGGATTCCCGTCTGGCTAGACGGAGACTCCAGTATTTGGTTAAGTGGAAGGGTTATGGTCAGGAGGATAATTCCTGGGTCTCTGCCTCTGATATTCATGCCAAAAGATTGGTGCATGCCTTTCATCGGGCTCACCCTGATCGCCCTGGTGGCGTGGTTGATGGTTCGGTGACCCCTCCTCAAGGGGGAGGTACTGTTGTGAGTTCATTTTCCCCTTCACTACTGAGGCCCGAGGAACTCCCTCTTCTGGTGAAGAAAGGTAGTGAGCCTGATTGTCAAACACCTGGGGCTGATGATGATGACTGGCTGAGTGGAGTTAATGAATGGATATAAGGCTGCCGACGCCCTTATGGCCTGCGGGTGATTTCTCTGTGGACTTCTAGGAAACCAGTCTGATTCCTGCTCATCTAAAGCTAAGATTTCTGCTTTGCCTTTTTGCATTAGTGTTTTGTTTTCCTTGCTTTTCTGGATTCTGCCATTCCCTGCTGGGGTGAGCTGAATCTCCTTTTGCCTGTTGCTCTGTCTTCAGAATATTCCTGAGTACTGACATAGCTTTTTTGAAGCCTAGCTTGGGCCCCATTTTTGCTCAGTCTATCTTTCTGTCTGTGTTTTGTTCTTTCTTCTTGCTTCACCGTCATTATATGTGGGGGGCTGCCTTTTGCTTTGGGGTCTGCTCTGGGGCAGTTTAGATTTCCCTTTCTTTCTTTAGGCTATGTAGTCCTCCGGCTGTGATCGAGGGGCCTAGGGCATCGTAGGAGCCCCCGACGGCTACTGCTAGTTGTGTTGATTAGTGTTGAGCATTCCGATACCGCAAGTATCGGGTATCGGCCGATACTTGCTGTATCGGAATTCCGATACCGACTTCCGATATTTTTTCAATATCGGAATTCGGCATCGGAATCGGAAGTTCAGTTGATTGACGGCCTGACGTCATCATGATGCGCGGTGTGTGCGCATCATGATGCGCCGTCATTTCGGGCCTTCCGGGGGTCTCTGCCGGCCTGCCGGGGGGCTGTGCCGGCCTGCCGGGGGGCTGTGTGGACTGCCCGGGGTCTCTGCCGGCCTGCCGGGGGGCTGTGCCGGCCTGCCGGGGGGCTGTGCACCCTGTGGGGGTCTGTACCGGCCTGCCGGGGGGCTGTGCCGGCCTGCCGGGGGGCTGTGCTGATGTCCGGGGGTCTGTGCAAGCATCGTCCGATGGGACTACAAGTCCCATCGGGCGATGCCTGCTACCATGACAGTGATTGACACATTAGCCAATGATGGGACAGTAGTAGTCCCATCATCCGGCTAATGTGTTAAATGTTAAAAAAAAAAAAAAAAATACTACATACATACTACATGCTACATACATACTACATATATACTACATACATACTACATACATGCTACATACATACTACATGCATGCTACATACATACTACATATATACTACATACATACTGCATGCTACATACATACTACATACATACTACATACATACTACATATATACTACATGCATGCTACATACATACTACATATATACTACATGCATGCTACATACTACATGCTACATGCATGCTACATACATGCTACATACATGCTACATATATACTACATACATACTACATATATACTACATGCATGCTACATATATACTACATACATACTACATATATACTACATGCATGCTACATATATACTACATACATACTACATACATACTACATATATACTACATGCATGCTACATATATACTACATGCTACATACATACCACATACATACTACATACATGCTACATATATACTACATGCATGCTACATACATACTACATATATACTACATGCATGCTACATACATACTACATGCTACATGCATGCTACATACATACTACATACATACTACATGCTACATACATACCACATATATACTACATACATACAATACATTCATACAATACATACATAGACATACAGTACATATAACATAGAGTAACATACTTACCAATACTTGTCACATTGTTCCCCGAAGCCATTGTCTTTCCGGAATAAATATTAACATAACAAACCACAAAAATACTCACCCACGATCCGAAGCAGTCCACGAGTGTGTCCCACGACGATCTTGGGTAGAGAACTGCAGCATCAGATGATGCTGCCGTTCTCTACGGGCTGCAGGAATCCAATGACGGAAGGTAGGTATCCTTCCGCACTGTATTCCTCCGCCACTTAAAAAAAAAAAAGTCCCTAGTCTCACTTTATGCCATTGCTGTGTGGGAAATTCCCACACAGCAATGGCATAAAGTGAGACTAGGGACTTTTTTTTTTTTTAAGTGGCGGAGGAATACAGTGCGGAAGGATACCTACCTTCCGTCATTGGATTCCTGCAGCCCGTAGAGAACGGCAGCATCAGCTGATGCTGCAGTTCTCTACCCAAGATCGTCGTGGGACACACTCGTGGACTGCTTCGGATCGTGGGTGAGTATTTTTGTGGTTTGTTATGTTAATATTTATTCCGTAGACGACAATGGCTTCGGGGAACAATGTGACAAGTATTGGTAAGTATGTTACTCTATGTTATATGTACTGTATGTCTATGTATGTATTGTATGAATGTATTGTATGTATGTAGTATATATGTGGTATGTATGTAGCATGTAGTATGTATGTAGTATGTATGTAGCATGCATGTAGCATGTAGTATGTATGTAGCATGCATGTAGTATATATGTAGTATGTATGTAGCATGCATGTAGTATATATGTAGCATGTATGTAGTATGTATGTGGTATGTATGTAGCATGTAGTATATATGTAGCATGCATGTAGTATATATGTAGTATGTATGTAGCATGTATGTAGTATATATGTAGTATGTATGTAGTATATATGTAGCATGCATGTAGTATATATGTAGTATGTATGTAGTATATATGTAGCATGCATGTAGTATATATGTAGTATGTATGTAGTATATATGTAGCATGTATGTAGTATGTATGTAGCATGCATGTAGCATGTAGTATGTATGTAGCATGCATGTAGTATATATGTAGTATGTATGTAGCATGCATGTAGTATATATGTAGCATGCATGTAGTATGTATGTGGTATGTATGTAGTATATATGTAGTATGTATGTAGTATATATGTAGCATGTATGTAGTATGTATGTAGCATGCATGTAGCATGTAGTATGTATGTAGCATGCATGTAGTATATATGTAGTATGTATGTAGTATGTATGTAGTATATATGTAGTATGTATGTAGCATGCATGTAGTATATATGTAGTATGTATGTAGCATGCATGTAGTATATATGTAGTATGTATGTAGCATGCATGTAGTATATATGTAGCATGCATGTAGTATATATGTAGTATGTATGTTGCATGTAGTATGAATGTAGCATGTATGTAGTATGTAGTATGAATGTAGCATGTAATTTTTTTTTTTTTTTTTTTTTTACATTTAACACATTAACCGGATGATGGGACTACTACTGTCCCATCATTGGCTAATGTGTCAATCACTGTCATGGTAGCAGGCATCGCCCGATGGGACTTGTAGTCCCATCGGACGATGCCTGCACAGACCCCCGGAGCCTGCACAGACCACCGGCAGGCCGGCACAGCCCCCCGGCAGGCCGGCACAGCCCCCCGGCAGGCCGGTACAGACCCCCGGAGCCTGCACAGACCACCGGCAGGCCGGCACAGACCACCGGAGCCTGCACAGACCCCCTGGCAGGCCGGCACAGCCCCCCGAAAGGCCCGTACAGACCCCAGAGAGGCTGTACAAGGGCAGGAAAGGGTTTTTCTTATTCCGATACCGGAAGTCCCATAGACTTGAATGGGACTTCCGGTATCGGAATCGGCGATACCGATACTTTTTTTAAAGATCGGCCGATACCATCCCATACGATACTTTGAAGTATCGGATGGTATCGCTCAACTCTAGTGTTGATAGGTTCAGGGGTCTGCAATCCGATAGCTGCCAACTTCTCTGGTTTTCTGGACTTAGCTAGCATTTCTATTGTTGCCTCCTACGGTGACTCAATCATAACAGAATCACCCGCCATACCGCAGATTCTAGGGTACTCAATAGCAGGAAAGAATTGTATAAAAAAAAAAAAAAAGTGTGTATATTTTTTCCTCTATATCTCTGAGGCCGTAGGGGGAATTTTTTTCTCTCTCAATGGAGATAAAGCAATTGTCTGATCATGTGGAGCAGCTCGCTGCGGAAGTGCGGGGAATTTCCGCCTACCTTGCTCATTCACATGCTGCTGAACCAAAGATTCCTACACCTGATGTATTTTTTGGGGATCGGTCTAAATTTTTGAATTTCAAAAATAATTGTAAATTATTTTTTGCCTTGAAGCCTAACTCGTCAGGGAGCTCCACGCAGCAGGTTAAAATTGTCATCTCTTTGCTGTGTGGCGATCCCCAGGATTGGGCGTTTTCTTTGAAACCAGATGATCTTATTCTGACTAATGTGAACGCATTTTTTCAGGCCTTGGGGTTGTTGTATGATGAACCTAATGCCATTGATCAGGCTGAAAAGACCCTGCTGGCTTTGAACCAGGGTCGTGATTCTGCAGAATTGTACTGTCAAAAATTCCGAAAAGTGGGCAGTACTTACTACCTGGAATGATAATGCCTTGGCTGCTCTCTTTCGGAAGGGGTTGTTAGAAGCCATAAAAGATACTATGGTGGGATTTCCTGTTCCCTCTGGTCTTGACGATTCTATGTCTTTAGCCATTCAGGTTGATCGGCGTTTACGCGAACGCAGAGCTGCACGAGAGGTGTTGCCACCTGTTGAACAGATGTCTGAACCTATGCAATGTGATAGAGTTTTTTCCAGATAGCAGTGTCAGGAGTTCAGAAGGCGTAATAAGTTGTGTTTTTTCTGTGGAGATGCCTCGCATATTATTTCTGTCTGTCCTAAACGCGAGAAACGCTTTGCACACATGTCAGTTTGTTGGCTCTTATCTTCATAGGGTTTTTCACGGATTGCAGACAGCAGCCTTCCTGTCCTTTCCTATCTAAGCTAGCGTGGGCCCCATTTTTGCTCAGTCTATCTTTCTGTCTGTGTTTTGTTCTTTCTTCTTGCTTCACCGTCATTATATGTGGGGGGCTGCCTTTTGCTTTGGGGTCTGCTCTGGGGCAGTTTAGATTTCCCTTTCTGTCTTTAGGCTATGTAGTCCTCCGGCTGTGATCGAGGGGCCTAGGGCATCGTAGGAGCCCACCACGGCTACTGCTAGCTGTGTTGATAGGTTCAGGGGTCTGCAATCCGATAGCTGCCAACTTCTCTGGTTTTCTGGACTTAGCTAGCATTTCTATTTTTGCCTCCTACGGTGACTCAATCATAACAATGGATGTTCCCCCTCTAATTTTCCATTATACTTTCTATATCTCCACACTATCCCCCACCATGCTAACCCCTCTCCATTTTGTGCCTCCAGTTCACTCTCTCCCCTCTCCATATCAATTCTCTGCCCCTTTTCAAAGTATGCCTTCAAACTGCCCACCACACTGCCTTCCTCAAACTGTAATCACTCCTCACACTGTCCCCTTATACAGTATAATGGTCACCATAGCTGACAACACAGTATGATTTCCACAATAACCCTCCAATATTTATTATGGTCACTATCACAGCCCCTCATATGTAGTATGATGTCCAAAACAGCACCCATATATACCATGATGACCCCTACAGCACCCCATACAGTATTATGGTCCACAAACACCTCAAACAGTAAAACAGTATGATATTTACAACAGCCCCATATCCAGTATGGTCACCACAGCCCCCAGCATAATGACCTTCTCAACCCCATCTACAGTATGGTCACCACAGCTCCTCATATACTTTTATGTCCCCCCTTCACAGCCCCTCATTTCATGGTAAAAAGGCACAACCCCTCATTTCATGGCCCCCGCTCAGCCTCTTATTTCATGCCACTCCGCACAGCCCCTCATTTTATGCCTCCTGCACAGCCTCTCATTTCATGGCCCCCCTACACACCACCTCATTTTGTGCCCTCCTGCACAGCCTCTCATTGTATTCCCCCTTTTCACAGATCCTCAGTTTATTCCCCCATCTGCACAGCCCTTAGTTTGTTACCTCACCTGCACAAACCCTGTCATGCCGCCTTGTCTGTTATGCCTGTCATGCCCGCCATGTCTGTTATGCCGCATGACCCCTGGAGCAGTATGCACGTGCACTGAATTCTCATGTAGAGATGAGCGACTTTGCCTTTTTTCAGGACGAGTCGGGTTTCATGAAACCCGACTTTCTCAAAAGTCGGGTCGAACGAATTCAGCCGATTACCGTGAAAAGTCAAAGGCCGACTGAAACACGAAACCCAATGCAAGTCAATGGGGAACCAAGGTCAGCAGGGAGTGGAGGACAGAAAACACACCTACAGTGCCCATTTTAATGCCAAAAACATCAATTCTTATTACTTAAGCTTGTCAACCTTAATTTACTATATAATAATAGTTAGGCATTGAAAACTGGGGATTATTTGGCTAAAGTTGTGGGGGGGGTAGGGCTGGCTCCAGATTTTCACGGGCCCTGGGCCCAAGAGTGTCACTGGGCTCCTTTAACACATGCCACAATTCATGATCCTCTGATACGGCAGAGAAATAGCGGTATAGTACAATGAAAAATACTTCACTTGCATCTCATGACTGATATCCATATTCTTAAATTCTCCAATAGCTCCAAAAACGAACAGTATATTTCTCCATACAGTGTTATGGCCATCGCATAGTGCGCCATACAGAGTAATGAGGCCCATACTGTATATTTCTCCATACAGAATCATTGGTCCCATATAATGTTTGAAACAGTATATGATGAGCTCCACATAATGCTACAGTATATGTTGGTCCCCATGGATGAAGCTCCACTGTCTTATGGGCCCAAATAATGCTCCATATATAATGGGCCCCATTTCTAATGCTCCAGTGCATAACGGGCTCTGTAAATGCTGTTCCAGTGTCTGATGTCAACCTTTGGAATGCTCCAGTGTATGGTGGGCCTCATATATCATTCTCCAGAGTATAGTGCTCCCCAAAAATAGCTGTCCCAACACTGAAAACAATTAAATCAGTCTCCTCGCTAGGGAATCCCTGTACTAGTCTGGACTCCTCATCGTCCCCATCTTCCATCTCACTGCACTTGGACTGTTTAGGCAGAGGGCATACAGACATGATGTAATCGCGCTCTCTGACCAGAATGTCACTGTCTGGAACCGCGGAAGACGTCACGGCGGTGGAGCAGGGAGAGGAAAGTATTTCAACTTTGCAAGTGCTGTGATCCTGAGCAAGCAGGGGGGCCCACTTGTTGTCGACGACACTGGCACAGGGCCCCTCATAGTACGGCGGTGTGTCTGACGGCGGGTGTGCACCCCCACCGTCAGAGACACTTGATTCTACTATGAGGGACCTTGTGCCAGTGCCATTGCCAAAGAGTGTGCCCACCCTCCTGTACAGGGCAATGGCAATCGCACAGGTGCATGCTCCAGGTGGTGATCCCGGCCCTGTGGGGGGAGGCAGCCAAGTTAAGGAGGTGGAAAAATTGGCATATGTTGATGTTGGACATTCAGCAGCTGCAAATGGAGTAATTGGAGAAGTCCGTGGAAGAGGAGGACAAATGCAAGCCATTTTTCTGGCAACCTATGTTTCAGCAGGGGAGTGTGGGACAAAATCCTTTGAAACCCATGCATGGTTCATTTTAGTGAAGGTTAGATCATCAACATTTTGTGTCGACAGACAGGTCCTTTTTTCTGTCAGGATTGATCCAGCAGCACTGAAGACTCGTTCAGATAACACACTAGCAGCAGGGCAAGCGAGCTCCTGTAAGGCATATTGTACCAATTCAGGCCAGGTGTCAAGTTTACTGGCCCAATAGTCAAAGGGGAATGACCGGTGAGGGAGAACATCGATATGGGAGGAGAAGTAGTTTGTTACCATAGTTGACAACTGCTGTCTCCTGTCACTTTCGATCGATGCAGTATTACCAGTCGTGTGAGCGGTACTTGAAATATCAGTCCACAACATGGTCATGAAACCCCTGTGTCCAATGCCACTTCGGCTGTGTGAACCATGAACACCTCTTCCATGTTGCCCCCTATGGCACGTTGGAGAAACATCACCGCTGCTCTGTGCTGGAAATGCCTCAAACAAATGGTTTACCAGAGTTGCTTGTTTGTTAGCCAATATTAGCTCTAGGTTCTCCTGTGGCATGATGTTTTGGAATTTGCCTTTATAGCGTGGATCCAGGATGCTGGCCAACCAGTAGTCATCATCGTTCATCATTTTGGCTATGCGGGGGTCCCTTTTTAGGATCTGCAAGGCATAATCAGACATGTGGGCCAATGTTCCAGGTGTCAATGATGCACTGCGAGTGCTGGGTGGAGGAGCACTTTCTGGCAAATCAACATCCCTCCAGTCACGCACAAACCCTGTACCTGACCTTGCTACGCCAATATTTTTTCTTGACCCCTAAGAAGCATCCTCCTCCCCAAAATAATCATCCCCATCATCCTCCTCCTCCTCTTCCTCTTCTTCCTCCACATAGTCCACGAGACTTCCCTGAGCAGACAATGGCTGCCTCAAACAAACGGTTTACCAGAGCTGCTTGTTTGTTAAAAAGGGAAAAGAACACACCAGCCATATACAATAAATCAATATATTATATATTAAATACAGTTTAATAAATTTGCAAGGTGTTCCTTTGAAGTTGGATGGCAGACCATCCGGTATCAATTAAACGGGGAGAAATTACCAAGTGATGTACACGAACCACAATTAATGAATATGTGTGTATGGAAAATAAAAAATAAATAATAAAAACCAAAGAAAATATAACAAAATGATGTTTATTATAAATTCTGACACAATATACAACTACAGTAAATAGAAAACATATAGAAATGTTATAATATGACAAAAGGAACCCGTAGATGTATTTAATACCCTAGTTACATATAATGTTTAGTCTCACCACTGTACAAAAGGGTTTATTATAGGATATAAATCCAGCATATATAGTATAGTCCCCAGATAGAGCAGCAAAAAAATGTGTATATGAGTGTACAAGAATAATAATAAAATTATATAACTACACCAAGATTTGTAATGTGATTCACAAATAGGAAAAATGTCAATAAAGTGTGTAAAAAAATGAAAAAATGTGAGTGAACACAAAATTGTGGACAAAATTAAACTGCTAAGATACTAAAGTGAAAGTTACTAAACTCACAAAGGAAGTGTTGAAATATGCAATATATGGGGAAACACTTATATATATACAATTTAGACACTCAATAAAGAGGGCAGGATGTCCAGCGTTTCTAGAATGTAAAAAGCATATAGCTCAGTGTAGTAAAGTAAACTGCCATGCAGCGCTATATGGCAGTAATAAACCAGCACAGAAAAATAGTGTATAGCAATAATATAAAAATTACCATACAGCGCTATATAGCAGAAAAGTGGTCAACACAGAAATACAATTAAAGAAGCGCTTATGTAGACAAAAATCTAGCGCACTCTATACACAAGAGGAGAAAGATCCAGCGCTCTTATGGCACAAAGGGAATATGACCCAATGTATGGAAAATTGCGGCACTATATATAGAGATTGAGCCAACACAAGAAGGAAATTGTGTAAGTCACTAAACAGTGAGCATGATACCTAGCGCTTAGTGGCAAAACATATGGCTTGAGATAATACAATAAAATGCCATGTAGCGCTATGTAGTAAAAATGGGCCAGCACAGGATGACAATCTCCAACATAACACAATGCACAGAATATCTAAAGCCCAAAAATAAGGAGTGCATGTAACCTAATAAAGCATGGCATCTTACCCAGTCAGCTGAATTGAAGAAAGTGGTGGAAACGGGTTACCGAAATAAAGTGCCCCAACGCGCGTTTCGGAAGAACTCCTTCGTCACACTTTATTGACATTTTTCCTTTTTGTGAATCACATTACAAATCTTGGTGTAGTTATATAATTTTATTACTGCATTTTATTATTATTCTTGTACACTCATATACACATTTTTTTGCTGCTCTATCTGGGGACTATACTATATATGCTGGATTTATATCCTATAATAAACCCTTTTGTACAGTGGTGAGACTAAACATTATATGTAACTAGAGTATTAAATACATCTACGGGTTCCTTTTGTCATATTATAACATTTCTATATGTTTTTTATTTACTGTAGTTGTATATTGTGTCAGAATTTATAATAAACATCATTTTGTTATATTTTCTTTGGTTTTTATTATTTATTTTTTATTTTCCATACACACCCATTCATTAATTGTGGTTCGTGTACATCACTTGGTAATTTCTCCCCGTTTTATTGCTTGTTTGTTAGCCAATATTAGCTCTAGATTCTCCTGTGGCATGATGTTTGGAATTTGCCTTTATAGCGTGGATCCAGGATGCTGACCAACCAGTAGCCGTCATCGTTCATCATTTTGGCAATGCGGGGGTCCTTTTTAGGATCTGCAAGGCATAATCAGACATGTGGGCCAATGTTCCAGGTGTCAATGATGCACTGCGATTGCTGGGTGGAGGAGCACTTTCTGGCAAATCCACATCCCTCCTGTCATGCACAAACCCTGTACCTGACCTTGCCATGCCAACATTTTTTCTTGCCCCCTGAGAAGCATCCTCCTCCCCAAAATAATCATCCCCATCCTCCTCCTCTTCCTCTTCTTCCTCCACCTCGTCCACGAGACTTCCCTGAGCAGACAATGGCTGACTGTCATCATGGCTTCCCTCCTCCTCTTCCTCCTCGGCTGCAGACGCCTGCTCCTCAATGTGCATCAAAATTTGCATGAGCAGATGCATAAGTGGGATGCTCATGCTTATGATGGCGTTGTCTGCGCTTACCAGCCATGTGCATTCCTGAAAACACTGAAGGACTTTACAGAGGTCTTTCAGCTTCGACCACTGCACACCAAACAACTCCATGTCTGCCTGCAAACTGCCTGCCCGAGTATCCTTCCACAAATGAATTACAGCCTGCCTCTGTTCGCACAGCCTCTGATCCATGTGTAGGGTAGAGTTCCACCGTGTTGCAACGTCGATAATTAGGCGGTGCTTGGGAAGGTGGAACAATCACTGCAGCTTCTGCATACGACTGGGGTGTACGGGCGACCGGCGAATGCGCGAGCACAGTCTTCACACCTTATGGAGTAGGGGTGTTAACTTCGGATAATTATTGAGGAAGCACTGCACCACCAGGTTCAAGGTGTGAGCAAGGCAAGGTATGTGTGTGAGTTTTGAAAGGGCTATGGCTGCCACAAAATTCCGGCCGTTATCACTAACTACCTTGCGTGCCTCAAGATGTAGACTGCCCAGCCATGAGTCAGTTTGACGCTGCAAGTAGTTGGGCAGTACCTCCGTGGTGCGTCTGTTGTCTCCCAAACACATCATCATCAACACAGCCTGCTGACGCTTACCATTAGCTGTTCGATAGTGGGACAACTCGTGTGCAACACTGGCAGCTGCGGATAGAGTGCTCATGCGACTGCACTCTGTGGACGAGCTTTCACTTATGGAGGAGGAGGGCTGAACGCTTACAGCCAACTGTTTCCTATACCGTGGGCTAGGAAGCACTGTCCCACTGCCGCTCTCCCCTGTGGACCCTGCATCCACCACATTAACCCAGTGCACAGTGATGGACACGTAACGGTCCTGGCCATGCCTACTGGACCATGCATCTGTTGTGAGGTGCACCTTTCCACTCACTGATTACTTGAGTGCATGTACAATGAGGTCTTTCACATGCACGTGGAGGGCTGTGATGGCTTTTTGCGAAAAAAAGTGCCAACTGGGTAGGTCATAGCGTGGTACTGCGTAGGCCATGAGCTCGCGGAAAGCTTTGCTTTCAACCAACTGGTAGGGCATCATCTCTAATGAGATTAGTTTTTCCATGTGGGCGTTCAAAGCCAGTGTACGCGGATGAGAGGATGAGTACTTTCTCGTCCTACTCAGAGTCTCTGGTAGGGTGAGCTGGACTTGAGAGCTGCATATGGTGGAACTAGCGGTGGAGATGGCGGACTGAGAGAGGGTTGGTGATGGTGTTGTTGGTGATGCTGATGGCCTAGATTCAGTCTTTCGTAGCAATAACATTGTGATTCCATGACTGCTTTGCCCTTGCGACGACACCTCGACATTTGCTGGTGGTGGTGTGCTAACCGGTGGGCTTACAGTGGGGGAAGCGATGTAGCGTTGCTGACTACCTTCATTCGGAGCAGGTGCACATGTGGTACGTGAGGTTTGGTAGTCCGTCCACGCTTGCAAGTGCATGATGGTTAAATGTCTAAGCATGCAACTGGTATTCAAATTTCTCAGATTTTTTCCCTCGGCTAAAGGTCTTTGCGTACTTCTTACAGATAACTTTTGCCTGATCATTATGATTTTGTTCAAAAAAGTGCCACACTGCACTCTTCCTACTATGTAAGACATTTTGAGACCTTGCACGCTGTGCTAATTTGACCGTCTGGCCAAGCTGTCCTGCAACTCTTTTCATTTTTGTAACACGTTTTTGGATTGCTACGGTCATGCCAGATAACAGCTTTTGCGATATCGTTGCCTGCTGCGGATCCTCCTCCTCCTCTTCTGAGCTATTGGCAGCGGCACCCTCTTCCCCCAATGGATGCCAATCTGGGTCAACAACTGGGTCATCCATCACCTCCTCTTCAATTTCATGTGCACCTTCCTCTGTGTCACCGTGTAAGGTGGTATAGTATGTGGGAAGGAGCACCTGAGTTTCATCAGTACACTGCGATGACAATGTAGTGCTCTAAGTGAATGTACCAGCAGAAAAATCTAGCAGTGGCTGTGCATCAGTGCACTCCATGTCAGATTCATCTTGAACTGGGGAATTCATGATTTGACTTGCTAGCCCAGGCATGGTATGTGAAAAGAGCTCCATGGAGTAATTGGTAGTGTGGCCTGCCACATTCTTCACTTTTGGTAGGGGTGAAGGACACAAGGAAAGGTGTTGTTCCTGATCAGGAGCCTCCAATGACGACTCAGTGCTTTTATTTTTTGAAACTTCAGAAGAGGAGGCGAGAGAGCTGGAGGCTGTGTCAGCAATGTAAGCCAAAACTTGATCCTGAAGCTCTGGCTTTAAAAGCGGTTTACCTACTCCCAGAAAAGAGAGCCTTTGAGGCCTTGTGGAGTCAGACGATGACGCAGGCTCAACACCTCATGCCTTAGGTGCTATTGTGCTTTTGCCACTACCAATAGATGCAACACCACCACCACCATCAGGACCAGCTGGCAACCCCCGCCCACTTCCATGGCATCTTCCACCATACCTGCTCATTTTTGTGAAAATGTACCCAAAATACCACCAGCTATATGGTACTGTAAAACAAGGTGGGTGTATCTACTATTGGTGAGATTTTGAATCTCACTATAGATTTGAAGATGCTTAACTATTGTCTCAGGCCCAGTAGAGAGTACACCTCAATATAACAGGCTGAAATTGGATGGTGTATGACAAGGTGGAGGGTGTCTATAGGATTGGTGAGATTTTGAATCTCACTATAGATTTGAGGATGCTGAACTATTGTCTCAGGCCCAGTAGAGATTACACCTCTATTTAACAGGCTGAAATTTGATGGTGTATGACAAGGTGGAGGGTGTCTATAGGATTGGTGAGAATTTGGATCTCACTAGTGATTTGGGGACGCTGAACTATTTTCTCAGGCCCAATAGAGATTACACCTCAATTTAACAGGCTGAAATTGGATGGTGTATGACAAGGTGGAGGGTGTCTATCGTATTGGTGAGAATTTGGATCTCACTAGAGATTTGAGGACACTGGCAATGATGCTCTCAGTCCAAGTTCGGACACAGGCAGCCTAATAAGCAGGACTGCTGCACAGTGCACACACAAAAGGGTGGAAAAATAAACGCTTGGTAACTGCAGAAAAGAGGAAGTAGAGTATTTTTGCTTTTAAAAAGCAGTTTGCACAGCAGAGTGCAATCAGCAATGCAGCTCTCAGGGAGCCTTATAAGGCAGCCTAATAACCAACAGAGCTGATGCACAAAAATAGAGCCTCCCCTGTCACTGCACACAAAGTGTTGTGTTGTAAGTGGAAATTGCTAACAGCAGAAGCAATTTTTTGGTTCTTCTTCCCTGCCTAATGCTCTCCCTACAGAATCAGCAGCAGCAGCAGCTCTCCCTATGCTAAGATCGGCATAAGTAAGATGGCGGTCGGCGTTCACGCCGTTTTATAGCCCCTGTGACGCCACACAAAGCCAGCCAATCACTTGCATTCCCTTCTCAAAGATGGTGGAGACCGATGCCTATGTCATCGCGTTACCCACAGTGTGCGTCCTCCATCACTGGCTGAAAAAGGGCGCTGGTAGCATCTTTTGAAACGTGACTTTGGCGCTCTGGTCGCTGACCTCATGGCCGACCTCACGCTATGGTCGGGTTTCGTTTCATGAAACCCGACTTCAGCTAAAGTCGCCGACTTTTGAATATGACCGACCCATTTCGCTCAACTCTATTCTCATGCCCTTATGTCTCATGCTGCACGATCCCTGGAAACAGTATGCACACGCACCTCGTGACTTTTGTGCTGCAAGATGCCTGGAGCAGTGTGCATGCGCGCCTCATCTCATGGCTGCCTGCCATTGCCAGTGCGCATGTGTGTTTTACCTCATGGCTATACGCCGTTGCTGTGTGACCAGCTGTCTCTGCTCTGCGTGCAGCAATCCTCTCTGTGTTCTTGGAGCCCCTGATCATGTGACCTTTCCTATGTTCCAGCACTGTCTGATCCAGCTATTCTCTCTGTGATCCTGGAGTCCCTGATCATGTGACCTTTTCTATGTTCCAGCACGGTCTGATCCAGCTTACCTCTCAGTGTTTCTGGAGCCCCTGATCATGTGACCTTCTCTATGGTCCAGGCCAGTGTGATCTAGCAATGCTATCTATGATCTTGGAGTAACTGAACCGGAAGTCCTTCCCTGGTCCTGACCCGAAAGTGCAGGTGCTAATGCCCTATATAAGACCGCACCTTCCTATGGTCGGGGCCTGAGTATCGTGTTGCTTCCCTGCATGGCTGCTCAGTCTGCTCGGTCGCTCCCTGTATTCTGTGCCCCTGCACTCTGCCCTGTAGTGCGTCTCTGCACATGCTCTGTGTTTGTCCTCTGCCTCTTGTCCCATGCCTTTTTCTTGTGTTTGTCCTTTGTGCCATGTTTTGTCCTTGTTATGCTTTGCCTTGTAGTCCTTCCTGTGTTCTCTGCCTTGCCTGCTTTGCTATGTCTTGCCCTTGCTATGCTTTGCCTTGTGGTTCTTCCTATGTTCACTGTCTTTGCTTGTTCTTCCTTGGTCTGACCTATGGTGCTCTGTGGTGCCTCCTGGCACATGCAACATTCCTCCTCTCTTACCTATGATGCTCTGTTGTGCCTCCTGGCACATGCACCATTCCTGCTCTCTGACCTTTTGTGCTCTCTTGCACATTTCGGGGCTAGTCTCAATGTTCCCCCCTTGCCCCGACTATGGGCTTTGGCCTACGCTCCGCTGCTAGCCCTGTTCTCGCTCTGACCTGACTCTGTGTTTCTGCCTATGTTCTGCTCCTTGCCCTGTACCTTGTCTTACCTTGTTTCTCGCCTTGCTTTGCCTTGTTTCTTCGTGTGCCCTTTGCATGCGCCTGGCCTTCCTTAGCCTCCTGTCTGTGCCTTAGCCGTGCCCACCCTAGCCGTGCCCACCTGCTTGTGCCTCAGCCATGCTCATCAGCCAGTGACAGATGTGTTGCCTGTTATGCCTCAGCTGGGTTTGCTGGAGTCTTGCCCGTCTGTCTGTGCCGCAGCCCGACCAGCTAGCCAGTGCCCCAGCTGTGCTCTCTGTGCTTCCTTGCATCCACGCTGTCTCTGCACTGTGCTTTGCGTGCTTCTCTAATAGCATGCGCAGGCCCTAGCCTGCTCCTTGGCATACCTCCCCGTGCTTCTGTAAAAGTACGCGCAGGTCTTGCCATGTACCCTGTCGTGCCCTCTTGCATGCACAGGCCCTAGCCTGTACCCTGGCGTGCCTCCTAGCATGCGCAGGCCCTTGCCTTAGCCTGAACCCTGGCATGTCTCTTACCACGCACCCTGACTTGACCCTGGCGTGTCCCTCGGCACGCGCAAGACCTTGCCTTGAACCCGACCCTGGCGTGCCCCTCTGCACGCGCAGGACTCTGCCTTGAACCCTGTCCCTGGCATATCCCTTGGCACGCGCAGGACCTTGCCTTGGACCCTGGCATGTCCCTACACACGCACCTTGTCTTGTATCTTGGACCTTGAACCCTGGCGTGTCCCCTACACGTGCACCATGTCTTGTTCTTTGCACGTTGAACCTGGCGTGTCCCCTACATACGCACCTTGCCTTGCACCTTGCCCTGGACCCTGGTGTGCCCCTAGCACGCACCCTGCCTGGAATCTTGCCTTGGACCTCGGCGTGTTCCCTACCACGCACCATGTCTGGAGATCTGTCATGCCTCCTTGTCTGAACCTTGGTTTGCCTGCCGGATGACCGGAGCCTGCCGATCGCTGCCAGAGATCGTAAGCCTGACGACTGCAGCCTGATGTCCGGAGCTGATGTCCACAGCCTGATGCCCTGATCCTGTCGATCGTCGCCAGCTGTCTGGAGTCCGATGCCATCGACTCCTTGCCGGTATCCTGGCGTGCCACCTGGCACGTACCATGCCATGGACCTTGGCGTGCCACGCACGCACCTTGCTGTGTTTTCCCTGTTATCACGTCTTGCACCTGATGTAACCCTGAGTTTTCTTTAATGAAGATACCTTGAATTCACGTCTTCTCTTGACTTGTTTCCTGCATGTCCTTTGTCGTCAGACACTCTTAATTAGTGTCTACCTGAGTCGGCCATCTGGTCCCAGCAGTCGTGGTGGCTCACCCCCTTGGTCTTGCCCCTGACACTCCCTGTATAGGGGGAGGTTCCTCACAAGGTTAGCTTGCCCTAGGTGGGTGGGTGCCACGACCCAGAGGGTCCACTCCAAAGAAAATGACACAGCGTAAGCTGACTCCGTCACAATGTTTATTCCCCCATCAACACAGCCTCTCTGTTTATTTCCCCCTCTGCACAACCCCTCAGTGTATTCCCCCCATCTGCAAAGCCCCTTTGCTTATTCCCCCATCAACACAGCCCTTCAGTTTATTACTCCCATCTGCACAGCTCCTCAGCTTAATTCCCTCATCAGCACACCCCATATGTTTATTCCTCCCTCTGCACAGCACTTCAGTTTAATCCTCCATCTGCACAGCCCCTGAGCTTGTTCCTCAATCTGCATAGCCCCTCAGTTTACTCCCCCATCTGCACAGCCCCTTAGTTTATTCCCCCAATCTCCAGATCCCTTATGTTTAGTCCCCCATCAGGAAAGCCCTTATGTTTATTCCCCTTTCAGCACAGCGTCTGTTTATTCCCTCCATCTGCACAAACCCTCTGCTTATTTCCCCCCCATGTGCACAGCTTCTCATTTTATTAACCCCATCAGCCTAGTCCCTCACCTAATTTTGTTCCTCAATTAGCACAGCACCCCCATTTTAGCCACCCTGCACAGTACTTTAAAATTATTATTAAAAAAAGCTCATGCTCACATAGTCCAGGCTCCCGTCCACTGTCACCTCTTCTGTGAAGTGCATGAAGCAGTGGATGCTGGAAGGAGCAGGTCAGAAGTGGCCTGCATCTTGCTGAAGAGCCTGGGGGAGTAAGGGAAATGACAGCACCTCTGCTCCTTTCCCAGGTGGTGCACACATCAATTGTATTGGTGTCTGACAGACGAAAATACAATTGAGTGTGGGGAGGAAGCAACAGCTGAGGCTCAGGCAGAGAGAGTGGTTAGCGGTGTCAGTGATTAACACTGCTTTCTTATGAGCCCACTCCCAGGATGTAACTGTGCTGAATGTCTGCGGCCACAGGAAGAAGTCAGACATTCAGCTATTTTTTTTCAAAGTGCACCCCTCATCTGGGCCCTGTACCCAACACAACAATATTACAGTTAAGCTGTACAGCACACTGGACAAGTGTGATGTGTGAGAGACATTATTATGCAGTGGCATCATTCACACTATAGAAAAACATGATGGATCAATAAATAGGATATCTGCCACTGCAGGGCCAGCTTGGTAGCTCCAGCAGCAGCAGTCCATACGGTATGAGCCTTTTTTGGGGCGCCTGCAAGTTGCTATTTTTAGGCTGTAAAGCCAATATCTACCAATCTAAGAATACTAGACCCTAGCTGTCTGCTTTAGCTTGGCTGGTTGTCAGAAATGGGGGTAAACCATGCCTGCCAGTTTTTTAAATGATTTATTTAAACAATTTAAAAAAAGGCAATGAGGACTCCTCTATTTTTGATAAACAGTCATGGTAAAGCAGATAGCTGAGGGTTGCAGTCCGCAGCTGTCAGTTTTGCCCTGCTGGTTATCAAAAATACAGGGAAACCCACTCCTTTTTTTATTATTATTGTTTATTTATAGCGCAGGCGCCAGCTGATGAATACTCCTATCAGTTTCCTTCTGCCCTCGCTGTTATTAGCGGCAGCAGGCTAAAGGGGGCTTTAGACATAGCAATATCGCTAAAGCGTCACTGTTTTTGTGATACAGCAGCGATATTGCTAGCGATATCGCTACATGTGATACTTACCTCCGACCAGCTCCCCCGCTGGTTATCGCTGATCGCGCGAGATCGGCCTGGTCCATTTCTCGTCATCGGCTTCCTGCTGGCACAGACGAGCGAGCCATGGAAGCAGGCGGAAGACGGACCCCCTCACCACGTCTGAAAGGTAAGAGCGACCGCTGAGCACCACTGCGTTGCTAGTGAGATCTGCCTGTGTGGCAGCTCACTAGCGACCATTTAGCGATGCACCAGCGATCCTGACCGGGTCATATTGTGGTCGGGATCGCTGGTGCATCGCTAAATGTAAAGGGGCCTTTAGGCTGATGGGAATAGTAGTCCTATCAGCTGATGCCTCTGTGACCAGAGGTAATCTGACAATGTGAAAACCGCAGCTCTCTGACCAGTGGTATTAATCTTACTGCCAATCAGATGACCTCATCATGTAGTTGACAGCACAAGAAATACCCGGTTGTTTGAGTTGTCGAATCTGAACAGTAACACAAACTTCCTGGTGAAGTCCATGTTCAGGGTTCATGCCCAAAGAGACGAACAGTAGGTGTTCGGTATGGACCCTGAACTTTACTGTTTGCCTTCACCCATCTTTAATATTTTTTCAATAATTTTCTATTAGGTGTAACAGTAACAAAATAGATTTTCAAACATAACTATTAATAATATTTTTTAACTATAAAATAAGAGTTGAGATGGTAGTAAAGGAAGTCTAAGTTGTTTGGATAAAAGTATGGACAAAATAACAGGGTTGAGGAAGGCAGAAAGGAGGAAGGAAACAGGAAAACATCTCTACTTAAGAACAGTGCCATTAATAAAGAATGGTATCTAAGCATCTTCCAAGATCAACTTCTCTCAACAAATCAGGAAGAAGTTGTTGATAAATAATGCTAATTCCAGCATTATAGAGCACCGTGTAAAAAGGCAAAGGAGATAATTAAGAGACTTAGTGAACAAAACATTGAAATTTTAGGTATATAGCCAAAGAAAATGTCCAGATCCTCAATCTCACTTCAGAACCTGTGGTTGATCCTGAAAAAGTGAGTGGAGAAACAAAAGCACAGAAATTGATAGTTAACTAAAGCATTGATTAAGCAACAATATCATGCCATCAGTCATGATTTACCCTAGAAACTGATATGCAGCATGCCAAAGCGAATTGAAAAAGTCTTGAAAAATGACGGTCAACACTGTAAATATTGAGTCTTTTAATAAACTTGATGTATTTGTCAATAAAAGTTAAAAAAATCTGAATTGCTTATAATTATACTTCAGTATACCATATAAATACCAGATTAAAAGTTCTAAAAGTGCTGAAGCAGCAAATTTTGTAAAAACCAAAATTTGTGTCAGTCTCAACATTTTTTACCACAACTGTACAGCTCAATTTTGCAGAACGTCACTCCTTTGAGACACTATATACAGTAACGTCTTATACATCATCACTTCTCTCAGCTCATATACAGTGGGGCAAAAAAGTATTTAGTCAGTCAGCAATAGTGCAAGTTCCACCACTTAAAAAGATGAGAGGCGTCTGTAATTTACATCATAGGTAGACCTCAACTATGGGAGACAAACTGAGAAAAAAAATCCAGAAAATCACATTGTCTGTTTTTTTTTCATTTTATTTGCATATTATGGTGGAAAATAAGTATTTGGCCAGAAACAAAATTTCATCTCAATACTTTGTGATATATCCTTTGTTGGCAATGACAGAGGTCAAACGTTTTCTGTAAGTCTTCACAAGGTTGCCACACACTGTTGTTGGTATGTTGGCCCATTCCTCCATGCAGATCTCCTCTAGAGCAATGATGTTTTTGGTTTTTCGCTTGGCAACACGGACTTTCAACTCCCTCCAAAGGTTTTCTATAGAGTTGAGATCTGGAGACTGGCTAGGCCACTCCAGGACCTTGAAATGCTTCTTACGAAGCCACTCCTTTGTTGCCCTGGCGGTGTGCTTTGGATCATTGTCATGTTGAGAGACCCAGCCACGTTTCATCTTCAATGCCCTTGCTGATGGAAGGAGGTTTGCACTCAAAATCTCACGATACATGGCCCCATTCATTCTTTCATGTACCCGGATCAGTCGTCCTGGCCCCTTTGCAGAGAAAAAGCCCCAAAGCATGATGTTTCCACCACCATGCTTTACAGTAGGTATGGTGTTTGATGGATGCAACTCAGTATTCTTTTTCCTCCAAACACGACAAGTTGTGTTTCTACCAAACAGTTCCAGTTTGGTTTCATCAGACCATAGGACATTCTCCCAAAACTCCTCTGGATCATCCAAATGCTCTCTAGCAAACTTCAGACGGGCCCGGACATGTACAGGCTTAAGCAGTGGGACACGTCTGGCACTGCAGGATCTGAGTCCATGGTGGCGTAGTGTGTTACTTATGGTAGGCCTTGTTACATTGGTCCCAGCTCTCTGCAGTTCATTCACTAGGTCCCCCCGCGTGGTTCTGGGATTTTGGCTCACCGTTCTTGTGATCATTCTGACCCCACGAGGTGGGATTTTGCGTGGAGCACCAGATCGAGGGAGATTATCAGTGGTCTTGTATGTCTTCCATTTTCTAATTATTGCTCCCACAGTTGATTTCTTCACTCCAAGCTGGTTGGCTATTGCAGATTCAGTCTTCCCAGCCTGGTGCAGGGCTACAATTTTGTTTCTGGTGTCCTTTGACAGCTCTTTGGTCTTCACCATAGTGGAGTTTGGAGTCAGACTGTTTGAGGGTGTGCACAGGTGTCTTTTTATACTGATAACAAGTTTAAACAGGTGCCATTACTACAGGTAATGAGTGGAGGAAAGAGGAGACTCTTAAAGAAGAAGTTACAGGTCTGTGAGAGCCAGAAATCTTGATTGCTTGTTTCTGACCAAATACTTATTTTCCACCATAATATGCAAATAAAATGAAAAAAAAACAGACAATGTGATTTTCTGGATTTTTTTTTCTCAGTTTGTCTCCCATAGTTGAGGTCTACCTATGATGTAAATTACAGACGCCTCTCATCTTTTTAAGTGGTGGAACTTGCACTATTGCTGACTGACTAAATACTTTTTTGCCCCACTGTATATATACAGGGTGGGCCATTTATATGGATACACATAAATAAAGTGGAAATGATTGGTGATATCAACTTCCTGTTTGTGACACATCAGTATATGGGAGGGGGGAAATTTTCAAGTTGGATGGTGACCATAATGGTCATTTTGAAGTCGACCTTTTTGGATCCAACTTTATTTTTTTCAATGGGAAGAGGGTCATGTGACACACCAAACTTATTGAGAATTTCACAAGACAAACAATGGTGTGCTTGGTTTTAACGTAACTTTATTCTTTCATGAGTTATTTACAAGTTTATGACCACTTATAAAATGTGCTCAAAGTGCTGCCCATTGTGTTGGATTGTCAATGCAACCCTCTTCTCCCACTCTTGACACACTGATAGCATCACCAAAACATCTTTTTACTGATCTGAGATCCGAGAATAGCATCCCCATACAGGTTTCACTATAGCTGACACCCTACTGCATCAGCCATGGTCAGTGTTTGCACCGACCATATCTGTTTAACCCCTTAGACGCTGCTGTCAATAGTGACCACAACATATAAATGTTTAATAGAGTGTGGGAGCTCACTATTTATCCCCATCAGCACTCTGAGATCGTGATTGTGTGTTCCAGATGTTTGCCATGGCAATTCACTGCCGAATAGCGTCCTTACAGTTTGCCGGCTGTAGCGGTCTGTTCAGAAGTTACCATCATTTAGGAGGTAAAAAAAAAATACACTTTTTCTTTCCTGTCATGTCATTTTGAATTAATTACTGAAAATTACCTGAAAGGTTTATAAATTACATAACAGCAGTTTTCATTATGTCAGGGGGTGCTGTTTTTAAAATTGTATCACTTTTGTGGGTTTCCCAATATATAGGGTCCCAAAAGTCACTTCAAACATGGATAGGTCCCTAAAAAATAAATTTGGTAAATTTCATTGAAAAAATGAAAAATTACTGCTAGATTTTTAAACCTCCTAAAATTCTAACAAAATAAAACAACATTTTACAAATGATGCTGATGTAAAGCAGACATGGGGGAAATGTTTTTATTAAGGGTTTTCTCTGGTATGACTATCTGAATTAAAGGGATAATCATTCAAAGTTTGAAAATTGCTAATTTTTTTACATTTTTTCTCAAACTTATGATTTTTTTTGCAAATAAACACCAAACATAACAACATAAATTTACCATTATCATAAATTATATGAAAAGAAAGTCAGCACTCACCTTTCTTTCACAAGAGACTTCAGTCTTTTTTAATTTTCACTATTTGGACATGGACCAGTAGAAGAGCAAACCAGCATGAACTGTTTGTTGTTAGTCATGTCTCATGAAATTTCTGCAACCGCCGCCACACTGCTAGCACATTTGCACTTTTCTGCTAGATGTCCAAATAATGGAAATTAAAAAGGACTGAAGTTTCTTGTGAAAGAAGGGTGAGTGCTGACTTTCTTTTCATATACATTATAGTGAAACAGGGCTGCTACTAGGAATTTCGGGGCCCATACTGGCAAAATTTTCGGGGCCCCCTTGAGACTCTGCCCAGGCTCCACCCCAGCCCCGCCTCCACCCCTCGAACTGTCCACAGTCCCACCGCTCTCTCTTGGAAAAACTTCACTTCTCACCTATCACACATTAACAGTTCCCATCACCAGATCACACACATAGCCAGCAGTTTTTCCTTTGGCCAAAATATTTTTTTAAGCCGCCACCATAGCAGGGTAGACACTTTTGGCCAGGCCCTACTCTACTGTAACCTGTTAAATATTTGTTAAAATATGCAATACAATTTAGGTATATTTTTATTTATTTTTCAATTTTAAAAATGACCTATAATACCACATACAAGGAACAAATACCACCACACCATGACCAGACCACATATTACTACCATAGTGACCGAATAATATCACATGCAAGGAACAAATACCGCTACACTATGTCCAGACTACATATTACCACCACAAAGTGACCAAATAATAGCACATTCAAGGGAAAAATACCACCGCACCATGTCCAGACCACATATTACCACCACATAGTGACCAATAATACCACATATAAGGAACAAATACCACTGCACCATGAATAGACCACATATTACTACCATAGTGACGGAATAATATCACATACAAGGGATAAATACCACTTCACCATGTCCAGACCACATATTACCACCACAAAGTGACCAAATAATAGCACATACAAGGGACAAATACCACCGCACCATGCCAAGATCACATATTACCACAACATGGTGACTGAATACTACAATACTGATCATTAATAAAAAAATAATACTATCACCATAAGTGGCATTATGCACAGGAGATCTGTACTTAGTATGCAGTATCTGTTTACAGGTAATATAGTGATCAATGACATTATACACAGGAGCTCTGTGTATAATGTACAGATAACACAGTGATCACTGGTGACATTATACACAGGACCTCTGTATATAGTATACAGTGTATAGTGGCAGTGTATAGGTAACACACTATCTCATCAGTAATGTCTCTAGGTGAAGTGCTTCATCCTTGCTTTTCATCTTTCATCCAGCACAGATCGCCATCACGTCTTCCAGCCATGGCTCGTCTCTGCAGGAAATAACACAGTTATCTAGAGCTCCACTTGCAGAACACATTACTTATTTTTCCCAACTTCTACATTACACCACATGAAGAAAAAAATGTGACATAGTGTTGCTCTGCACCGTAACAGGACTGCGCCCCCATTTAAAACAGTATACTCAAAAAATTAAATACATCACTGCAGTAGTAATATCACTTAATTAGCCCCTATGGTAAAATATACCCCATCCTGACCCCGTGTGTCTCATTCCTGCTTTCAGCCATATGTTCTCCCATCCCACCCTCATGAGTATCCATTCTGCCCCATATGATCTCCCCATGCTGCCCCATCTGTCTCCATCATATCCATCCTGCCCCATGATCCTGTGCGATCTGTCTCCAACCCTGCCCCATCTGTTTCCAATCATGCCCCGTATCTCCATTCTGCCCCATGTCTCCAATCATGACCCGTGTCTTGCATTCTGCCCCCTGTCTCACATTCTGCCCCTCCTGTGTCTTACTGTTGCATTCTGCCCCAGTGTCCAGCATTCTACCCCAGCATCCAGCATTCTACCCCAGCATTCTGCCCCAGTGTCCAGCATTCTGCCCCATGTCTGAATTCTGCCCCAGCTTCCAGCATTCTGCCCCAGCATCCAGCATTCTGCCCCGTGTCTGCATTCTGCCCCAGTGTCTGCATTCTGCCCCAGTGTCTGCATTCTGCCACAGTGTCCAGCATTCTGCCCCCATGTCTGCATTCAGCCCCCATGTCTGCATTCAGCCCCCATGTCTGCATTCTGCCCAAGCATCTGCATTCAGCCTCAGTGTCCAGCATTCTACCCCCGTGTCCAGCATTCTACCCCCGTGTCCAGCATTCTACCCCCGTGTCCAGCATTCTACCCCTGTGTCCAGCATTCTACCCCTGTGTCCAGCATTCTGCCCCAGTGTCTGCATTCTGCTCCAGTGTCTGCATTCTGCCCCAGTGTCCAGCATTCTGCCCCATGTCTGCCCCAGTGTCCAGCATTCTGCCCCTTGTCTGCCCCAGTGTCCAGCATTCTGGCCCAATGTCCAGCATTCTGCCCGAGTGTCTAGCATTCTGCCCCCTTGTCTGCATTCTGCCCCAGCATCCAGCATTCTGCCCTAGTGTCCAGCATTCTGCCCCTGTGTCCAGCATTCGGCCCCAGCATCCAGCATTCGGCCCCAGCGTCCAGCATTCTGCCCCCATCTCACAGTCTGCCCCAGCGTCCAGCATTCTGCCCCATGTCCTGCATTCTGCCCCAGCATCCAGCATTCTGCCCCATGTACAGCATCCTGCCCCAGCATCCAGCATTCTGCCCTGTCTCGGATCGCCGCTTTCAGAAATAAAAAAAAAGGTCTTACCTAGCCGCGCTCTGTAAAATAATGCTTATCCTGTAAAATACTCAGGACTAATTACCAGATAAAAATATAGTGGTTTATTTGGATTCTTCCATCAAAGAAAGGTTATTACAAAAAAACAGGTGAATAAAAATAGGTGAGAGATTGTCCATCAGTTCATAGCAAAAGCTTTCCATCTTCATTCTCTGAGATCCCACATGGCAAATGGCGTCTGTCTCTCAGTTCGGCTTCTTCGTAGTAAAGTAACATACCAGCTGTTGAGTTATGTCATCTTGCGTCTGTGTCTCATGATGGTGAGGGAAGAAGACAGCACCCTCTACAGTTAGCCATGAATTATATACGTCTCTTGAAACACGTGATCTCGGTATATATGGAGTTTGACATTTACCTCAAGGCTAAACTTAAATATGTAGTGAGCTGACATTTCTACCATGAGCCAAGCTTAAAAATAGCCTATGTCATGTAAGCTAAAGCATTCTACAGAACTGGGTGTAATAAGAAATATTTAACGAATTATTAATATTTAACAATTCCCCCTTTTGAGGGAGACAGACATTAATTGGAACCCTCAAATATAACGATCTTTTTTCTTCTTTTCTTCTTCTTTGACAAAATAATTTAATATCAATAATAATAATAATAACAATAATAATATCAGATTACCGTTATAAGTACTCAATGACATAATTGATGTGAATTCATGTTATGGTAAGCCGTGAACAATATTCATATAAAATATGTATAATTATACTTCCCTAAGTCTAAATTGAAGCATCTCAGGTCCAGTCATCATCTGATGTCATCTGGTCTTCATTTTGATGTCTTCTGTCTTCTTCTTGGTTCTTTTAAAACCACAGTTTTTCTCTAGCATATAGATGTTGTAGGAATTGTGTTGTGTATCAAATCAAAGTCCATAAATTCAAATGTTGATAAGAAACAAAGTCTATAGATGAAATGCAGCTTTAATATCTGTGCAGTGTCACCTTTAAAAACCTGGGCTTACATTGGCTCGCCTTGGATATTCTGGAATCCTCCATCGGTACTGGTCTTTGAACAGGTGTGACGTCTTTGGTCAGCAAAGCAAGGGTTAAAATGACTCTTCCTTGCTAAACATAGCACCATAACCAGTCCTTGTCCTAATGCACAGGACATATGTCAGGGTTGTAGCCTCCCGACAATTACCTTATTGTTCACCAGCCTTACATCGAAGCTTTACAGGTGATTGAAAACTTCTGGAACTTGATAAGAACGTGATAACACAGTTCATCTCAGCATCATAGGATCATCGTCCTCTGGTTGTCAGGTTAGACACTTTAATTGTGACTGTCAGTGGTGAATACTGCATTTGTAATTAACACAGTTACTCAGTAATCATAGCTTTGTTACCTTCTGGGACTTCTGGATCGCGGCATTCTTCTTCTTGCAACTGATAAGAATCAATTTTAATATGAAAAGTCTTTATTAACGTAATTTCAGTATCTTGCTTGAAGTCTTCATTCCCTATCCTATACCAAATCTGGTAATTTTCCTATCCTATAATATCACAGCGTACCATAGCAATCAGTAATATCCATAAAATTATTATCAGAATTTGTACCATATATGGATTTCAATGTTTGAAATAATAAACCAATAATAAGTGATAATACATTATTATCCATTTTTTTCATGTGATAGAACATTTTTGTCATAGGTGTAATTACCTTTTTCAACCCATAGGTGTCACTGTGTTTTATGTAACCAGTGTTTTCATCTTTATTAATAAGGTATATATTTATTATACTAATAATATGTAGGAATGTATAGCCATGAACCAAAATAAGAATATATGAGTGAGCGAATGAATGAATAAAAGAATTGTTGCATATAACTCAGAAGTGAAACATTTCCTTAGTAATAGAACCATATAATTGCTATATTTAATGAAGCAATATTCTCAGTAGATATTACTTTACTAAATATTGGTGAAAGAATTAAAAATAATGAAAAATAAGAATAAAAATAAAAATAAAAACAAGGCCTTTATGTTGATGCAGAGTAGTTATGTCTTCAGTAACATATACCCTTAATATTTCCATGATCTGGATTATTTCATAATTGTCATAAACTTGTGTTACCAAAATATTCAAATTATGCAACTTTGCATGTAATTCCTCTTAGTGTAAAGAAATGACTCTTTATAATACTTGTTATTATACCTAATACTTATACCAATGTACCTTATTAATATTTTTTCCTATTAAAATGTGTGAAGAAGAGGTATTAATCAAATGTGATGATGTAGTCAGGATCAAAAACATATTTTCCCCCTTAATACCAAAAAATATTGTTCTATGAAATAATTAATTTATCAAAACCAAAATTAAAATTAATTCATGTATAAATTATGTGAATTTATACTTGCTTATACCATTATTTGTCTGAAGATGTGTAACCATCAAAATTAATTTGAATATCATAAAATTATCCTTTGGAAAAATTAATTTGCATAAACCATTTTGATGTGCGATTGCACTTTGCACTTATCCACAATTAACTAAATCAAGAAATAATTACTATAGAAATACAGAAATATATGTTGTATAGATAATATTTCATTATATATCCTAATATTCTAATAATTTAACTGATCTGCATATTTCTCCTAAAGATAAAAGCTTTTGGGGTTTTTTTTTTTTTCTCATTCAGAATCCTGAGGCCTCATACAAACGTATCACATTACTCGCTCAGCAGCTGCTCATACACTCAGTCACTGTCACTCAGACTGTGTCACATATTAACTTTAAACCAAATACCTCACATATGAAGGTGTGATGAAGACACGTATTTTAACCCAAATTATCCTAATTATCAATGCATTGTAAACTATTTAAAATTTAGTCTCTTAATATTTCTTTGAATATTCCCCACATGACATAAATATATGTATATGTATAGCTATACTTGACATTTAGGCCTGAAAAAAAATTCCATTGCTTTGCAAAAGTTGAGACCCCCTTAAAAATTCTTTTCCTAAAGAACAGGGACCTAGTATACTGGTATACTTGTATACTTATTATTAGAACAAGGTACAAATTCCACATGCTGTGGTAGTCATTCGAACCATGCAGTGAAGGTTTAAAATGCAATTAGTTATTTCCTTTTAAGGGTTAGATATATGAAATCATGCAATTATTGCAACTTCCTGTGTAAATAAAGGCATAAATCCTTGGAAGAGAATTTTTCCCGATTAAGTCCTGCTTTGAAATGAAAATTCTAAGGAAACATAAAAAATAAGGTTAATATCATATTCATATTCTAAATATTATTACTGATGTAGATTTTAATTTTCATTAAAAAATACAGTTCTACTATTTCTACTTCTACAAACACTCTATATATACTGTATGACTATGTATATATCCACAAACTATAAAACTACAGGATTATACTCTATAAAATAATTACATATAACTCACTAATTGTATAACACTGTTACACAAAATATATATATAATTACTTTTTCTAGCCAATTCCTACACCCATACTTATTTCTCTGCAAAAAATATCCTGAAAGGTTCTTGCCATTTTAAAGCTGATAGATTCTTGGAGCAGAGTATTCAGTTTACAGGCCATGATGTCACTCACCACCTGTTTCTGTCTGTCAAATTCGGCCATCTTTGTTACAGGAAGAAGATCAGAACTCATCATTTTTCTTAACTCAATTTGTGTCTTTTCGGTGATCTTTTGCATCATTCCATAGGGCTTGTAACAAACATGTGATTTCCTTTGTTCTTCATATATTTGCTTTTGGGGAAAACTCATTTTAGAAGGTTTTGCTAATACAGGCTTCTGATAAGATTTTACTCTGACTGTCTTCACAAAATTAGCACAATTTACTTTCCTTTCACGATTCTCGTGTTTTCTGGCAAAATCAAGGGATTGCGCACATTCAAACAAAGAATCTTTTTGTGACGCAATAACACGAGATGCAGGATTTAAAAACCAAAATTTGCTTACAAAACTCCTTATGAGGGACGGTGTTTTGACATTCTCCATGACCGTTCTATACAAGCGTTCATATATGGACATAAACGTAAAAATACATTCCTTCCGACCAATCCTTAATTTTTGAAGAATATCAATATCTGGATGATTTTCATTTGATGAACAAAAAATGAGAATTTTTAATCTGTCCTCATCAGTTAAATTCTCATGTGTTTCACCAGATAACTTTAAAGATAACCTCCTGGAAAAGGTTACAGGGATCCACATTTTGAACAACTGATTCTTCTCCTCGTTAGATAAATCAAATTTATCAACACAACTTTCAAAAACCTCAGAGTTTCTACAAACATCTATTTTGTTTTCATATGCAGGTATTATTTTGCATATCTTAAGCAAAATTTTTCTTACTTTCTTTCGGGTTTGGGCCTGTGAGTCGTCTATTTTTAGTGGTACGTCTTTCCCTTGTACGTCCTCTACGTCAGTTCTGAATTCTCCTCCTACTTCTCCATCTTGGTCCACGTCTGCAAGGTCACCTTCAATGGCTGCTGCTACTTGTAACTGTTTCTCCACATTACAGTAAATCTCGGGAATATCACTATCCTCTACACAATCATTTTTAGATTTCTCTGACACAGATCTATGAAATATATCTACCATCTGTAGAATATTTTTTAATCTCTCTCTTTCTCTATTGAAAAACTTAGAATCTAACCTCTGATTCTCGAGTTCACACTCGGCATATAAACTTAACCATAAAACTTCTGAATTAGAATTGTCTACAGACTTAAATTTCAATTTACTCTGCTTAGCAAGACAATTAATGACATCCATTTTATCTTACCTTGAAATGTCTCAGCTTGTTCCTTTGATGGACAACGCTGGGTTCCTGTTGTCTTCACACGTCTGGCTTACGTCTGGTACTTTTGGCACTTGTAGTACTTCTCAATCTATCTGGCAATTCTTACTTCTAGGTTCTGTGTGATTCTTGTAAGTAGTGGAATTCCCGATAACTTGCACATATGACTTGACGTTAGCAAAGTCCAATCCCCCTTTTGGGCAAGTGGAGGGAAATCCGCAAAAAAGTACAAAAATGCAGATCTGGCTGGCTCTCCAATGTAAAATAATGCTTATCCTGTAAAATACTCAGGACTAATTACCAGATAAAAATATAGTGGTTTATTTGGATTCTTCCATCAAAGAAAGGTTATTACAAAAAAACAGGTGAATAAAAATAGGTGAGAGATTGTCCATCAGTTCATAGCAAAAGCTTTCCATCTTCATTCTCTGAGATCCCACATGGCAAATGGCGTCTGTCTCTCAGTTCGGCTTCTTCGTAGTAAAGTAACATACCAGCTGTTGAGTTATGTCATTTTGCGTCTGTGTCTCATGATGGTGAGGGAAGAAGACAGCACCCTCTACAGTTAGCCATGAATTATATACGTCTCTTGAAACATGTGATCTCGGTATATATGGAGTTTGACATTTACCTCAAGGCTAAACTTAAATATGTAGTGAGCTGACATTTCTACCATGAGCCAAGCTTAAAAATAGCCTATGTCATGTAAGCTAAAGCATTCTACAGAACTGGGTGTAATAAGAAATATTTAACGAATTATTAATATTTAACACGCTCCAGTGGCGAGGCTCCGTCCCTCCTCGCAGCTGAAGCGCGTACTCCCAGCGACAGTGATGTCAGACGCCGGGTATGTGCGCACTGCGGCTGACGTCAGCTGCCAGCCTCCAATTGGCTGGCGGCTGTTAACTATTGACATGTGGGCTGGCAGGCCCATATGTCAATAGTGTTTAGCTTCCGCTGCGCTGCGCTAAGGACCCGATTTACCTGCCGGTAGGGGCCCAGTGAGCAGAGGAGACTGGGCCCGATGCGGGCCCCCTCTGCTCACCAGGTCCCATACGCCATTCAGGGCAGTAATGCCCTGATGGCAGCCCTGTAGTGAAACTCCAATTTTCCTTATTTTTGCAGTGCTCTTCATTGGAATAATAGAGGTTGCAGTTTAATAACAAGTGCCTTCTACACTGGTGAAAGTGCTTCAAAATTTAGTGCTTCAACCTTCACTGATAAATATCATAAATTATAGTGTGCCATGAAAAAACAATCTCAAAATCAGTGAGATTTGTGACACTGGTCAGATTTCAAAAATTTGGTCAGGTAGCTAAGGATTTAATATGCTAAAATGCCCCCCCAAAGGTTTTTAAGACCTCATGGGAAACTGTGTGTAAAATAAATAAAAAATAAAAACAAAATGAAGTAGAAAAAAATTAAATAAAATAAAGCTAATAAAAAGATACTGTCATCCTGATTGCCTTTTTCTATACTTTTTCTATCAAAAAAGTGTGTCAAATACATACCAGTAATTTATAGGGAAAGAGGAAAACAATTCAAAATATTTTAGTGGTCCTGTGTGCTTATTAAAAAAATGTGAACAAACACAGATTTCCTATTGTCTATATATTATGCCCCAATATCAGCCAAAATAAGAATATAAAATATAAAAATGACATATCAATTAAGCCCATTGTATAGTGAAAAAAGAGTCAAAAATTCTATTTTTTTTAACTAAAAGCGAACAAACAATAAAACCTGATAATGGTAGTGGAACGGGCTATAATGCCTTGGTATTGAACAAGAAAAAAAAAATGTTTTTTTTGCGTTGCATATTCTAAGAGTAAAACATTTACAGTTGGTAATGCTACCAGATTAAGGTATTGAAGGCTTTTTGATCACTTATTTTGGGGGTAGGCAGATAACCAAAAACAGCAAATTTAGTGTTATTTTTATCTAACATGCCAAGAACTCACTGTTATTATCATAAGATCAAAATACGTAGTCCATGATTTGTAGGGAAAAAGTTTATTATTTTTAAAATTATTATTTATATGTATTACTGAAGGGGATATAAGCCTTTGGAATTGTTTTTCTACAGTGCCTTATGTAATCTTTAAAACCTCTTCAAGACCGCAATACGTATATATACTGACCTGAGATATAAGAGAATATCATCCTCATAAAGGTGACAATCCAGCAGTTTTCGGCTGTCCACTATATCTGACAACTTGCTGCATCACAAATTATCGGTGTTGACACTGTCCATATCTGCTTAACCCCTTAGTTGCTGCTGTCAAAAGTGACTACATCAAATAAATGGTTAAAAGATTGTGGGGGCTTGCACTTTAATCTAATTGACACACCGAGATCATGATTGTGTGATCCTGATGTTTGCCATAGCTGTTCATGGCCAAATAGCGGCCTTAGAGTTTCCCGGATATAGTGGTCAGTTCAGAAGTTAGCGACATTTAGGTGGTAAACAAACACTTTTTCATTCCGGCTATACCACTTTGCATTAATTCCTAAAAATCACCTGAAGGGTTAATAAACTACCTTACAACGGTTTTCAATATGTCAGGGGGCGCTGTTTTTAAAATGGTATCACGTTTGGGGTTTTCCAATATATAGCACCCCTAAAGACACTTCAAACCTGGATAGGTCCCTCAAAAAAATAAATTTTGTAAATTTCCTTGAAAAAATGAAAAATTGCTGCTACATTTTTAAACCTCCTAAAAGGCTAACAAAATAAATTACAGTTTAAAAAATTGTGCTGATGTAAAGCCGACATGTGGGAAATGTGGTTTATTCATGTTTTTCTGTGGTATGACTATCTGGATTAAAGGGATAATCATTCAAAGTTTGAAAACTGCAATTTTTTTTACATTTTTGTCAAGTTTCTGATACTTTTATAAATAAACACAAAACATATCAATCTAAATTTACTATTATCATAAATGATAATGTGCCGTGAAAAAACAGTATCAAAATCACTGGGATTTGTTGAAGCATTCCAGAGTTATCACCACATAAAGTGATATTGGTCAGAATTTAAAAAATTGGCCCGGTCACGAAGGGTTAAAAACAATGATTTCTCACTCATCTTAATTTTTTAAGATACCTGTCAAAGTTTATAACATTTTACTATGCATTATTCTTTGTCAAACAGTGGCTTTGTTTTAAGGTAATGCATATAAAGAAACAGGAGAAAAAAACTTTAGTAAAAATGGACATGTATGCCAAAAATAATTTAGTTTGATAAAATTAGACTTTTGGTGTACAATATGAACAGAAATTAAAGGGTATTTATTTTTTTAAAATTATGTTATTGGATATAACATGCCAATGTAGTTACATAAGAAAATTTTAATCCATGCATATTTTCACATACTTTTTTTCTGTTTATTTACAGAAGTAATTGAAAGCAAAATATTTGAAGAAAGAATAAAAAAAAGTGTTTAAAGGAAAATCATGAAGACATCTTACAATTTATCTTTAATTATGTGTACAAATTTGATATTTATGGCACAAACAACACCTGTGGATAGGACAAATTTGGAATATTATCACCGAAACAGACGTGGAGTAGCTCAAGATGGCATAAAAGTGTTGCAACGTAGAAAGCGAGGATGGATGTGGAATCAGTTTTTTTTACTTGAAGAATATACAGGTTCAGACACACAGTATGTTGGTAAGGTAAGTCTAAAAGGAGAATTGCAATTAAATATATTTGCTAATTACTATAATAATACTATTATTACTATTATTACATCTAGTAATCATTAATAATAACTTATTTACCAATAAAAGGAAATTTTATGAATTGTTTTGAAAATGGATGCAAAAATGCCAAATATATTTCACAAAACAATTCAAAATTTATGTACATTGATACAAAATATGCTATTTCTAAAGCTCTTTCAGTTGACAACACCCGTTGCTACAACTTATTGTAAGCTTAGGGCTGGATAGTGTTTTGTAAGGTTTTTAATAGTGTATACCTGCATATTTATCTGCACCTTTTTAGTCAAATAATACTACAGCCAGATTTTACTACAATGTAAATACTAAAGCACTTTAACGACTTAGTGACAAAGATAATTTTGATCTTAATGACCAGGCCAAATTTTAGAAATCTTACCATTGTCACTTAATGTGGTAATAACTCTGGAACTCGTAAATGGATCTCAGTGATTCTGAGATTTTTTGTGACAAACTGTACTTCATGATAATGATAACATTTGCTGAATATGAGTTTACTTGTGAAAATATTGCAAAAAATATTTCTCGCGATGAACTGCGGTGAATTAACTGAGCTCAGCGCTGCACTATGAGATGTCTTCTCAAAGTGTTAGAGGTCCCCACATTTTATCAGCCTGACTCACACTGAAGTTAGCTGGGAATGCACATTGTGCTTGCAGTAGCTCATTCTCTCGTGATTTTCAGCCTGGCCGGTTGTATCTTAGCACCATCCAGGTTAAAAATCAATTATTGCAGACATGTGTTATGGTGTGAGACAGTATGTTGGACAGGTGAGGGATAGTGTCGTTTTTAAGTTTTGCTTTTTTTACAGGAGACCAGGGCTTCAATGGATTTGGCATTAGGTGAGAATTTTATGTTGTTTATTATTTTCTATTTTTTTTACAGGGGACCAGGGCATCAATTGAATGGGAGTTAGGTAAGCATAAATGTGTTTATTTGTAAAAGGGTGTGCACTTTTATTTCATATAAAGGACTTTATTCTGGGTGTATTTTTTAAAAACAATATGAGTATAGGGTTAGTAATGGAGAGATGTCTCATAGACGCTTCTCCATTACTAACTGCTGGGCTTGATGTCACCTAGAAATACAAAGGTTACATAAACCCCACAAATATGAACCCGAGTTGCCACCAACACAGGGCAAGTGAGATCAGCCAGGCAAAGCACCAGAATTGGTGCATCTAAAAGATACTCCTTTTCTGGGGCACCTGTGGGCTGCTATTTTTAGGCTAGGAAGCCAATGTTCAAGGCCCCTTACTAGCCTCAGAATACCGGCCCCCAGCTATCTGCTTTAGCTTGGTTGGTTGTCAAAAATGGGGGGACCCCATGCCAGTTTTTTAAATTATTTATTTAAATAATTTTAAACACAGCTGTAAGTTTTGTCATGCTGTTTATCAAAAATAGAAAGACCCCATGTAATTTAAAATAAAATGTATTTATTTATAGCGCAGGCACTGACTGATGAATACTCCTATCAATCGTGCCTACTTTTGCTGATATTAACATCTGCAGGCATAGGCTCATGTGAGTAGTACCCACATCAGCTGACGCCTCTTTGACTGGAAGTAAACTTTTACGTCTATTCACAGCTTCTGGCTCATGCAGATCTCTAAGGCCTCTTTCACACTTCAGTTTTTTACAATCAGTCACAATCCGCCAGGTTTTGAAAAAAACGGATCCTCAATTTTCTTTTGAGGATCCGTTTTTTTCCCCCATTGACTTCCATTAATGGCGGATTGTGACGGATTGCTGTCCATTGCATCCATTTTTTTTGAGGATCCGCCAAAAGTTTCTGTCCGTCACCATCCTCAAAGATTTCAAAACGGAGCTTGCAACGTTTTTTTCTCTGGCAGATCCTCCAGACACTGATTTAACCCGAAATTCTTTCTGGGTGCCAGACAAAAAAAAAATCTCTCTCTCTCTCTCTCTCTCTCTCCTTTTCCAGGCTGCGATTTCTTTAAAATTCTTCATTTGTCGGATCCGTCAAAACAACGGACAGGTGGCATCAGTACTAAAACGGATCCGCCATCCGTCCTTTTGGCGGATTTTGACTGATGCAAAAAACTGAAGTGTGAAAGAGGCCTAACCAGTGGTAATAATCTTACTGCCGATCAGAGATGCTGGTGTTTCTTGCACTGTCATGCAGATGACTGCATGGGAAACACCCGATGTTTGGTGTGCTGAAGGCAAAACGTATTACGGACTTCCTGGTGACGTCTGTTCGCAGATCTGTGCCCGAAAAGTAGGTATTCGGTATGGACCCCGAACGTTACTGTTTGGGTTTGCTCATCACTAATTAGGATGTTAGAGAGGTTAAAAGTTTAGCAGCGATTTCTCATTTTTTCACCAAATTTACCTGTCTCTTTAGGGACCTAATCAGACTTTGAGGTGTCTATATATTGGAAACTCCCCAAAAGTGATACCATTTTAAAATTGCACCATTTAAATACTTTAAAACTGAGAATTTTTATCCCTTCACATGCTACACAGCAATTAATGCAAAGTGGAATGAAAAAACATTACTTTCATCACTAAAATGCCTTTGGCCCTAATTTCTTCACTTTTGCAACACCAAAAAGAGTGTACTCCACTGTTTGTTACCCACTTTCTTTCGAGTGCAATGATACCCCACATGTAGTGAAAAAGTTCAGTTTGTGTGCACGATAGGGCTTGGAACAGTAGGAGCGTCATTTGAATATTGGAACACAAATTGGCTGATCCTGTTTTGGAAACTACATGCCTCAAGGATTTTATCCAGTGTTATAGTGAGGATTTTGGTACTACACAGAACTTGCTAACTTTAGGTCAACATGTTAAATATGTCATCATTAACTCGAGTCCCCACCCCGCATGATTTGTGTCCGTTAGCCTAAAAACATTTGGGATTGCCTGTGTATGTCAGGCAATCCCCACATGTTTATTTTTTTGGGAGTCTAAAAGCCACAAAACATGCGAGGCAGGGACTCGAGCATGTCACTCGAGCTCCGGTGATACTTGTAGCGTACCCAAGCAACCGATGCAAACTCAGGGAGAGAGCACTTACACTAGTCATCATATTTTCATCATTTCTTGTTACAATTTTTAAAAAGACCAAAGTCTAACCCCAACCTCAAGCCTAAGCTCAACCCTAAGCCTATCCCTAACTCTAAGAAAAACCATAAACCCAACTCTAACCTTAACCCAACCCTAATAACAAAGAATGAAAGAAATAAAAATTATAAAATATTTTTTTAAATCTGCCTACAGAGATGATGCAGGGGGGATGATTTATTAATTATTGAGCTTTATAGCTCAATGATAGGGTCTATCACTGTTATCAAAAGTCAAGAACCAAAAGGAAAAATTCCTGCTGTGGCAGGGTGCCAGTCGGCAGATCTTGGTGGGGGGACTACTTAAGCGACCTCCATTTCCCTTCATGATGAGGAGGTGGATAGCTGGTGGATGGAACAGGAGGGCCTGGGGAATGGCAGAGGTACTGATAGTGGATTGGGGACACCATTATCTCTGTCCTCTGACATGTTATTTCATATAAGAAGAGAGAAATTAATTTAACCCCTTCACAGCCTGTGTGGGGCTAGTACTGCGCAGGTTGCTTCTCTCACTTTAATGTGGGCTCCAGAGGTGAGCCCACATCTTTTCCAGCACAGCTGACATGTGCCTGAAACAGCTGTGGGTGGAATTGTGATCTACCCTCAGCAATTAACCCGTTAAATGCCGCTGTCAAACTCTGACAGCAGCATTTAACATGCACATCCAGTCATAAGGCCATTAATCCGCTCACTTGTGAACCCGTCACGTCATCACGGGTCACCGGTGGATTGGCATGACAGCCAGAGGTCTCCTGTAGACCTCGTTGGTTGTCACTGCTGGCTTTCTGTGAGCGCCGCCCGGTAATCGGAGCTCATAACAATTGAGGTATTCTGCTACATGCAGGCGATCTGACCATCTCCCATGAAGACTATTAAAGCATGCCAAAAGTAAAAAAAAGTTTTTAAAAATAATAAAAAATAAAAAAACGTATAAAATATATAAAAGTTTAAATTACCCCTTTTTTCCCCATTCAAAATAAAACATTGAAAAAACAAACATTCACATATTTGGTATCTCTGCGTTTATAATCGCCCAATCTATCAATAAAAAAAGGATTAACCTTTTTTTGGCGTAGCGAGAAAAAAGTAAAAATGCCAGAATTATGTTTTTTCAGTCGCTGTGACATTGCATTAAAATGCAATAACGGGCGATCAAATGATTGTATCTGCACAAAAATGGTATCAATAAAAGCATTAACGTGGCACGCAAAAAATAAACCCCCACCCGAGATCATGAAAAATGGAGACGCTACGGGTCTCGGAAAATGACTCAATTTTTTTTAACAAAATTTGGATTTTTTCACCACTTAGCTAAAAAAGAACTTGACATGTTTGGTGTCTATGAACTCATAATGAACTGGAGAACTATAATGGCAGGTCAGTTTTAGGATTTGGTGAACATGGTAAAAAAAAAATTCAAAAAACCGCTATGGAATTGCACTTATTTTGCAATTTCACCGCACTTGGAATGTTTTTCCCATTTTTGAGTACAGGATATGGTAAAACCAATGGTGTTGTTCAAAAGTGCAACTTGTCCTGCAAAAAACAAGCCCTCATATGGCCATATTGACAGAAAACTACAAAAGTTATGACTCTGGGAAGAAGGGGAGCGAAAAACAGAAACGCAAAAATGAAAAAGAGCAAGATCTCAAAGGGGTTAATAGCGGACACAATTTTTTGTTTGCGTCATCTGGGCCTGATCATGTTCTCCGGGAGAACATGGATATCTTAAAACTCCTGGGGGGGTGCTACCCTCCTGATCACCATTTAAAATGACTAATACGGAATAAGGTCAATTAGCAGCTGTCACTTTAATGGGTAACGGCAGTCGTTAAGGGGTTAAGAGGTTTTATGGGACTTTAATATTTATGGCCATTGTTTGGATAAGTCATCAAAATATCTGATTGGTATTGAGGTGGGGATGCTATACCCTGCACCCCCACCAAATAGCTATTCTCATTGCTGGTGGCGGTCATAAGTACTCAGTTGTAGAGCTGTACAGAACAGTTCTGTCAATTGTACTGTACATGCGCTCCCTATTATAATTAATTGGGTGTGTATGTGCAATATCCAGCTATAGCTACTATACAGTTGACAAAGCTTTGCTGTGCAGCTTCATAACTGAGAACATCTTCAATTTCCATCACTGTGAACATCTGATTGATGATGATGTCAGGTGTCACAGGCCGACGATCATAAAATGATTAACTATCCTATGGATAAGCCATGAATATAAGGGTGTGTGCACACGCTGCGGATTCTGCTGCGGATCCGCAGCAGATTTGGCCACTCCGGATCCACAGCAGTTTTTGCTGCGGTGTACAGTACCATAATATCCAATGGATATCAAAAACCGCAGTGCAGACGGTGCAGATTTTTCTGCGCAGATTTGCTGCGGTTTCTAAACCACAGAAAGAATTGACAGGGCAAAACCGCAGGCTAATCCGCAGGTCTGTTGACCTCCAGATTTATCTGCGGATTTTACAAAATCTGCGCGGCCAAATCCTCAGAGCATTCCGCAGCGTGTGCACGTAGCCTTAAGGTCCTCGATTACATTTTTAAATGAAAAACACAGGTCCACCAATTTCAGGCTTTTCAAACCAACTATACATTATCCGTTGCTAGATTTATAACCCACAATGCGGTTATAGAATATGTAGAGATGGGCAAACCCGAACAGTGAAATTCGACGTCCATACCGAACACCTAGTGTTCAGGCATGAACTCGAACACGGACGTCTCAAAGAAGTCCGTGTTACTGTTTGAGTTCTGCACCCCGAACATCAAGTGTTTCCCATGTTTCCAACAAGGTCATCTGCATGCCATCGTGATAAACACTGCTCTGATTGGCAATACGATTATTATCACCAGTAAGAGAGCTGCAGTTCCCATGCTGTAAGATGACAGTGTGAGCTAGCAGCTGTGACTGGCGGTAAAAGGTTTATCACTGGTCACATGCATCGGCTGCTGAGAAAGTACTATTCCCATCAGCCTACACCTGCTGTCACTGATAACAGCTGCTGCTGATGAAAGTATTAATTAGCCAGCTCCTGTGCTATAAATAAATTAAATATAAAAAATGACTTGTGGTCTCTTATATTTTTGATGACCATCACAGGCAAAACTTACAGCTGTGGGATGCAAAACCCACCTGTCAGCTTCATCATGACTGATTATCAAGAATGGAGGGGTCATCACGATGATTTTTTTATTATTTAAGTAAATAAAAAAAATTAGGGTGTGGGGTCTCCCCATTTCTGATAACCAGCCCAAGCTAAAGCAGACAGCTGGAGCTGGTGTTCTCCGGCTGGTAAGCTGCCATGGATATGTGAGCAGGTCTAATTTATTGTTTTATGCCTTGTTCTGTATTTTAAAGATTTTTTGAATAAAGCTTTATATATTACTAGCTGAAGAGTCCTGTGCTGTTCGGGCATAGTAACTATCTATGGTTAGTTATAACAAATTATAATGATTATATATATATATATATGTAGCTGAGTGTATAGCCCCACCCACTCCGCATAGCCACATTCACTATAATATCCCACATCATCCCGTCAGTCAGAGCCACCAGACTACTACCCCTAATATCCCACATCATCCCGTCAGCCATAGCCAACGGAAAACTACACTAATATCCTACATCATCCCGTCACAGCCGCTGGACTACTACCCTTAATATCCCACATCGTCCCATCAGCCAGAGCCACCGGACTACTACCCCTATTATCCCACATGATCCCATCAGCCTGGGGTCAGAACCAGAGCGCTGAGTGGAATGCCCCTAACTTCCACACCGCGGATCCCTTTAAGAGAGGCCTGGCATCAGAACAAGAGCGCTGAGTGGATTTGCCCTGACTTCAATACCAATGATCGCTTTAATAGAAGCCTGTGGTGAGAATCAGAGTGCTGAGGGATTTACCCTAATGTCCATACCAGAGATCCCTTTAAGAGAGGTCTGGGGTCAGTACCAAAGCGCAGAGTGAATTTGCCCTCACTTCCATACCGGGAATCCCTTTAAGAGGGGCCTGGGGTCAGAACCAGAGCACTGAGTGGCATTGGCCTAACTTCCATGCCAATGATTCATTTAAGAGATTGGGGTCAGAACCAGAGTGCAGAGTGGAATTGCCCTAACTTCCATAGATGCTGCTCCAGTGTCTGATCTGCCCCATTTACATTGCTCCAGTACATGATGGGCCTCATGGATGATGCTCCAATGAGTGTATGATGGGCTCCAATAATGCTCCATATATAATGGGCCCCATTTGTAATGCTCCAGTGTATAATGTGTCCCTTAGATGCTACTCCAGTGTCAGATCTGTCCCATTTACAATGCTCCAGTATGTGATGGGCCTCATGGATGATGCTCCAGTGTATCATGGGCCCTAATAATGCTCCATATATAATGGGCGCCATTTGTAATGCTCCAGTGTATAATGTGCCCCTTAGATGCTGCTCCGGTGTCTGATCTGACCCATTTACATTGCTCCAGTACATGATGGGCCTCAAGGATGATGTTCCAGTGTATGATGGGCTCTAATAATGCTCCATATAGAATAGACCACATTTGTAATGCTCCAGTGTATAATGGGCGCCTTAGATGCTGCTCCAGTGTCTGATCTGCCCCATTTACAATGCTCCAGTACAGGATGGGCCTCATGGATGATGCTCCAGTGTATCATGGGCCCTAATAATGCTCCATATATAATGGGCCCCATTTGTAATGCTCCAGTGTATAATGGGCCACTTAGATGCTGCTCCAGTGTCTGATCTGCCCCATTTACATTGCTCCAGTACATGATGGGCCCTATTTTTAATTAATCCAGGCATGGTATGTGAAAAGACCTCCATGGAGTAATCTGAGGTGTGTGCTTCCACATCCTTCACTTTTGGTGTGGGTGAAGGACACAAGGAAAGGGGTTGTTCCTGACCAGAAGCCTGCAGTTATGACTCAGGGCTTACATTTTTTACAACTTCAGAAGAGGAGGCGATAGAGCTGGATGCTGTTTCAGCAATGTAAGCCACAAACAGTTCCTGATACTCTAGCTTTAAAAGCAGTCTACCTACTCCCAGAAAAGGGAGACTTCCAGGCCTTCCAGAGCTACACCATGACACTGCCTCAACACCTCCTGCCTTAGCTGCTATTGTGTTTTTGGCACTACCAGCAGATACACCACCACAACCATCAGAACCATTTGGCCCTCCCTGCCGACATCCACATCCTCTTCCACCATACTTCCTCATGTTTTGGAAAATGGACCCTAAATACCAGCGGATATATGGTACTGTATCAGAAGCGTACAGCTCTATACAGTCTATGGATAACAGTAAATCTCCGTATATATTTCATGAGGCATACACAGACGCTCTCAGGCTCAGTATGGATTACCCAATAAAAATAACAAGTTGAAAAAGGGTACAGTATCACCAGATACAAGGTATATATAGTATAGTGTAAACATTCTGATTCTCCATATACATTTCAGGAGGCAGACACAAACGCTCTCAGGCCCAGTATGGATTACACAAGAATATGAAAAGCTGTAAATGGGTTATGTAACACAAGCGTACAGCTGTATACAGTGTTGGGGTAATCTTAAAGTTCCAAATATATTGCCGGAGTAACAGACAGACGTTTACAGGCTCATTAAGGATTGCACCAGAATCTAAGTAGCTAAAAAGGCTACTGTATCAGAAGCATTCTGCTGTGTACAGTGTTGGCCAAATTGAAAATATCGGTATATATTTCCGTAGTCACCTGCAGACGCTCACTCAGTTTGGTTTTGACCATAATAAAAAAAGTTGTAAAAAGGTCCTGGATAACAAGATAGCAAGTATATATTTTTTAGGGTACAATTGAAATCTCCATACAAATAGTCCTGTAGTCACACTCAGACGCTTAAACAGTATGAATTTGACCGTAATGCTAAATGTCGAACAAAGGTACTGTATAACAAGATACAAGCTGTATCGAGTATAGTGTAAGAATTTGTTTCTCTGATTCACCGTATATATAGAAGGCGTAACTCACACAGGCTCACTCACTATGGATGATGTAGGGAAGGTGGACTGACAAACTAGTCTGTTGTGAGAAACAGAGGTGTAGCGCAGTGTAGGTGTGAAACCGCTACAGTGTTTTAACTTGCCCGTTGGAGGGCAGTGGAGAGTGTAAGAGTGGGACTGAATAACTGCCATTGGTCAGAGAAACTGTTAGGTGATGGTGGGCGGAGTTACCAGAACTGGACGTATAAAAGGCTGAGGGAAGGTTCTGGAAGAGTCAGTCAGCGAAGAGAGCACAGTAAAGAGGAAGTTCTGCAGAGGAAATAGAGACAGTGGAAAGGCTCCAGTGAGGAATGACAGTTGAGGTGGTCACGGGGGGTGGCCCAGAGGACGGTAGCCGCAGAAGAAGACGGCCTCTGGCTATCATACGGTCGGTGTGCTCAGACTGGTGCAGCGCTGTGGTGGTTGGGCCTAGGCCAGCCACAGTGGAAGAGCCACAGAGGACGACAGGATTATAGTTACAAAGGAAGTGAAGGTACCGGGGCCTGTGTACAGAGAAACGACTGTGGTGAATTGCTGTTGTCGACAGAAGGATGGGCACTAAAAATGGACCTGTTCAATACAAACTCTGTCTCAGTCTCGTGTTTGTCTGCGGCAAGAAGATGGTCCCCCCACAGTTGGTTATTCTACAAATCATACCTTAATACAAATTTTTAAAACAAGGTAACGCATCAGAACATACCAGGTGTGTCCAGTCTAGGGTTAATTTTCCGTCTATACTTCCGGAGTCAGACACAGACACTCACAGGCTCACTATGTATTACCAGAATTAAAAAAGTAGAAAAAGTGAAAGGTATTCATAGTGTACACCAGTATACAGTGTTGTGGTACTTTTCAATCTTCCTATATATTTCTATCTCAGTAAGCCAGTCCAGAATCTCCGCTACTGGAAACTACATTGATACAAGTATAGACGCAAAGTCGAGTGTTAGCGGAAATTTTAGAATTACTCATTGCGGGAAAACCTCCCGTAGATGTTGCAGAGGCGATGCAGACCCTCAATTACTGTGCCTGTGGAGAAAGCAAAAAAGGTTCTTTGTGAAGAAAGATTTGCTTTATCGCAGTAGCGTGGATCACATCACCGTTACTCTTCTCCATCAAATTGTGATCACAAGTAGAGATGTACCCATGGTCCTCACTGCCTATCATGATGTGTCTGGTTATTTTGGAGTGCAAAAGACAGAAGCCACAGGCCATAGGCGATTCTATTGGATTGGCATGAGAGGAGACATTGAAAAATGGTGGCAGGAATGTCACACGTCTGTGACTATCACAACTGTGAAAGGTGATCATAAACCACCACTGCATCCGCTTGTAAGTAGACGTCCATTTCAAATGGTAGCCATTGATCATCTGAAGGTAGAGGCCAGCAGGACAGGCCATAGCTACATCTTAGCCATCATTGATCAATACACCTAATTTCTAATGGCTGTCCCTGTGAAGGATTTAACTGCCCAGACTACACAGCAGTGGAGCAGGGAGAGGTAAGTATTGCAACTTGCAAGTGCTGTGGCCATGACCAAGCGGGGGGGCACAATCGTGGTCGACAGTACTGGCACAGGGCCCTTCATAGTACGCTGGTGTGTCTGACGACGAGTGGGCCCTCCCACCATCTGAGACACTGTATTGTACTATGAGAGGCCCTGTGCCTTTGCCGTTGGACATCAGTGGGCCCATCCACCTATTCAGAGCAACTGCACTTGCCCGGGTGTGCCAGGTCTTGACCCCAGCCATTGGGGGAGGGGTGGGCAGCTCAGTCAAGGAGGTTTAAAAATTGGCATATGTTGACGTGTTGGCTGGACATTCAGCTGCTGCAAAGGGCGCAATTGGGCAAGTCCGAGGAAGAGGAGGAAAAAACCGAGGCACTTTTCTGGTAACCTATGTGTCATCAGGGGAAGGTGGGACAAAATCCATTGAAACCCATGCATGGTTCATTTTAATAAAGGTTAGATCATCAACATTTTGGGTCGACAGATGGGTCCTTTTTTCAGTCAGGATTGATCCAGCAGCACTGAAGACTCATTCAGATAACACATTAGCAGCAAGGCAAGTGAGCTCCTGTAAGGCATATTGTGCCAATTCAGGCCAGGCGTCCAGTTTAGAGGCCCAATAGTCAAAGGGGAATGACCTGTGAAGGAGAACATCAATATGGGAGGAAAAGTAGTTTGTACCATAGTTGACAACTGCTGTCTCCTGTCATTTTAATCGATGCAGTATTATCAGTCGCGTGAGCGGTACTTGAGGGATCAGTCCACAACATGGTCATGAAACCCCTGTATCCAACGCCATTTTGGCAGTGTGCACCACGAGCATCTCTTCCATTGTGCCCACTACGGCTTGCGGGAGAACCAGCACCGCTGCTGTGTGCTGGGAAAGCCTCAAACAAACGGTTTACCCAAGTTGCTTGTTTGTTTGCCAATATTATCTCTAGGTTCTCCTGTGGCATGATGTTGTGTAATTTGACTTTGTAGCATGGATCGAGGATGCTGGCCAACCAGTAGTCGTCATCCCTCATCATTTTGGCAATGCGGGGGTCCCTTTTTAAGATCTGCAAGGCATAATTGCACATGTGTTCCAATGTTCCAGGTGTCAATGATGCACTGCCCGTGGTGGGTGGAGGAGCAGTTTCTGGCAAATCCACATCCCTACAGTCATGCACAAACACTGTACCTGACCTTGGAACGCCAACATTTTCTCTTGCCCCCTGAGAAACATCCTCCTGCCCAAAATAATCATCCCCCTCATCCCCCTCATCTTCCTCCTCTTCTTCTTCCTCCACCTCGTCCAGGACAGTTCCCTGACCAGACAATGGCTGACTGTCATCAAGGCTTCCGTCCTCCTCCTCTGCTGCAGACGCCTGATCCTTAATGTGCGTCAAATTTTGCATGAACAGACGCATAAGTGGGATGCTCATGCTTATGATGGCGTCGTCTGCGCTTACCAGCCATGTGCATTCCTGAAAACACTGAAGGACTTTACAGAGGTCTTTCAGCTTTGACTACTGCACACCCGACAATTCCATTTCTCCCCTAAAACTGCCCGCCCGTGTATCCTCCCACAAATGCATTACAGCCTGCCTCTGTTCGCACAGTCTCTCAACCATGTGCAGGGTGGAGTTCCACATTGTTGCAACGTCTATGATTAGGCGGTGCTTGAGGAGGTGGAGCAATCGCTGCAGCTTCTGCATTCGAATGGAGTGTACGGCCGATCGACGGTTGTGCGAGCTCTGTATTCGCACCTTGTGGAGCAGGGATGTTAACTCTGGATAATTACTAAGGAAGCACTGCACCACAAGGTTCAAAGTGTGAGCCAGGCAAGGTATGTGTGTGAGTTTTGCACGGGCTATGGCTGCCACAAAATTACGGTCGTTATCACTGACTACCTTGCCTGCATCAAGATGTAGACTGCCCAGCCATGACTCAGTTTTGCTGCAAGTAATCGGCCAGTACCTCTGAGGTGTGTCTGTTGTTGCCCAAAGACATCATCTTTAACACAGCCTGCTGATGCTTACCACTAGCTGTTCGATAGTGGGACACCTCATGTGCAACACTGCCAGCTGCGGATGTAGTGCTCGTGCGACTGTGCTCTGTGGACGAGCTATCGCTGGTAGACGAGGAGGAGGAGCGAAAGCCTACAACCAACTGTTTCCTATACCGTGGGCTAGGCAGCACTGTTCCACCACCGCTGTCCCCAGTGGAGCCTGCATCCACCACATTAACCCAGTGCGCAGTGATGGACACGTAATGGCCCTGGCCATGCCTACTGGTCCATGCATCTGTTGTGAGGTGCACCTTTCCACTCACTGACTGTTTTAGTGCATGGACAATGCGGTCTTTCTCATGCCGGTGGAGGGCAGGGTTGGCTTTTCGAGAAAAGAAGTGCTGACTGGGTAGGTCATAGCGTGGGACAGTGTAGGTCATGAGGTCGCGGAAAGCTTCGCTTTCAACCAAACGGTAGGGCATCATCTCTAATGAGATTAGTTTGGCAATGTAGGTGTTCAAACACAGTGTACGCGGATGAGAGGATGAGTACTTTCTTGTCCTACTCATAGTGTCTGGTATAGTGAGCTGGACTGGAGAGCTGCATATGGGGGAAGTAGCAGTGGACCGGATGGAGTGAGAGGTGGTTCGTGATGGTATTGGTGGTGATGGCCTAGATTCAGTGTTGTGTTGCAAAACCATTGTGATTCCCTGAGTGCTTTGGCCTTGCGACGACACCTCCACATTTAGTGCTGGTGGTGTGCTTAATGGTGGCGGTGGTCTTACAGTGGGGGTAGCAATGGAGCGTTGTTGGCTACTTTCAGTCGGAGCAGGTGCACATGTGCTACATGAGGTTTTGTATTCTGTCCATGCTTGCAAGCGCTTGTTGATTAAATGTCTAAGCATGCAACTGGTAATCAAATTTCTGAGTTGCTTACCTCGGCTAAAGGTCCTTCCGCACTTCTTACAGGTAACCTTTGCCTCATCAGTAGCATTTTGGACAAAGAAGTGCCACACTGCACTCTTCCTACTATGGTAAACATTTTCTGGCCTTGCACGCTGTGTTGAGTTGACCGTCTGGTCAAGCTGTCCTGCAACTCTTTTAGTTTTTGTTCCACGTTTTAGGACAGCTACGGGCCTGCTAGATAACCACTGCTGCGATGTCAATGCCTGCTGCCGATCCTTCTCCTTAACTAAACTATTGCCAGTGCCACCCTCCTCCCCCAATGGATGCCAATCCGGGTCCAAAACCTAATCATCTATCACCTCCTCGTCAAAGTCATCTGCACCTTCCTCTTTACCTTCCTCTGTGTCACCGTGTAAGGTGGTATAGCATGCCGGAAGGGGCGCCTGGGTTTCATAATCATCTAGCAGTGGCTGTGCATTAGTGCACTCCATGTAAGATTCATCTTGGACTGGGGAATTCAGGATTTGACTGGATAACCCAGGCATGGTATGTGAAAAGAGCTCCATAGAGTAATCTGAAGTGTGGGCTGCTGCATCCTTAACTTTTGGTGGGGGTTAAGGACACAAGGAAAGGGGTTTTTTATGACCAGAACCCTGCACTGACGACTCCGTGCTTGCAGGTTTCGACTGTTCAGAAGAGGAGGCAATAGAGCTGGTGGCTGTTTCGGCAATGTATGCCAAAAACTGTTCCTGAGGCTGGTTTCACACTTGCGTTTTTTCACGCTGGATTTTAGCGCTAAAAAACGCATGCGTTTTTTTTCCTATATTTTGCATGGGATGCGCTTATGTGCGCATACACATGCGTTTGTATGCGTTTTTCCGCGCATGCGTTTTTTTGCGGTATGCGCTCGGGCGCACAAAATGCATCCTGTTGCATTTTTTGGGCGTCCGACTTGCCTCAAAAAAACGCATGCGCGCGCAATTCGTTTTTTTACAGCAAGACACCCATTATAAGTCTATGGGTGCGCATATGTGAGCATTGGCATGCTTATGTATGCGTTTTTTTGCGCATGCGTTTTTTTTTTACCATTAGTTGGACAATGGAATTTAGGGGTTTGGGTTAGAGTTAGGGTTAGTTAAGGGGGTTTAGGGCTAGGGTTAGGGTTAGCTAGGGTTTAGGGTTAGGGTTAGGGTTTGGGTTAGGGTTAGTAGGGTTTGGTTAAGGGTTAGGGTTAGGGTTAGTATGGTTTGGTTAAGGGTTAGGGTTAGGGTCAGGGTTAGGGTCAGGGTTAGGGTTAGGGTCAGGGTTAGGGTCAGGGTTAGGGTTAGGATCAGGGTATGGTTTGGTTAAGGGTTAGGGTTAGGGTCAGGGTTAGGGTTAGGGTTAGGGTCAGGGTTAGGGTCAGGGTTAGGGTTAGGATCAGGGTATGGTTTGGTTAAGGGTTAGGGTTAGGGTCAGGGCTAGGGTTAGGGTTAGGGTCAGGGTTAGGGTCAGGGTTAGGGTTAGGATCAGGGTATGGTTTGGTTAAGGGTTAGGGTTAGGGTTAGGGTCAGGGTTTGGGTCAGGGTTAGGGTTAGGATCAGGGTATGGTTTGGTTAAGGGTTAGGGTCAGGGTTAGGGTTAGGGTCAGGGTTAGGGTCAGGGTTAGGGTTAGGATCGGGGTATGGTTTGGTTAAGGGTTAGGGTTAGGGTCAGGTTTAGGGTCAGGGTTAGGGTTAGGGTTAGTAAAGTCATGGTTTGGGTTAGTGTGAAGGGCCACCTAATGTTGGAAAAAACCGCAAACGCGGTAAAAACGCACTAAAAACGCATACAAACGCATAAAAACGCTGCATTTTTTTCATGCATGCTCATAAAAATGCTTGAAAAAAACGCAGCATTTGTATGCGTTTGTATGCGTTTTTTCAATGCGTTTTTTTGCGGGAAAAACGCGCTGCAAAAAAAAGCAAGTGTGAAATTAGCCTGATGCTCCGGCTTTAAAAGCGGTTTTCCTACTCCAAGAAAAGGCAACCTTACAGGCCTTCTTGGGCCAGAGGATGACACAGGCTCAACATCTCCTGCCTTAGCTGCTATTGTGCTTTTGCCAGTACCAGCCGATGCACCACCACCATCAGTACCAGCTGTGCCCCCCTGCCCACGTCTGCGGCCTCTTCCACCATACTTCCTCATATTTGGGAAAATATACCAAAAATACCAGCAGAGAGATGGTAATGTATGAGGAGCGTCCAGCTGTGTAAGGTGTATTAAACAAATTTTAAATCAACATATATATTATGGTAGTCACAGACACTCTCACAGTATGTATTGGACTGTAATCCAACAAGCAGATATACGGAACTGTATCAGAAGTTTACAGCTGTATACAATTTTTGTGCAGCTAATAATCTCCGTATATGTATTTATGGAGTTTCACACACACGCTGACTAGGTATAAAAGTTAATGTAATGCGAACGGCAGATATACAATACTGTTGGAGAATCGGACAGCTCTATGCGATGTGTGTATGTAAAATTGTCAAGCTCCGTGTTTTTGTATACAGACTGACACACGCTGTCTCTGTCTAGTTTTGACCGTGATCAAACAGCAGATATACAAAACTGTTTGAAAAACGGACACGTCTCTAAGGTGTAAGTCGGGAAAAACGGATAAACTCCTCGGCCTTTTTTTTCCATAGTCACACACAGGTAGCTTCTATTTGTCCATGCTAAAAGGCGGTACACGGTAATGTGTGAGGAGCGTACACCGCTGTGCAGTGTGTGTATGTAAAATTGTCAAGCTCTGTGTATTTGTATACGGACTGACACACGCTGTCTCTGTCTAGTTCTGACCATGCTCAAACAGCAGATATACGAAACTGTTTGAAAAACGGACACGACTCTAAGGTGTAGGTATGGAAAAATGGACAAACTCCTCGGCTTTTTCTTCCAGAGTCACACCCAGATAGCTTCTATTTGTCCGTGATACCAGCCGGTACACGGTAGTGTGTGAGGAGCGTACACCACTAGACGGTGTGTGAAAAAATGAACGTTCAGTAAATCACCAGGACAAAATAATAAAATTTGGAGTGCTTTGAAAAAAGCAGTTTGAACAGCAATGTTCACACAGCAATGCAGCTAGCAGGTAGCCTTAAAAGGCAGCCTAATCACCACCAGCGCTGCTGCACACAACAAAAATCCTCCCCTTTCACTGCACACTAACTGTACAGTGAAAAGCGCTATCAGCAGAAGCAGTTTTTTTTTCTTCTTCCCTGCCTAAGGCTCTCCCTGTTCAGAATTAGCAGCAGCACCTCTCTCTATTGTAAGATCGGCAGAAGTAAGATGGCGGTCAGTGTTCACAGCCTTTTATACCCACTATGATGCCACACAAAGCCAGCCGAACACTTCAATGCCCTTCTCTAAGATGGTGCTGGCCGCTGCGCATGTCATCGCGTTGCCCACGGTGTGCGTCCTCCATCATTGGGTGAGAAAACGTGCTGAAAGCATCATTTGAAACGTGACTTCATGGCCAACCTCACGCTAGGGTCGGGTTTCGATAGGCGAAACCTGACTTTGGCGAAAGTCGGTGATTTTTGAATCGTAACGACCTGTTTCACTCAACTCTAGTCACAGGTCTTGAAAAATGGTGACACGACAAATTTATTTTTTTTAATTTTTTTTAAAATACTAAACTATTAAAAATGTGGACATGTTTGGCATCAACAAAATTGTACTGATGATCAGTATCTGGTGTTGTCAGAGGCTTGTAGACCATGAAAAGCTTGACAAAAGGGGCTTTCAGTAGTCAGAAATAGACAAGCCACATGTAGATTCATGCAGTCTTATTTCTAATAAGCATACTGTATGTGATAGCACAGCAAAATATTTAAGTGAACCTAAAAGGGTAGCTTTGGAGTGAATATGCATACACCAGCTGTCTATGAATTAATTAAAACACATATATTTTGTTGAAACCCCTTCATATCAGGTCAACAAGTCTTTTAATTTTGTAGAACAATCGTGTGCGTTACTCTGTTAAGCAGGAAAGCAATTATCGTACAAGAGCGGGAACAATAATTTTTTTTCTAAAATCACTTTTATAAACCATTTTGTTGACAATAGCAGCAAAAAGCAGAATGGTGGTCAGAGCTGTCTCGCAGCTTTCCAGGACTGTAGAAGGCTATAGGATTGTAGAAATTTAGAGGTTAGCGATACAACATAGTCACAACCCATTTCTATTATCCTCAAAACTGCTGCTGAAAGAGATTTAGAAAAGAAAACGATTATTGTGACGACTTGTACTTTATTCATTTTGTCATACAATTGGAAGAACATTGTACCGTCACCACCAATCCGGACAATCAATGTCACAAAAAAAATGCACCATTCCATGAAAAATGCAATTCCATTTCACTTCAGCAGTAACCTTGTATTATATTAAAGTCTGAATAATTACATAAGACTATTCAATTCAGCCTTTATATTTGCAATACTAATTCATAAGAAGGCAAAATAAACATGAAAAATGAAAAGGAAATTTTGCTCATCTTAAGAAATGAATTACTTCATCACTCAAAAGCCTTTTTGTTAGGCTTTGTGCAGGCAAACGTAGTTTCAGTCCGAGTGCCATCCATCAAAATGTTCGAATGTACTCTGATCAATGTTATTCAATGTGCCCAATTTTTTCCTGGGACCAAGTAGTTCAAGGAAAAAGATCACAGCATGCACAAATTGTCTCCAATGGTCAGATATCACTCGACTATTAATGTCTATGTGTCAATGGAAAACATCAGACTACATTTGAGTAACGTTCCTACAGTAATTTTTACTGTTATCTAAAAATCCTTTTTCCTGTCAGTTTTTCATGTCAAGTAATCTTAACATGTGCTTTTGCTTACCTTGTGCTTAACCTACTATTGACTAGTAGTCAAAATATATGACATCAAGTGACTGCATACTTTCAAGTCTTGGAATTACTTTTTCATGCTATATTATCAGAGTAGTTTGACACAGCACAAACTTCTCCTTTGTTTAAATATTGTAATTAAATGACTGATGTCTACATCTACTTTTTTTTATTCCCTCTCAGAATGTCCACCCAAGCCTGGACGTCACACAATAACTCTTCACCACCATACAGATTTTCTTGTACATGGACAGTAGCGTGGTTTATGCTACTGTGCAATACAGCTATAATCAGTACATTAAGAGCAGATTCTTCTCGCCAAGATTGGAAACATTAAGTGGATATTTTGGTAGTTACTGAAAAAAACACCTTTAAGGCTATGTGCACACGCTGCGGATTCACCCGCGGATTTGTATCTGCAGATCCGCAGGTAAAACCGCAGGTAAAATGACCTGCAGTTTTACCTGCGGTTCTCCCCTGCGGTTTGCCATCTGGACAATGGAATAGGTGGCAAACCGCAGTGGAATCTGCAGGAAGAATTGACATGTCAATTCTTTCTGTGGATTCAAAACTGCAGCTTTTCCGCAGTTGAAAAACCACAGCATGTGCACTGCGGATTGTAAGTCACATAGACTTACATTGAACTGTACACTGTCTGCAGAACTGCTGTGGATCCACAGAGGCCAAATCCGCAGCAGATCCACAGCAGAATCTGCAGTGTGTGCACATAGCCTTAATTGATTGCCCAGTCCAAGGTTAAACTTTGTCAGTCACAGTCATTCTATGTGACTTCAGACTGCTGTATCAAGAGAAGTGTGTGGTGCGTGTGCTGTCATGATATCCCTGTATTTCTCATGCAGGTGGGCATTGATGTGACTTTATGTATATGAGTTGTATACAGTGGGTACGGAATGTATTCAGACCCCTTTAAGTTTTTCACTCTTTGATTGCATCCATTAGGTAAATTAAAAAAAGTTCATTTTTTCCTCATTAATGTACAGTCTGCACCCCACCTTGACTGAAAAAAACAGAAATGTAGAAATTTGTGCAAATTTATTAAAAAAGAAAAACTGAAATATCACATGTTCATAAGTATTCACAGACCCTTTGCTCAGACACTCATATTTAAATCACATGCTGTCCATTTCATTGCGATCCTCCTTGTGATGGTTCTACTCCTTCATTGGGGTCCAGCTGTGTTTAATTAAACTGATAGGACTTGATTTGTAAAGGCACACACCTGTCTATAAAAGACCTCACAACTCACAGTGCAGGTGAGACCAAATGAGAATCATGAGGTCAAAGGAACTGGCCAAGGAGCTCAGACACAGAATTGTGGCAAGGCACAAATATGGCCAAGGTTACAAAAGAATTTCTGCAATACTCAGTGGCCTCCGTAATCCTTAAGTGGAAGAAGTTTAGAACCACCAGAAGTCTTCCTAAACCTGTCCATCCAGCCAAACTGAGCAATTGTGGGAGAAGAGCCTTGGAGAGAGCGGTAAAGAAGAACCCCAAGATCACTGCAGCTGAACTCCACAGATGCATTAGGGAGATGGGAGAAAGTTCCAGAAAGTCAACTATCACTGCAGCCCTCCACCAGTCAGACCTTTATGGCAGAGTGACTCGACGGAAGCCTCTCCTCAGTGCCAGACATATGAAAGCCCATATAGTGTTTGCTAAAAAACACATGAAGGACTCCAGCACTATGAGAAATAAGATTCTCTGGTCTGATGAGAAGACGATAGAACTTTTTGGTGATAATTCTAAGTGGTATGTGTGAAGAAAACCAGGAACTGCTCATCACATGCCAAATACAATCTCAACAGTGAAACATGGTGGTGGCAGCATCATGCTATGGGGGTGTTTTTCTGCTGCAGGGACAGGATGACTGGTTGCAATTGAAGGAAACATGAATGAGGCCAAGTACAGAGATATCCTGGATTAAAACCTCTTTGAGAGTGCTCTGGACCTCAGACTTGGCCAAAGGTTCAACTTCCAGCCAGACGATGACCCTAAGCACACAGCTAAAATAACAAAGGAGTGGCTTCAGAACAACTCTGTGACCATTATTGCCTCACCAAGCCAGAGCACTGACCTAAATCGAATTGAGCATTTCTGGAGAGACCTGAAAATGGCTGTCCACCAACGTTCACAATCCAACCTGATGGGACTGGAGAGGATCTGTAAGGAAGAATGGCAGAGGATCCCCAAATCCAAATAGTGCAAATGGGGTCTTATCTGATAACCAAGTGATACCAAATTTTATAGGTATATGTGGCATCCCCAGGAGTATGGCCGCCACAGTGGCTTTGCCGTCCTCCAGGGAGGGTAATGCCAGGCTTGGAAGCAGTGAAAGGTCTCTCTCGCAGTTAACCTATACAGTACATGCAACACAGTTCCACTCCAGGCCAGCAGGGGGGACTCTGTACCGGAATTGAGGGGGGGAGTGCTCTCTGAGGGCCAAGAGGGAGGAGTGGTCAGTTAGTGTGAGGAGGTCCACGTGTGCAGACGTGTGGAGAGAAGCTGGAGGTTGAGCTGAGGAAAGAGAGCTCCCTCACAGCGAGAGCGCACGAACTGGAGCCTGGTCTCCACGGTTGTACGGATACTAATGGTCCTTCAACAGACACCAGAGGAGTAGGAGGCTGTAAATGCCCTACCGCCATCTAAGACTCGGAGGCACAACAGCATGGAGTGAGCCAAGAGAGGAATAGTGGCTACAGCTGTCTGCCATACGAGGAGTGCTAGTTGCTAGTAGAAGAGAATTAGGAGGAACTTCAGTGTAACTCAGTACTAGGAGTACTTCACTCAAATAAGCGCTAAGAAGGAGACTGCACAGCCCATCTGCAGAGAGAGAATCCCTGAGCTGCTTCCAGGCTAGCCTGCTCCAGTACCATCTGTAATCAGGACCCAGGACTGCATTTATCAAGTAAAGGTACAGAAATTGCACCCCGCTGTGTCTTTGTCTGCTTCCTACCCTTCCGGCACTGCTACATCCCCGTGCCAATCTCATCTACACTGCCCTGGGACTACAGCTTCACCTGTGGGAAGCTTTTACATCTTTGCTGCACCATACCATCAGTCCCAGTGGATCTGCATGCAGTGTCGACTTAACATCTCACTTGCCGAACACCACAGGTGGCGTCACCAACTATTCCATTAACTACATTCCACCATTCAATCTCCCATATTACTTGGGCACCCAGGACCACGGACCGGGACACTGCTACTGTGACACATCCCGCTGACACTGGCCCGGTACCGAGTACTCAACAGCCCTGGGAGGGCGACCCATATACACATTGGTTTGGTCCTCATGAGGTGAGGAGGTTTGGAAACCTTGCAAAAGGTTGACAATAAACATAAAATATGTGTGATCATATCGTTGAACCTTGGCAACACAGATTCTGAACCACCTTATTCCTCATACATTAAATTAACCAAACAAATTAACATGTAATTAGAAGACAACCATTTTATCATTCATAAATTCCTTGTTTTTATATAACGCATCAGGTTTCTAAGCTACAATAAGTATACAAAAAATACTTTCAGTATTTTTACTCACTAGTTTAATTTTAAAATGTAATAGTTTTAATAAAATGTGACTTTGACAATAATTTATTAAAGCATTTTACAATACAGTAAGCGTAGCATATTCTATACCAGTAACAGTCTTCAGAAAGCAAAACAGTAGGTTTTCAAAAGATAATGTTCTTAAGATAAGACTATTTCATTATAAAGTTCTAAATGAAAATGAGTTCTTCGATCCGCTGCATGTCCCACCCAAGGTAAAGTTATTTGAAATTATCTAGTCCTGTTAGATTTCAAAAATTTGCAATTTGATAATGAAGGATTGCAAAAAAAATGTTCATGCAAGACTAAGGGGGTCAGATTCCTTGTAGGAATGCTCGGACCCACAATGTGGTGGTGCACCATCTTGCTAGAAAAAGCTCAGGGAACATGCCATCTTCAGTGCATAAAGAGGGCAACACATCATCATGTAAAAATTTCAGATATCCAGTGGCATTGAGGTTTCCATTGATGAAGAATGACCCCACTATCTTTGTACCCTATATACCACAACATACCATCAATTATGGGTGTCAGGTCCGAGCATTCCTACATGAACAGTTTCCTGGAAAGTAGATTGGTCATTGTGGGTCAGTTAAATGGCCACAAAGGTCTCCAAATTTGACCCCCTTAGACTTAAATCTTTGGGGTCATCTTAAGGCAATTGTCTATGCTGTGACGATACGAGATGTGCAGCATCTGAAATCTGAAACAACAGATACTGGAAGCCTGTGCTAGCATTTCTTCTGCGGTGTTGCTATCAGTGTGTCAAGAGTGGGAGAAGAGGGTTGCATTGACAATCCAACACTATGGGCAGCACTTTGAACACATTTTATAAGTGGTCATAAACTTGTAAACAACTCATGAAAGAATAAAGTTCCGTTAAAACCAAGCGCACCATTGTTTTTCTTGTGAAATTCTCAATAAGTTTGATGTGTCGTATGACCCTCTTCCCATTTAAAAATATAAAGTTAGATCCAAAATGGCCATCTTCAAAATGGCCACTATGGTTACCACCCATCTTGAAAAGTTTCCCCCCTCCCATATACTAATGTACCACAAAGAGGGAGTTGATATCACCAACCATTCCCATTTTATTTAGGTGTATCCATATAAATGGCAAACCCTGTATATCACTTTTGTAGAGGTGGGGGAATGTGAGGAGGGCACAGTAAAAGCAGTAAGCCAAATGTTTCTAAGAGTTACATTTTGCAGAGTTAAATTCTAGATGGAAGAAGAGAAAGTGATCATAAGTGGTCTAAACCAAATTGAAAAGAAAAGTGAAAATGAATTACTACAAAAATGCCATTGGTGAATTCCTCTACAGTATACACATACAAGGTCTGCAAAGCACTTGTGTAAAACTGATATCATTATTTGATGACCACTCTATAATGGGCATATCAGTCCTAGTGGTTTTGATTACTGACCAGTCTGGCGTTATTATCACTACTATATATGTTGGTAATATTTAGTAATAGTCTGGCTTTATTAATTTCCTATTACATTGTAATATCGATGCTTATACTGTATTAGTCTTGGTAAAGTTATGTTTTTTTAAGGGTTGTTATGCAACTTGCCAAATTCTAATAGTGTGTAATGTACACACCATTAGGCAATGCGGATTTACCTGCGGGTTTTTCCGCTTGGATCCGCAGGTAAAACCATAGGTAAAGTGACCTGCGGTTTTCCTGCGGTTTGGCACCTGGACAATGGAATAGGTGCCAAACCGCTGCGGAATCCACCGAAACAATTGACATGCTGTAAACCGCAGCAAAGCCGCACGGAAAAAAACGCAGCGCAAGCACAGCGGTTTTTAAAACCCATATGGTAACATGATATTGTACCATGTCAGCTGAACTGCTGCGGTTCCACAGGGCCAAAAACGCTGTGGAACTGCAGCAGAATCTGCAGCATGTGCACATAGCCTTAGGATTCAGCTTTGGTTGTCAAGTAATTGAAAGTATGCGATTTGCAATTGGCATTCATATGCCAAATAGAAACATATATTGTGTAAAGTGGCTGAGATTCTAATCGGCACATGACCACAAGTATGCAAGCTGCATTATCACAATCAAGTGACAACTGCTTGGACAAGCAAGCAGAGCCAAAGCTTAATGGTACGCATATTGCAAACTGTTATAATTCAGCAGGCTTCACAAATACTGTACTGGCTGAAAATGTACTCAAGGGCGTATAAAGCTTATAAGGCTCAATATAATGGCCTTATTCTGTTACTTTGAGGTGGTATAATGTCATGGTTTAGTGTTATTACTAAATCTTATAGCAGTATTATTGGTAATATTGGTCTAATAATAAATCTTCATTTCCTTCATGAAGGGTAATATTTATGAGAGACCTCAATCTAGAAAAAGGGCGGGGGTGACTGGGGGTATGTTATAGTTTGACCCTGCCTACATCTGATCGTGGTATACTACTGCAGTGCTGAATCAAATTGAAAATAGGAGTGGTAGACTCAGTCTTGACCTGAAAAGTCAATATGACTGTGAATTCGTTGATCTGTGATATCTTGGGGCACAACAATACAACAATTCAATTCATCTCATTTTTTCTCCACCAACTGCAAATAAACAGAGCAATATAATATTCTTCTTTCCTAATTTTGCTACTGTAAAAAAATAATGAAACCAAGGCTTGTGTGTCAGAAAATGTGCTTTCTAGTTTGCAAGGTAGACCAGTCATATGCTATATTTTTTGCATTTCTTACATTTATTTTTTAAATACAAAATAAAATTTTCCACATTTTTTGTATGCTTTATTGTTTTAATAGCCCAATACCAGATCTCTACATAACTGCATACAGCGACCTGTTGCAAGTGGTTGCTTTTGGGACATGAATTGAACTAGCTATTCTTGTCTCATGTTTTTTGGCGAAGGCCCTGGAATTTTTTTTCATCTTTTAAAAAATTACATGATTTAAGTTTTGAATACCTGTTTTAATAGTCCAATTTAGCAACTGTATACCCGACAACCATTGTTGCCATATGCTTCTTTTCAGGTGACAATTTATGTGTAGCTGTCAATGATAATCACTAATCATGGACAATAATTTTAATGTCCCTAATTATAATCTGGGTTCTCTCCAGAGATCAGAGCACAATAATTGTAATATGTATAAGCTAAAAAAATTGTTATCTCACCCTCCTCTCACTTCTATGTCCCCTCGGGAACTGTTGATGGACAGAGGATTGCCATTTATCAGGACTATTCTGCTGTGGTTCAGAAACAGAGAATGAAGTTTACTGGGGTCATGAGATGCTTGAGGGAGCTGGGGGAGCAATACTCCATGTTGTTCCCTGTGAGGCTGCGGGTGGTAGCCTTTGAAAGAGTCCAGTTTTTCCTGACACCAGAGGATGCTACCCAGTGGATTGACACTAATGCTACAAAACTACAAGCCAAAGAGGACTGAGCATCCGTGGTGAACCGGATGCGTGCTATTTCTCGTGCCTGGAATTGGAGAACTGTGTTTCCTATGTACCTATTCCTTGTGGATGCTGTTTTCAGGCTTGGACGTGTTTAGTCTGACCATTTATAGGTTTGGTCTGATGATGCTGTGATAGATTATATGGAGAGAGGAGGAGGATTTATATTGGAATGCTGCAGCAGTGTATTGTAACTTTTCTACTCGGTTGAATCTTCTGAAATGTTTTATACCAGTGTAAAGAGTTGAAGTTTTAATGGTGGCGGGAGGGGTAAGTCGATTACGAGAGAGTGTGTGCAATGGGCAGAGGAGCCCCGTTCTTGATGGGGGGATTAGACAGCTGGTATTGGGAACAGTGGATATCATGATGAATGATGAGTGGTGTGATGGGGACCGTATTAAAATATTGAGCTGGAATGTAAGAGGCCTGGCAGACAAGACCAGAAGGGCAACAGTTTTGCAGTATGCTCGAGACCAGAGAGCCTCTATGATATGCCTACTTGAGACACATTTAGTGCGTGAGAAGATTGATGCGTTATGTAGGTACTGGATACAAAAAGCGTATCATTCTACCTTTTCCACGTATTTGAGGGGAGTGTCAGTAGTGGTCTCTGTGGGGGTACGGCATGAGGAAGTGGGGGTGCATGTGGATGTGGATGGACAATATGTAGTGGAGATATGTAAATTGTTTGGTGTGTTGCTGTGTGTAGCAGCTATGTACATCCCACCTCCTTATTCCAGCAGGGCAGGAAAATAAGGGAAGTGTTGGAGTTAGCTGGATGTGAGGGAACGCTGCCAGTGTTAATTATTGGGGACCTTAATAACATATGTGCTGATTTTTGGGATAAGAATAAGAACACTCAGAATAGGTCTGAGGGTCATATTACTGCGTTTGGTACATATATTAGAGAAATCGACATGATTGATTTATGGAGCGTGCGACATGTTGGGGAGAGGGGGTACTCTTGCTATTCATCAGCTCATAATACCCTATTTAGAAAAGATATGGCTCTCGGTAATGGGTTTTTCGATGCAGTGGTAGGAGACGTGAGGTACCTACTGTCATGATCTCAGTGCGGGTTTGACTCGCACACATGGGGTTAATGTCTGGAACCAGTGCTGATGACTGGCATTTCTGGGGTTAAAGGTTCTGATCCCAGTGCAGGCTTACCTGCACTCCTGGGGTTATGATTGTGGCCTCTCCCTGGCTGTGGGAGAGGCTTCTTATAGCCTCAGGATGCTCCCATTCCCGTCAGTTATACTTTCGCCCTTGGCATTGTGTGGTGACCCCTGAGTGTGTTTGTGCTGTGTTCTGGTTGCTTGATTCTCTGTGTACGACTCGGTCTGTTCTCTGGATATTGCTTTAGATTCTGCTTGGTATCTTCTATGTTTGTTTGGTTTTGACTTCTGCTTGGCCTTGACTATCCGTTCTGTCTCATCCCTGGTACTTTACTGATATCTCTGTGTATGACCTCCGTTTTGCCTGACTCTGAGTATTTCTGTATAGTGTCCTGCCATCTCTGAAAGCAGGATGCTAAGTCCCGCCCCCTTGCAGTCACATGACCGTAGCTCCTGTGACTGCTTGCTAAACTTCAGCGTCCACAGGTCCTGTGTATCTGTACTTTCCGGCTGTACCTGACCCCGGGCTCCCCTAAAGTGCGGGTGAGTCCCTGCTCAGCGGAGGCTGCACGCTGGCGCTGACAGGATCCTGACACCTACCAAGGGCTTTTTCGGATGATAGTTCGATTGAGGCAGATTTGCGACCAACTGGGTCAGAAGTCGTGCGCAGGGGAGAGTGGAAAATTCACCCTAACTGGTTACATAGTGTGGATTTTAGAGAGTATACAGCGGGAGGTAGTGGAGTTCTTTGAGTTTAATGATGGGAGTACTGATACATCCACTATATGGGAGGTTATGAAAGCGTATCTGAGAGGTTTGCTGTTTAGGAATATTAGTTGATGTAAGCGACAGGCAAAACAGGCCGAGAGGGCAGCGGCAGAGTGTCTAAGGATACCGGAGGATGAGATGGTTATGCTTGGCACCCCAGAGGTAGGGAAATGGTTAAAAGAAGTTCAGATTAATATGAATAGGATTCTATTGGAAAGAGCGGAGAGGAAGAGGGAGTTTCAGCAATTGGCTTATTATCAAGAGGGGGAGACAGTGGGCCACATGTTGTCACTGGTGGTGTCTGCCCAGAGGAGTACCTCATATGTGCATTCGTTGATTTCAGGAAACGGCACGAAGGTGTCGGAGACCTCAGATAATTTAAGAGTCTTTACGGATTTTCATCCAGATTTATGCTCCTCTTGGGAGGGGGCATCGGTGGGAGAAACTGTGGCATTTCTAGAGGGACTGGGGTTACCCAAATTGGGAAAGGATGACAGGGGAAGTTTGGAGGCACCTATTATGGATGAGGAGATAAGTCGGGCACTAGGGTCAATGTCTAGAGGGAAGACACCAGGAGTAGATGGGTTACCAGCTGAAATTTATAAAGGAATGGAGGAGGTGATATGGTGGTCTTGGAAGATGCTAAGAGTAGATGGACTTTGCCAGCTTCAATGAGAGAAGCCATAGTAGTGGTAATACAGAAGGAATATAAAGATCCATGATTGCCTGAATCATACCGTCCAATTTCCTTGCTCACAACGAATGTGAAGCTTCTGGCCAAGGTGTTAGCGGACCGGCTGATGGGTGTTATCTCTAAGCTGATATATTCAGATCAGTCTGGCTTTATGCCCGACAGGTCTACGGCGGTTAATTTGAGAAGGCTTTTTATGAATATGCAGCTGCGGGTCAACAACTGTGGACAGAGGGTTATTGCATCCTTAGATGCCCACAAGGCATTTGATAGCGTAGAATGGGGATATTTGTGGCAGGTTTTGCAGTGTATGGGCTTTGGGCCGCAATTTATATCTTGGGATAAACTGCTGTATGCACAACCAGTGGCTAAAATTAGGGTGATTGGGGAGTTGTCCCACACCATAAAGTTACACAGAGGGATGAGGCAGGGGTGTCCACTCTCCCCTCTTCTGTTCGCTTTAGCTGTGGAAACGCTGGCCGCAAAAATTCGACAGTCGGCTCAAGTCTCTGGGTTCAAATATGGGTCCACAGAAGAGAAGATAGTACTCTATGGGGATGATATATTATTGTCTTTGAGTGATCCACACACTTCTCTGGGGGGTGCCATTTGGCGTATTGAGGGATTTGGGTCTCTGACGGGGTTGGTGATAAATTGGAATAAATCAATTCTGTTCAAGGTTGATGATCCAGGGGATGAGGTGGGGGAATCTGTGGATGGGGGAAGACTTAAAGTTGCAGATCAGTTCAAATATCTTGGGACATGGATTTCGGTGCTGATTACAGACTATTTGCATAAAAATATGACTCCTGTTCTGGGAGTTTTTAAGGCTAAGGTTGGGGCTTGGATTAAACTGCATTTGTCGGTGGTGGGCCGAATTAATCTTATTAAAATTATTCTGATGCCTAAGGTGCTGTATGTCCTGCACA